>NW_028270163.1:28225472-28845750 GCF_037043375.1 Chiloscyllium plagiosum
CTGTTATAAATAGATCATGAAAAATTATGTCAGGCCATTGTAAACACTTTTTGGTAGTTTACAAAAATATTGCATTCCAGTTGTGATTTTAAAATAATGGCAGTGTTATTTAAATAAATCAGCTTATTATGTAAGTTTTGCCTAAAATGCTTAATTGTTTAATTATATGATGACACATTTTTACTTAAATTAATTTATTTGTTAAACAATGACCAAATTTGTTATATGTAATAACTAAAATTTAAAAGAAAAAAATAAATGTGGATTTATTTTTTACCTTTACCTTTAAATGAAATCACAAACATTCCTTTACTCAAATCTACTACAGTAGACGTACACAGTGAATAGAATTATTCTTTTAAATGATAGTCGATTAGCCATAAGTTAGAGGAGAAACAATGAAGAAAAACTGCTGTTCTATTACTTAGTGAAATAAATGCTTCAGCACATTACATACTGGGAAAGGGCTTTTGAGTAAATTATGAAGTGCATATCTCCCAGTCTGTATTATAATGTAAAATGAGCTACAACATTAATTTTACCATACAAGTGTCTTATATCAGTTTCTACTTCCCTACTGTAGAGTATGCTTATTACGACAGGACTGTTGGCAGCTACTGCGATGAGATGATATCTTCATTGTAACTTACATCATGTCGGGTACTTTGTTCTGGCGGTTCCGGCAGCTTACCACAACGTTCATGAGAGCAACTGGGGTGGTTGAGAATACCAGAATTGTTATTGTGCCGAAGGCGGCTATTTGGCCCATTGTGCCTGTACCAGCTCTATTATGTTGTGTTAAATTTCCCTGCATATTCTCCATATCTCTGCACACTATTTCTATCCAAATAATCATTCAATGCCCTCTTGAATGCCTCAATTAAAATTGTCTCCACCACATTTTCAGACAGTGCATTTCATAAAATAACCACATGCTGTGGAAAAAAAATTCTCACATCATCCTTACTTTATTTAAATATCACTTTAAATAATACCATCTTATATTTTTTTCTTTAATGAGTGGGAACAGTTTTTCCCTATCTACTGTATCCAACCTGTTCAAAATCTTGTAACCTCTATTAAATTTCCTCTCAGCCTTCTTCTCTCCAAGGAGAACAGTCTTAACATGTTCAATCTATCCTCATAACTGGTTTCTCATTTCTATTCTAGTAAATCACCTCTGCACTCACTCCAATGCATTCAAACATTCCCCAAAATGTGGCACCACAACCGTACACAAATTTCCAGCTGAGGTCTTAACAAATCTCGCACCTCCTTGCTCAAAGCCCTATTAATAAAGTCTAGAACTCTCCATGTGTAATTAACTGCTCTGTCCAAATGTCGTACCACTGTCAATGATCTGCATGCATAGATAAACCAGTTCCACTGCTCCTGCACTCCGTCAATGTTCTTTGAATTATTTTTTTTAAATGTTGTTTCTTGACTGAATTTCAAAAATTCAATGTGTGGAAGACTTACTTTATAATACTGCTCACCCAATATGTTTCTGGAATTGTCGCTGCATTCTAGATTTCTGGAAGCTATTGTTCGATTTTTATTTGCAAGTATTAACTGATACTACATGCTGACTAATTAGTCCCATCATTTTTTGCTTTGATAACTTTTTATGCGATATGTGTTTATTTTTCACATTTCATAAACATTAGTCTACATAGTTTTCTTGCCAATAAAATGATCTTCAGCAGTGATGGTGATGTTAAGTACCAGGCACAGCATAATATAGTTTTGAAGTCTCTTATACATATTGATTTTATGCTGGAACCATCTGGAATGTCCAGCTAGATTTGATACCAATCTTTCTTGTTGGTATTAGTCTAGGCCATTGGTACTATATGGGAAGCCTACACAGTGTCTCGGCAGAGGATAGGCTCATCCTTAATGAACTGTAAATACCTTTATTGCATATTTCTTCATCACAAACTACATGAAATGTGAGAGATATCAGGCACCACTTAAGCATGAAATTACCTTACAACTCAGAAAGCATTCTCACCATATTGGTAACAAGCATAGAGCACTAGTAATTATCTAGAGAGATGGTCAGCCTCTCGCAGGATAGTCCTTATAATCTAACAGACAGACAGACTACATCTCACCATTTCAGATCCAACAGCCTTATACACAGCTCCACCCACAAGCTTTTATATAATTATTTCAAAGAAGTAAAGTAGGTTTAACACTACCCTATTGTTTCCCCAAGTCTGCCTGACAACTTGAAAGTCTGTAGCTGAGAACAATAGACAATAGACAATAGGTGCAGGAGTAGGCCATTCAGCCCTTCGAGCCTGCACCGCCATTCAATATGATCATGGCTGATCATTCCTAATCAGTATCCTCTTCCTGCCTTATCTCCATAACCCTTGATTCCACTATCTTTGAGAGCAATATCCAACTCTTTCTGAAATGAATCCAGAGACTGGGCCTCCACTGCCCTCTGGGGCAGAGTATTCCACACAGCCACCACTCTCTGGATGAAGAAGTTTCTCCTCATTTCTGTCCTAAATGGTCTACCCCGTATTTTTAAGCTGTGTCCTCTGATTCGGCACTCACCCATCAGCGGAAACATGTTTCCTGCTGCCAGAGTGTCCAATCCTTTCATAATCTTATATGTCTCAATCAGATCTCCTCTCAGTCTTCTAAATTCAAGGGTATACAAGCCCAGTTGCTTCAGTCTTTCAGTGTAAGGTAATCCCGCCATTCCAGGAATTGACCTCGTGAACCTACGCTGCACTCCCTCAATAGCCAGAATGTCTTTCCTCAAATTTGGAGACCAGAACTGCACACAGTACTCCAGGTGTGGTCTCACCAGGGCCCTGTACAGCTGCAGAAGCACCTCTTTGCTTCTATACTCAATTCCTCTTGTTAGGAAGGCCAACATGCTATTAGCCTTCTTCACTACCTGCTGTACCTGCATGCTTGCCTTCATTGACTGGTGTACAAGAACACCCAGATCTCTCTGTACTGCCCCTTTACCTAAACTGATTCCATTTAGGTAGTAATTTGCCTTCCTGTTCTTGCCACCAAAGTGGATAACCATACATTTATCCACATTAAACTGCATCTGCCATGCATCTGCCCACTCACCTAACTTGTCCAGGTCACCCTGTAATCTCCTAACATCCTCCTCACATTTCACCCTGCCACCCAGCTTTGTATCATCAGCAAACTTGCTAATGTTATTGCTGATACCATCTTCTATATCATTAACATATATTGTAAAAAGCTGTGGTCCCAGCACGAATCCCTGCGGTACTCCACTGGTCACTGCCTGCCATTCCAAAATGGAGCTGTTTATCACTACCCTTTGTTTCCTATCAGCCAACCAATTTTCAATCCAATCTAGTACTTTGCCCCCAATACCATGCGCCCTAATTTTACTCACTAACCTCCTGTGTGGGACTTTATCAAAAGCTTTCTGAAAGTCCAGGTACACTACATCTACTGGATCTCCCTCACCATCTTCAGAGTTACATCCTCAAAGAATTCAAGAAGATTAGTCAAGCATGATTTCCCCTTCATAAATCCATGCTGACTCTGTCCTATCCTGTTACTACTATCCAGATGTGTCGTAATTTCCTCCTTTATAATAGACTCCAGCATCTTTCCCACCACTGAGGTCAGACTAACTGGTCTATAATTTCCTGCTTTCTCTCTCCCACCTTTCTTAAAAAGTGGTATAACATTAGCCACCCTCCAATCCTCAGGAACCGACCCCAAATCTATCGAACTCTGGAAAATAATCACCAACGCATCCACGATTTCTCAAGCCACATCCTTCAGTACCCTGGGATGTAGACCATCAGGCCCCGGAGACTTATCAACCTTCAGACCTAACAGTCTCTCCAACACCAAATCCTGACAAATATAAATTCCCTTCAGTTCATGTCCTTCAGCCACTGTTACCTCAGGGAGATTGCTTGTGTCTTCCCCAGTGAACACTGATCTGAAGTACCCATTTAATTCTTCTGCCATTTTTTTGTTCCCCATAATATATTCTCCTGTTTCTGTCTTCAAGGGCCCAATTTTAGTCCTAACCATTTTTTTGCCTTGCACATACCTAAAAAAGCTTTTACTATCCTCCTTTATATTATTGGCCAGATTACCTTCGTACCTCATTTTTCCTCTGCGTATTTCCTTCTTAGTAATCCTCTGTTGCTCTTTAAAAGCTTCCCAGTCCTCAGTTTTCCCACTTATCTTTGCTATGTTATACTTTTTCTCTTTTAACTTTATATGTTTCTTAACTTCCCTCGTCAGCCACGGCCGCCATGCCCCCTCCTGGGATCTTTCTTCCTTTTAGGAATGAACTGATCCTGCAACTTCTGCATTATACACAGAAATATCCGCCATTGTTCCTCCACGGAACAATAGATTAAGGTACTATTCCTTACCATACTGGATTCATTGTGGAACTTTCATTTCAAAAATGTTCTTTGCTCACCATATCTCCTGGGGTCAAAGTCACAGGTTAACATATTTCCTCCCTTGGAAGGTCTTTAGCTTAATGGTTTTTGTTTTTATTCATTCATAGATGTGTGCAGCACTGGCTGGGCCAGCATTTATTGTCCATCCTTAGTGGCCCATGTGAAGGTGGTGTGAGCAGTCGCGAACACCTGCAGTCCATTTGGTGTAGGTATCCCACAATACCTGAATGAGGGAGTTCCAGAATGTTGACAAAGCGACACTGAAGAAACAGTGATATATTTTCAAGTTAGGATGATGAGTGGCATGGAGGAGAACTTGCAGATGTTCACATGTACCTACTGGTCTTCTAGATGGTTGTGGGTTTAGAAGGTTCTGTCAGAAGAGTTTTAAATATTTTCAGCAATGCCACTTGTAGAGACCACTCCATCCGCAACTCCCTTGTCAGATCCACACCCCCCACCGACCCAACCTCCACTCCCGGCACCTTCCCTTGCAACCGCAGGAGGTGCAACACTTGCGCCCACACCTCCCCCCTCACTTCTCTCCAAGGCCCCAAAGGAAACTTCCATATCCGCCACAGATTCACCTGCACCTCCACCCACATCATCTACTGCATCCGCTGCAGCCGGTGTGGCCTCCTCTATATTGGGGAGACAGGCCGCCTACTTGCGGAGCGATTCAGAGAGCACCTCTGGGCCACCCGGACGAACCAACCCAACCAACCTGTAGCACAGCATTTCAACTCCCCCTCCCACTCCACCGAGGATATGCAGGTCATTGGACTCATCCACCGCCAAACCACAACAACCCAACGGTCGGAGGAGGAGCATCTTATCTTCCGACTGGGAACCCTCCAACCGCAGGGGATGAACTTGGACTTCACCAGTTTCTTCATCCCCCTTCCCCCCACCTTGTCTCAGCCGGATCCCTCCAGCCCGGCACCGCCTTCCTGACCTGCAGTCTTCTTCTTGACCTCTCCGCCTCCATCCTACTCCGACCTATCACCCTCACCTTGACCTCTTTCCACCTATCACATTTCCAACGCCCCTCCTCCAAGTCCCTCCTCCCTACCTTTTATCTTCTCCTGCTGAACACTCTCTGCTCATTCCTGAAGAAGGGCCTGTGCCCGAAACGTCGAATCTCCTGTTCCCTGGATGCTGCCTGACCTGCTGTGCTATTCCAGCAATAAAGTTTCAACTTTGATCTCCAGCATCTGCAGACCTCACTTTCTCCACTTGTAGATTATACCCACCTGCTGCTACTGAGAGTGAAAGGAGTGAATGTTTGTGAATGTAGTGCCAATCAAGTAGGCTACTTTGTCCTGGATGGTGTCAAGCTTCTTGAATATTAGAACATAGAACATAGAACATAGAAGAATACAGCGCAGTACAGGCCCTTGGGCCCTCGATGTTGCGCCGATCCAAGCCCACCTAAACTACACTAACCCACTATCCTCCATATACCTATCCAATGCCCTCTTAAATGCCCATAAAGAGGGAGAGTCCACCACTGTTACTGGCAGGGCATTCCATGAACTAACGACTCGCTGAGTGAAGAACCTACCCCTAACATCAGTCCTATATCTACCCCCCCTTAATTTAAAGCTATGCCCCCTTGTAATACCCGACTCAATACGCGGGAAAAGGTTCATACTGTCGACCCTATCTAACCCCCTAATCATCTTGTACACCTCAATCAAGTCACCCCTAAACCTTCTTTTCTCTAGTGAAAACAGCCCCAAGTGCCTCAGTCTTTCCTCATACGATTTTCCTTCCATACCAGGCAACATCCTGGTAAACCTCCTCTGCACCCGTTCCAATGCCTCCACATCCTTCCTATAGTATGGCGACCAAAACTGCACACAATATTCCAGATGCGGCCGTACCAGAGTCTTATACAACTGCATCATGACCTCAGGACTCCGGAACTCAATTCCTCTACCAATAAAAGCCAGTACGCCATATGCCTTCCTCACCGCACTATTTACCTGGGTGGCAACTTTCAGAGATCTGTGTACATGGACACCAAGATCCCTCTGCTCATCCACACTACCAAGTATCCGACCATTAGCCCAGTACCCCATCTTTTTGTTATTCTTCCCAAAGTGAATCACCTCGCACTTAGCTACATTGAATTCCATCTGCCACCTTTCTGCCCAGCTCTGCAGCTTCTCTATATCCTGCTGTAACCTGCCACATGCTTCCTCACTGTCAACAACTCCTCCGACTTTCGTGTCATCCGCAAACTTGCTCACCCAACCTTCTAACCCCTCTTCCAGGTCATTTATAAAAATGACAAACAGCAATGGTCCCAAAACAGATCCTTGCGGAACACCGCTAGTGACGGCACTCCATGAAGAAACTTTGCCATCAACTACTACCCTCTGTCTTCTTCCATCCAGCCAATTCCTAATCCAAACCTCCAACTCACCCTCAATGCCATATCTCCGTATTTTCTGCAGTAGCCTACCATGGGGAACCTTATCAAACGCCTTACTAAAATCCATATATACCACATCTACCGCTTTCCCCTCATCAACCTCCTTCGTCACCTTTTCAAAGAATTCAATAAGGTTTGTGAGGCACGACTTGCCCTTCACAAAACCATGCTGACTATCCTTGATCACATTATTCCTATCTAGATGTGCATAAATCCTATCCCTTACAATTCTCTCTAAGACTTTGCCCACAACAGAAGTGAGACTCACCGGCCTATAGTTACTAGGGCTATCCCTACTCCCCTTTTTGAACAAGGGAACCACATTTGCTATCCTCCAGTCTTCTGGGACTACTCCTGTAGACAAAGAGGACATAAAAATCAAGGCCAATGGCTCTGCAATCTCCTCCCTTGCTTCCCAGAGAATCCTAGGATAAATGCCATCAGGCCCAGGGGACTTATCTATTTTCACCTTTTCCAGGATTTCCAACACCTCTTCTCTACATACCTCAAAGCCATCCATTCTACTTATTTGTGCCTCAGTATTCTCATCGACAACAATGCCCTGTTCCTGAGTGAATACTGAAGAAAAGTATTCATTCAGTGTCTCCCCAATCTCTTCCGCCTCCACACGCAACTTCCCCCTACTATCCTTGACTGGACCTATTCCTACCCTCGTCATTCTTTTATTCCTAACATACCTATAGAAAGCCTTAGGGTTTTCCCTAATCCTATCTACTAAGGACCTTTCATGTCCCCTCCTTGCTGCTTTTAGCTCTCTCTTCAGGTCCTTCCTGGCTACCCTATAACTCTCAATCGCCCCAATTGAACCTTCACGTCTCATCTTGAGATAGGCCGCCCTCTTCCATTTAACAAGGGATTCCAATTCCTTATTAAACCACGGCTCCCTCGCACGACCCTTAGAGCGACACTCATTTGTTGAATTGCATAATTCTTTGGAACCCATGAAACCAGTGGTATCTTCTGATCTCTTTGTATAAAGAGTGTGGGACAGAAATGTAGTTAATGTCAAGTGATTGTGATTCTCTTCCTTGATTCAGAGAACAATCTTCTGAGAATGTTAGAAGTGCATTGGAAGCAGTTGAGAAGATTAACTAGAATGATACCAGGAATGAATCATAGAATCTCTACAGTGCAGAAAGGGGCCAATCAGTCCATTCAGCCTGTATTGGCTCTCCGAAGAGTATCCCACCCAGACCTGACGCCCCCACCACCATCCTTTCCTCGTAGCCCTGCATTTAGCATGGCTAATCCACCTAGCCTGCACATCTCTGGACACCACAGACAATTTAACATGGTTAATCTGCTGAACTGCCAACCAAAGCACACAGCAGAAAGCCATACGGTCATGGGGGGAACATGCAAACTACTACACAGATAGTCACCAAAGACTGGAGTAGAACTCGGGTTACTGGTGCTGTGAGGCCGCCGTGCTAGCCACGGTGTCACTGTGCTGCCCTAGGCTTTGTCTGCTGAAGATAGGTTGGATAAGCTGATCTTGTTTCTCCTGAAATGTAGAAGAGAGGGGGTTACATGATTATAAGATTTGACAAGGTTAAAAATCACACAACACCAGGTTATAGTCCAACAGGTTTAATTGGAAGCACTAGCTTTCGGAGCGCTGCTCCTTCCTCAGGTGGTTTGCATGTCAAAAATGTTTCCTGTTGTGGGTTAGTTCAACACTAGAGGGCGCTGTTTTAAAATTAGGAATCACCCTTTCAGGACAGAGATGAGAATCTTTTACTCTGTGATTCGGAGATGCCGGTGTTGGACTGGGGTGTACAAAGTTAAAAATCACACAACACCAGGTTACAGTCCAACAGGTTTAATTGGAAGCACACTAGCTTTCGGAGCGTCGCTCCGAAAGTTAGTGTGCTTCCAATTAAACCTGTTGGACTGTAACCTGGTGTTGTGATTTTTAACTTTTTCTCTGTGGGTTGTGCAACTGTGATGCCTCAGAAGGCAGTGGAGGAAGTGCATTAAGTATTTTAAAGGCAGAAGTAAATAGATTCTTGTGAGGCAAGGGAATTCAAGGTTATCAGAGGTAAGTGAAAATGCGAAATTCAAAACACAAACCGATCAGCAGTGGTCTTATTGAGTGATGGAACAGGCTTGCAGGGTCAAATAATCTACTTCTCCAGTTTCTTGTGTTTGGATCCTTTTGTTGTGTAGATTTACACTGATCGTTGGGATTCTGAGGTGGTTGAGGTTCTTTAATGTATAATAGAATGTTAACAGTGAAGCAAACTTTAGTGCTCAGAAGAAAGAAATTTTTTTTTGATGATGTACGTGTTCCATTTTAAGAGTGCATTCTGCATTTCTTTGCAACTGAGTGGGGATTCATTGGCATCATTCAGTTGCAGTTTCAGTTTCTCAATTATCTTTCTTAGATAAAATAATATTGTTTGCCTCAATGTCAAGGTTGAAACCAGTTGCATGACTGTCGTCTACTACCCCGAAAAGAAGTTGATTTGTATCCACCATAGGTAACCTATCACCATGTAATGATTCTCCTAATGCAGATATATCTTGGTGTTCTGGGTCTTCTTTCTTGTTGCAATGTCATATCTTCCTTGTGCACATTAGCATTCTTAATTCTGTTGTTCAGTGGTTATTGGGAATCCTGCATATTCTCTGAAAGCGTCCAAATTTCTTTCAAGAAATTTCTTTCAGTTTGTGATTATTTTAAAAATTCTGCAGCAGGCATAGTCACTCCAAAGATCAAAAGATTTAAATTTTTCATTAGTCATCATGTGACATTTTGCTACCTTAGAATTTTGACAAAGCCTGATAAGCTCTTTGCGTGAGGTTGACTTTCTGTTCTCATTATAAACTTGTGCTGTTTTCAGATTAGAGCTTCTACTATCATCTGAATAGCTCTTCTGATTATGAGGTCTCAATTGATCATAACACTCGACAATAATTGTCTCAAATTAACTCTAGTATATCACCATAATCAAATATTCTGACAGTGTGTTAAAATCACTCGTAAGGTTGTCAACACTTAATGATAAGGTCCTGGGGAGTGTTGCTGAACAAAGAGACCTTGGAGTGCAGGTTCATAATTCCTTAAAAGTGGAGGCGCAGATAAATAGGATAGTGAAGAAGGCATTTGATATGCTTGCCTTTATTGGCAGTGCATTGAACATAGGAGTTGGGAGATCATGTTGTGGCTGTACAGGACATTGGTTAGGCTACTTATGGAGTACTGTGTGCAGTTCTGATCGCCTTGCTGTCGGACAGATGTTGCGAAACTTGAAAGGGTTCAGAAAGGCTTGACAAGCATATTACCAGGGTCAGAGGGTTTGAGCTATAGGGAAATGCTGAATAGACTGGGACTATTTGCCCTGGAGTGTCGGAAGCTGAGGGGTTACCTTACAGAGGTTTATAAAATCATGGAAAGCATGCATGGGGTAAATAGACAAGGTCTTTTCCCTGGGATGGGGGAGTCCAAAACTAGAGGCAAAGGTTTAAGGTGAGAAGGGAAAGATTTAAAAGGGATCTAAGGGACAATGTTTTCATGCAGAGGATGGGGTGTACATGGACTAAACTGTCAGAGGAAGTGATGGAGGCTGGTACAATTACAACGTTGAGAAGGCATCTGGATGTGTAGATGAAGGGTTAGAGGGATAAGGGCCAAATGCTGGTAAATGGGACTAGATTTATTTCGGTCGGCATGGATGAGTTGGACAGAAGAGTCTGTTTCCATGCTATATATCTCTATGCCTCTAGAACAGGCTCCCTGGTATGTTGTATCTTCTGTTACATTTTGTGCTCTCCAATATATGATTGATATTTGATGTACAGTCATTGTTATTCCTATCAAAGATAAATTTGCTTACATTTTCTCATTCCAAAATATGACCTGCAACTGATCCCTGAGCAAAGAAATGTATTTATTTGTTTTTCTCTGGATTTCTTGTAAGATCCTGAAGCAATTCTGTCTTGTACAAATTACCTTTTGCATATGGTCCAGTTCCGTTTTCTGTCTAAACAATTTGTGATTATAAACGCTGCCGAGAGATGTAATATTCTTCTCATTGACTTAACCTTTGACTGCTATCGGCTCTATTATTTAAATGATTTACTTGAAAGTTGTTGGAGGAATTTATTTTTATAGATATAATTGACTTTGCTGTTCAGTACTTTTAAATTGCTGAATCACTTTAATTATTATTAAACGTTCAGTTCACTTCCGCATGTTTTCTTTAATTACTTGGAAATTAATTAATTTATTGGAAATTAAATACTTTAATTATTTGGAAAGGGAAGGACTGATTAGGAATAGTCAAGCTGGCTTTATATATGCAAAATCATGTTTCACAAACTTGATTGAGTTTTTTTGAAGAAGTAACAAAGAGGATTGATGAGGGCAGAGCAGTAGATGTTATCTATATGGACTTCAGTAAGGCATTTGACAAGGTTCCCCATGGGAGACTGGTGAGCAAGGTTAGATCTCATGGAATGCAGGGAGAACTTGCCATTTGGATACAGAACTGGCTCAAAGGTAGAAGAGAGAGGGTGGTGGTGGAGGGTTGTTTTTCAGACTGGAGGCCTGTGACCGGTGGAGTGCCACAAGGATCAGTGCTGGGTCCACTAATTTTCATCATTTATATAAATGATTTGGATGGGAGCATAAGAGGCATAGTTAGTAAGTTTGACACCAAAATTTGAGGTTCAGTGGACAGCGAAGAAGGTTACCTCAGATTACAACGGGATGTTGATCAGATGGACCAATGGGCTGAGAAGTGGCAGATGGAGTTAAATTTAGATAAATGTGAGATCCTGCATTTTGGGAAAGCAAATCTTAGCAGGACGTATACACTTAATGATAAGGTCCTAGGGAGTGTTGCTGAACAAAGAGACCTTGGAGTGCAGGTTCATAGCTCCTTGAAAGTGGAGTCACAGATAGATAGGATAGTGAAGAAGGTGTTTGGTATGCTTTTCTTTATTGGTCAGAGTATTGAGTACAGGAGTTGGGAGGTCATGTTGAGGTTTTACAGGACATTGATTAGGCCACTGTTGGAATATTGCGTGCAATTCTGGTCTCCTTCCTATTGAAAGATGTTGTGAAACTTGAAAGGGTTCAGAAAAGATTTACAAGGATGTTGCCAGGTTTAGCGGATTTGAGCTGTAGGGAGAGGCTGAATAGGCTGGGGCTGTTTTCCCTGGAGAGAAAGTGAGGGCTGAAGATGCTGGAGATCAGAGCTGAAAATGTGTTGCTGGAAAAGCGCAGCAGGTCAGGCAGCATCCAAGGAATAGGAGAATCGACGTTTCGGGCATTAGCCCTTCTTCAGGAATGAGGAAAGTGTGTCCAGCAGGCTAAGATAAAAGGTAGGGGGGAGGGGCTTTGGAAATGCGATAGGTGGACGGAGGTCAAGGTGAGGGTGATAGGCCGGAGTGGGGTGGGGGCGGAGAGGTCAGGAAGATGATTGCAGGTTAGGAAGGCGGTGCTGAGTTCGAGGGATTTGACTGAGACAAGGTGGGGGGAGGGGAAATGAGGAAACTGGAGAAATCCGAGTTCATCCCTTGTGGTTGGACGGTTCCCAGGCAGAAAATGAGGCGTTCTTCCTCCAACCGTCGTGTTGCCATGGTCTGGCGATGGAAGAGTCCAAGGACCTGCATGCTTTTCTCTGAGCTTTTCCAATTTAAAAAAATGCTTGTTTATTCATTAAGCATTTTTAGATTTCCTGTATCTTAGATGTTTTTCTTTAAATGCAACACAGTTCACCATTTCTCTAAGACATTGGGTGACTGATATTGGCTACAGTATCCCAGAATTACAATTTAGGCATTTCCCCTTCCAGCTTTGATGAGATGCTACTGGGTCGGCATGAACTTTTTCAATCTTTTCACTGATTCTAGCTGATTTGAATATTTTTTACAGACAAGCCTAATTCTATCTATTTCCTTTTTACTGCTGGCTATTGCTTTCACAGAGGTTGATACATTCTGTGTGTATTTTAAACCTTTCAATATTTAAAGTTACACACTCAATTTTCTGATTGAATATTTTTTTCCTCCTTTCTTCTCCATAGGTGGCTGTGGTTTTTGTAGAGCTGAACATTTCTTCAGGCTATCACCACTGCGAGCATATTTTATGAGATAATGGTGCCAACCGCTGCTACTGTCTTGCACAGTACAGCTAAATCAAATCATAAGTTGTCCACCACTATCACCATCATTGGTTTACTGTTTTCTGCTGGAACAATCTGAAATGTACTGGTCAATTCTCTGCCATCTATCCTTTTTGTGAATAATAGTCTAGATTACTGATTGCATTCAGAGATAGATGAAGAGTAGAGATGGAGAATTAGGCAGAATTTATATTGAATTTTGAGAAGCAGTACATAGGTTAATTCCATTTATGTTAAAATTAGTTATATAACTTGCATGTATCTGTGATGTAACATTTGGGCCACACGAGAGTCAGCTAATGACCATGTCCATCAAGAGAGAATCAAACAATCACATCTTGATGTGCAATAGCGTTACAATCACTGAATCCTCCACTATCAACATCCTGGGTGTTACCATTAACCAGAAACTGAAATGAGCAAGCCATATATGTACTGTGTCTATAATGGCAAGTCAGGGGTTTGAAATTCTCCCATCGGTAGCTCACCTCCTGTCTCCTCAGTGCCTACCAAGCACACAGGTTAAGGTTGTGATAGAATACTCTACTAGATGAATACAGTTCTAAAACAGCCAAGAGGCTTGGTACCAGCTAGGTCAAAGCAACCTCCTTGGTTCACATACATTTGACTGCCTTCAACATTCTTCCTTCAACCACAAACATACAGTGGCAACAGGGTGTACATCTACAGGATGGACTGCAGTAGCTCACCAAGTCTTCTTTATCAGCATCTTCCAAATCCGTGGATTCTACTACATAGATGGACAAGGGCATCACATGCATGACTATGCTAGCTCAAGTTCAAGTTCTCATCCAAATGCAAGTTCTACTCCAAGTTACATGCCATATTGACCTGGAATTATATTACTGTTCCTTTACTGTCATGGGTCAAAATCCTGGATTCCCTTTCCTTCAGTACTCCGGATGCCCTTAAACTTCAAGGTATAGTTTAAGATGGTAGCTCATCAAGACCTCTTCCAAGGCAATTTGAGCTGGGCAATAAATGTTGGCCCGTACTGTGACACCACGTCCAATTAATTAAAAAATTGAAAATATAATATTGGTTTCTTGCTTGATGTCAGGCTTAAAATAGGAATATGCCCACATTATATTTACTAAAAAAAATAATCTAATTCAGCACTGGTAACAAGCATACACATCAAAAAACTCTCCAAAAAAGTCTATATAATTCTTTGCACATACAAACTGTAGAGGAAAAGGAACAGAGCACACATGCCAGTAAGGTAGATTGGCACTTTTGAGCATTATTTAGGATTGCTACACATGCTTGTGGATCAAAGTCAGTTGTAATTTGTGTTGCACGTCACAGAGGCATCATGCTGAAAATCAAGCCCTGCTAACCTCAGAATCATCATGGAAGATAAAGATTTTAAAATACACAATGTCCCAGTTTACTTGAATTTCAGACACAGATTGACAGAAAGCGCAGATCAGGTACTGTACCTCATAAGAATGACTATTTCTTACAGATAAATACTCTTGCCACAGTTAAGCAATCTGTACTACCAACCAGCATTGGGTGACTGTCTGTGTGAAGTTTTCACATTCTCCCCATGTCTGCGTGGGTTTCCTCTGAGTGCTCCAGTTTCCTCCCACAGTCCAAAGATGTGCAGGTTAGGTGAATTAGCCATGCTAAGTTGCCCGTAGTGTTCAGGGATACATAGGCTAGGTGCATTAATCAGGGATAAATATAGGGTATGGGAATGGGTCTTGGTGGGTTACTCTTTGGAGGGTCAGTGTGGACTTGTTGGGCCAAAGGGCCTGTTTCCACACTGTAGGGATTCTATGATTCTATGATACTCATTAAAACTCAAAGACAGTGTACTCACTTGATATAGGAAATACACAATGCATAACAGACAAATACATCTTCCAACATGCCTAATAATGTATCACTTTCATAGGCCACAGTGGTATGTCAATGCTGCTATAATTGTTGACAAAAGTAGTGTTCTGTCTTTTCAAGAGATGTTAATATCCTTGGCAAGGTCAACATTTATTGCCCATTTATAATAAAGAAGATGAGTGTGAACAGTTTTCTTGACCTGTTGCTGTCAATTTCCAGCATTTACCCCACTCACTGCTCTTCTTCCCCTCCTCCCCCCCCCGACTCCCAACCACAATAGACAACTTGGAGATGCCAATATTTCACTTTAACATTCAGTAGTAAAGAAGAGTTTTGGTTCAGTGCTTTCTTTTAGTTAATGCATCAGGTGACAAAATCCTCCTTCAGAATGCTCCCTGAGTAGGAGAAAGAATCGGGTGAGTGGTTATTGGGCTTAATCAAAAGTTGTCAAAGTCATGTCATTTTCATTCTGTTGCAAAACTGAAAACCTGAACATTAACCTTTTCATGCAGTGCGCAATTTCCCTTTATACAGGATTGTGCCACAGGAATTGTACCATCTGCAACCTGTCCTTTGGCCACAGCATTTGTTATGGAGGTAAGGACTCCCCTATCAACACAGCCAAAGTTCTGGATTTATTTTATCTTTGTTCATTTCTAACTCTATTTTCAAAACCAACTACCATGCCTCTGTTGAAGGCAGTCAATAGTATGCAAACCAAGGAGGTTGCTTTGACCTAGCTGATATCAAGCTTCTTGCCTGTTGTTCGAGCTGTATTCATCTAGGAGACTGTTCTATCACAGTCTTAACCTGTGTGCTTGGTAGGCATTGAGGAGACAGGAGGTGAACTACCCATTGGAAAATTCCAAAACCCTGAACTGCTGTTATAGACACAGTACTTATATGGCTCGCTCATTTCAGTTTCTGGTTAATGGTAACACCCAGGATGTTGATAGTGGAGAATTCAGTGATTGTAATGCTATTGCACATCAAGATATGATTGTTTGATTCTCTCTTGATGGACATGGTCATTGGCTGACACTTGTGTGGTCCAAATGTTACACCACAGATGCATGCAAGTTATATAACTAATTATTAAATAAATGCAATAAACCTATGTACTGCTTCTCAAAATTCAATATAAATTCTTCCTAATTCTCCATCTCTACTCTTCATCTATCTCTGAATGCTATCAGTAATCTAGACTATTATTCACAAAAAGGATAGATGGCAGAGAATTGACCAGTGCATTTCAGATTGTTCCAGCAGAAAACAGTAAACCAATGATGGTGATAGTGGTGGACAACTTATGATTTGATTTAGCTGTACTGTGCAAGACAGTAGCAGCGGTTGGCACCATTATCTCATAAAATATGCTCGCAGTGGTGATAGCCTGAAGAAATGTTCAGCTCTACAAAAACCACAGCCACCTATGGAGAAGAAAGAAGGAAAAAAATATTCAATCAGAAAATTGAGAGTGTAAGTTTAAATATTGAAAGGTTTGAAATACACACAGAACCTATCAACTTCTGCAAAGGCAATAGCCAGTAATATAAAGGAAACAGATAGAATTAGGCTTGTCTGTAAAAAAGATTCAAATCAGCTCGAATCAGTGAAAAGAAATCACATCCGCCTGCTTGTGTCTCCTCCAGCCACTTGTCTGTAAATTATTAGAAGGTTTGATTCCTGGTTGCAGCAAGCTGTTGTAACGCATATTAATAGTGCAGGTCCCTTCAGAAGCCTGGGTGATAAAGGCTTTTTTCTCATTTCCGAATGAGCTTACGCTCATTTTCATTCTTCTGTTTTTTGAATTGTTGTCCTTTACAAAAATAAATGTAATGTTTGTTTCATTCACCATAATAACATTATTGATTTAAAAATAACTGAAGTGGGGGATGGGATATTTCAGCTGGTGTTTAATCAAAAAGGAGAAAAGATTTTTCTTCTTAATCATTAATGATTTTAGGATATTCATAATCAGTCCTGCTGGGGAGTACTTTGAAAATGAGTGGAAAGTAAAATGATGAAGTTGAAGATATATTTAATACTTGTATTCATCTCTTTATTAGAGATAGCTTTTGCTAATTCTATTTGCTGTCCTTTCAGGCTGCTTTCCTTCATGTCAATGTAGGTCCTCTTTAAACCTTGATCCTTTCAGCACTAGAGGAGTGGAGAATCCCTTCTTTAATTGTGAATTCGTCATGTCAATACGTAGGTGATATCAGTCATTGGGAGGTTTGCTCGTTGAGTGAAAATTATATTTGGAATAAATTATAAATCCTTTGAGCACTCTACAAAGGTTTCCCCATTCTATATTTTAAAGTGCAAGTTTCAAAGTGATTCATGAACAATTGGAATCCCACAGCCAATTATGTGGCCTGCAAACATCCTTTCCAAACCCTTTCTCCTATAAAATAAAACAAAAGGAGGATATTCAATTTGAAATTATGATTTTGGAAAGAAAAAGGGGAAGAGGATTCATTGTGATGAATATAATAACAAGCAGGAAAACATTAGCAGGGCAAAATATGTTGGAGGGCAAAGAGACTTGGAAGAAAATCCCACAACAGCACAGGTCAAATATAATTGGAAATATTAATTCATTATTTTAAGCAGTGAATTAGATAACATACAAATGTATTTAAAGCAAAGAATGAGCCTAAGATAGAAAGTATTCTGGGTTATTATTTCCAGCCAGTAACATACCTGCTCCAAACAAGCATAACTAAAACAAAATTAATGACTAACATAATTGAGATTAAAGTGCTAGACTAGTTTAAAGGGCCTATAAACGATAAATCCGGGAAGAGATTATATTTCCCCTGGAGTTCAGAGAGAGACTATAACAGAGGTACAAAAGTTCATAAGATATAGGAGGATAATTAGGCTATTCAGCCTATTGAGTCTGCTCTGCCATTCGATCATGGCTGATATGATCCTCACCCCCATCTTCCTGCCTTCTCCCCTTAGCCCCTCAACCCACTACCAATTAAAAATCTGTCTAACTCCTCCCTAAATTTACGCTTTGTCCCAGCATCCACCGTACTATGGGGTAGCGAATTCCACAGATTCACAGCTCTTTGGGAGAAGTAGTTTCTCCTCAACTCTGTTTCAAATGTGCTGTCTGTATCTTAAGATAATGCCCTCTCATCCTAGAATACCTCACAAGAGGAAGCATCCACTCCATGTTTATTTTTTTCATACTTTTTATTATCATGAATACTTCAACCTGATCTCCACTCATTCTTCTAAATTCCAAGGAGTATAGACCTAAGTTGTTCAATCTCTCTTCATGTGACAAACCCCTCTCAACTCTGGGATCAATCTCGTGGACCTGCTCTGAACTGCCTCCAATGCCACTACATCTTTCCTCAAATAAGGGCACCAAAACTATGCACAATACTCTAGGTATAGTCTCAGCAATGCCTTGTATAGTTGCAATAATACTTCCTTACCTTTATATTCTATTCCTTTAGCTCTAAAAGCCAACATTCCATCCACTCTCTTTATTATCTGCTGTACCTGGATGCTAGTTTTCTGTGACTCATGTACAAGGACACCCAGATCCCCCTGCATCGGAGCACCCGAAAGTCTGTCCCCATTAAGATAATAGGTCACCTTCCCATTTTTCCAACCAAATTGCATGACCTCACACCAATCCATGTTAAACTCTGTCTGCACATTTTGGCCCATTCTTCTAAATTTATATCCATTTGTAAAGTTTTTGTTTCCTTATTGCAATTTACCTTCCTACCTAATTTTGTGTCATGCGCAAATTTAGCTATAGATCCTTCTATCTCTGTATCCAATTTGTTAATGTAAATTGTAAGTAGCTGGGACATATGGGGTAGGTATGTATGTCAATGATAATCTTCATAGATCTGACTGAATGCTTGAGCAATGCAGTTAACTGAAAACACGTTAATGCCATATCCACATTCAAAAGAAGTTGACAAAACATACACAATCACCTAGATTTAATTCTATTAATTTCCATTCAAGATATTTGAACTGATTATAAAGAGAAAACTGAAGAATATCTGTATGACAGAAGCAAAGAAACTGCCACAAAATTCAAGGAAGGCTTTTGAGTTTGCCACTCCCATTTCCTCTACTGTCTCTCACCCAGCATTTCAGACAGTCTTCTCTCTGTAAGCAGTTGACGATTACTGTCTAAATAACATTCGTCCTGTCTGCAAGGTGCTTGTTTTGATCACATGATCACATCTCAGGCAGGCAGGTAGCAAAAGTGCACTGCTTCAAAGGCAAGGCCAATGGTAGAGAGTACAGATTTAAGAGAATTGCTGAAAGAACCAGAGGCAATAAGAAGAAATATACTTTTTGCAATGAATTACTTTGACCTGAAATCCACTGACTGAAAGCGTGGAGGCAGGTTCACTAGAATTATTCAAAAGAGAATTGGATAAATATTTGACAGGGAAAAATATTAACATCACTGTAGTAAAATAGTGACACCATGGGAATTAATTGGATATTTCCAACAGTCATATTGAGTTAAATGGCTGCCTTCTGTATCATTATATGATTCTATTTTAAAATAAACTACATCATAAATGTTTATGCCATAGCATAAATGGAGTGTGGAGATAAGTAGCAAGCAAGTGCTTTGTGTTGGCAGCATGTTTGATGTTTATCAGTTTGCAGGTTAAGTAGGGCACAGGACTATTGTACTGTGATGCCAATATTGCAGAGTGCTCCTTTAGAACCTGCTCAGTTACATTGTCCTGTTAAGGTAACATTGAAAATTAAGCTAATGGTGAGACTAGTAAATTTCTTACACCAAGTCTTGTATTGTGCATCAGAAACTCCATGAGATTAGCTTAATGAGTTAATCTGGCACTATGGTTTTTATCTTTGGACCAAGATATTGGCTGCAGAAAAAAGAGATCTTGTTAAAACTTTAAGGAGAAGATTCTTTTTAAATGAAAAATGATCAAGACTTAGAATGTGTTCTGGAAAGGACTGAAAGTAAAAATTTTAAGGTATATTGTTAGGGTATGTTGATACAGTGGTCTGTTGTTCTGAAGAAGGGTCACTGGCTCAAAATGTTGACACTGTTTTCTCTCCACAGATGATGCCAGACCTGTTGTGTTTCTCCAGCAATTTCTGTTTTTGCCTAAAATAAAACTTAGAACTACAGATGCTGTAAATCTGAAACAAAACAGAAATTGTTGGAGAAACTCAGCAGGGCTGGCAGCATCTACACAGACAAAATAGAGTCAACATTTTACATCCAATAACCTTTCTTCAGAACAGGCTACACAAAATGTTGATTCTGCTTTCCCTCCACAGATGCTTCCAGACCTGCTGAGTTAATCCAACAAGTTCGGTTTTTACCTCTGATTTTGCTTATTGTTCTGGTTGTACCCCAGCAGAGTCCTTATCATATTACTGGGCTTCTACCTGACTGAATGTTTTATTGTCCTGTCTCGGACAGAGGTCAAAACTAACTTAGATATTTGCATGGGTAGAACTTTCTTCTGAGATTAATGACTTACATGTTTAAAAGGAATGGTAAATCACCATGTCCACACATTGAAATTAGCATCAGACAGGTTCCTGGAGTCTAACAGGGATCCCCTAAATCTATTGCAAACTGGATTTAAAATCAATTGGAATTCCATTCAAAAAACAAAATACTGTAGATGCTGAAAATCTGACATAAAAACAGAAAATGCTCAGAATACTCAACAAATTTGGTGGTACCTGTGAAGAGAAAAAGTGGTCATGGACTAAATTTAATAGTCATGACGGTAGTCCCAGAGAGCTTTCCTAACTCCACTGAATCAAAGGAAGTCACGATAGTGATAGACTCTCCACTCCATGTATTTCTCCCGATTATAAACTACTCACCACCTGGCACATGCCTGATGCAAACATTGAATTCTGCCAAACTTTTCACATCTGTGACATGAACAAAAGCCAGAACAAAACAGGAGGATGGATTTTCTAGTTTTGGATGTGCTTGGTTGTGGGTGGCAGCCTGACCTGGAAGTGCATGGCTGAATGACCATACAACACAACCACCCACCTGCCAACCCCTCCTCTCTTCAGATTGATTTCTGCAGCAAACTGAAGGACTAGAAGTTCTTCAACACAAATTTGTAATTTCATCCAATATGATGCTCACTATAAAACTTATATTTTCCACTTTGGGAGCATTTTCCAAAGGTGATACTCATCTGGAAACATTGGGAGAATGAAACATTATCTAACTCCTATCAAACCACCTGATGAAGAAGCAGTGTCCCAAAAGCTAGTGCTTCCAACTAAACCTGTTGGACTATAACCTGGTGTTGTATAATTTTTAACTTTGTACACCTCAGTCCAATACCGGCATCTCCAAATCATTGTGGTAGGTTAAACATTGCCAAATGGATCCATGACAGTAGGTACTGTTTCCAGTAATTAATTCCAGTAATTAATCAAAGAAGTGGCTAGGGTGAGAAAATTAACCACACATTCACTTTTCATTGTACAGAAAATGGTGGAGAACTCAGCAGGTCTGGCAGCAATTGTAGAAAGAGAAACAAGGTTAGTGTTTTGAGTCCTGGATGACTTGATTCCAAAACAGAGTAACAGCAAACTTAAAACATAAACTCTGTTTCTCTTTCCACAGATGCACCAGTCCAGTCAAGTGATTTCTGTTTCTATTTCAGAATTTGAGCATCATTCACAGTATTTTGCTTTTATTTAATTTTTTATTATGGTTTTGACAATGTCCACTAACAAACAAGAAAACTCTTGCACGTTTGTGGGTTAATTTTTAATCCCTTCTTCAGACAACTGAAGACTGTGTTTATTCAATAAGTAGTTTTATATTACACTATAATTCACCATTAATGGTCTGTTTTTATCAGCAAAGATAATTGTAATTCATGTTTTATGCATATGCTGCAAATATTATAAGGCTGCATTTGGTGTTGCTGTTAAGCAATTTCTTTTTGAAAAGTGCAATCTCATACTGTTACATTTTGATCCCATGGAAGTGATAGTCTCACACACGTAGATGCCTGAGGCTGGAAATTCTGTGGTGTTTAACTGTGGTGATAAAACTCCCTAGTGTGTCTCCACCATCTCTAGCACAAGTCAGGAATTTGATAAAATATCTTCCATTTTCCTGGTGAATGCAGCTCCAACAACTCTCAAGAAACTCTACAGCTTGCAGGAAAAAGCGGCCAACTTGATTGACACGTCATTCACCCACTGTAAACATTCAGTCCCTCCATTACTAGAACACACAGAAACAGTAATGTGTCCACCCTACAAGATACGCTGCAGCACCATCCGTTGCTCCTTTGACAGCACTTTTCAAACATGCAACCTTTACTGCCTAGAAAGGCAAGGGCAAACTTATGTGAACACCACCATCTGAAAGCTACTTTCCAAGGCACATTAAATAATGACTTGGAATTATATCATTGTTCTTTCTCTGTTACTGGAGCAAACTCCTGGAGTTAGCTTTCCAACAACACTGTATATGTACAGACAATATCTGGTCTCTAATAACTTAGGAAGGCATCTCACCATCACCTTGTCAAACATAATTAGAAATGGGCAATGGCTTTGCAGTGATAGCCACATACCAGGACAAATTAATACAATGTCAATGTCAAAGTGAAAAGGATGGAAGCCAGCTGGGAACATTAGCTATGGGGCTAATAGCTGCAGTGCAAAGGCAGACATATACGTCCAGTGCATTCAAATCAAATGATATGGGCAATATTATAACAAAATGGCAACAGTGAACATAAAAGGACCTATATTGGGAGTCACAGATCATAACAGCTCTAACATTGGTAGCTGTCTCTTTACCTGCTCTATGCCTGTCTTCTGGAACTCCTTCCCTACTTCTCCCATTTCTCACTCCTCCTTCATGTCTCTTCACATTGACCAAGCTTCTAGTCACACTTTCCTACCTCTCTCTGTTTGACATGGCATCTACACTCCTGTGAAGGACTTTGGAACATTTCCTATGTTTAAAGAGATATGTGAATGTAACTGTTGCCATTATTAAATAGGTTTAAAATGAACATGAAGCTGGGGAACAGGGTAGAAATGGCCACAGCATTTATCAGTTCAGATCTTAAAAGTCCATTTCATGCCCAGTTAACATGCTGTCTGCAGATCCAAAGAATAAATAGTAAAATGAAAAATATAAGTCTATAAGAATAGTGACATGAGAGGAAGAGAAGAGAATACTGTGGGGATAAAAGGAGTATTAGAGTGAGGATAAGAGAGTCACTGCGAGACCAGCTGAGGTCTCCAAAGAAAGTCAATGTGTGACATCACAGGCAACTGAATTAATGTTTAACTGGTGAGTATTTTGTTTATTTCTATTGAAGTTCAGATATTTGTTTCAAATTAGGAGCTGGAAAATTAAGAATTTAAATTATGGTTTTCACAATGTCCACCAACATTGTAGTAGCGAATGAATTAATAAGGTTCAGAGCATATCTTGAGGTTTTAATTGAAATTAATAATTCACCAGGGGCAACAGCTAGGCTGCTAAAGATGTAACAGAGGGTTTATTTTTGTATCATGGATGAGAATCAGGTTAGTAGATATGTGGCTATTAGGAATAGCCATTTTAAGAAACATCCAAGCTGGAAAAGAGCAAGGAACAGTTAACTACGGGAAAGTCAAATTCAATTGGATGAAAATGGACAAGATCAACTGAAATAAAAGGCTAGTAGTTTAAAAATAAAAGCAGCAATGGACAGCCTTTAGAGAAGAGATAGTTTGTTTACAGACAAGGTATATTCCCAAGAAGTGGAAAGACAGGCCAAACAAATTCAGAGCTTCCTGCTTGGCAAAAGCGATAGAGATGAAGAAGAAGAAAAAAATGTGACAAATGTCAGGTGGACAATGTAACCAAAATCCAGGGTGGGAAATAAGAGTTTCAGAGAGGATGTGAAAAAGCAAGTAAAGTAATCACCGAGTATAAGAAGAGTCCTACGGGTCCTGAGGCAGAATTGAGGCCTGCCAGTGCTGGGCCATGCTTCCCACACATCGCATCTCAGTGACATGCATCAAGTGGGTGTGGAATTGGGTTAACTGTTTGCATGCCAAACAACCTTGCTAACGAGAAAAAAACTTTACGAAAAATCGTTTGGATTTTGGACCTTTTTGGATTCGGGATTTTGGATAAAGGTTTGTCTACCTGTACTTCCAAATAAACTTATTGTGTGATTTTTAACTTTGTACACCAGCCCAACACCGGCACCTTCACGTCACTTGTGTTAAGTGTTGTACTACTTGTTATGGTACACTGTTGGAGCAAGTGGAATTTAAATCTTCTGACTCAGAGGTAGGGATACTGCCACTGCATCACGAGAACCCAAGTCTTCTCTAAGCATATATAATAAATGAATAATTAAAGGACAGGGGACAATTAGAGACAATTGAGATTAGGCAAGAAGGCAAGGGACACTAATTGTTATTACCTAGGAAAAAAGTTACTGTCCACTATGGAAAATAAGGTAATTCAAACATTGGAAAATTTCAAAATTGATAAGGATGAAATATTGGATAGATAGTCTGCACTTCAATTTGATAAGGCCTCAAAACCTGAGGGGATGCTTTCAAGCAGACTGAGGGGAGTGAGACTGGAAATTGCAGAGGAACAGGCCATTGATGCAGATGGATATTGTCAGACTGAAGGTTTACAAATATTACACCCTAATTCAAAAGAAGGTATCAAGAGAAGTCCAGAAATTACTGTCAAATCTGTTAAAATTTAGTGGTGGGGAAGATTCTAGAAATTATATCTTGGGACAAAATTAATACTAACTTAGACAGATGTGTTTTTAGTAAGAAAATCCAGCATGGCTTTATTGTGGAAAATTATGTTAATTAACTTGCTAATGTTTTCAATGAGATAGCAAAAATGGTTGAGCATAGTGCTCATTGGTATACATTGATTTACAGAAGGCAAGCATCTGTTATGAGCACTTGGGTAACATTATGGCTCATGGAATAAAAGGTACAGTAGCAATATGGGTACAAAATTGACTTAATGACAGGAAATAGCAAGTAGTAATTAATGGATGTTTATCAGAACGGAGGAAAGTTTAGAGTTAAAAGTCTCCATAGGTCAGTGTTGGTTCTTCTTGATGTACATTAATGACCTAGGCCTGGATAACTGGATTACAGTGTTAAAGCTTGTAGATGATACAAATGTTGTCAATTATGTGGAGGACAGGGTAGACCAAGGTAGCTTGGTAGAATGGACACACAGGTTGCTGATGAAATTCAATGCAGAGAATTGAGAATTGATTCATCTTGGAAGAAAGAACAATAGAGAAACAACATAAAAATTCCAAAGGAGGTAAAAAAAAAGGAAGCGATCTGGACGTATATGTGCATAAGACATTGAAAGTGGCAAGCCAGTTTGAGACAGCAGTTAATAAAGAAAATAGTATACAAGGCTTCATTAGCAGGGACATAGCTCATTCGAACAAAGAGGTTGCGTTAAATTTGTACAGACAAGAGTTCTACACAGTGCTCGGTGCCACACTTTAGGAAACATGTGATAATTTTTGAGAAGTGCAGAAAATATTCACAGGATTGGTTCAGGGGTGAAGAACGTCATTTAACTAGATAGATAGAGAAGTTGACACCGTTTTCCTCGGTGAAGGGAAAGTTGACAGGAGGTTTGATCAGGAATTTTGAAATCGTAGTGATATGCATAGATTAGATATTGGGAATAAGAGGGCAGAGATTGATGAAAGTTGGCAAAAAAGGCAATGGCAACAATAACAAAAAAACTTTGGGGCTGTGGGTTATTAAGATCTGGAATGGACGACCTTGAAAATTTGGTGGAGGTAGAATCATTCAAGGAGTTCAAGAAAGTATTGGACAGTTATTGAAAAGAATGTACAAGGCCATGGGGAGAAGGCTGTCGAGCAGCAATTGGAAAATTGTTCCTATGGAGAACCAGCCTGGACACAAAGGGGCTGAATTACCATCTTCTATGCTGGAGCAATTCTGAGATTCTGGAATTTGCTTAACTACAGGCTCAACTAATTCTTGAGAAATTAAGAATGTGCATCAAAATCTTCTGTATTGTGAAGGTAAGAGACACAATGGAAAAGATATTCTGAGATCTTTATTATGTATATAGGGTGTAAGGTAAATCTCACCATTTTCCAAAAGTAACTTTTTGTAATGAATGTAAGACACATGAATTTCAAATATTAGACTCTCACTATATTTTTCCCACAAGACAGCTTATATTTATAACATGCTTATAATAGATCTGAGCACTGAAACCTCTTGTGTGATCTCCTGAGTAACTCCAAATCAAAACAACCTTGTTTGACCTACACAATCACCAGGCAACCATTTCTACAAAGTGAATGTCATCAAAGTTCAACATATAGTCAATTGTGTAGGAAGAAAACGTATTAATGCACCTATTAATTTGCATATAGGTCTTTGGAGTCCACATAAATAACAGAACAGCAACCTATCTTCCAGAAGCTATTTTGAAGATTAAATGCCAGTACTCTTATTATTGTAATTAGTCCTATGGCATATGGATCCAGTTATTCACAATTTCCTTGATTTCTTTGTAGAATCTTTTCCTTGTAGAATCATTATTACTACTTTATACTGGTGTTACCTTTGCGTGATTTTAGTTTGTTTTCAAAACTAAAGTTCGGATAACAGACTCTTCCTTCTTTCCTGAGCTTAGCTACTGCTCTAATTAAGTAATGAGAATTGATATTTATCCCTGGGTTGTAAATATATTCCATTCTGGAGTCAATTCACAAGTCAATTGGTACATAATTCAGAACACAATGCAAGACAATACAAAATAATAGTTCATAAGTATGAAGGAACACTCATATTCCATATCTTTAAAACTATACCCCTGTGTGAGATTGCATTCATAGTTACAAGCATAAGTAAGTTGGACATTTGTAATTCAGGGACCCTCTGTACATAGATTAGCAATGCACGTGTCCAACAAACTTGCATTTTATTTTCAGTTATGCACTCACTCCAAAGGTGGAGACAAATGCTGAGTGCAGATTCACAGACACAACAGAACCCTGGGACCTTGCCTATAATGTCACATTTGCTCCTTACTTTCAAGCCCTTTGATCACTAAAGGACATGTGTGGATTACTCCAACCATCACAGTTAGGTATCATACTGGTGAAATGCAAATTTAATGTTGCCTACAACATTTTCGGTTGGTGTGTGAACAAACATTCCAAAGAGTTTGTGCCAATATGGGGAGGCATTGCAAAAACGTTTGAAATTTACATGCAGGATTATGGTTGACTTTTAATACAAGAGTCTTTCGGAGAAGGTGGAAGAATTTGTTAGTATTGCAAGTCATTTTAATAATTGTTTTGAACCTTCCCTCGGACATATTGTTATGGAAATGCACTGAGATAGGTGTCAAGTGAATTTTCTACACCTTAGTATTGGACCTGGATACAGATGTCCCTAAGTGTATTATCTATTCTGGAGAAGGTTCCTACTGCAAACAGGAAGGAAAGGATGTGGAAACCGGCTGGGGAATGATTCATGCTATCTTTCAGGAAGTGTGGACCTCCAACTGAACAAGATTCTGTGGGAAAAGACATCAGCAGCAGGAGGACAGAAGGGGAGGAGAAAGCTCTATTCTGCCAAGATAGTGTACCAGTGGTGGGTAATACACTCCCAACAATGTTAGAATGCCAATGGCTGAGGAGACTGTTTCACCTCAAGAGCACTGTCACATTATAGAACATAGAACATAGAAGAATACAGCGCAGTACAGGCCCTTTGGCCCTCGATGTTGCGCTGATCCAAGCCCACCTAACCTACACTAGCCCACTATCCTCCATATACCTATCCAATGCCCATTTAAATGCCCATAAAGAGGGAGAGTTCACCACTGCTACTGGCAGGGCATTCCATGAACTCATGACTCGCTGAGTAAAGAACCTACCCCTAACATCTGTCCTATACCTACCACCCCTTAATTTAAAGCTATGCCCCCTCGTAATAGCTGACTCCATACGTGGAAAAAGGTTCTCACGGTCAACCCTATCTAAACCCCTAATCATCTTGTACACCTCTATCAAGTCACTCCTAAACCTTCTTTTCTCCAATGAAAACAACCCCAAGTGCCTCAGCCTTTCCTCATACGATCTTCCTACCATACCAGGCAACAACCTGGTATGGTTTGGCTGAGGAGAATGTGTTAGTGGACACTATACATGTGGTGCGGAAGGTCACGATAGCATTCAAATTTTTGGTGATGTGTTTCTTCGTGGCTGCATGGTAGCACAGTGGTTAGCACTGCTGTCTCACAGCGCCAGTGACCCAGGTTCGATTCCAGCCTTGGGTGACTGTCTGTGTGGAGCTTGCACATTCTCCCTGTTTCTGCATGGGTTTCCTCTGGGTACTCCGGTTTCCTCCTACAATCCAAAGATGTGCAGGTCAGGTGAATTGGCCATTCTAAATTGCCCATAGTATTAGATACATTAGTCAGAGGGAAATGGGTCTAGGTGGGTTAATCTTCGGACGGTCGGTGTGGACCTGTAGGGCTGAAGGGCCTGTTTTCACACTGTGGGAAGCTAATCTCATTATCTGGAGACCTTCCTGGGATCCTGTAGCCAGTAGTTCATAATCACACAAAGGTTTTCATAAATGAAACATTCAAGTGTTTATTTCATTTAGCACTGACAACATGAGTCAAACAAATTGCACCAGAGCCTTTGCTAACATTGTATGGTATCTAAAAGTACAAGGAGTCATAGATTACACATGTGTGACAAATAAAACTTCTTTGGGAAAGCCAGGGGCATTCCTGAACAGAACATTCTTCCATTCCATTGATGAGCATCTTGTGTGTGATCATGTCAAAAGATGATGCATGTGCGCTCTCAATATGATCTTGCCTACATACTGAAATGCTTACAGGTGCCAGGGATATTATTTATTCTGAACTTTTGGTGGCATAGGGTGACAAGGGAGATTCCCTGAAGAGATGGTAAATGACTCCAGTTAGAAATATATGTACTCAGCCTAATAAAAGTTATAAATATGTAAGGCATACATGAAAGTAGATTTTGATGTTTGGACCAGTCAGATGGTGTTCTACAATGTTCTCCCACATGAGTCTCACTTGGGTTGTGGTATAGTGTGCCTTGCACAACTTGATTTTCCCTGTCAGAGTAACGAGTAGAATGAGGCCCATCATTTAATGGGGATCTGAGGATGAGCTGAATGATGAGGAAGCTGAACCATGCCAGCTACCTGCACAAATCAGTGCACATGATGCTTTGCAAGCCAGGGAGATACAATATTCGCTTATAAATGCAAACTTTTTCTTTACTCATAATCTATCATTTGGTCTGTGAAACTATCTTATCTGATTTTCTCGTGGAATCTCCCAGTCATCAACACTAAGACTTCCTGTGCATGTGCGAATTGTGACGTCAGAGTGGTCCATTTCAGTACAAACTCAAAAGCATACAGTGGATACAAATCAAAATTAACATCTTCAGTTCAATCCTGATCTATTGCTGGCTTGGATGGAGTACAATTAAAACAGCCTTTTGCCAATCAGCCTTCGAGAAGTGAACAGTGACTGAACATTAGGGAAAGAGAATACTCTCCAGATTAAAAAATAAATAATGTGGATGTGTTCTGTCATAACTGCTATTACATTTGTCCATGTTTAATAACCTTTCAGCTATTTCTCTTAAGGTATATGCTTTTTTTCAGTGGAAGACAGTTATAGCAAACAAAAGTTGCAATACTCACCAGTCAATTAACTCATAGCCTTCCTGTAATGTATCAATTTGATTTTGTTATTGCATGTTTATAAACTCAAATGTGTCTCCCACTGTTCTAGCTTCTGTCTTCCTCTCCAAGTAAGTAAAAGTTCTCAAAAGTAGGTTAGTTCCCACTACTCTTGCTTCCTGTCAGTTTGTGCTGCTGACTCTCTCTCTCCATGCAGTTGGCAATCACCTATCACATAGTAATCACACTCTCAGAGAATACGTACCCTGAAGAAGTGCTGTGCAGTCTCTCAGTGGCCTGTGCTGGAGCTTTTCAGAGTGACTAATCAAAAGCTTTCCAGCTTGTCAGTTTCACTGAAGGAGGCCTTTGGGCTATGCACTCATCTTGCTGACCCTGCTGAGTTGCTGACAGTTTTAAAAAAACACAGGTTTTACAGTTGGAAATCCAAGACTTGAAGCTTATGCTACTTATATTTGGTTATTCAATAATTTCAAAAACTTCTTAATTACTTTGCCATCAAATCCAACGGGGTTGCTTACTTTCCATCAATGAGAGCGAGGGGTGGTGTCACATCAGTATCCAAACCCAATGTCAATTTCTGAAACTTTCCCAGTATACCCACTCCAACCTGCCTCCAAAGGCCTGAGGAAACTCTGCCTATTTCATTGATAAATGAAAGAAAAGCACCTGACATGCGACCAAAATTAAGATGCAGCTGTATATATTTTGATAATTTATTGAAAATAGAACCTTATAAATGACAAGATATTTGAGCTTTTGTGAAAAATATAAACTAGATTAATTTGTAAGATCTTTAATGTATGATATGATGGCAGAATAGTTGACAATGGATGGCTGTGAGATGGTACATTTTATGTAAGGGGCTATGACGAGCTATGTGAAACCCAAAAATGCGGGTGTGTGTGTGTACTAATTTGACAAAATCACGCATAAAGATCTAGTGAGAAGTATTTTGTTTCTTACCAGCTGCTTAAGCAGAATATTCATTGTATGTTTCAATCCATGGAATATGAACTAGTTCTCAACTCGAGAGGAAAAACAATCCATTGTTTTTGTGCAGAGTTGCAGCTGATCTCAGCTGCCTCAACGATTTTTGGAATAAAATTGGCATAAGGTGGTTCATTATTTAAACAGCAGGAACAAGATACCTGTCAGATTCTGAGAATTAGACTGTGCTAATTGTTGAGGTTTGTCAACAGAAAATGGTCATTTTCATGTTCAAGAGAATGGAGGCAAGTATAAGGAATTAGTGAATGAGCTAAGTGGCTCATTTTGTTTGTGGCAAGTATGAGTTAGATTTTTCAGATTTACACACGTCAGGTAATGTGCAAATTTAGAAATAGTGCATGTTCTGAGATATATCAAATGTGAATAGGTCGTTTGAATACACTAAATAAATTGACAAAATAACAAATTATAGGTTAATGGCTGGATGCAAATTATGTCATGTTTTTTAGTTATATATTGAATAACCAATCTGGATCATTTTTTCATTTCAGATTTAGTTTGTTCTTTACCAATTAAGTGTTCCTTTAAATATTCCCCCCAGACAAAAGCTCTTAATATTTAAAGTCACAACATGATACTGGAGTAGGAACGGCATGATTGTGTTCCACTCAGGACTTTTTGTAAGTATTTCATTTTTTAATTCATTCCATGCAATTGAGATTTGAATCAAAATTGCTTCCTTTCTTAGCAGCTTGAAGATCACTGCTATTTATATTTGTTTGCCTCCTTCTAATACTGATGTTGTAGAAGTCCTAACATGCACATCATCATTGAAATTAGATTTTTAGAATTACCTTTGCATTGTTTGCATTAAGAACCCTTCATTGTTTAGTGTTATTCTGTTTATAAAATGGCTGCTGCATCTCTCCTCATTTCTGGCTTGACAAAATGAGACGTATGGCATCACGTCTCATTTTGCTCTGTGCACAATCATTAACAGTATCTGCTTGCCTTTAGGTTAGCCACATAGATTTGCCAGGTTTGTACTGTAACTTCCAGTGGGAGAAACAAAAGAGTCCCCTCTCGTTCATTTACAAAGTGGTGCTTTGTAGCTTCATATGATTAATTAACGTACCGTTCAGCACAGTACAAGGCTGGCATACTACAGGTGCACAAATATGCTGCAATACAAAGCGGATTACGCACAAAACACTTTTTCACGGAAGCATAATTTGTCACTGCTGGGAGTAATCAAATCCCGGACATAACTATGGTAATTGCTAATTTGCAAGTAAACAATCATTTTGGACCAAAGTTAGGCAAATTTCCAACTCTCATAGCGGGTCACTAGATTTCCTTGAAAATAGCCGCGTTGGTAACAAAAAGCTTAAGGAGGCAAGGACTTCCCGATGGCACAAAAAATTAAAAGTGTGATAAAATGGCCAACATCATTAGTATTTTCGCAAGTGTGTTTCATCGAATATTTTGATGGTGTGAAGTAAGGATGTGTGCTGTGGCTGCGTCAGCCTGTTTGAGTGTGATGTATTCATTTTGCAGTTGGCTGTTGCAGCCTGTATTGCAGAGCTTATGACCTGCTTTCACATGCAGCAGATTCTCCCATAAATTCTGATTCATATCCAGCAGCTGAATCCTGGGTCTTGCTGGATATTCTTTATTCGCTTTGTTTCGATTTTGTCGCCTTGAGCTGAATAAACTTCACGAAGCTGATGCCTGGCCGATCTGTGAGGTAATTTAGCGCTAATTAATTAGTGATGGTTGTAGAGTGCGCAGGAATTTCAGCCTGGCCTCATTTTTTTTTTGTTTTTGTTTGGTCCACTTTTTTTGTACAGTATTTTGCATCTGTACTTCAGTTGGTGATTACTAAATTCCTTCCCGCACGGACAGCAAGTCGAAGATATAGAAAGAATGCAAAAGTGAGAGTTTCAACAGTCTACGCGTGCTTTCGCTTCTAATTTTCCCACCCTTTGTTAATTGTTTCACCGTTTTGAGTGAGGCAGTTTTGCAGCGTTCAGCTGTTTCCACATTTTCACCTCAAGGCCCTATGTTTGGCTATTCAGACGAGCAGTAGGCTCATTGCCAAGTTAGCACAATGAAGAATGGCAGTATGCAGATTTGTCTTGTCTTCATTAATGGCAGCTGTAGAAAAAAAAATTGTTCAAGAGCTGATTACTGATTACTTAGTATAAGACCGTGGGAAAATCGTTGTCTGGTTAACGTATCCTACTGTGTTTGCCATAAGCCTTGCATCCAACATGGCTGACAAGGTTACCCTCCTCAGATGATCTCAATGCTGCTCTTTAAGTAGATTCTGCACTGAGGCTTTTTGTCGCTTTAGTATTTGAGATCCATTAGGTAGGAGCTGGTTGCCTTCTCCATTACAGTACACTGTTGAATAACTGCACGTCTTACTGATGCGAGCTGCCGGCGTGCACTCCACTCGCCTGTTTTGCATGTGTAATGCGACTGCGCTTAATGACTGTGAGTAATTATGCCAATCAAAGTTTGTCTGGCCTGTGATTTTTGAAAGTTAGCCAGTGCTGGGGTTAAGTTGGCACAGCAACTGTTGTTAGGGGAGCAGTGAGCCTCTCACAGCAGCAGCCAGCTGAATTGTAATAAGAGAGTTGGCATCATTCCAGATTCCACAGCATTCAGAGGTATGGTATATTGTGCAGGGGGAACTGGCTAATTAATCTTCCAGCAGGGAAGAGTGTAGCTTCAGACAATTACAAAGCAGAAAGAAAGATTAGAATAGAAACTGCCAGCTAAAGAAATGTTGACAATTTCTTATGATAAAGCTGGCATAAATAATGCGTTTGTGTTAATTTAATGCAGCCGTTCTGATGCTGTTCCATGCATTGACAAACTTTATTTTATTATTTTTATAGGCAGCAATCAAAAAGCAGGAAAAGAAAACATACTCTAAAAACACTCAATCCTTATTTAACCTGGCTTACATGATTAGATTGTTTTAGAACCCAGCACAGGATTGGGATACCACAACAATGTCTGGAGGTGTGGGCTTGGTAGAATGACTTGGTCTTCTATATAATCTAAGAAACTTTTTCTAAGAAATTCTTCATTAAATAGTGATTGTTAACACTGACAACTGAGATCAGTTTTCAGACGTGATTATAGACTTTGATAATTTCCCATGGCTAACGAAAATTAAACATAATTTTTAAGTCATTGTCAAAGAGATGATACCGCAGTGATGTGCTGTGAAAAAATACAACAGGCATTCTGAGAATACCTCATTTAATATTTATGTTATTTATTTAAAAGGCAGTGATTATCCATTCTGGTGGCATACAGTAATAAATTAGTATAGTAGGAGGGAACAAGCCTGAATAGGGGATTTGTTTTAACTATGTCAATCAGTGGAGCTCTGTTCAGTTATATGGGGCTCCTTTTCACATTCAGTTAAATGGACAGTCTTGTTCCATCATCTTGGTATGTAGAATTCGACAAACTAATTAGCTTGCTTCCAATGTGTAAATATGAAAGTATATCAGCCTGATCGAACCACATTTATTTTTAAAAGCACATTGGTCTTGCATGTTTTCAATAGTTTGTATGCCTGATATGGAGCCAATTGTTTACAATGTTGTCCTAATTAAGTTGTGTGTGCAGGAATACACATAAGTTTTATCCTGTAGTTTTTCAAAGAAGTATCATTTGTCATTGTTGACGCAAAGCCAACCTTTACAGGTCACAGATTTTCTGATTGCAAAGGGCACAGGGTTGCTAGCAACTTCCTTGAACTATAATTACAGTGAATAAAACTTAATTTGATCTTTCTCACTACTGGTTATGTTTAAACTTATGTAGCAAAAGAACCATGTTCTTTTGATTTAAATATTTTATGTTTGAGAAATGTCGTCTATTGAGTCCCTTTATCTTCAAAATTGATGTAATAGAATTCAATACTCAACATATGCCAGATTGAATATTTGCAAGGATAAAATTAGTGATTTCCACTCAATGTGTGTTTTGCAATCATGTGTTTATATATATAATTTATCAATCATATTTTAAGAGATAACATGTGAAAATAAAATGAATGAATGGTATAATAAATATAGTTTTCACTAAGTATGATTATTTATGGTAAGTAGAAAGTTCATTTAATGTAGGACATGTAATATAAGTTGGCCCTATTAAAGAAGAAATATTAAACTCCATTATACTGCTCAGGAAGTATGGTTATCCTCTTTTCTATTTGTTGCCTTGTTTGATGCGAATATTTTTAAAAGAAAAATTAATTAGCTCCACTGAAGACCAGCTATGATTCCTGTGACCTGACAGGTGCTGATTGTGAGGAGAAGCTGGCTGATGAAATGAGATGCGTTAATTAATAAGCATCACTGCAGAAAGCATTTACACAATGCTGCCTTTGTACTCAGAAAAAGTGAATAGATTTGACTTTGAAAACATTTCCGTTTTGGTCTCTTAACTTCTGGGACTGCTATTACACATTCACAAAGAAAATTTCAAGACATGGTGAACAGTACACTTGAATGTTCTTTATGACTCCTGTGTTAACAAAACTGTGGAGAAACAAACAAGATCAAGGACTTTTCAGAGAAATTTTGCACCTCATTGTGTTTGCTTTCTTGATGGAACCAGGAGTTCAAGATCTAATTTAGGCGGCCAACTAGAAAACATATTCAATGACACTGTGGTTCAGGTGCTCTCGAGTCATCCCTGGCAGCTTCCTAAACAGTTCTTTCCTCCTTTTCACATTCTGATAAGGCTTCTTTTGACAGGAGTAAGAACCCCTTTATGAAACTGGCAAAAGCCTTGGCAAAGCTTTAGACATGCATCCCTCCCTCTTGACAGTATAATCATTGACTTACAAACTATGCTTAGCCAGGCCACAGAAAAGCAAGTATTTACTTGTGTCAGAATTGTAAATAGCCCATTTCTAGGAAAGTCAATAAAATTAGTCTTTTATTTTCCTTGCCTTGACCTTTTGTGTGAAAAACAGGGTAAGAGAATCAAATGTAGCAAAACACTGAAGTAGCTACTTAATCTTCAAGTTCTGTGTGTGGGAGTCTTTAAAGTTTAATTCTATAATTCTAACCTTTATATCTGAACTCAGCTGGTGAAAATTCAATGCAAATGTCAGTGTGGGTAAATCCTGTAACAGCATACCCTGAGGCATTTTGTATTTTATAGCAAATTTGAATTTTTTCTGGGCATTGATGCATTTATTTTGTGTCAGTGCCAATTAGGTGCCTTTTCCCAATTAATAATTCTATTGTAAATAAGCAGGCAATTTTAAAATTCAATTTATTTACTACAGATTATCAAATATAGCGATAAAGTTACAGAAGTCATTCCTTCCTGCTTCCTTCCTTAAGATCTTTCTTCGGCTTGATTTTATTTTGTATAAGCATAGAAGAATCTTCTATGGATTGAAGCAGAGTCTGTTTTCTCTGCACTTGCAACCGTAGCTTAATTAACCCCACTCCCAGCTCATCATTTGCTGAAGAGTATGTAAGATGCCCACTGAACCTCCTTTCACTCCAGATAATGAGGTTGATTTAATACAAGTTAATATGCTGTTCCAGATTCATTTGATTTTTCTTTTGTTCTTGGAATGTGTACAATACTGAAAATTGCCCTTTTGATTGTGGTGGTGGTGGTCTTTCTTTTTGAACAATATCAGTCCATGTTACAATAATGCTCCAATGATGGTATCAAATCAAAACATTCCAGGTAATTAACTCGGTGTCACCAAAGGAACATTGATACATATCCAGTTGAGGCTGGTAAGTAAATTAGAGAGAAATGTGGAATTGTTAATATTATCACAAAATCATTGAATTTCTCACCACACAAGTCCAGGCAATAACCATTTCAAACAAGGGGGAGTCTAATCATTTCTTCTTGACATTCAAGACCATTACTATGCTGACCACATCCTGTGGTTGCTACTGACTAGAAACTGAACTGAGCAGTCATAAACATACTGTGGCGACAAGAGTTTGTCAGAAGCTAGCAATTCTGCAATGAGTCACTCACTGCCTGACTTCCCAAAACCTATCCATCACATCCCAAGGCTCAAGTCATGTGTGTGCTGGAATGCTGTATTTTCCTGGACAAGTGTAGCTCTAATAACACATGATAAACTTGTCACCATTCAAGTCAAATTCAAAAAGTGTGGTGCTGGAAAAGCACAGCAGGTCAGCCAGCAGCTGAGGAGCAGGAGAGTTGATGCTTCAAGCATAAGCTCTTCATCAGCCATTCCTGATGAAGTGCTTAAACCCAAAACGTCGGCTCTCCTGTTTCTCGGATGCTGCCTAACCTGCTGTGCTTTTCGAGTGCCACACTTCTCGACTCTCCAGCATCTGCAGTCCTCACTTTCTACCATTCAAGTCAAGGCAGGCCATTTGACAAGCACATATCCATCATTCTAAACACTTACTCCCTCCACTGTGGCAACATCAAATACTGTATGCAAGGTTTATTCCAGCAATTCAACAAACCTCCTCCAACAATGCCTCCCTAATCTTTACAACTTAGGAAAACAAGAGCAGAGGATGCAGTGGAACACCACCAGCCATGAGTTTCCCTTGAAGCAACCCAACATCGTAACTTGGAACATTATGACAAATCCTTCACGTCACTGGCTCAAATCCTGGAATTCCCTTCTAGACAGCACTGTGAGTGTCCCAGTGCAAGCAGGAGTACAGTAATTGAAGAAGGCAGCTTACCACTTTGCAAGGACAATTAAGGATGGGCAACAAATGCTACATTATCTAGTGAAACATCTTTCATGGAAGGATAAAATAAAGTACTGATAGGTTAAGAAATGTTTGAACTTTTGTAGTTAGGACAATTCTGGTCCATTTTCCATATTGTTAAGTAAATGTTTGATTTATAGCTTTACTGGACCAGATTCGCAAAGAAAGATCTAGTTCTGGTGCCCAGGTCTTCAACATTGCAGCTATGATATTAGATTTTGGTCTGTAAAGGGAACGAAAGCTAAATAAAGGTAAGCTTTGCCTCCAGGTCCTTCTCAACATCTGTGACTCTGTTGATCATGCCATCTTTCTTCCTTGACCACTTCCGGTCATTCTTTACGCGGTTCAAAGTCCCACTTTGTTTAATAATTGTCCTCTAAAGTGCATCAGGACATTTTATTCAGTTCAAGGTGCTATATGAATATAAGCTGTTTTCATTGAGTGCATGCAGCCTTGGCAACTGGCCAATTAGCATCTCACACTCAGCACTTTGGCTGAAAAGGCATGCAAATATTTATACCTTATCTCTTGTCCCCACATGTTGAACTTTATAATGATTGATAAAGTGGACGATTGTAGAGGCTCCAGTTATTTAGCTGCTTGAATACAGCTATCCTTGACTAGTTGCACTAAGGCAGAATAACTTTGCTGTGAACCATTTGTTGGATGACAGTTTAGCTCTACTTGAGTCTGCAATTTTTGGTAGTTAGTTGCAATTAATCACTTACGCAGTTTTGTGGGTTTGACTATTTCAAATTGTGGTTTGATCAATCTGTGGAATAGATCTTTCAATTTGGCATGAGCCTGCAAATATTGTGATGCAAGTTGCCTAGGTCTGAGTTTAATTGATGCCAATAAATCTATCCAGTTTTGCTGGCATTTTTTAACCTTCCAATTCGCCACAAACTGGTGAATCAAGCCACTTAAGTGGACATGAAGTATGCCATTTATGTTTACTATTTTCTTACTTTGCTTGACATTTAACACTGACAGGTTCTTCTTGAGCTCTCTGAGGTAAACTTAACACTAAATATTGTCACAGACTTACACACAGTGTGGGTCCTGTGCTCCCTCATGTTGCTGTACATTTTACACATAACTAACTGACTATACTAACTCCATTACACAGATTGATAGAAGGCACAGTAATATGTTTAGCCAGACCGTCACATAGTGTGTTGTCACATCGCTGTCTTAAAGGAACAGTGCCTGTCAGGACTGCAATCTCTACCATAATTCAAGATGAAATATCAAGCTCATACAGTGGATTGAAGCCATGGACATGCCAGATGAGACGGCATGACCAAGTCCCTTATCTGAAAGACATTCAAGAACCAATTGGATTTTATGACAACGCAGCAGCTTTTAAGGTTATATTTTGGAACGATTCCACAAATTATTCAAATTATTGATGTTTTAAAAAATAATGAAATGATATACTCAAGTTAAAAAAGGCATCAGCGACATGATCCAATCCATAAGGCTGCCTTGTGATCCAACATTCTTACTGGGTCAAGCAGCTAAGGTGTTTCTATTATTATCTATTATTGTTATTAAATTAGGGAACATGTATATAATTTGTGACCTCATCCTATTGAAGAAGTCTGGGCACTCTACAAATTTGAGAAACCTTTTGCTGCCATTATTTTCAAAACACTTAAGCAAATCAAAAGTTAACTATTTTCTCCACTTGACAGCTAATACCTTTTCAAAGCAGAGAAAAATGGAAAGATGCATTTCTATTTGACAAAATACTGCAGCCATTCACATTCTATTTATTCTGCTAACACACATAATTCTTTATCAACTAATTGGATGCAGGCAGACAATGCTCTAGACTTTGTGTTGGATATAATGATGAGGCCAACAGAGATTGCTGATGTTATGATATAAATTGAACAGCAACTTCTGGTAACTACACATGCACAGTTTGACTTGATTGTTGTACAAGACACCCTATTCTTCCAAAGGCTGCAAATAAGTAGGGGAATAGCATCACATTGAAAAATTCAACATCAATGTACAGAAACAGTGTGAAATTGCTGATGTTACATGATATATACCAACTAAACGTACACAACAAAACAAACTGGGTCTGGTAAGAGTATGTTTACTATGTGCTAGGTCTTGATGTCTGCCAAGTGCCATTCTAGAACTGAAAATTAACTTTGTGTAAAGTTGGATTCCTTCAAATTTTATTTATACTGTTATAAACCTTGAAAAGTATACCATTAAATAGAATAATTTTAATTTACATTTTCTTTGCTTCTTTTACCTCTATCTTAATCAAGTTCCTTTTCCCTATCTTTATTTTGCATTCTATACCTGATTTGACTTTGAATTAAATATCTTAACAACCATTCTGCCAATGAATAATTCTGATTGGTTAAGGTCTGGCAACATCTGTGGAGAGAACAACAGAGTTCATGTTTTGAGTCCAGTGACCCTTCATTGTAAGAGTTACATAACATCAGAGACATTAACTGTTCTTCTCTCCACAGATGCTGCCAGACCTGCTGAATTTCTCCAGCACTTTCTGTTTTTGTTTCAGATCCCTAGAATCTACTGTCTTTGTTTTATTGTACAGTTTCTTTTTACTTGTTCATGTGTCCAAGATATCTGTGGAAAACACTGAGCTTTACTGATGGTTGGTTGACAAGAATACCTGACACAAAAGCCAATGAAAAACCTATAGGCAAGTGCAAGTATAGCTGATGTCATGTGTTCATGATGACAAAAAGCAGTCCAACGTATACTATTCCATCATTTTGTACATCGTGAAAAGAGAAGTTTCCTTGTATTAGTATGTTGTATAAAATTAATCAAGATTTCTAGATTTGTAATCTGTTTGTTTCCCAATCTACATCCACATATAATTTTCTGTCTAAACCATCTCTTCCTACTTAACTAACATTTTAATGTGTACTTAATTATAATTTTAATGAGTACTTTTCAATGTAGTATCTCTCTTTGTTTGAGTATACATTCTAGTCTCCAAAGGTCATGCCCATATTTGTTTATTACTAGACTAGAACTTCCATGAATAAAATTCTTATCATCTTGTTTCAGTGGTACCATCTTATTCTGACACAAAATCAGATTTTCCTTTAGTGGTTAGGAGCCTGATATTGGGATCAAATACATTGCTGAGTCCACATGCTGCTGAGTTTAATTATCAGATACAATTTCCCTTGGAATGACTAATGTGTGATCACCATCCAGTTAAGGATTGTGGCCAGGTTTCCAATGTTGGTGACCCAATAGGAAGCATTTCAACACTTAGTTTTCAAGCTAGCAATGGAGGTACCATCTCAACACTTTGAATATGTTTCAGAAATAAAAATGGCAACAGTATCCATATAGGGGTGTCAGGCAATACTTAAAACTTTATGGATCACTGGTTCTGTAGTCTGCACTGAGTCGGCCTCATTTCAGTCATTGGGCGGCACGGTGTGGGCGGCACGGTGGCACGGTGGCACAGCGGTTAGCACTGCTGCCTCACAGCGCCAGAGACCCGGGTTCAATTCCCGACTCAGGCGACTGACTGTGTGGAGTTTGCACATTCTCCCCGTGTCTGCGTGGGTTTCCTCCGGGTGCTCCGGTTTCCTCCCACAGTCCAAAGATGTGCGGGTCAGGTGAATTGGCCATGCTAAATTGCCCATAGTGTTAGGTTAAAGGGGTAAATGTAGAGGTATGGGTGGGTTGCGCTTCGGCGGGTCGGTGTGGACTTGTTGGGCCGAAGGGCCTGTTTCCACACTGTAAGTAATCTAATCTAATCTAAAAAAAGAGAAAGGGACCCAGTTACCTAACAGGAAAATTCCCACCTGGTGCAGGAAAGGGGCCAATTTGCTTGCCCATTGCTTGTGGCTGGAAAGATGTTTTGCAGCAGACCCACCATCCTGCAAACCATTTCTGAAAATATAATATACGTTGTTGTAAATTCAAAGCACACAAAGAAAGTGCTTCAACATGCTGCCTGAATTTTCTTCTCCATTAACTGAGTAAATCATGAGATAGTGCAAAATGTTTATTGATTCAGTATTATTTGTTGATGTACAAAGAATGCTGGATGTTACTTAAAAATGAAGGCCACAGTTGATGAAAAAAAGAGCTACCCTCATAGTATTAATATGACACATCCACTTTATTCATGATGCATGAATCACTATTGTAGTGGTTTCATAGAGATCAGTGGGGTTTTTTTAGATATTAGAATCTAAAATGGTACCAAATGCATTCAACCAAAGAATATGATCAATGGGATCATGTTTAAATTAACTAGTTCCAGGGATTACAATAAGCATTCGTTTGTAATGTTCAAATTCAGATTCCTATGTGAAAAAACATCTGATTTATCACTAATGTGTAAAACGCTGGATTTCTTTCACAATCATTTGTACATGTTTAGTAAAATTACTGGAAAGGTTTCCATTCTAAAATTATGTACGTAATCTATGAAACCAAAATTGATACCACAGATACTCGTACAATCTATCTCGAAGCAGTGACTCATGCATCCTTGCCAGTTTGAAAATCAGTAGGAATTTTTTGAAAGGACAGATGACGGGGGTGGATAAATTGCAAGATAAAATATTAATCTATATGTCGGTGTGTGTTCTGTCAGTTTTATTTTAATGTAATGTCATTCTCCTAGGTGAGTGAGATAAGGTCTAAAGTCACAGTTGATAACTCGAGTATAATTCCCAAATTATGCAGAAGAGACAGATAATGAGAAGACTCCAAGTACATGTTTGACAGTTGAAAAATGATATTCAGAAATTTGCACTTTCCTGTGGGGGACGGAATATCATCATGTAACTCACAGAAACATTTTCAGTGTTTGGTTGGATGTTGTATCCTTCATAATTTGGCAATGCACTGCAATACTAATGTTGTCCTGGTGGATGACAACAACAGTAAATGCAAGTTGGAAAAGCAAGGGAATGTGGAGATTCTGGTTATGTAACCTCTGTAGATGTGTAGCAAACTGCTAGAATGGTACGATATCCTATGATTTACTTATTTTGTCATCCGAGCAGCAGTTCATAGTATTGGTCAATCTGGATGCATTACAGTGGGGTCAGCTTGCTCCATTTTCCAGACCCGGGTCAGAAGGCTTTGGGTTCCAGTCCCATTCTTGGACCTAAGCACTTAACCTAAACTGGAATTTTAGCAGAATACCAAGGGAAAGCTGCATTTTCAGTTGTGCTGTCTTTCAGATGCTATACTCCATTTGCACCCATGCCTGCCAAATGAAAAAAAATGCAAGAACTGCAGATGCTGTAAATCAGAAACAAAACCAGAAATTGCTGGAACAGTTCAGCAGACCTCGCAGGATCTGTGAAGAGAAATCAAAATGTTGGTTTATCTGCAGAAGTTCGGATGGGGGAACAGTTATTGGTAGAGCCCAAGCAGAGAGAAGAACAGTTGGACAAGCAAAGGAGTAGATAACAATCTGGCTTGGAGGGTGAATAGCTGTTAACGGAGACTGTTAGTGGTGAGCAATCTGTCCAATTTTTTCTCTCTCTTTGGGCTCTACCCATACCTACTCCTTACCTCCTCCCCTGCCCTATCTTCTGCATATAAACCAACACTTTCCTAGCTACCATCAGTTTTGAGGAAAGGTCACCAGACCCAAAATGTTAATTTTGATTTCTCTTCACAGATCCTGCCAGACCTGCTGAGCTGTTCCAGCAACTTCTGTTTTTGTTTCTGCCTCATGAAGATCTGTGGGTACAATTTAAAGAAGAGAAGGGAATTTTCATGGCAACATTACATACCCCTCTAGAGGTGCAAAGAACTGAGTAATTGATCCTTCACCTTACTGGCTGCGCGTGAGTTTAAAACTTACTTACCCAGCAGTGGCTGTACTTCAAAAGAAATCTATATTGGCCATGTGAATTGGAAGAGGTTTTCCGGGACTACACCAAAACTAGCGTGACTGAGTTCAGGAAGACCAAGTCTACGTATAGCCTAACGAGTAGTTATTAAAGGAGCTTCTACATGCCATGACCAAAAAGGTAAAGACAAAATGCTGCCAAATTAAAGATATGTGGACACTGCTAAATATTGATTGACCCATCCACCTTTCTGATAACTGCTACATTCCTTCACCCTGTTACCCACTCCCTTCAAGGTCTCCACCCTCCAGTATTTTCCAAACCATATTAACTCCTCTTCCTATTGCCCTCTTCTCCCAATCACCCACATGCTTTGTTGTAAGACCAAACTGAATTAAATGTAATATCTCCAAGTTTTTAGATGGCACAAGGTAAGGTAGGACAGTGAGCTGTGAGGAGAATGCAGAGATGCTTTAGTGTGATTTGGATAAGTTGATTGAGTGGGTAAATGCAGATGCAGTATAATATAGATAAATGTGAGATTATCCACTTTGCTAGCAAAAATAGGAACACAGATTATTGTCTGAATGGGAAAAGGGGAGGTGCAACAAGATCTGGGTGTCCTTCTACAGCAGCCACTGAGAGTAGTCATGAAGGTGCAGCAAGCGGTGAAGAAGGTAAATGGTATGTTGGATTTCAAAATAAGAGGATTCAAGTACAGGAACAGCAATGCCTTGCTGTAATTGTATAGGGCAATGGTAAGTCAACACAGAAAATAGTATGTGCAGTTTTGGTCTCCTTATTTGAGGAAGGACCTTTTGGTTATGGAGGTGCAACAAAGGTTCACCAGACAGATTCCTGAGATGGCAGGGCTGACATACGAAGAGAGACTAGAATGGTTAGGATGACATTCACTCGAGTTTAGAAGAATGTGGGGAGATCTCATAGTAACCTATAAAATTCAGGACTAAATAGGGTAATGCAGGAAAAATGTTCCTGCTAACTAGTGAGTCCAGAACCACTAATCTAAGGATATGAGGTAGGCCTGAGATGAGGAAATATTACTTCACCCAGAGAGTGGTATGCCTGTGGAACCTTCTGTCACTGAAAGTGGTGAAGCTAAACATTGAATGTTTTCAAGAAGGAGTTATATATTGTTCTTATGGTAAAAAGTATGGGGCAAAAGTGGGAATAAGACATTGAGTTGAATCATCAGTCATGATAATATTGAATAGTGAAGCAGTCTCAAAGGGCCATACAGCATACTCCTGCTCCTAATTGCTACATTTACAGGTGCTTTGTTTCAATCCCTTGTCCAGCATCTCTCGAGTTTGTTAGTTGTGGTTTATTGAAGCAAAGGGATGAGTTAGTCACTGGATTGTCATTGTGTACTTGGATTAATGAGCATGCTGGGGACCTCAACACTTGTTCTTCTCTGAGATAAGTTATGCATAGGAAATAGACTCTCTCTCACCCACACAAATGCCTATTCACACTGAGAATGAAAATGTAACAAACTAGGGAAAAAAATTGTAATTAATACAAAACCCTCTGTCGGTCCCCTTGGGTGGGGTCTCACATTGACTAGAGATTATCTGGTTTTATAAAAGAAGCTGTTGGCCTCGTTATCTAAATACAAACAGTTCTTTCTTAAAAATGTATGATTTAATGACATATCTGTCTATATATAATATACTGTGGTTAGACTAATCCATAAAATAGGGGGAAAGGGCTTGAAAAAACTCAAAGATTTTTCTCTGGCAAGAAACACATTTAAGTAAGGAGGCATGTGACAAATTAAAACTTAATAGAATCAGTCAAGTGTTTTATTCTTTTTATAAATCCAGCAGTGGGTGAATGGCAACTATCTTTGATAATAATCTGCTCTTATCTTTTAACAAATTACTAACCCATGTTCAGCTGCCTATTAGATTCATTGCAAAGCTAATAACATTACTGATTGCTTGCAAACCCGAAACTACATATCACACATCTGCCAGAATAATATTTTCATTTAAATTATCCACTCCAAATGAAAAAATAGAAAATATATATTTAGAAGATTTTTAATTCCCAGTGAACATGCAACTGGATAGACTGGAAAATTAACTTGACACTATCTGCAAAGCTAGTGATTCAGATTTGAAAACATTAATGTGTCCAATATTGTTAGTTGTACCTATTTCTTTATACTGTAAAAAAAGACAATGCTAGTTTACGTTGCGCATACACATTTTCTTCAGTAATAACAAACCAGAACACTAAGCTGTCTTGTTCTCCACCCTATGATATTGATCATTTCTGGTAGAAATTCATGAGAACAGCTCTAGAATTGCATGAAATGGAAATTCAAAGTTCCTGATCTTTAATTCCTCTTTGTGAAACAAATGAATCATCAGTATTTTCTTTTGAGAAGGTGAAGAACATGCTCATAGCCACTACACTGCTGTTAAACACTGTTGGTATGTGACTGTTGTTCATTGCAGAACATCTGTTGACATTTCATGTTGGATGATACAAGAATGCAACAAAAATTGAAACACCGATGTGACTTTCTAAAGGTTTAAAGGACTTGATTAAAATTAATCACACTTTCCATTCTCATTAGGAACCTCTTCCATACTTGAGAATTCTCACAGATGCAACTTCAGAGTCCCTTTAACAATTGATGCCTTTCAAAAGGTTCTTGAGGGTAATGAGAAGGCACCTTTTGTTGAGCAACTTTTAAAAAAAGACATTCCTATTCAGAGCTCAACTGCCCCAGGCCCAGAAAATTTGCAATTCATAAAAAAATTTGGCCTGTCTCAGCTTGTTTGAAGTTACAAATGTGTGAGAACACCTTTATTTCTGTTTGCTGTCTCACCTGACCTGAAAGTCTCCGAACAGCTTCATTAATTCATGTGAAGGATAGGGATCCCCTCAGTCCTTGCTTATACAGATGTATATATATTCTCATTAAATGTTGACTTTAAGCATTTGCAAAGATGTTACCAACTAGTCTTAAGGGAATATGTCCTGCATTGATTAAATCTGATCAAATAGGATTTATATTTTTCAAAATGATGTGTGAATTTATCAAGAAATTCAGCATGGTGAGATTGATGGATTAAGAGCTTTGGTGGTCTCCTTAGATACTGAAATATCTTTTGACCTTGTGCAATGTGAGGTCCTGTTTGCCATGCTGGATGGATTAAGCCAGGAAGACAAATTGCAGAATGTTTACAGAATCAGAGGTCTAAGATATGAACAAATTATTCAAAGCTCTTTGAATGCTCAGGGCTAATCTCTATCTGTAAATACGAGGGGGGAAATTGGTATGTGTTGAGTCCAGTTTTATGTTTTAATAATGGCACAAAGCTTACCAGTGTGGCACTGGGAAAGACAGCACTCAATCTGTATAGGTGTTGGTCCCAAAGCAAACGTGTAAGGGTCACTTTGCCACTCATATCTTGATTTGTCAACTGTTTTTAGGAAGTTAAGCAAGCTTAAGTTCTCAGAACTTATTATACACCTTCCAATTAAATGAAAAGTTATTATTTATAAAAGAAACAAAATTTTGAAGATGTTTGAAATCTGATATTAAAAACACAAAATGCTGGAAAACACTCAGTTGGTTGGGTAGCATCTTTCGAGACAATCTGAATTAAAGTCAAGTCAAGATCTTTTTGTCAAAATAGAGCACAGCTGTCTCATTACTTTAAAGAGAATTACGTCAGGATGAAATGATTTACCTAAGGATATGAAGTGGAAGATATAATGCTCTTTAATCATAACAAGAAAATATAGGTCCAAGTTTATTGTCATCTAAATAGCTAATGAGAATACCTTAAATATGCTGGGTAAAAGTATTCAAAATGTAGACATGGATTTGAAAAATTGACAACGGTTGATAAAATAATGTTATGAAAATAATAATTTTACTCTTCATGTTATTTACCTGAGGATGCCAGTAAAAGTACTGCAATTCCTGACATTCACTCATCTTTAAATCATAGAGTCATAGAGAGGTACAGCATGGAAACAGACCCTTCGGTCCAACTTATCCATGCTGACCAGATATCCCAACCTAATCTAGTCCAACTGGCCAGCACCCAGTCTAAATCTTTCCTATTCATATTACCATCCAGAATCCTTTTAAATGTTGCAATTATACCAGCCTCCACCTCTTCCTCAGGCAACTCATTCCAGACACGCACCACCCTCTGTGTGAAAACGTCGTCCCTTAGGTCTCTTTTATATCTTTCCCACTTACCCTAAACCTATGCCTTCCAGTTCTGGACTCCCCCACTCCAGGGAAAAGGCCTTGTCTATTTATCCTATCCATGCCCCTCATAATTTTGTAAACCTCTATAAGGTCATCCCTCAGCCTCTGATGCTCCAGGGAAAACAGCCTCAGCCTATTCAACCTCTCCCGATAGCTCAAATACTCCAACCCTGGCAACATCCTTGTAAATCTTTTCTGAATCCTTTCAAGTTTCACAACATCCTTCCAATAGGAAGGAGACCAGAATTGCATACAATATTCCAAACGTGGCCTAACCAACATCCTGCACAAATGCAACATGACCTCCCAACTCCTGTACTCAATACCCTGACCAATAAGCGAAAGCATACCAAATGCCTTCTTCTCTCCTATCTACCTGCAACTCTACTTTTAATGAGCTATGAACCTGCACTCCAAGGTCTCTTTACTCAGCAACACTCCCTAGGACCTTACCATTAAGTGTATAATTCCTGTTAAGATTTGCTTTCCCAAAATGCATCTCCTCACATTTATCTGAAGTAAACTCCATCTGCCACTCCTCAGCCTGTTGACCCATCTGATCAAGATCCCGTTGTAATCTAAGGTAACCTTCTTCGCTGTCCACTGCACCTCCAATTTGGTGTCATCTGCAAACTTATTAACTATACCTCCTATGTTCACATCCAATCATTTATACAAATGACGAAAAGTAATGGATCAAGCACCAATCCTGTGGCACTCCACCGGTCACAGGCCTCCAGTCTGAAAAATAACCCTCCACCACCACCCTCTGTCTTCTGTCTTCAAGCCAGTTCTGTATCCAAATAGCTAGTTCTCCCTGTATTACATAATATCCTGTAAACATGCTAACCAGTCTCCCATGGGAAACCTTTTCAAATGCCTTACTGAAGTCCATATCAATCACATCTACCACTCTGCCCTCATCAATCCTCTTTGTTACTTCTTCAAAAAACTCAATCAAGTTTGTGAGACATGATTTCCCATGCACAAAGCCATGTTGACTATTCCTAATAAGTCCTTGCCTTTCCAAATACAGATACATCCTGTCCCTCAGGATTCCCTCCAACAACTTGCCCACCACCGATGTCAAGCTCACTGATAGATAGTTCTCTTGTTTGTCCTTACCATCTTTCTTAAATAGTGGTACCACGTTAGCCAACCTCCAATATTCCTGCACCTCTCCTATGACTATCAATGATACAAATATCCCAGCAAGGAGCCCAGCAATCACTTCCTTAGCTTCCCACTGAGTTCTTGTGTATACCTGATCAGGTCCTGGGGATTTATCCACCTTTATGTACTTCAAGATATCCAGCTGTAATATGGACATTTTTCAAGATGTCACCATCTATTTCCCTACATTTTATATCTTCCATATCCTTCTCCACAGTAAACATTGATGCAAAATACTCATTTAGTATCTCCCCCATCTCCTGCGGCTCCACATAAAGGGCGCCTTTATGATCTTTGAGGGGCCCTATTCTCTCACTAGTTACCTTTTTGTCCTTAATGTATTTGTAAAAAACTTTTGAATTCTCCTTAAGCCTATTTGCCAAAGCTATCACATGTCCCCTTTTTCCCCTCCTTATTTCCGTCTTAAGTATACTCCTACTGCCTTTCTACTTTCTAAGGATTCACTTGATGTATCCCATCTATACCTGACATAGGCTTCCTTCTTTTTCTTAACCAAGCCCTCAATTTTTCTAGTCAGCCAGCATTCCCTACACCTACCTTACTTTCCTTTCACCCTAACAGGAATAAACTGTCTCTGGGCTTTCGTTATTCCATTTCTGAAAGCTTCCCATTTTCCAGTCATCCGATTACCTGTGAACCTCTGCCCCCAATCAGCTTTTGAATGTTCTTGCCTCATACTGTCAAAATTAGCTTTCTCCAATTTAGATATTCAACTTTTAGATCTGGTCTATCCTTTTCCATCACTATTTTAAAACTAATAGAATTATGCTGGCCCCAAAGTGCTCCCCCGTTGACACCTCAGTCACCTGCCCTGCCTTATTTCCCAAGAATAGGTCAAGTTTTGCAAGTCAACCATCATGTGAAAATGCTGTAAGAAATTGTATTTACTAAAACATTCCTCAGTTGAGGTAGAGACATCATATGGCTACCTCCATCATTCCCAAAACTATTTGCCATGTTTTGGCATACTTTAATTACTTGACAGCATTGAAACTTTTAAGGTTTTGCATAAAATGACTAATTGTCATTTGTGTCCATGTTAGGTTCAGTTGCTAACACGTTAAAGTGCAAAAGAATTGTTTGGACTCTTATGTGCAGTGACTACCAGTCCCTAGAAAGCTACATCCCATTTTAGCTAGAATGTAAGAAGCATTGTAGTAAGAAGACAATGTGGCCACAAAGATGGTTCTGTCCAATCTTCAAGGATATTACCAACAGTTGACACAGTGTGAGCCCTACGTATCAGGGCATCAGCTGATCTGAAACTAAGATTCCACTTCATTTCAATGCATGTCACTCCTCCTGAGACAGCTTGTGCATTTCCACAAAGCAATTTAGGTCACTTCCACCAGAGGTGCACAAGAGGTGAGTTTTATTTTTGAGTTTGGCACTATGTTGTATGGGGGTGTAGGACTTGAGGTTATAGAATAAAGGAACTTCAATCCAATGCTGAGAATGTGACCATTCTGGTTTCCATGAAACTGCACTCAGTGCAGGACACTGAGAACTGGATTCAGCAAGATTTTGTGTGTAACATATTTGTCATTTAAGATGAACTGGAGTTCATGAAAGGATATGGGGTAACAGGCAGGGCTGCACCTGAAGTTTACGATTCAGGTTCGATACATAAAAAATGTGAGACTAAACTGCGTCAATGGGGAGAGACTATGACAGTGCAATAATGCAGCTGTGCTGTTGGTTTTGAATTAAGGGACCGATTTAATGCTGGACTGGCTTTCGTCTAGCCTGTTTACAATGCAAATCATGGTTAAAAAAATACACTTTGTAGCTGTTGATCTTAAATTTATTATTAACCTTGGTAATGATTAGTTGATGCTCTACATATGTATTGTGGACAGGCAGGAAACCTGCACTTGTTTGCAGATATGCCAGCTGGCTCCAAGCAGATTTACTGATAATACTGTTTCAGTTTTAATGGAGAAGACTTAATTTGAAAATTAAAATTCATTAGCATGAATAAACCATGTAACCGATGAAAGATGTCTAAAAATTGCATGAGTATCAAGGAAAATGCATATATGGACTGCTGGTCTAAATTGCTTTTGGTTCTGAAACAGCTGTAATTTAAGGCTCTGCTTTTTTTTTCCAGCTAGAACTTATTGCGAAAAAGTCAGTTAATTTGAACAGCATCTATGTTTCTTTTTGTTAATTCCTGTCTTCATAAAAACATTTTGAAGCTGATATGGTACCCCATATTCTCCAAATTCCAGTTAAGAACACTATCAACTGAACATTACAAGTCATTTGTTTCTTTTAAGTCACATTAAATATATTTTTTCATTCAGTCATGGATTATGAAGAATTGTATAACTGAAAGTACATTGTCTGCTGCCCATTTAAACCCGCCTCTTCTAAAATGAGCAGTTCCACATGTCTTTTGTTTTCTGGGGAGGGTGGCTCTGGTTGTCCATGTCCAGCAATCCTAGACAGGAAGTATGTGCTCCCACAACTATAGCTGGGACCTTCTATGACTGCTCAACACTTCAGGGCACAAAGGTACTTTCAGTCTGAAGTGGCCCTGCACATTTTGCTACTCAGTCTGAACGACCTCTATGTTGGAAACTGGGCATCAACATCTCAGGGCATGCTCCATGGATACTGCCACATGCACCCCATGCCCACAAACATTGGCATCTGTCATGTAGCAGCCTCTAACAACCCTCATGGCTCATCTCTCATCTACTTGGATGGTGCTTCTGCACTTCAATGTTGCACCTTGGGTTACATTGCTAGCTATCATCGTCATGCTTCTGTGTTCAGGGACATCCACCAAGCTCATGAAGTGGACTTGACTGCATCTGTAGCTTATTTTCTTGCTATCATAGCACTCACTCATTCTAAGTTGACCTGAATGCTCACAGCATCCCTGCCTTGTATTGCCTTGCTTGCATTTTTGTGCTTTGCCTCCTGTGCCATAGATACAATGGTGAAAGTACTGCTGTATTGCCATGCTGATTAGCACAGACACAAAGGCAGGAAGCTAGTCATGGCCACCAGCAGTTCTCAGTCAAGCCAAGAGAAATCACCTTTAGTCAGGGGGTGCCAGCATGGTAAGTCAAGTGTAGCCTCCAATACCAGTCCCAGGCCTTGGACATGGTCAGTCATCTGCTCAGCATGGTCAGTCAGGATATTCTCCACATAAAGTTGAAGAACCAAACACCAGTAAGCACACATCCATTTTGATTCTTTCTGCCCCATTGTGAAATATTTTTCTCCTGAAATGAAAGAGATACAGGTATTAAGAGAGTTGAAAGTGGGTGGCAGCTGTTATTTTTGGTGCAGGTGCAGAGGTGTCCCGAGTGAGTGGCGAGGCAGCACAGTGGCTATGCAGGGTTAGTGGTGTCATGGAGTGGGGTAGGTGACAGCAATGATGTTGTAGTCAGTCGTGAAAATGGTACAACTTGAGCCCTGATAGGAGGTGGGTACAGCTGCAGATATGGGGCATGTATGCTGGCAGAGTGGTGATGGTCATTTACCTTTCTCCTACAATTCTCACCAGTGTGAATTAGGTGTGTGTGGGCTGATACAGGTCATGAGCCTGCAACCTGCAATCCTGACATGGTCAGATCCATTTTGGGGATAGGCTTATCTGAGTCCCTCTCAATACTTGAGCCAGATTTTAAATGACACATGGTGCTTGTCCCTCAGAGGTGTCATGAACCACACTCTTGATGAATCAAGTATTTAAAAAGTAGTGCAAAACAGCTTTTCAATATCCCCATGGCAATCGATGCCACTCCAGTCAGCCCCTTTCTTTTCCTTCATTCATTCACAGGATGAGGGTGTCACTGCTAGGCTAGCATTTATTATCCTTTCTACTTACCCAGAGGGCAGTTAAGAGTCAATCACATTACTTGAGTCTGGAGTCACATGTAGGCCAGACCAGGTAATGATAGTGGATGTCCTTCACTGAAGGACATTAATGAAACAGATAGGTTTTTCCTGACAATCAACAATGGATTCAACAATCACATCATTAGATTCTTAATTCCAGATTTATTTTTAATCAAATTCAAATTCTACCATCTGTCTTGGCAAGATACGAACCTGGGTCCCTGGAACATTAGAGCTTAAAAATGTGTTGCTGGAAAAGCGCAGCAAGTCAGGCAGCATCAAAGGAACAGGAGAATCGACGTTTCGGGAGCTTATGCCTGAAACGTCGATTCTCCTGTTCCTTTGATGCTGCCTGACCTGCTGCGCTTTTCCAGGAACACATTTTTAAGCTCTGATCTCCATCCTCTGCAGTCCTCACTTTCTCCCTGGAGCATTACTTGAGTCTCTAGATTAACAGTCCAGCAATAATACCATTAGGCCATCTCCTCCCTTTGGTAGCACATATGCTTCACGCCAAGTTGAGGCACATTGATCTCCATTCACCCATTGTAATTCCATGAATGAACCTTATGCTAACTTTAGAATGCACAAAAAAAGTCATTCATTCATCGTTTTTTCAAAATACATTTTTTCTACAGCCCTGTGAAAACATCAATCACCTAGACCTCCTAAATTGCAAGAATCAGAAGCAACAAGCATTCTACTCTTTTAAATGAAAACAAAGTATTCTATATATCTCCACTTGGTGTAAATAAATATTGTTCCATTCACAAAAAAGATCACAGTCCAAAAGCAATCAATGAAGGAATATGTTCCCTGGGATGTAGCTGTTTCTACACCAGTATGAATGTCTGACCTCTGAGCCAAATTTCATTATGCAGTTATGGCTGAGAGTCCAGACATCTATGAGGATGCTGGAACAGCTATGTTCTGAAGAAAATATTGCTTGATTGGATCCTTTTGGTCTGTGATTGTTTCTGCCAATGTTCATTTACACTTGATAAAATTAATTTAGGTGCTTGCAGTTTCTGCTATTGATATTGAATGATTGACATTTTTAAATGTTATAGTAAAAGGAGATACCTTTAAAGAAACATTATCTTTTTTATCAGCCTTTTAAGCAGCCTCTGTGACTGCCTCCAAACTGTTTCTGGGAGTGATGGACCTGACTTCAGTCACCACCTACCTCTCCCTCAGAACAAAACTCCTGACTTATGAAATTTCCTCTTGAGGCAAGCCAGGAATTTTACCGACTCCCATTAACTGTCTCTAGGATAAAAATCCAGCTCATCATTTTCAGCAAGGATCATAAGTGTGTCAATACTGGTCTTTTTTAAAATTACCCCCATCCAGAGTACTGTGGCTAAACATAGATTCAAAGTTGTTAACTGAGCTAACAATGAGACCATCTGGTCTCTCTGACTTGGTACTGAAGTAGCGATGTGCTATAATTTATCCTGCGTTACTAAATAGCACTCATGTCACAGCTTACTAACACTGTTTAATGATGCTGAAAAAGGAAACTTTTAAACACAATGATGTAGATGTGGCATTCAACATGTTGTCAGCCTGGCATAAACTCACATCTCTATATCTTTGGCTCCTAAATTTTCATCTTCCCTGTCCCTGAAGATAAAGTTGTGGCTTGATCAGTGCCAGCAGTATTTTTGGTCATGACCCAGTTTTAACATATGATGTACACTGATTCAGACACCAATTTCAGACAGGTATCTGCAGAATAGCAGCATAATTATTAACTTTTACCAGGCCTTACATTTCTAGCAAGGGGTGTTTCCTTTTTATAGAGTTGGTTTGACGTTGATATAGTTCATGATAAAAATACAATCCTGTGCAAAATGTCGGAGAGATATGCCAACTTATTAAATAATGTTTTTTTCCTTAAGCCCCAAGGCATTTAATGAATTTGTAGTTATATTCATAAATCCTATGACCAGTATGGCATCTAATTAAAATCTAAATGTCAGATAAACCAGATTTGTTTCATTTGAACTATTTCACAAAAAATAGAGAAAAAGCATGCTTCACTACAATACACAATATGCTAATTTTTCTCTACCATAGGTTATTTGACCCCTTGGGCTATTTTCCCTTTAGATATTATTCCTTTGACATGAAGTAACTCTGTGCCTTTGAAACAAAAATAAAATCAGGATGGACTAGAAAATAGGTTTGCTTTGCTTGCATCTGGTATAGGATAAGGATTTATGATACCTTATATGTGTGCTTCTGTAAGAGGCACTAAGCTAAAAATAGGGGAAATGAAGTTGCCCTACACATGAATGATATCATCGGTGAAATACTTGTCTCAATTCAGTCCCAGAGGAGCAATTACCAGAAAGAGAATGAATTCAGCAATAGAATTGTAGGGACTGGGAGGATCTGACAAATGAGAACAAATAGACAGAAAGAGGGAGAATGAACTTGTGGTCAACATCAAGGTGAGATTCTTAGTGGAGGTAACCTTTGTAATGTTGACCCTTCTCTTAGAGAATCTTTAAACTTATTTTCATTTTGCTGGATCAAATCTTAAGGAAGGAGTCAGGGATTGAGGACAATGTTCATCTGCTCACTGTCTCATTCATACTGAAATAAAGGACACATTTTTTTTTAATCCCATTAACTCACCGACCTAGTTACCGAGTAGCATCAAAATGGATAGTCAGATTTCCAGTCAAATGTCTTAACCTAAATATTTTGATTTGGATGCTCTACTGTTTCTGGAGCTCCAAGACAATGTTGATGGAATAATGGGTTAAACAGTAGTGTTCCAGGCACAGAGTGGTCTAAGCAGCCATCAATAACAGGAGCTGATTCCCCTAAAGTCAGGATGAACATGTAGCTGTCAATGAACTGTGCGGGGCAAAGATGCATCAGAGCTGATCCTAGACTGACAAGAATCTTCTTCTCTACTACCAACCTTTCAATAACCTCTATCTCATTTCTCGCTATCCCACCCACTACGCCTCACTATTCCCAAGAAGATCTACTTGCCCTCATTGATGTTTTGCCTCCAGTTCAGGTCTCCTGCAAGAAGAACTTGGCATCACTAGTGGGCAGGAGTCATTGTTACCGCTTTGTTAACCCTCTTTCCGTCAGTCGTGGCAAATTATTTTTCTTTTTGCACATAGCAATCACACTTCAATTCAACCAGATCAAAAATAAAGGATATCCATTGTTGAGGTTGATTTTGAGTGAATGGGTGGAGTTTTGTTAACTATTATGCATGTAAAAAACATGAATTTGTGACTCTTAACAAATACGTGCAGCACAGGTAATAGCATTTCAAAAAGAAAAGGGTTCAAGAGAAGGGAGTCTAACACAGGCAGAGCTGATAGAATGAAAACATACAAAGTTCAGCTGTTTAGCTACTGTCTCATTTCCTCCATAATGGCAACACAGTAGATATCTTGAGGTTCTCAATAAATTATTGTTGTTTCAAGTAGCTTTTCATCCATGCACTGTTTTCTGAGATTGAGAGAGAGAGAGAGAGAAAGCGAGAGAGAGAGAGACTAGCAGAGTGAGTGTTTTTCATTTCCTATTTATTTACAAATCCACTTCCCTTCTTCTCTGACCTGTTGCTTAGAGGACACATTTGGGAAAGGTCCATTAATGTATTTCTGCAACTCCAAACTGCCTGTGGAGTTTTCAGCTTAGGAAAACAATTTGCCAGCTCAATGCAGTGCTTCCTGAAAGGTATGAATCAATCAGGAGATGGAGATTTGAGTTTCAGTGGCCTTTTATAACTAAGCTAATTTTAGCTTGGACTAATCCTTGTTTACCAATGATTTCACGAGTTAGCTAAAACTAGTCAGGTGATCATTGCAGCCCCTTTAAGTCTGCATTTGTCCTTTATGCATCCATTTTTATTCCATGTAAGTCAAATGATAAAAGTTGGAGACAGTAAGGAGTGCAGATGCTGGAAGTGAGAGTCAATAGATGTGAGGCTGGAAAAACACAGCAAGTTAGACGGTGTCAGAGGAGCAGGAAACTCACTTTCCTGCTCCTTCAATACTGTCTGACCTCCTGTGCTTTTCCAACGTCATACCTGATAAAAGTTAGACATTAATCATCCACTTTCATGATTGTAACATCATATTTTCCTTACAATATTACAGAGCAGGAGTAGAATATTCAATCTCTTAGCATATTCCTATGCTACACCTATATTTATTTTATCATCAGCAGTCAGAAATCTTTCAATCTCTGTCTTGAACGTCTGCAATGGCTGAGTTGCCAGAGCCCCTCTGGGGTAGACAATCCCAAAGATTAGAATTAAAATTAGGATTCTTTTTGACACCTGTACTCAAGTACAGGGACACGGGATGACAGTGAAATGTGCATAAATTCACCATTCTCTGATGCCATCTTAGGTACAAAGGTACCCAGGTACAAAATCTTTGGCATAAAGTGGAAAAATAAAGTTAGAAGTAAAACATTTTAAGTGCTTAGCCATGGGCCTGAATTCGGGCTCTTCCACCCTGACACTGAGACGATCACTAGCATGAAGCAATTGGCCAGGCACCCTTCACCCAACACTGCAGAACCATGTCGCCATGCTTTGGAGTCATCTTGTCTCAACCGACAACTCCACCGCCATGAGACCATGCTGGTCCCGTCACCTTCTGTATTTCTCATCATAGACAGTTTCACCATCCAAGGAATCAGTCTAGCAGGCCTCTGCTGTACTTCCTCAGTGACCTTAGCTTAGGGGGCCAGAACTAGCCAGAATACTCCAAATGCTGCTTCAGCAGACTTCTTTAAATCTGAAGGAAGAAGTATTTGCTTCACACTTAAAATCTTCTTGTAATAGCATTTGCCTTCCAAATTGCTTGCTGCATCAGTGACTTATGAACAAGAACATCTTGGTCCTGTCGAACAACAACACTTTCCAATCTCATGTCGTTTAAAAAATACTCTGTTCTTCACTTCCTCCTGCCAAAGTGAATAAATTCACAATTATCCACATTGTATTCCATCTGCCATGTTCTTGACCATTCACTTAGCCTGTCCCTGTTTTGCATCCTCTTCATGATTCACATTCTCACCAAATTTTGTATCACCTGCAAATTTAGAAATATTGAATTTGTCCCCCTCCATCCAAATCATTGATAAAGACTGTGAAAAACTGAGGCCCAAGCACTTATCCTTGAGATACATCACTGGACATAGCCTGGCAACCTGAGAATGATTCATTTATCCTGAGTCTCCGCTTTCTTTCTTTTAACCAATGCTCAATCCATGCTGGTGGGTGGCCCCAGTGCCATACGCTTTAATTTTATTTATTAATCTTCTGTGTGAGACTTTATCTGAAGCCTTCTGAAAATCAAAATGCACCACATGCACTGTTTTCCACTTACCTCTGCCAGTAACAACCTCAAAACTTTTTCAGGTTTGTGAAATATGATTTCTTGTTTATCAGCTGATTTTTGACCCTGTCCATTAAGGCAAGTATTTTCTAAATATCTGCATCTAAATATTTCCTTAAAATTGCATCAATTATGATACATCCCAGACTTTGTCCTGTTACTGATGTGAGGCAAACAGCTCTGTTGTTTCCTGTTTTCTATTCCCTTTCTATCTTAAACAATGGGGTTACATTTGCAATGTACTAATCTGTGGGTATTGTTGCAGAATTGATAGAAATTTGAAAGATGATCAACAGTACATCCACTAATTCTATTACCAACATTTTCAACACTCTAAGGTGAAGGTCATTGGGTCCTAGGAATTAGTCAACCTTCAGTCCCATTACTTTTTTCCAATACTACTTTTTAATAATACTAATTTCTTTCAGTTCCGCACTTCCACTAGACCCTTGGATCTTCATTATTTCAGGGAAACTTCTTGTGTCTTCCTTTGTGAAGACAGACACAAAATATTTATTTAGCTTCTCTATTGTTTCTTTATGTCCTGTCACAAATTCTTTTGTCTCTACTTGTAATGGATCCACATTTGTCATTGCTAAGCTCCTTTTTATATACATTTGGAAGCTTTACAGAATGTTTCGATGTTTATTGCTACTTTACATTCATATTCTATTCTCTCTTTCTTGATCAATTCCTTTGTTGTCCTTTGTTCAATTTCATAGTCTTCCCAATGCCCAGACATACATTTTTTTGGCAACTTTACAAGCCCCTTCCTTTAATCTAATATTATCTTTAACTTCCCTTCAGAGTCATGGCTCTCTGGATTTTTGTGTTGGTTATTTTGGCCTCAAAGGATTTAAGCTTTCTGAAAACCAAGTTTTTTTTTAAACTCAGCATTGCCTGTCTAAAATGAAAACTTTTCATGTATTTTTTCCAATCAACCATGGCAAACTTCCTCCTCATACCTTACTAATTAGCCCTGTTTAGATTTAAAGCCCTAATTTCAAAGTGAACTACACCTTTGTCAAACCTAATGGAAAATTCTATCATATTATGGCTTAAAGGTTCTTTTACAACAAGATTATTAATTTGCCCTCTACCATTGCTTAATACCAGATCAAAAATAGTTTGTGCCCATATTGGTTCTTCAACATGCAAAAAGGGGAATGAAATGGGATAGTGCTGATAATTATGAATGGAATCAGTAGGTGGCACAGTGGTAAGCTCTGCTATCTCACAATGCCAAATGATTTTCTCAGCTTCCAACATGGCAGGCAGGAATTGCATATACTATTCACTACTGGGCAGAGCTACCTGCACTACTAGCCAAATGGTTAAAGAGAATGAACGTGCAGTCTTCATGCTTGAAACAAATGTTCAACCGTATACCTATGTGTGAGCATGGGACCTTTTTGAAAACTCCTCTTCCAGTTTGGTTTTCCCTGATGTAAGTTTAAAGGGGCCATCTGATAGTCTGTAATCAACAAGACAAGGTTTCAGAATATATCTTCATTAAAATAAGTAAGTGAATACAGATATCACAGATATAATATTTATGTTTTAGTGTAACCCCACTTTACAAAACTTACTGGAGTTGTAAGTAGCTTATTTTTCCCTCCTAAAGCATTTTATTTTTCAGTTGCATTCAATGCAAAACTCCCTTCTCCTTCTGAGATATTTGTTTAGGAATTAAAGATTCCATTTCCCTTACAGGGCAAGTAAGAACTAAGAGTTGAGGCCACTATCAGATCAGCCATGATATAATGAAATGGTGGAACAGGTTCGATGCACTGAATGGTCTGCTTCAATTTACGTGTTCATATGTACTCCACATTTTGGGTTTGCAGTTCTTGTGGCAATTTCTGTCAATCTCTTTGCCTGGGTTAGGATGGTTGTCCATTGTTTAGGATCCACATAAACACCTTGAACAAATTCACTGTTCCCCTGGCTTGAATGCCTCCAGAGGCACATACATTTTCAGACGGATTTTCAACTTACAAGCTAGGTGTAAAACTGACATTTCAGATCAGCATCTCCTTTATAGAAATCCCACAATTTTCCATTTGTTATTTCTTCAGTCAGAAAAAATACATCACAGACTTGACAGCAACTCCCCATCACTGCCAAGCAAATAGCAATGTAACTAGACATTTTGCTCGCTCCTCAGCACAGATGGTGTTGGTACTATTCAAAAACTGTTAATGTAACACAGGAATAATAAATAGGCCAACATCAGTGGATATAATCAATGAATAACTTAACACACGTACTGTCAAAAGAAGAATAATGAGGTCTTTTTGCAATAAGCGGGTGTTGAAAATCAAAGAAATAAGGAGAAAACCGGTTCAGCTACGCAAGATAGAAATTGCAGACATGTCTTACACATTTTCAAAGAGTAGAATGGGCCAATTCAAAGGCACGTTGGAAAAATGCTGAAAATGCAATAAAACCATTTTGGGTGTTCCCAACAATCTTTATTTCTATCAATGACTTTCCACATTATCTCGCGATCTTGTCTTAAATATTTATGTAAACACATATAAATATAAAACAATTTAATAGATCCACAAAGAAAATGAAAAAAAAAGTTATATATGTTAATATTTTGATAGCCCATCAGGCTTAACAGAGGAATTGATCTATTTTCCAGCGTATTGGCTGATAAAATTGTGCATTTAATTTTATGATGGATTACTATTAATTATTGCAGCCAAGTCCTTAAATATTGATCAATATGGATTTTTTTTTCCTTAGAACAGCTTTCTAAACCTGTTGATCCACTTAATTTTGAAAAATTGCTTTTGGGTATCATTCAGTAGTTTCTTAAATTTAAATTGGTCCTAAAGTGTTAAAGTAGGATGATGGAGTTAAGTTGTCATTTTCCATTGAGTAGTTGTGCAGGCTCAAGCAATCAAGTAGCCAATTCCTGTTCCCAATGTTTCTACCCTCCTATATCCTAACATGTGGATTAACATATTGCAGCTTCATTTCAACTACCTGGAGCTGATATTGTCTGCATCAAGTGGCATCACAGTAACAGGGGTACTGTTGTACAAGAATACACTACAATATAATATAATTGAGAGTCAAGGATTAATTTAATAACGACAGTAACTTCCACTTTTTTTAAGTGACCCTAAAACCTAAGGAGGTATTCTTCTTTAATCATGTCTAATCAAACATTATTAAATAATATATGATCAAACAGTGTTAAATTATGGGTGGCCATTGCTCAGCAGTAATGGATTGGACTAAACCTAACTGATCTAACCTTTAGAAAGACTACAAAAACCATGGGCCAACCTTGGAATGTGCTATTCTTCAACATCCCCACGTTATAATTAAGGAAAGAAATTTCCAGGCGATTTAAAGATGTAGGTTTTCTTTCATAAAGTGATCATTTTAGTTTGAAATGGCACCTTCTTTCAAAATGGTTCCAGATTATCAAAAACAAGTCCTCAACCAGCTCTTTTATTGATGCAGACTTGTGTCATTGCAAAGCTGTTCTGGAAAATTCAAGAAACAATGAAGGATTCATGCATGGTTTTAACTAAATAAATTGTCAGTACACCTAATTGTCAGTACACCTAATAGATAAACTCAAAACTGAGTACAGGTGAAAAAAACACATTTTGTCAAAGCATTTTGACTTGGCAGGACAATTTTCACAAGAAATGTAAAGGGAAAGTAGCAGCTATACTGTATTCAAGGAGAGTGCTGAGTGGTTGGCAAGTGAATTGTGCTTGGTAGAGTTTTTGCAAAGGGAATGAACCACTTAATGATGACTGGCAGTTAACTACGAAGCTTTGTTTAAATTTTAAACAAGATAGATTGACTCTAATTGCTCAAGGCATCGTCCTGAGAAATGTACCAGAAAATGGCTGTTAGCCACTTGATCATGTTAAATCAGATGTAGTGTTTGTGTATGTTCTTTCTGCAAAGAATAGGACACAATATAATCCTATATTTAACTTCCAGTACATGCTGGTATGCCATTCTCTGAACTCAACAGACAATCCTAAATTTTAACAAAATAATTGTTGCATACTCAGGATGATGTGGAAAATATTGTCTAATTCTTGAGTTTCATCTAATGTTGGACATTGTTTTGGGCATTCTGCAAGCATCAATTGATTGGGTATGGTCAGTTTTTTGCCTATTGTGATATGCTGATTGGTTCCATCTGCCATTGTCTGGCACATAAGGTTTACATTATCGAGCAGAGCAGCACTGAAAATCATACACAACATTTTTCATTTGTGTGATAGGCAGAAGGACATTTACACTTAATGACAGCATCCTGTTAGCGGTGAACATCACTCATGGTGTTACCGCACAGTAACAGCATGAAATAGCGAGAATCACCTGTTGCTCAAATCTCTAAGATATCTCTGAGGTAGACTAGACACTTTTCAGGCCAATATGTGACAGCTTTGAGTCCTTTCATGATTTTGCAGAATATATGGGAAGAAATCATCTGATCGAGGTAGTCATCATTTTGCAGGCTGGCTTTGATGCTCTGTAAAATGTATCCTTTGTTAGCGATACTCAAGATCCATTCTACTAAATGCCTATTTGTAAACTAAAAAAAAAGAGATTTCCTACATTTTGCACAACTGGCTCATGACACTCTTTAATCTTCCACTAAAACTTATCACATTCCTTAGTCTTTTACTAAAACCATGCTGAACTTATTTTGTGCTTTCATCTATGCAGAAACTGAGGTCTATTATTTTTATTAATCCTGTTGAAAGAGGAGGCATCTTTATATTAAATCTTTTCAAAGGGTTTTTGGAGACAATGGAGTGACCAAGTAAAGTTCTAGTTTTACAATATGTTTGGAAAAGAGATATAAATTATTGTCTTTGCATTGTTTGTCTTTATTACATTGTCTCTTTTTCCCCTGGACCTGTCCAAATCTATCTGCGGTTATATCTTAGCTTTAAAGTACTCAACCTCTTGAGTTTTTTGTGTCAGTGATTGTAAATTATATATCTCTAGGTCGCTAATGGAACCACACAGATTCTTTCTCAGTAACCAACTGAATTTTTTCAGCCAGTATCCTGAGATTGGTAAGAATATAGATATACCTAGGACTGTGTTTAGACCTGAGTATTTCATCTAAAGTCGTGTTGTTTATGTTGCTGTAGGCAAGAGCAGTAAATTTATTACAAAGCAGCTTAAACAGTTTATAACGGTTAATCTCATTGTGGACTGCAGATAACACACTGCAACTGCCTTGCAGTGCATCTCCAATAAGTAGACTTACGTGGACACAAGTGTCACTGGATATTTTTTTGCAGATTTATAATAATCTCCTTGGCCTTTTATTCAATATTATCATTGATGTTTATTCTTTATTATCTTTCTACAACAGAGAAATAAGACAGAGAATATTTTGCAATTGGCCTTTATTATACATCAATAGCTGATCCAACAGATGGCAGACACTGTGTGTCATGCAGAGATTAATCTTGTTTATTTTAATATGTAGAGATGACTGAGTTCCCTAACTACTCAATCACTAGTTAATCCAACAACAACAATTATTTGCAATTCTATTCTCGTGTATTCCCATATTTTGCTACTGGAATGACTTAATTCAGATTGGATAAATTTTAAGATTTCAGTAACACAACAAAAGTTATTTCATAATTGGTCATTGCTGTAGGGATTCTCCTGATCAACTGCTGTCACAACAGTGAGACATAGGATTTCTGCTAATCATCTTCCCACCTTGCAATCACTGATAAGGTGAAAACTCTAAGGAAATTCTAAAGTTGTACCTTTTAACCATGACTCACTGGCCTTTTGAATAGGATGAAGATTTGAAATCTTGTTACCTACAATGTGTACTGGCCTGAAAAAGAAGCCAGGAAATTCATTCAGCTAAAGCCAACTGATTCTGCAGCTTGAGATGCATAATTTTGACCTATGAGGCAAGCCATTTTGCCACTAAATTATTCAACAACTGACAATTTTCTCAGTTTAGTTGTTCCAATTACCAACATACTCAGAAATGTTTACTAGTAGTATTCTTTCGCAACTGAAAGTTGAGGTTGAGTTGTGAGCAATTTTAACAAATTTCATCGCAAAACATGAAGGATAAAAAAATCAGGCATTTGAATAATTGAATTTAAAGAAGTGACATTCAGATAAGTATAAATTGTGGCACAAATTGTGGTTACTTCATAGTCTGTGGATGCCATTTAAATCTTCCAGGCTGCCAGGGATAAACTCTGAAGCAGTTTCTGAGTCTGAATTGATGCAGATTGGTTCGTATTTATGCAAATTTTCTCAACCCAGATCAATTCAGCCTTGGGATGCCAAGTTTCTAATTCTGTGTAAGTAGAGTGACAGGTGTTGTCACAGATAATGACTGGAGCTATCTGTAAAGCCAACTGCACCGTTATGAAATTTACATTGCAATTTAGAAATGCAGAAATTAGAATTCAAACCCGTATTTAAGCGGGTTTTGGTTCTTCCGACAAGCTACAAGCTACAATCTATTGGTTGCAACTGAGCACTACAGCCCTCAGATCTGGCAGTTTTTATGATTGGCAGGCACCAACATATCATGAGCACCCACATTGCCCAAGAATATTAACTTTGGTTCCATTCATAGAGTATCATTTGAGACTGAGGTGAAATGTTATTGGTCTGTCGATACTCCTTTGAATAAAATGGGGACAATTGAGTTGAATGCTGATAAAATAAGACAATGAGTAGGCAGCACTGTCCATGACTTAATTAACACACAACAATGCCACATAATGGAGAATCTTTCAAAAAACAAACAATGAATGTCTCTTAGAGGTGTATTCATATCAAATTTTCTGGTGTTAGAATTCTGTGCTTTCTTTTGTTCAAACATGGGACTATGTTCCTGAAGAAGGGCTTATGCCCGAAACGTCGATTCTCCTGTTCCCTGGATGCTGCCTGACCTGCTGCGCTTTTCCAGCAACACATTTTCAGCTCTGATCTCCAGCATCTGCAGACCTCACTTTCTCCTCAAACAATACATACTAAGCCAAGTTCTTCTGAGAAAAGTAATACCATATTAGTGATGCATGCAGTTATTGATGCACTAATCAGACGGGGAGATTAAGAGACAGACCATGAGTTGTGAATCTCTAGAGCTTGGTGGTTGGTTGATGCCATTCTGCCATTTATTTCTCACATATTCAATGCATAATGCTGTGTCTAGTAATTAAGTTCACAGGTATCCACTTAGTGATATGTTTGTTGTTCATGCAATACCAATCAAGCTCTCTGATTCAGAAAGGGAATCCTTTAAATTGTTGTGCTTCATTCCTCCACGTAAAATGTTTCTACAGAATTTTAAAATTTGTTTCTTATTTATCCTTTCTGTCTTTCTTACTCTGTCTCTCTCTTAGCACAAGCCTTCCTTCTCTCTTTTTATTTCTGTACTTCTTTTGACCAATTCAAAAGGAAAACATTGAAAAATCACCTTTCTCCATTATCCCTTTAATATTTTTCTTCAGGTTTTAACTCCTTTTAGTGAAGGAGATGTACAGGTGATGCCACTGTTCCCAAATATCAAAGAGCCAATATAGCACGTAATGAGACCATTAACCCCTTGAGGCTATACCATCTCTCAGTTCTAAAGCACTTGTCGCAAGGTTACAAAATCTCCAGCAGGCTGTGGTGCATGGTGTGTTGAGCTGAATGATGCAAAAATACTGGGTGGAATCTGATAGGGGTCTGAGCAATAGACCAATGGTGAGATAAGTGGCAGAATTGGATGAAAAGTCCATTTCGATGTCGAGATCATTTTGCTCACTCTTTTATATTTTTCACAAGCAGCTTCAAAAACACTCAGCAGCATCAAGATGCCAATTGAATGGTCTAGCACTTGATAAACAACTTGTTAGTATCACAACTTGCATCACTAATATTCAACCTTCTGTTTGACCAAACTCGTCAAACAAGTTAGATGTCAGGAAAATTCGACAAACAAACCATAGCGTGTACTTTGTGTATCCAACTCACTGCTTGTTCCAAACAATCTCCTTGTTGATTATGAGCAAACTGTAACCTCCAGCATAATCAATGAACACCAGCCAAATGCACCCCTCCCCCATGGACATTGGGATCCAGCATCAGCCAAACCCCCACTACCATCTTAGCACTTCCACTATTCACTGGCAGTGTCCTCTGGAAGCACAGAGCCATACAGCAAGTGGCATTGAATGACCGCAGTAGAGACACTGCAAACAGACATAAGCAACCAGCCCACAGAGTATCTCAGGGATACTCACTTGCTTTCTTGGCACTCACAAAATCTACCATTATGCTCACAACACCCTTGTCCTGCCTTGCCTTTCATTGCCTTGCCATGCCTTGCTGTGCTAATTAACAAAGTGACAAAAACAGGCACCTTGCAGTTGTCACTCTAGGGAGTATATATTTTGCTCTACAGCAATGTGTGACATCAATCTTAGATTAGAGCATACAAGTCTGGTCTCCCTTCTATAGGGAGGATGTTGTTAAACTTTTTTTTAGAATCACTACAGTGTGGAAACAGGTCATTTGGCCCAACAAATCCATACCATCCCTCCGAAGGAGTATCCCACCCAGACCCATTCCCTGTTACTCTACATTTTACCCCTGACTCATGCACCTAACCGACACATCCCTCTACACGATGGGCAATTTAGCATGGCCAATTCACCTATCGTACACACCTTTGGACTGTGGGAGAAAACCGGAGCACCTGGAGGAAGCCTGAGCAGACTCGGGGAGAATGTGCAAATTCCACATAGACAGTCACTGGAGACTGGAATCGAACCCAGGTCCCTGGTGCTGTGAGGCAGCAATGCTCAGAATTGAGCCACCATGCCAGAAATATTTACAAAGATGCTGCTGGGACTGGAGGGTTTGAGTTACAGGGAGAAGCTGAATAGGTTGGGGCTTTTTTCCCTGGAGTGTGGGAGTCTGAGGGGTGGACTTACATAATCATGAGGAGCATGGATAAAATGATTAGTCAAGATCTCTTTCCAAGTGTGTGGATGTCCAAAACTAGAGGGCACAGGTTGAAGATGAAAGGGGAAAGATTGAAAAAGGACACAAGAAGTAGCATTTTTTACACAGACAATGGTGCGTGTATGGAACGAGCCATCATAGGAAGTAGTGGAGGTGGGTATAATTACATTTAAAAGGCATTTGGATGGGTATATGAATAGGAAGGGCTTAGAGAGATATGGGCCAATTCCTGCCAAATGATATTGTGTCAGATTGGGATATCTGGTTGGCATGGACGAGTTGGACTGAAAAGTCTGTTTCCATGCTACATAACTCTATGACTCTAGGAATGTTTGCACAAGCACAAGGGATACTGGTATTTCATCCACTATCCAGTGAATGGCAAGTTGTCCTGGAAATGGCACATGGTGAGCAGGGACGGATATTGGACATGAGAGATACAATATTTCCTATCGCTATTTTTAATTATAATGACACAGATTTTGAAACCAATAATAGAAAAATGTTACCATTCACCTCACAAGGTTTGCAAAGTTTTTGCGGTGACTGGGGGAGGGCTGGGGGGCATGGGGGAGGTGTGTGTATGGTTGAGGGCTGACCAGACTAATATTTAACAAAACAAGGAGGGTAAAGTCCTAGAGAAATAAGGTCGGTTATTTAACCAGTTCACATAGGCACTTTGTGGTCACTATACCAACTACAATCTTTGTGTGGGTGCCTCAGACCTGATCTATCCCATGCTTACCCCCTAAGAATGAAAATCACATCACTCAGGGCATGTTCTCCTGAGAAACTTCCAAATTCAAGTTGCCAGCCTCAGTCATAAATACCTGCCTAAAAGCTGTGAAAATAGGAAGCATAAATTTATAAACGTCCATGAGATAATATCGTATGTAAATGAAAATAAAGATTGGGAAATAATAGAATTAATGTCTAAATCTCTAAAACCGTTGTTTTTCTTGATGAAAGGAGATTCCATGTGGATACATATAAACTTTCAACATCAGAGAGATTTTTCTAATCATCATGCATTAAAAGCTCACGTATTCCTGAAAGTATCAGCCTAAACATTTTCTGCCATTTTTCATGAGGAAGACTTGGAAGTAACCCAACACATTCACTGCAGTGCTGAGCCAATCCTCAAGAAATGCAACACTACACCCTGTGAGGTAATGGGGTGTCTCTGAGAGCAATTTGCCTGTGCATAGGCAGATGGCAGAAGCTGCTACCCAAACTATGATTGTGAATGCTACTAACTTCACTGTTAAAACATCACAGAATCTGCTGCAGAGTCTTTCAATGCAAGATAGTTGGGTCCCAATCCCAGAATCAACAATGTCATAAAGAGATAGTTCACCCAGATGTTCAGTGACAAAACCATAGGCAGTGGTAATCATGTTTGGAGTTCAACGTGAAACTGTGCTGAAATATTCAGATGCCAGCACTGGAGTTGACAGAGCACAACCAAAATGTTAACAGCAATAATAAAAATCTGTTCACAGATGAATCATTTAGAAGTGATTGCATATATTTTTTTGTGGGCAGAAAGGAAATAAGAATTGTGGGCAAAACATTGGTTCAGCCATTGTTAGAATATTTTGTACACTATTAAACATGCTATCAGCAACAAAGGACATCAAGGCTCCCATTTAGGACAAAAGATATAGGCCCAGATTATATAAGCAGTGACAATGATTCTTGGATTGTTGCCACTGTGATTGTAACTTCCCTTGACTTGATGCTACTAGACATTACTATCTTCACCTTCCAAGGCAGCCTCTCACAGTAATGTGCAATACAGTATCCATCAGGAAGCTCTGTTAAAGTGCCATTATGTAAAGGGAAGTCAGAATATATGCCTTTCTCTGACTGTCAAATAGTAAGTTTAACAGTCCTGTCTTTGAGTATTAATAATAGCTGAGTGACTGAATTGAATGGTAGATGAATAGGTAGGAATAGCAGAGTGAGGTGGGTAAGTGGATAGGTTTTGGGGGGGGAAGTCAGGTATATAATAGGAACTGAGGTCGGTAGGTGGATGAGGTTGAAGTAAATAAATGGGTAGGTGGGTGGGATAAGTAAATGAGTTGCAAATGAGGTGGTTAAGATGAATAAAGTGGGTAAGGGGTAAGCTAAGGAAGTGGTAGGAGCTGAGGTGGATAGGTGCGTGAGGTAAAAAAGGTAATCAGGTAGTCTGGTTGGAGGTGGTCAGGTAAGGGTGGTTAGTTGGATGGTCAGTGAAATAATCACATTAATGGGGTAGTCAGATGGTTAAAGGGTGTAGTCCAGTTGAGGAGCTCAGTGGGAGGGGTAGTTGGGTGAGGTTGGGGATTAGTTGAGGGGTCAGGGGATTAGATGAGAATGAGAGGGGGTGATGGGGACATCAGTTCTGTTGCAAAGTTTCTGACTCTATGGTGGAGATATTTGTGGAGGCTCACAAGAAGTGGGGAATAGCCCATTGGAAGTTGAAAATTCCTTGGCAATTCTTATATTAATCCACGGACCAGGACTTTAACAGGATCCAAATACATTTAAATCATTTGAGCAGACTGTCAGATTTGGCACATTTAAACAATAAGGAACATTCAGTATAGATTCCACCATGGATGATACCTGGGATTGTAAAGATGCAGTGAAGGTATTTCAGCTGCAAGATTTTTTCCATTGGATCCCCAAATATTAAGAACAGATTTCTACTGGGTGTCTGAAATTATGGAAAGGCTTTGATCAAATGAATTAGGAAAACATTTTTTCTCTGGTTGGGGACTGAGTGACATGGTATCATTAATTTAAAATTGTCACTAAATTATCAGCCAGGATACCTATAATCTATAGGTGGCAAAGTCGTTCAGTGTTACATGAATAACAAACAAGACATTTCTCTCCATTTTCATCATCAACTAGTTTCTTGACTTCTGGATTTTTTTTAAACTTCAGACCAACATATGGAAATGGAGTTTTGCACAGTAGGTACATTTTTTTGGCTTGGCATTTGTGATAAGCACTTTTATGCTTTGTTCAATCATCAGATGATTGACCCAATGCTCTATTTGGGGGGCTTTATTTTTAATGATGCAGTCACTTTACTGTGGAGGAAGAGAAGAGCTCAACCTCGCACATCTTTTCCCACACTGACATTGTATACAAGAGACAAGTTTATATTTCCTAAATGCAGTTGAATATTTTTAATAGGTATTGCATCATTCTGTGAATTGTTTTTGAAAATGTAATGCTTTATTTCAAACAAAATTCAATTTTGTGAGGATTTCTAAAATTACACATTATTTTAAAGTGATTAAGCAAAGGGGAATTAGGATGACAAGTAGTTGTATATTTATAAATAATGAATGCATAATCATGATTGTAGGCACGCGTAATATACATTTTTCGTATCTCCTGGAAATTTATCAGTGTAAAATCATCTCCCCCACAAAGAAATTCACAGGGAACTACTTTGCAAATTGCTGTTATACTTACATAGTATCTAAGTTTCTTTCCCTAAATACTGTATTTTATTTTAGGCCTCTTCTTTCCCTTACAGAGAAATAGAATGTCAATGAATCTGAGTGAAGCTGTTATCTCTAAGGATGCTGATGTTTACTGTGGATTTTGGCAGGAGATTCAAAGGGGAAAGTGTTTTCAGTTCACCTCTGAGAAAGTCTGCTGTCAGAAGCAGATGGATTCCTTTCTCCTTTGGTATCTTAGTGGTTGCTATGGCTGTTTCCTAGGAAATTAGCTTTTAGAAACTGGAAGCAATTCTGGGGGCAGTCAGAGTTCATCCGCGTCACACGGTCCATTCAAAATAGTCTTGTGTTGGCTTTTTATAGATAGTCCGAATCCATTTCATAGAGGTTAATTTTGTTCGATAAATAGAAATAACACATTACTATTCTGCTGGTTTAAAATGGTTGATCAGTGGCTAAGTGAGATGAAATAAAGAATGCTCAACAATTTTCCATCTACACCCGTTATAATTTTTGTTCACTAAATTATTCCATTTTATTGAGTTTTTGTTGATATTTTTATTCTTAATATTTTATTTACTGTATTTCTGATTAATCCAGTTGCTGTTGAAAGAATTGCAATAGTTCATTAACGTACCAAATAACAATAAGTAATGATAGGATAACCAGTGCAACTCCGCACTCGAAATTTATCAATGTTGTTTTGCCCTTGTTCTTTTACATGTTCAAAATGTTTTTGTGGAAAATGATTCAACGTGTGAGCAGATAACATGCAACAGGAGAATCTGAGTAAACACGCCTAGTGAATCCGTTTTCAGTCAAATTGGTGGATGTAATCTTTAGAGCAGAAGGACTGAGAAAAGAGTACAAAGGAAGTGAATTTAATGCCAAATTGGGCACAGATAAGGAAATAAAGATGGAAAGAAAAATAGCATTAAAAATCAGAGAAAAAAACAACAGAACAAATAATAAAAAGGGAATGACTTTTACAAGCCTTTAAAATCAATTAAAACTTAAAGGAATGAGATCCATATTTGTGATTATTCAATATCAGTATCAGATCAACATTCTATTGCAAGTTTGGTTTCTACCTATTGTACAAATACAGCACCTCCTCGCCATTCGAGCAATTCTAGTTTGCGTCAGACAGCAAGATGTGTTTCTAAGAAAAGTAACATCAATACGTCTGGAACAGCAAGTTTTGAAGTTTTGTATTTTGACTGTGCACCAGCCATGTCTGATGTTTTTATATCCTTTGTGTGTAAATAATGGTGAGCCCTCTTAGCTGTACTGTTATTTTCAGAGACATTTTGATACATAACACTCTGACTGAGAGGTACCAATATCCCTTTTATTCATGAGCGTGTAAGAGAGAAAAAGGACAAAGTTTACTTCAAGCAAGAAGGACAGTATAGTTCTTCAGGCATAACCAAAGTTCTTTCTTAGCTAAAGGTAAGGGAAGAAGACTCATAGAAATAAATCAAGTTGTAGTCTAGATAAGCTGGGATCTGGTTGAATAGTGGCTAACTGAATAGGTTCATGAACCTAAATGGCATACTTTCATTCTTATGTTCAGGTGCTGGTGAGATTGTAGAGGTGGGGATTGGTAGTGGACAGTGAGAATTCTGGATAAGGTATCTCTAATGCAGATATATTACATATGCTATTTTCATTGGCTGAAACCAAGTACAGAGATATTTAGTGAAGCAAGTGCTAAAATCATTGATTTTTATTATTTTTATTTTTATTCTTCAATCAATTTTGAATTGCAAGCTGGAAATAACTCGTGGACTGTGGAACAGCTTGTGGAAAAAGGAAAATAACAGAACAAACAAGCTTTGTTTATTTGTGAGTCCAAGCCTGGAGGCTAATTTCAGACTGAGCCTTGATTAAAAAAGGTTCAAACAGGCACAGCAATCCCAGGGAAGAACAATGTCTTTAAACAGATAGCAGAAATTGGCTATTGATGATGAGAATTGGTTTTGGCAAGTCTGGAAGTGATCCAATGTTCAAGCTGATGGTAGTTGTTGAATGGTATTTGAGGCCTGGGAACAATTGATTTGTCAGTCCGGGCAGAACTATACTTCAAGTTTTTTCTAAATTATATTTTCTGAGAGCTCATTCTGGGCTGTGACTGAGACAGTATGAACATTCAAAAGTTCCCTGTCTCATCAGTTTCTGGAAGCCCCAAGAGACAGAAGTATTGCTGCCTTTGTCGGGGTGAAGAGAGGAGATGACCCTGATCAATGATTCAGAAAAACGACCAAGGATTCCACATTTATGCCTGTGAAACGAAGCATCATGAAAGTCATTTAAGTAATCTTCTCAGTTTGTTATTTTCTGCAATTTCTCTCTTAATTGTGTTTGTCTATATTTTGTGTGAATTGTCCTGAAAATAAATATTTTGCATTTACAACACAGACATTAATCAGCTCACCATGTTGTTTAATTTTGTCTCTGCTAAAGTTTTTGTGTATCTAATAATTACAATAAATAGTTATGATTTGGAGAAGAGGTGATAATGACAGTGAGATTATAGGGAGATTAGGCTTGTCATTAACAGCTCCGAATCTCCCTATAATCTCTCCACGCACTGTCATTATCACCTCTTTATTGTTACCTTTGCTTCTGGAGCCATGACTCACCTTCTCTCAGCCGAGTATAAATACCTCCCTACTTCTCCCTTTTTTTTGCTTTGATAAAGGTTCAGTTAGACTTGAAACGTCAGCTCTTTTCTCTCCTTACAGATGCTGCCAGGCCTGCTGAGATTTTCCAGCATTTTCTCTCTTGGAATAAAAATAAGGCTTTGGGATTTCACTTTTGGCTGTTGTATCTGTACCATTGAAGGCAAAAGTGAGGACTGCAGATGCTGGAAATCAGAGTCTAGATTAGAGTGGTGCTGGAAAAGCACAGCAGGTCAGGCAGCATCCGAGGAGCAGGAAAATCAATGTTTTGGGCAAAAGCCCTTCACCAGCCTTCAATGGTACAAATACAACAGTCAAAAGTGAAATCCCAAAGTCTTATTTTTATTATGAGGTGAAGACAAATTAACCAAACCAACCTTTATACTTGAGTCAGGAATGATGAAGGGCTTTCGCCTGAAACGTCACTTTTCCTGCTCCTCGGATGCTGCCTGACCTGCTATGCTTTTCCAACGTCACTCTAATCTAGACTCTGTACCATTGAAGTCCACTTACTAGTACTGCTTTACTTTGATACGGTCATTAGCAAGTATTGAACTAGTTTGTACTTAACACTGAAATGGTAGTTATTGTAATATTAAAGAAAAGATTTGACACCACAGTAGCAACAATATAATCATAGTAACAATCTATAAAGAATATTCCATGGTTTATTAGAGCGCAGCTATTATTTATAAATTTCATTGTGAGATTGAAAATCTGACAACTTTATTATAGTAAAAATGAAGAACAGGGTGTATGAGATTAGTAAGTAATTTATTTATTGGGCAGATTCTATTAGTGGTGCTGTTTCATGTGTGATGCTGCTGATCTCATTAACCGTTATTTATGTCATGAGAGGTCTGAGCAACAAAGAGTTGACATGTTATTAGAAACGAACGATTATTGCAAAATTGAGAACTTTAAAAGACAATTTGACAAAAATAACAGTTGAGGATTAGACTACCAATAAAGATGTGTGAAAAGAATGACAAAAGTATGGGTGTCAAATTGGCTCTGCTAAATTTAATAGTAGGGCCCAATTGAATTTTGTCCAATTGTTTTCCCTGTAATTTTTAATACTTTGCTGTTGCACATGGGTTTGAAAGGATTAATACTGAGGAGCACCATAGCCATTGCCCCCTACAATGATGTCATGTGGACTTGTGGGGAGACCAGCTTAGGATGGGATGAAGTGAATGAGACCTAATTTCTAGCCCAAAAGTCTCTGTAACTATGTTCATTGGATCAATGTAACATGTAATTAATTGTTAATGTGAAAAAAAAACTGGATCCTGTTAACTACCAGAGACCTTCTTTTGTTAGGTCAGGAAGCAATTTTCCTTGACCAAAGTAGACTGATGGGGCTGTGCACATTCCTACACTGAAGCAGGATGGTGACTGCACCCTTCATGATGAGTGATAGCTTGTACAGTGTAGTGAGCCTGCAGGTCCATACAACACTTTTCACACCTCCTGTCACATTCTCTCCCCCTCCCTCCAACCCTAACAAATAGCTTGAGTGACTGATTTGCTATCGGGAAGGTGGGAAATCAAGAAGCAAGAAGTGGACTGGATGTGAGTTGGAAGTAAGGGAGTTGGACATGGATCAATTAGCGAGGGAAGAGCATAAAACATCAGAGGTCAGGTGAGGGAGTTGGGCATTGAATGTTGGGGTCAGGCAGCTGGCGGACAATTTTAAAATTGAGGCACTGTCAGAGCAGAAGCCGATGTAGGTTCAGTGAGCGCAGAGATGATGAGTGAATAGGAATTGGTAGGGGGAGGAAAGGGGCTCCTAGTTTAGGATAAATTCAAGTTTATATAATGCGGAAAATGCTTGGCTGACCAAGGCATGATATGAAGTTATACAGTGTACTGAGCACCAGTTTTACCATTGTTACTGAATTTCAGTAGTTAAGTGGCCAACTATTGTAAACAAAATATCAATAACAATATAATGTTCCTTAGTGGGAAATCTAATTTGACATTTGCCAAATTAGAAAATGATCCAAATACCTTTTTAACACCTTCACTTGCCAGCTTTGCATTTGTGGAAGATCCAGCTCAAAATTGTTAGAAGAATATGTTTTGCCACAGGTCCTCAATTAGTACATATATTCAAAGTAGTTTCTCTGCATAATGCAGTTGCATTTGCATAAGATATTCTGCTCAAGGTGAGACAGAAATTAAAAGGGGGGCGGTGTGCTGAAGTGTGGAATTGAGGAAGATGTGTATATGCTGAAAAAGTTTGCAAAAATGTTTTAACATGGACAGTGTGACTGCAACAGAAATGCATTAACTAATTTCTGCAGTACAGATGAAACTAATAGCTTTGACAGTCTCAGTACCTTTTATCTATAGAGGCTAACAAGTGGCATCTATCAATATTAATCGCATTCTTATATTTCAGTCACTTGGTTGCACAAACTTGAATAATGCTGACAAGAAATAGGTGAGTTGCCAAAAAAAAATTTTGGTTTTCATCAAAACAAATGCAAGAATGCCAAACTTGGAAAGATCACAACAATTTATACTACAGCAGAATAATACTTAGCAAGAGGACTCTGGTTAGTGAAGCATTATCAAGATACTGGGAAATATAGGCTCCCCAAGCCCTAGAATAACTTTAAAAATGCAAGGTTTGAACATATTCCTTTTATTTGCAGAGAAAGGGTCCTTGCCAATTTATGCATGTCACTTCCATCAACTGTAAATGAGCTACATTACAAGGTTAACTGAATAACTGAAACTGGTTATTAGTGTAGCAGTCAGGATTGTTCAGCGAGTGTAGCCGAATCATGGAAGCACAGTAGACAATTTTTTTTTGATTTTGCAAGTGCGGATTGGTTAAGTGCAGTCAACATTTTATGTCTTGCAAACAGCCATGGGAACATTCTCTTTGATTTGATCAGACAATTATTAGGATGTATGGAGTATGTATACAACATCACGCCAGCACTGGAATTTGTACACGATAGTGCCTAATTATGTGATAGGCAGAACATTTCTTTTAACTGAAAGATCCCTAGAGTGATGGAAACATAAATGCATCACCATTGCTTAGAATAGCAGGGAATGGCTTCCTTAAGCTGTTAATAAAATATTCAGATTTGCTCTTTATCATGCAAACTCAAAATTTATCGTCACATTAATATCTGCAAAGTAGAGGCCTACCCCAAATTACCCTGAAAAGGCAAAGTATGTAAAAATAAACAATTTAAACTATCATTTCAAGGTTCCTACTATGTATGGTATTTTCCACAAACAGGATGCTAATGTCAGTCCAAGACAACAGTCTGCTTACCACACAATTGAACAACATAGTGTTGGATTTTCAGTGCTGGTGTTCAAAGGCTGGCCCCAGTGATTGGTTGAATCAAAAACATGTTGCTTCAGTTGTGTTTAATATGCAGAGTACAGATCATAGTCAATCAGCCTGCATTTGTGAAATCTAATACAAAATGTATATTGTTAGATGTGATTTCATGATTAGGCAGCACTCGCTGAATAATCCTGAGTGCGCTACAGGTTACAACAAATTTAAGATAATCAGTCAATTTCATAATATGAATCACTTATACTTCTTGGAAGTAGCATACATTCACCGGCAAGGGCCCATTCTCTACAAGCAAATGGAGTCTGTTCAAATAAAACCAAACATAGCAAAATATTCAAGCCTTGTGACATTTTGAGACTTGATTTTATATTTTCAATTCTATCTTTGGCTGCAGCCCTTAACCCAAATATTATCTTTATCCTTAAATAAAGTATTTCCATTGTTCACAAACATTAGCAATAGATGAAATGTAAAAGCTTTTGTGATCCCAGCTCCAGAGTAGCAAGCTCTTGAAGTTTTATTGTGCACCTTGTTTCATTTCTGTTTGGATTGGTGCTCAATCCATCTTCTTCCTCTGTACAGAATTTACTAAGATAATAGTACTCATAGATTCTTACAGCATGGAAACAGACTCTTCGGTCCAACTAGCCCACACCTACCATGTTCCCAAACCAAACTAGTCCCACTGCCTCTGTTTAGCCCATATCACTCCAAACCTTTCCTTGTCATGTACTTATCCAAATGTTTTCTAAACGTTGTAACTGTACTTGCATCCACTACTTCCTCTGGCAGTTCATTCCACACATGAACCATTCTCTGTGTAAAAATGTTGCCACTCATTTCCTTTTTAAAACTTTCTCCTCTCAGCTTAAAAATATGTTCCCCAGTTTTGAATTCCCCCACATTAGGGAAATATCCTTGCTGTTCTATTTTACTACGCTCCTAATGATTTTATAAACCTCTACAAGGTCACCCACTTAGTTTCCTGTGCTCTAATGAAAAAAATCCCAGCCTATTCAGCCTATTTTTATAACTCAAACCTTCCATTTCCAGTAACATCCTGCTAAATCTTTTCTGAACCTTCTTCAATTTAATAATATCCTTCCTATAACAGGGCGAACAGAACCGTACATAATAATCACAAAAGGCCCCACCAACATTCTTCTGCAACCTCAGCATGAGTAGTTAATATTTACAAGCTAGACAGAGAATATATTACATGGAGCTATGGGGATATGAATCATAACCTATAAATCTTCATCATTATGCCATACTTTAAAAATGAATTAGTAAAGAGGTAAAAAAACAACAAGGTTTAACAGAGGCATCGTAGTCCTTTGTGAGTTGATTTCAATGCAACTGAAAGGGGCACCAGTGTTAATTAAACTATCACTGTGTGGTATGTGTAATCTGTGCTTGGATCTCTCTTCAGATGAATCTTCAAAGGAAAAGTAGTTCCAGTAACTGGAATGTGGAGTGAGATTATCCATATTTCATGGAAGTAATACCATGTAGAATATAAATTATATAGAGACAATAACAAATGTGAAACCATTACCTGTCAAGAGTGCATTTATTGAAAAAAATACAGTCTTTCTGGGGGATTGGAGAATTCAGAACTCATGTTCATTATATAATTCATACACCAGTTTTACATTTGTTCTTGTGCATAAAATATAACCATGGCCCATCTAGATTGACCCAGAGGCTTGGTTTTCAGCATAGCAATTTGAGTTTGCTACTTACAACACACATTGCCTACTATTAGAGATCTTGGCCAAGAATTTGGAAACAGATAATTTTTACATAGGCCCAAAATGTTCGGCAGCTGCAGAATTTGCTTGTATATCACTGATACTGCATCAGTTATGATGGGATTGTGAAATTGGGCAATTGAAGACACCAGATCGGAGCAGCAGATAACTAAAAGAGCAGAAGTCTAGGTAGGTGGGAGGCAGGTGGTTATGTGGAGTCTGAAAGGGCACTACTGCAGGTATATATCATATTTTGTCCCTGAAGATACAGACTGGGATTGCTTGCTGGGCTTCTAAGATCACGAAGTCACAATCCAATTTGACAATAGAGTTGAAACAGACGCAAAGGTAGAAACATAAAAAATAAGAACAGAAATTGGCCATTCAACTCCTTGAGCCTGCACCATCATTCAATATGATCACCAATAAACATCCAATTCAGTAACCTGTTTCAGCTTTCTCCTCATATCCTTTGATCCCATTAGACTTAAGAACCATACCTAAATCCTTCTTGAAAACATTCAATATTTTGGCCTCAAATGCTTTCTGTCAAAGAATTCCAAAGGCTCACCAGTCTCTGAGTGATGAAATTTCTCCTCATTTCCATTCTCAGTGACCTATTCCACATCCTTTTACACTCAGTTCGTATGTTTGCCACAAGCTTACCCTCATACTTAATCCCCCCTCTTAATTAACCCCTTTTCTTCCTTTGTTGAAATGTGAACTGCTCCCAATCTTCAGAACTAATGCGTTGTTTGGCTAATTTGTGAGCCTCTTCCTTGGATCTGATATTATTCTTAATTTCCCTTGTTAGGCATGGTCACACCACCTTTCCTGTTTTATTTTTGTGCCAGACAGGTACGAACCTCTTGCAGTTCCTCCATGTGCTCTTTAAATGTTTACCGTTGCACTGTCATTGTCATCCTGTTTAGAAATGTTCCTCAATTTGTGAAAGCCAACTCATGCATCAAACAATCACAGTTTCCTTTATTTAGATTCAGGATGTCAGTCTCAGGATCAACCCCATTACTCTCCATCTTAATGAATAATTTTATCACATCGTTGTCACTCTTCCCCAAGAGGCCTCACACCACTAGATCGCCAATTATTGTGTTCTCATTACACAATAACCAATCTAGGATGGCCTGTTCTCCAGTTCCTGAATGTTTTGATCCAGATATCTGTCCCATATATACTCCAGAAACTCCTCCGCTATACTAGTTGGTACTAATTTTATTTGCCCAATCTATATGTAGATTAAAGTCACCCATAATTACATCTACACTTTTATCACCTGGGTCTCTAATTTTCTTGTTAATTCCTTTACTCAAAGATTATCAACACCATGCATGTATAACCCTCACTATAGTATTCTGCCTCTCTGTGTTTCAAAGCTCTACCCACATAGTTCCCACTAGAGGTAATATCCTCCCTCACTGGAAGTAAATCTTCTTTAACCAGCAATGCTACCCCACCTCCTTTTCCATTATATCTGACTTTACTTAGATGTTGAGTCCTCCTTGGTGGTCATTTTCCACCCTGGTCACTCTGCAGTATCTCCGTAATCTGTCATACCCATTTGCGTGACTAATTCATCCACTTTGTAATGAATGATCTGCAGATTAAGACACAAGGCCTTCAGGCTTATCTTTTTAATATTCTTAGGCTCATTTGCATTATTTTGCAATTTGACCCTTTTTGATTCTTGCACTGGAATTATTTGTCAATCACATTTCTTATTTCACATTCTGTCTTTTCCTATTGCCCTTGTTACAGATATTGTTTAATCAACCTGATCAGCTATGTTATAACACATCTCTGGAGCTGACCCCCTGGCTCAGAGGTAGACACACACCAGCACAGTGCCAGAAGAGTTGTTATTGTTCTTGTTACAGATATATTCTAATCAACCTGTTGAGAGATGTGAAAACATGTTCACACCCAATGAAGTATATTTGAATAGGGAATTGTGGGACCCACAACACACAATAAAGTCTCATGAATGATAATAACTATCTCTACAAATTCTATGTGATTTTTTGAGTGTCTTTTGCAATATTTCTTTTTGTTTCAGAATTCCAGCATCTACAGTATTTTGCTTTCGTGATCAGGTCACTGTTCATCAAATGATGCTGCAAGTCTTTTAAATCTACCTGATAAAGTAGACGTAAATCCAGGTTTAATAGCCCATCAAAAAGATGCCAACATCAATTTTACTGCACTCCCTCAATATTATACTGGTCTGAGCTCTGATGAAGAGTCAGCGAGACCTGAAATGTTAACTTGCTCTCTCCACGGATGCTACCTGACCCATTGTGATTTCCAGCATTTTTTTTTGTCTTAATACTGGCCTTAACCTAGACTATACGTTCAAGTTTTAGGAATGGGGTTTGAACCTGCAAATTTTCAACTTGGGACAAAGGTCCTAACCTTGAAACAAGACTGACATCATTCATGCTTTAATAAGAGTTAAAATATCCTTGAGGATATGCTGGTTGGAATCTAAAAATTCAAGATGATATTAGTGAACATAGTATATTTCATGAATATAAAGGTTTAGCTATAAGAAGAGAAGTTTTTTTGTAAACATTTATGCTGTTTGATAAATAGGCAGCATTCCTCACAAAGTTCCCCTGATATTTGGCAATAAGACTGTGATAAATCATTTGTTAACTAATGTTTTAATGATGCAGAATTTTATGGTTCATGAATTAGACTCCATTTCACATGTGGAATGAATATCATCTTTATTATCATCGCTGACATGAAACAAAAAAAACTCAAACTTTTTTGTCAGGATATATCTGCCGGGTTTACTGTCCTTTTACAGCCCCAAAGAAAGCCTCTGTTTACCTGCTACGGCTGAGTGGGTAAGCAGTCTGTCCTCAGGCTTCCACGAGTGTCATGTCAAACCAAATCCAAGGTAGTCATAAGTGACTTCTGAAGCAGAATCTTTTCAGCCTCTGAACAATGTGGGCAATAACAAGTCAGTTGCTGAAATATGGCAAGATCGGAAAAATAAGATTCTCAATTGCAAGAATAAACTTCAAATTTCCACCTAAGGTTTTGACACCCCTGAGATTGTGTGCACAAAAGTCACGGGGGTTAGCCGGGACTACAATTGTGATAGCAAAGCGGGGTAAATAATCATTGTGAAGTTTGGACACTATCAGTGTACTGGGATGCAGAGGGGATAAAAATTCTGGAGGGGGGCAATTCAACATATAAGGGGGAAGATGAAAAAGCATGGTTAGTAAAGGAGCACTATAGTTGGGGGGGGAGATGTGGGCTGATTGACGGTCAGAACCACCATGGCTTTGATGGGCAGATAATGCACTACTACATCTGGCATGACTACACAGTATGCCTGGGGCAGAGGGCTGAAGTAGGAAATGAACAATGAAATAGGTGGGTTGGATGGGAAAGTGAAGAAGATCAAATCTGATAATATTGACAGTAAGAGCAGAATTTGAAGATTTAGGAGGTCGTTTGGACTGAGAGGCTGAATCCATGACTCCCTTCTTGAAGTGCAACCATTGTTGCCTTCTGTCCTCATCCAAATTACAACGGAGATGGAAATGGCTGTTACCATCCCTGGAGTGAATGGAGTAAGTGTATCATTTTCCAAGGGAGGAGTGGTCCATTTTTGTCAAAGACATCTGTGATTACAAAATGCTACATAGCTACCGTGTACTATGACAGCTAAAAGTCCTGGCACCAAACACTCTCACCCATATCATACAGGACATGGTTATAAGGCACAAATAATGTTCTGTGGACTAGAAAGATTTCTGTTTGTTGCCAAAGTAGCAATCGCTTTTCAAGATCCCATCTCCCACATGAGCTGTTCACTTCACATCTTGGAACATAAAACATCCACACCAATATCCCACATGCAGCACTGACTTGATTGTGGACTGTGACATTGTGGGTGGGGGGAAAGGAGTCTTCACCAATGCTGTCACATGTACAATCTGATCCTGTAAGCGCATCAAAAAGTACCAAATGGCCACATTACTGAAGAACGATGTTTCAGATATTTCCCATATAGGCTTATTTGAACCGATCCCAATGGATCCAGTAACAGAAGCTGTGGTTAACCCCATGTTGGCTACAATAAGGCTGCTATACAAATGGATGAGGAACGCATTGGTCTGAAGGAGACAGACTGGCAATGCATTCTCTGAGGGATCTGTGGCTTCTGCCTCAGACATGGAGAAGGAAATGATGCCCGAAGAGGTCTGTCGCTTTTCAGGATGAAGACAATGTAGATGTCACTGAAACCTGCAGGAAAAAAAGAGAAAGAAATAGGGTAGAACTTTCTGCACGTTAAGAATACTTTCAGAGTCCTGGAAAAGACACACAGCAATTGACAGCAAACCTTATGTGGTTCACAGAACAAGGAGGTCTCAGCATCACCACATGAATGGTCTCTGTCCTCTCCCACTAAGGAAAGGACTCTCTCCTCAGAGGATGGAGAAGTATGTTGGGTGCTCCACCACCTGCCTGGCACTCTCTGCCTTCTGGTGAGCTGTTTTCTTCTGGAATGAGACAAAGAAAGTAATTGAAGGAGATGGAAGTGGCCAGTACAGCTCTGAGTCTTGGTGGAATAAAGGTAGTGAGTTGTCCTGAATGAGTGAGTGGGAAGCACAGAGATGCATGCTGTGATAGTAGTGTGTGAGTTGGGGGAGAACCACTGAAGGAAGATGCTGTATGCAACTGCAGCTATAGTAAACCTTGTATCTTGGTGGGAAGTGGAGCCAGTACCAGAGTTAGTGTGTGTGGCAGCAGAGAGAAGATAGTGGATACTCACCATGGTGCTATGCTGAGGGTCATTAATCTTTCTGTGATGTTACTGGGTGTTCCTCCAGACTATGGATATCTATAAAACTTGGGTGGCTCTTTTGCACTAGGAATACAAGGTCAGGTGATCCTGAAGAAAGAAGACAGTCCTCCTCTCCACTAACCCATCTTCCAGAACCCCCAGGTACCTTTCGGGTGAAGTTGGGTGCTGAATTCTCTTTCTCAGCCATGTCCTTCAGAACGCACTGTGAAGAGCAGTTCTTGGCCTGCAGAGCTTGACTTGCTGCACAGCTGGAATTGAAATACAGTACTGGTGGTGCAAACCCTGGAAGATAGTAGCTGCTGTGAATTGTTGATGAACGCATAATAATACGAGAATCTTGTAGTGCATTGGTACTGTCCCTACCTCAGGGACAGAAGGCCCAGGTTCAACTCCCATTTGCTCCAGAGATGTTTGAAAATATTTCTGAAAGGTTGATAAGAAAATATCTAATACCAGTTGGATGCCATTGATCTGTGGTGCATACATAATTGAGGTGAGGTATAGAATATTTGTCAATAATGTTGTGAGCTCACAGAAGGGGACCCTCCATTAAACTTGCCAAAATGGACAATTTGCCGAATTTTGTAAAATTCAACCCATTTCTCTTTCTTCATAAACAATGCCTGCACAAATATTTTGTCTATTGATACTGTATATAAAAAAAACAGGCCCACAAGCTTTTACAATGATTTTGAATGAAAATGCTTTAAATGTTACATTTGAAGAAAAGCTGGAGGCTGCACAGTTGAAACAAGAACTTTTATTAACTGGGTGTTCAGTCTACAAGGCAGCAACCAACAGTGAGCACATTTCCTCCAAATTAGCGGATGACCTCATCATTGTATCATGTGATTGCACTCTTAAAATGCCAGTCCAACATACACAAACACAAAACATAAATGAGTTTGTATCGGAATGAATGAGATTTACAATGAAAGAAGTGAAAGTAACTTTAATGAGATTAAAGTGGCCATCAATGGCTAAGCTTCAAAACATTGCTTCTGCACCCAGGTTTTTTTTTGTGAGCACTATATAAATAGTAATTAAACTGTTTACCTACATAGTTCATATCATTTCAGCTCATGGCGTACCTTATATCCTTTGAGATGGAGCACCCAACATCCAGGAAGTAATGCAAAACAAAACTTTCTAACAAAGAGGTCAGAAAATGGAGTTTAATTAGACCAATGTCTTGAGCTTGTTTGTTGTAGGTTTAAAATCAGTATAATTAAATACAAGTACATTCCAATAAATGTGTGTCTTTGAGTCTGTGCCAACTCAAGGTAATAATCACAAGACCTATCCAATCTTCCCAGATAATGAATGTAAGTGAAAACTACTTTTTTTTGATAGAACTGACAGTTTAAACTATGTTAAAAATCACACAGCACCAGGTTATAGTCCAATAGATTTATTTTGAAGTACTAGCTTTCGGAGTGCTGCTCCTTCATGAGGTTAGCCTTGGAGCAGGATCATATACATGCAACTGATATGATCCTGCTCCAAGGCTACCTGATGAAGGAGCAGCACTCCAAAAGCTAGCATTTCCAAATATGGACTATAACCTGGTGTTGTGTGATTTTTAACTTTGCCCACTCCAATCCAACACCACCACCTCCACATCCAGTTTAAATTGCAGAATTGTATTCTTGTTTGCATATATCTGAATGAACTGAACACAACAATATCAAGGATGATTCATGTCAGCACAGAAAAAAATTTGGAGGTTTAATATTTCAGCAAACATAGCCCAATAGTAATTATAATTACTGTTTAAATTAATAACATGATTGTTTTAGGATTGTCATTGGTGAAAAGTAGTTATATGACTAATGTGTTCTTGTTGCAAATGAACATGTGAACAACTTTTATTTTCTCTATTCTGTCTTTGATTAGTAGATCTCTCGTACCAAAGAGACAAAGATTCATGAGTTTCAGTATTATTCATTTCGTGCTCATTGTTCTGGACATCAGCAGTTTCAAGTTATTGTCTTGAGATATGTAAAATTCCTTTCAAAATGTGCAAATCTGGATTAACAATATAGAATTGATGTACAGTGCAGATAATTTCTCCTCATTATTAAATTAATAGGGATAAATAAGTAAAAGGAACTAAGAAATACCAGAACACAAAAGATACATTTTATAATGAATCAAACATTGCGCACAATTCTCCAGGAAGAATACAGTGGGAAATTGGCCCATTCTGTTGCACAGATGAGCTTGAATTGTTTGGTATCTCTTGTGCTGATTTCTGGTTTATATAAAATAGAATGCAAAATAATTCCCATCCAGATTTCATGGAGATATTCAACATACAAAAATTGTTGTAATGTTTCTTATGAAAGAGAATCTGTGAGAGAAATAAAACAATTGCAATACTTGGAAAGTCTCAAAACATCACTATCTGAAAGCGTTCTGCAACCCTTGTAGTAAATTCTTGTGAATAATGAATGAAATGGTGCAGCCTGAGTGAAAACAAAGTATTTTTATGGTTGATTTCGTACAGAGCAAAGATTGTTCCAGTAAATATGTGTTGGGCTGAAGATCCCTCTCTTAATCATCTTTTCTTTGAGGAAAAGCAACTCGGTTCTATAGGTTGTTGAGCTCTAAGGTTTGAAGACATCTTTGCTACTCCTGTCTGAAGTCACTAAAAAGCATCACCATCCTTGCTGTTGGACCTTAAACATTATTTTATTATTCTTTACTCAAGATTTTCGTTATGGCTTTCACTATTTTTTGCATTCTAATGGGGACAAATCTTCCAGGTTTATCCTAAAGAATCTAATCACTTGCCAAGTTAGGAACAAATGAAGAACCATCTCCACTTTTGAGTTCATGTATCTGATTCTCTTTGTGTTTTCAAAGGTGATAAAATACATAATGTTGATTTAAGCTGTGGATAATCATATGTGTGCACATTTAAAGAACTTTTATTTTTAAAATAGATATAAAGTCATTGACTAGACATATATGCTAACAAATTTCAGATTAGTTGTACTTACATTGCATGAATTAGCCTCCCTTTTGGACATCAATCACAGATTAAAATTTAATAACTCTTAATAATTTAAGCTAGGATAAGATTTCTGTGAATGAATCTGGTTTTAACCCTTCCTTTTTTGTACCAGAATAAAATTAAATAAGCCAACACCATGAAACACCCTGAACACATTCTTGCCTCATTTTTATCAGCCGTTTTGATGGTAACTATGGTAACCGAACATTGAAAATGACTACTTGGCAATTCTGATTAATGAGCTAGAGGGCAGTGGTGGCCTACATACTGAGATGTCTGGAAAAAAAAAGTATGAAATAAATTGTGATTAAAACTATCTTCTAGGTTATCTCATCTGGCAGTAGTACTTCATCATTACCTAAGTTAATGTGTGAACATGGAAATGTGGATATGCAAAAGCTGTCAATGAAACCAAATATTCTTTGCATAGAGTGTGACCAAAGGACAGGAATTATCTACCTTTTCTCGTTAATAAGTTATTGGTGTCCACAATTCAGGATGAAAGAGCAAGGCTGCTGCACAGTATAATGAGAACCATAATTAGAATCTAATTCAAATTGGCATGACACGTATTCAAAAATATTTGCAGATGCATGGATTTAATGCAGAGCTAAGGAACTGGAAATTGATTACATTCATTTTTGGGTTGATTTCATCATAGCCAGTTAGCAAATATATTGATATGATCACTTAATCTGAACTATCAGCATTTTTTCTCCATCAGGACCGTACATTCACTACCCCCATCCCACCCCCTCCCAAACTTAAAGCATAAATACTGTCCCCATCACATTTCATTTCAGCTCTATAAAGAGTAATCCAAACTTGAAATGTGAGCTTGCTCTCTCTCCATACATGTTGTCTGACCAACTATAATCTCCAGCATTTGTTGTTTCCAGTACAAATCCATGTACGTCTTTCAGGAGAGATATTTACATTAATGTTTTTATAAAAAGAGACTGCCATAACGAATCAATGATACCTTTCAACTAATAATGTTAAATTGGGATGTCCTTACTTCACCCAGCATCACTGAGGAAAGCAAAAATGGTTCATCAGATTCCTGAGCTAGCAAAAAGTAGCCCCTTTGCTACAGAGAACTGCAACCCCCTTAATGCAAATTCTAGCACGCTTCACACATTGTAAAGAGTACTACAATAGGGAAGAAGAAAATGTTCATTTTGGCATTTCATTCAATAGCCATCTGAGATCCTGTGTGGAGAAATGAGCTGCGTCCCACAATAGATCCTAATGGACAGGGAGTTAGAATAATAGAAATCCGACAATGCGGAAGGAGCCCATTTGGCCTCTTGAGTCTGCACTGACCGTCCAAAGAGAATCCCATCAGACCCAGGCCCTCCACTCTATCCTCATAACCCTGCATTTCCCATGGCTAACCCAACTAGCTGACACATCCCTGGACACAGTTGGCAATTTAACATGGCCAATCCATCTAACCTGCACATCTTTGGACTGAGGAAGGAAACAGGAGCATCGGGAGGAAACCCACACAGACACAGGGAGAACATGCAAACTCAACACAGACAGTCACCCAAGACTGGGATTAAACCCAGGTCCCTGGCACTATGAGACAGCAGTGTTAACCATTGAGCCACCATGCCAACCTATGGTATATGTTTCATGGTCTGAAGCCACAATCACTCTATGGGTCATCCCTAAACTTATCATCTTTGAGAAATCCAGCCATGTCTGCTGTTGGGTCAATGAAAAAGTGAATTTTTTTATAAATTAAAGTAATTGGTAGAAGAAGCAAAATCATATCAACAGAAACTTTTTCACACAGCACATGGTTCGGATCTAGAATGCACTCGCCAAAAGTCTACTGGAGGCAGGTTCAATTTTAGCATTACATGGTTATTTCAAAAGGAAGAACGTATAAGGTAAGAGGGAGAAGGCAGGAGAATGGCACTAGGTAGGATACTCTTTCTGATAGCTAGCACAAACACAGTGAAATGAATGGCCTCCTTCTGCCCTGTAATAATTGCGATTTTGCATGCTACTTGCTTTCCACAATTCCAGCCAATTAAATAATGGATTGGTACAAACTGCATGAACATTAGTTATTGTTTCCTAGATTAGATGGCATAGTTTTTAAACATGTTCTCGGTATTTTTTTTCAAATCTCTGTGAACTGAGAGGTCAGTGTTACTTATGACTGGGGAAGCTTTAAACTAGGTTGGCAGGGGGGTGAGAACCAGAGTTTCAGGTCAGAAGATGCAGCAGTTGGTGTAAAGGTAGAAGCAACAAGCAGAGAGACTGTGATGAAGGACAGACAAAAATGGCAAGAGGATGGGAGTGCAGGCAACAAGGCAGAAGGAAGCAATACAAAGACCAGAGCGAAGTTAGAAAAGAAAAAAGTAAAAATTGGGTGACAGAACCAAATGCAAAAGACAGGGAGATTGCTAGATTCTAAAGGGATAATGAATATAAGGGCACTTTATCTGAATGCCCGTAGTATTCAAAACAAAGTCGCAAACCTATTGTGCAAATCAGTACAAAGCGGTATAATTTAGTTGCCATTCCAGACTGCAGGGTGGTGATGACTGGGAATTAAATATTCAAGGATATCAGATAATTAGGAAGGATAGGCAGGAAATTAAGGGAGGTGGGATAGCGTTTTTAATTAAGGATGAGATTAAGGCGATAGTGAAAGACCATATAGGATCTAAGGAGCAAAATGTTGAATCCATTTGGATGGAGATCAGGAATAGTAAGGAGAAAAGGTCACTGGTGGGAGTAGTCTATCGGCCACCCAATATTAATGCTACAGTGGCACAGGTGAAATATCAAGAAATATCTGACGTATGTAAGAATGGAACAGCAGTAGACATGGGGGACTTTAACATGCACACTGATTGGTCTAATCAAGTCAGAAGAGGAGTCTTAAAAAGGATTTTGTAGAATTCATCCATGATAACTTTCTTAAACAGCATGTTACCAAACCTACAAGGTTAGATTTGGTCCTGTGTAATGAGACATGTAAAATTAAGGATCCTCTCGGAAAGAGTGATCACAGTATGATTGAATTTCAGATACAAATAGAGAGTGAAATAGTATCATCTAAAACCAGGATGTAATCCTTAAACAAGGGAGACTATAATGGGATGAGGAAGGAGTTGACAAAATTAGACTTGGAACACAAGTTATATGGTGAAACAGTTGAGGAACAGTGGAGGACTTTCAAAGAGATTTTTCATAATGCTCAAGGAAAGTATATTCTGTTCAAAAACAAGGATAGCAAGGGTAGGAAAAGCCAACCTTGGAAAACTAAGGAAATAAAGGAAGGCATCCAATTAAAAGCTCCAGCTTACAAAGTAGCCAAGAGTAGTGGAAAACAGGAAGATTGGGAAAACTTTAAAAAGCAACAAAACAAACCACAAAGCAAGCAATAACGAAAGGAAAGATAGATTATGAATGCAAGCTAGCACAGAATATAAAAACAGGTAGAAAACGTTTTTCTAAATATATAAAATGGAAAAGGCTGGCTGAAGTGGACATAGATCCTTTGTAGGATGAGAAAGGGGAATTAATATTGGATAATACTGAAACGGCCAAGGCCTTAAATAACTATTTTATGTGAGTCTTCACAGTGGAAGATTTCAAAAAGTGTAGCACTGGAAAACACAACCGGTCAGGCAGCATCTGAGGACCAGGAGAATCAATGTTTCGAGCATAAGCTCTTCATCAGGAATGTTCATAATGAAGACCTTATGCTCAAAATGTCAACTCTCCTACTCCTCGGATGCTGCCTGACTGGCTGTGCTTTTCCAGAGCCACACTTTTTGACTTTGATCACCACTATCTGCTGTCCCCATTTTTTCCACAGTGGAAGATGTGTCTAACATGCCAAAGAATTATGTTAAGGATACGGTAGGAGGTGAGGACCTCAATTCAATTGTTATCGCTAAAGGGTAGTGTTGAGCAAACATGAGGGCCTAAAGTTAGATAAGTTCCCTGGCCGTGATGGAGTGCATCTCACGGTGCTGAAAGAAATGGTAGAAGTGATAATAGATGCATTTAGAGTCATTTACCAAAATTCACTGGACTCCGGGGAGGTTCAGGCAGACTGGAAGACAACGAATATCACAACTCTGTTTAAAAAAGGGCATAGACAAAATGCAGGTAACTATAGGCCAGTTAGCTTACCATCGGTAGTCTGGAAAATGCTGGAGGCTATCATTAAAGAAGAAATAATGAGACATCTGATGGAAAGGGTTCCATCAGGCAGGTGCAGCATGGATTCAAGAAGGAAAGGTTGTGTTTGACAAACTGGAGTTCTTTGAGGATGTAACAAGCGCAATGAATGGAGGGGAACAAGTGGATGTTGTATACTTGGATTTTCAGAAGGCATTCAATCAAGTGCTGCATAAGAGATTCACCCATAAGGTAAGAATGCACGGCGTTATGGGGAATGTATTAGCATGGATAGAGGACTGGTTAACCAATAGAAGGCAGACACTTGGGATAAATAGGTGTTTCTCTGGTTGGAGATCAGTGGTGAGTGGAATGTCGCAGGGGTCGGTGTTGGGCCCACAACTGTTCATTATATTCATAAATGATTTGGAAGAGGAGACCCAGTGTAAGGTATCCAGGTTTACTGAGTGGAAAGGCAAACTGTGCAGAGGATATGGAGAGTCTGAAGAGAGATTTATATAGATTAGGTGAGTGGGCAAGCTTCTGGCAGATGGAGTACAATGTTAGTAAATGTGAGGTTATCCACTTTGGAAGTAAAAAAAAGGACAGAGTATTATTTAAATGGTGAAAGATTGCAGCATGCTGGTGTGCAGAGGGACTTAGGAATCACTAAAAGTTGCAGATGCAATAGATAATCAAGAAGGCAAACGGATACTGGCTTTCATTGTGAGAGGGACTGATTTTAAGACAGGAAGGATCTGCTGCAATTATACAAGATGTTGGTGAGGCCGCACATGGAGTATTGTGCACAGTGCTGGTCTCCTTACTTGAGGAAGGATTTTCTAGCTTTGGAGGCAGTGCAGAGGAGGTTAACCAGGTTGATTCCGAAGATGAGGCGGTTACCCTATGAGGAAAGATTGAGCCATCTGGGACTATACTTGCTAGAATTTAGATGAAATGAGAGGGTACCCTCCATAAATACATGGATAGACAAGATAGAGGTGGGCAAATCATTTCCACTGATGGGACTAGGAATAGTGGACATGGCCTCAAGATTAGGGGGAGTAGATTTAGGACAGAGATGAGGAAGAACTGCTTTGCCCAGAGAATAGTAAATCCATGGAATTCTCTGCCCCAGGAAGTAGTAGAGGCAGCTTCGTTAAGTATATTCAAGACAGAGTTAGCTGGGCTTTTGTATGGTCGGGGAATTAAGGGTTATGGGGATAATGCAGGTAGGAGGAGATGAGATGATGGATAGATCAGCCATGATCTTAATGAATGGTGGAGCAGGCTTGACAGGCCAAATGGCCTACTCCTGATGCTATGATACTAATGACATATTCCATCTCATTGAGCACAATTGTTTTATAGTGAATGGGTAGAAGGGCAATGTGGCCAACACTGGGAGCTGTGATCCTGACACTGTTCTCATTGATGGCAGTTAACTACGTAATTTAATGAGTACCTTGGAGAAGTTAGAAAATATTTGGGTTAACACTGGGAAATTAACACAGGCAGGTCTTAATCTTATTACCGAGAAATTACAGTACGTCCACAAATGTAGAGATCTATAAAGTTGTCACAATTTATGCACAAATGTAGTCATTTTGTTCAGTTGCACAAATTAAAGCATCAAGGTACATGCAGAAAAACAATTGCAATGTTAAATTCTTTGAGAAGTGAAGATTTTGTGAGTATTTATTGTGAAAAATACTTTATATTTGTAGTAAGTCATTATGGCTATTTTGAGTCAAAGTTGGAGCCGTAATCTGTAGTTTTCTATTGGAGGGAATCTCAACAACTATTGACACTATCTCAAGGTCATGTCAGCGTTGAAAGGTTCTCAGCGATTCTTGCCTAGATTTTGAAAGGGCTGCTTTACTTGACATTGTCTATTATTGCAGAAAATATTGCTATCCATGAACTCCAAGAGGACATAATATAACAGTTAACTTCATATGTGTTACAATCCAGTTTGGGATCAACAAACATATGAACAGTGATCACCAAATGAATACAGTCAATATCAATAAGCAGTAGATTGGTAATTCAATAGCAATCTTTCAACTATTGTCATTTGTCATAAAAAACATGTCTAGATCACTGATGTCCTTTTGGAAAGGAAATCTGCCATCTTTACATGACTGGCCCACATCTGGCTCCAGATCCACGGAAAAGGAGTCAATTCTTAATTGACTTCAAAGATGGCCTAGACAGCCAATCAATTTAAGGCAATTAGGGATGAACAATAAATGCCAGCCTTCCCAGTGACATCCACATCCTATATAAGGATAAAGAAGAGATTTCAGCTTTTATTTGTATTTTGGCAATCAAAGCATTGTCAATATGAATCCACATTACACAAAGTATGTTACAAGATCTTGCTTTATATTAAGTGTGCATGCTCATAATTAGAATGATTTGTAATTACAGCAACTCACAGGTTAACTGTAGAGAACAAGGAAGAAAATGAAACTGTGACTTACCAAAAATGCTGAGGTAAAAGATTTGAATCCCATCAGCAATAGTAACTAAGCAAATCTCCTAAAAATATTGCTCAGGTCCAAACCAAACAGATCTCTCAAACCAGTACCTGTTGCAGATGAATGCTGATGTCCACATAAAAACAAGTATCCCAAGCAAACTGACAATATCACACACTTACAGAACTCCTGGTGATGATAGCTTTTCTGCAAAAGTAATCAATGTAGAGAAAAGTCTTCAGCATAGCCTTGGAATACTCAATCCAGATGCCAGCCCAACTATTAAAATCTATATCTCTGTCTTTATTATTTAAGACAATTGAGAATATTTATTGCAACATAAAAGTACCAGATATTTCAGGCGTGACAGTCTTTCATCCATCTGATACAACACATCAGGCATAAGGTAAAAGGAAATCTATTTACAGCAGGAAAATATTTCTACTAATCTCTGCTGGACTTATTGAATTTAAATTCCCAACTTGTGCATTTACCTAACATGGAGTACATAGCTTTATAGTGTACTTTCATTGCATATAAACAAATGGATGAACCTTTGATGGCACAATGACAGAAATGTGATGACGATCTTTGATTCATTCCCGTACCTACTACGCAAGGGATTCCTGTTTGAGAATCTACTTTGTAATGAGAAATTGGTCACAAACAGGGGTCAGCCACAAGGAATGGACATTGTGATAGATCTATGTGAATAGTTACATTTTGATTAACTTGTGCGAGATTTGAATCTTGTGTAAAAGACCTCTGAATGGAAACTGGGAATTGTTGGAAATGAGATTTAAGACAATGAATCCACCTAAAAGTAAATAATGCTAATTGTGGACTGCAAGTAACTGTTCTTCTGGGTAGCCCCTCTGAGAAGTGAAACAGCTTAATGTATCCCTATGGGAAATTAGAACATTGCAAGGTCTTATGGGGAGAAACCTGTGTTCCAATTCACAGCAACTGTGAGAAATATTACACCGAATGGCTGAGAGAATAGATTCACTAGATATTGTAAAGAGTGAGATTGGAAAAATACCATACATATGGCTGTGCATCAATTTCAAGCATTTTTCAATTCAAAGTAAATCAATTCCACATTAAAATGATATGAGAAATTAACATACCAAAAATATAACACAAGTTGCTCATGCTATTAGTTGAAATAGAAGAAGACTATCACAAAATCTGAAAGTGAAATATCACACAAATTTCCATCGAGAATCAACATTACAATTACAGGTGACATGGTGGCTCAATGCAGGCGGGGTGGGGGGGGGGGGGGGCGGCGAGGTGCACAGTGGCTCAGTGGATAGCACTGCTGCCTCACAGCACCAGGGACCTGGGTTCAATTCTACCCTCAGGTGACTGTGTGAAGTTTGCAGATTCTGCCCATGTCCGGGTGAGTTTCCTTTGGGTGTTCCAGTTTTCCTCCCACAGTCCAAAATTGTGCAGGTTAGGTGGATTGGCCATGCTAAATTGCCTATAGTGTCCAGGAATGTGTAGTTTAGATGGATTAGCCATGGGAAATGCAGAGTTACAGTAATGGGGTTGGGCCTGGATGGGAGGGTCAGTGTGGACTGGATGATCGAATGCTGTTTCCATGCTGTAGGGATTCGATGGAACACTACAAAAGGTGGATAGGACAGTGAAGAAGATGTTTGGTAAGCTTTCCTTTATTGGACCAAACATTGAGTATAGGAGTTAGGAGGTCATGTTGGATCTGTACATGTTAGGCCACTTTTGGAATATTGCATGCAATTCTTGTTTCCCTCCTATCAGAACGATGTTGTGAAATTTGAAAGGGTTCAAAACAGATTTTTAAGGATGTTGCCAAGATTGGAGGGTTTGTGCTATGGGGAGAGGTTGAATAAGCTGGGGCTAGATTCCCTGGAACACCAGAGGTTGAGGGGTGACCTTATAGAGGTTTATAAAATCATGAGGGGCATGGATAAGATAAATAGACAAGGTCTTTTCCCTGGGGTGGGGGAGTCCAGAGGGCATAAGTTTAGGGTGAGAGAGGAAAAAATTAAAAGTGATCTAAGAGGTAACGTTTTCACACAGAGGGTGGTATGCGTATGGAATAGCTGCCAGAGGAAATGGTGGAGGCTGGTACAACTTCAGCATTTAAAAGGCATCTGGGTGAGTATATGAATAGGAAGGTTTTAGAGGGATATGGGCCAAATGCTGCCAAATAGGACTAGATTAGGTTGGATATCTGGTCGGCATGGATGAATTGGACCGGAAGGTCTGTTTGTGTGCTATACATCTCTATGACTCTATGACAGCAAGCCCAACTGACATGGCGAAGTCCAAGGGAGGAATGTAATGATGGAAAAAATGCTTCTTTTTCCAAGTTATTTCTTTATTTTATAAATGAATGCCATGCTTTAGTGAAAAAATAGGCAAGTGATTTTATGTCAGATCTAACAATGCTATGAAGTTGTGCAATTTAGCCCTACCCACTCCTATTTTGTTTCTAGTAATGTGCTTTTCTTATACTCTTTCAGATAAGTTAGTACTATGATCACCCCTCTCTGACTAATAAGGGAGAAAAATCTATTCCATACATGATACAATTGCAATGTTTCAGGAGCACAGGGCTGCCTCAAATCTTTTCCCAAATGTTCAGAGGCATTCATTATTGAGCTGATTATATGCAGAATTCTCATATTATTATCACCTGACCTGAAGATATAAAGATCACAGACTCCAAATTAACTGGAGCTGTTTGAACACTGACATACATGATGCCACTATTTGTGACAAGGCAGCTTAGCATTAGTCCAGATACATATTGCACAAGTCTGCAATTATATATTTATATCAGGAGCTGAAATAAACATCTCTTAAATCTTTCAGTACTATGTTACCCATACTTACTTCTCATGGTATAGCAGTTAATGAGTATTGCCCCATCAGTTACAAATACTCTGCTGGCAGAAAGAGTCCACACAGAGACACAGATCACTTAGCAGCAATGAACTAACATCTAGTCAGGTGACAGGAGGCAAGTGAATGAAAACTTGCTGATGCTTGTCTGTCTCTGCAACCAAGAAGAAGATTCATCTGGATGTCACATTCTATGGTATCTTCACAACAGATACTGCTAGCAATGGATCGGCAGCTCTATTAAAAACTGAAAGATCTGTGAATGCTGTAAATCAGAAACAAAAACAGAAGTTGTTGGAAAAGCTCAGCAGGTATGGCAGCATCTGCGAAGAGAAATTGGAGTTAACGTTTGGGTCTGGTGACCCTTCTTCAGAACTGAGGAAGGGCTGCCATACCCAAAATGTCAACTCTGATTTCTTCTCACAGATGTGCTGAGCTTTTCCAACAACTTCTTTGGATCTATACCTCTACCCCACTACAGGGACATTTAACACATATTTCAATTTAACAGTTGAATGTAATTTCACCCATTCTTGCCAACTTTACAAAAAACAAAATTTTAAAAGTTGCTGACTATGTCCAAATGTTGTTAGCACTAACTACCTCATCCCCTTCCCTGACTGCCAATCTTTCCTACCTGCTGAAGAAAATAGAATGCTAAAAATTAATCAATATTATGTCACTAATTCACATCGTCACTAAGCATCTTTTCAACAAGAGATATTTTCACTATTCACAACTGGTGGTTTAAAATTATTGCCTAGCTATACAGGAAATTGTAGTCCTTTTTAAAACACAAATATGAGTTTTAATGCTGTAACTTTGCCGAACTAAAGAAAAATCTGTAATTGAGATTAAACCTTAAAAAGTGTGCTTTCTTTGAACATTGCCCGATTTTAGAACAGAGACTCGATTATCAACTCATTTATTGCCAGAAACCATAACATAATCTTTGTTGCTGTACTAAGCCTGGCATAAAACAGAACAAAAAGTAAATGCTTTGATTGTTGCATCCATAAATGCACAAAACCAGAGGTTGACAGAATTTTTGAATGCTAATATTTGACTAACTGGATTGAAAAAGTAGTGAATATAAAGTACCTTTGAGTAGGTAGAACTTATGATTGGCTGATAAATTTCCATAGTAACAAACAATGTTAAAAGATAAGATGATCAGAAGAAACAGGAAGGTACATATGCAACAAATAGATCTGTACTTAATGATTCTGTATGATCACTGGAAATCCCTTGGTGTATACAGTACATGGGCCGAATAACAAAGTGGTCCACTGTAATTCAACATTCCAACAAATCATAAGAGAATAACAGATTATTTAGGCTTTGAATTTACCAATATTTTGCTTGTAAATTTTCTCAGGCCAGGTTTTTGTCACTTTAAGAACAACTGCAATGCTGTCCTTTGTTCAGAACTGTAACTACACAAGCAATGCAGACCAAGTGTATGGAAATTATGCATTAAAAGAATTAATGGGACTAGTTAAAACCAAAGCTTTCCTTACACAGAGCAGTTAAAATGGGAAACTATCTGCCACAAACATTTGTAGAAGTGCAGCCAATAAATTTTTAGAAACAGAAAGGGAATTAAAAAGCTGCTTGAAAATGAAAAGTATTAAAATGACTGAGAACCAAATAAGAGAGTGAATTATATGATGTGGCTTATGTGGAGATATAAACATTAGAACATGCTTAATGGATTTTTTTCTGCACAATTCTTGTTTACCATATATTTAAAACCACATAGGGACTTGACTTTTTTTAATGTAAATTATGCTGTCCATGTTTATAACAAAAAGTTGCCATGCTGTAATTTTATCCTCCTATCAGTGGTAATACTGCAGTACGTCAGTTTTGCATTTCCACCTTCCTAACCTATCCTGTTGAAAAACACATACGCTGCAACCGATTAGGGCAGAACATAATGGTTTAAAAATGGGATCTCAATTATATCAGCTACAAATATGATGGACCTTTATTTTTTTTTCCAGAGGCAAGGTGTTGCAATAATATGATTTATAGTTTATAGGCTGAATCTCAACCATCATATTTTTTGCAATGTGTAATTTGTATCAAGTTTCATCGAAGATTTTTCTCCACTCGTCTTCTTGTCTTTCAACCCAAACACACCTCATTAGCTACCTATCAGGCACCTATGGAGTCCATCTCATCTGATGCAATCCAGAATCTCCCACTCAACATAGCCAGAAGCACTCACCGCTACCTGAGTAACTGGGATCCTGGCACCAGTGCCATCTTCTGCAGCTGATCGAGCACTATCAGCCTGGGGGCGGCACTGAGTGGTTTGTGATCAATGGCTCCTCTGAGATGCCATAAGATTCCACACATGGTGATCAGCATTCACTCACAGGTCACAGCATTGAGTTCTGGTACCAGAGGTTGCTGCTGCAAGTGAACTTCAGTGGCCTGCACAGCCAGGAAGAAACTTAAAGGACTACTGGTTGTGATATTTGCCCTGGATGTGGCACATAGAGGGAATTTTGTGGACAGGGAGCTGGATGTCCTCCTGAATGGGGTTGTGGAGGAGGGCCATCTTTTCTCCTTCCTGGACTGTCACAGGAGGCCGTAACTCCAGACTCTGCCAGGTTGTTACCCAGGTAGGTGCGATCTCAGCCATCTGGAAGTGTGGGGTGTTTGCCTCAGTCTTCTCTCTTCCGGTCCTCCTCCAAATGTCCAGTAATCATTCTGCATTTACTTGGAGATCTTCCTCTGCTTCTTTGCTATGACTCAGTCAGGATCCACAGTTCCTTTTGACTCCTTCTTCTGTTCTGAAAACATCATTTCATGCCTTTCCTTCAGAGTTTCATCCACCCTGCAAGACCTGCATCGTTTTAGCTCACAATTTATAGAGGTCTGACCTAGTTGCAAAGTTAAAAATCACACAACACCACTTTATAGTCCAACAGGCTTATTTGGAAGTACAAGCTTTTGGAGTATTGCTTCTTCACATTTGTATTTGCAGATATATTCTACTTTGTTCAAAAAGCTCACAATCTGTAGGCAGTCAAGATTAGAGTGGTGCTGGAAATGTACAGCAGGTCAGACAGCATCGAGGAGCAGGAAAATCTACATTTCAGGCAAAAGCCCTTCATTTCAGGCAAAAGCCCAAAACATTGATTCTCCTGCTCCTCAGATGCCGCCTGACCTGCTATGCTTTTCTAGCACCACTCTAGGCTTGACTCTAATCTTCAGCATTTGCAGTACCCAATTCCTGTAGGCAGTCAATCCATGTGACATTTTATAAATTTCTACTTTGGAAATAGAACCAGTCTAACTCAAGGTTGGAATACAGACAGACTGTAACCTCACACATTTCATGCATCGTCTGAGCTGAGGTATCACTTTTTTTTATAAAACTTTAAGTTGTCTCGGGAATGTGACTTGAAAGAAATTCTGGGGTTTGCACATTAATGAATCAAAACCTGCAATCCCATTCTAAGTGATTAAAGATTTAACAGCAATCTAAGTTTGTTCAATACACCGCATCAGTGTATGGCACTATGATCTTTTGCTATAAATTCTGTATCCTGTGATCCTGCCCCACGAGCTACCTGACAACAGAGCAGTGCTCTGAAAGCTTGTACTTTCAAATAAACCTGTTGGACTATAACCTGGTGTTGTGCGATGTTTAACTTTGTCCACCCTAGTCCAACATCAGCAATTCAATATCATACTTGCAATGCTTCAGCTTCCTAACCCACCAGCATAGGTCTGCCTCCTCACCCAGTTTTCCTTTAGTCTCTTTACGTCTCACCTGCATCAGTCTGCTGAGCCTAACTCCCCTACCTATGGGTGGTAAATTTAAAACCTACCGCCCATCTGCGGTGTCAATGGCAGCAACGTGAAATGAGGTCTTGCGACTATATAAATAATGACAGGAATAGGTTACGATCATTTATTGAAGTCCACAAAAGGAGAGCTACTTTAGGCAGTCGAAGAGGGTACTCTAAAAGTTGACAAGTGTTCACTCCTTGTATGTACCTATAATCATCACTCATTCCTACAACTTACAATCACATGCAGAACAGATATCTCTGGCTTCAGTTCCTTATTACAAGGTGTACATACACCAGGGATTAGATTCCCTACAGTATGGAAATAGGCCCTTTGGCTCAAAAGTCCACACCGACCCTCCGAAGAGTAACCCACGCCCCTCTGATTAATGCACCTAACAACTATGGACAATTTAGCATGGCCAATTCACCAGACCGGCACATCTTTCCTCTCTGGTTGGGAGGAAACCAGAGTACCTGGACTAAACTCACGCAGACACAGGGAGAACGTGCAAACTCCACACAGACAGATGCCCAAGGCTGGAATGAAACCTGGGGCCCTGGCGCTGTGAGGCAGCAGTGCTAACCACTGAGTCGCCGTACCACCCCAGATGGTTATCTTCCATGCTAGGCTTCCCATAACTCACAGGATTTAGAGTCTAGGCTGCTCATTTCTCTCATCCTCTCTCTGTGCTTATACTTTTCATAGAATCCTTACAGTTTAAAATCAGGCCATTTGACCCATCAATTCCACACGAATACCATCCAGACTCACCCCACCCCACTCCCACCTATCCCAGTAATCCTGTATTTCCATGGCTAATCCTCCTAATTTGCACATCTTTGAACTATGGGAGGAAAAATGAGCACCCGTAGAACACCCATTCAGTTTTGGGGAGAACATGCAAACTCCACACAAACAGTTGTCTGAGGGTAGAATCAAACCCAAGTCTCTGGCACTGTGAGGCTGCAGTGCTTAACCATTAAGCCACCATGCTGCCTCTTTGATCATTTTATTCCTTATCCTGTCGAGAGTACATCTGACAATCTTCTGTTCTGTTCTTTTCTACTTTCATCTTATTTTACTGAAAGACACCTAACTGCAAACATTTAAGTCTTTCACTCTTACTATTAGTTTATACTTCATGTGCTCGGGCTTCTACCATTATTGAGCAACTAGTGGTCATTATTTTCTAATGCAGAAACCTGCAAAGCCTTCACTGTATAAAGGCTAGACTTACTCCATTAGCCCCTTCACCATCTCTGAGGATAGGATTACTGATCTGTCAAAAATGCACAAACAAGGCTTTCTCCTGCACCTTGCACCAGCTCAGAGACTTTCACCTTGGCGGGTTCTCTATCTAGATCAGATTCAGGGGCACAATCTGGGGTGAGCATTTCAATGCCATGTCTCTGACCTTGGCTGGGGAAGACATACCTTAGTTTGCTCCAGCATTCATGCATCTGACAGTTTCCACAGACTGGTTGATAACTCCATGGAAAGCCAGGTCCAGCATAATGTTTAGTGACTGTGAGAAATGCATGCAGACCTTTCACAGTCCAGCATACAGTCATAGAGATTTGCAGCACAGAAACGGACCCTTCAGTCCAACGCATCCATGCTGACCAGATATCCTAAATACGTCTAGTCCCATTTATCAGTATTTGGCCTATATCCCTCAAAACCTTTTCTATTCATATACCCAATCAGACACCTTTTAAATATTGTAATTGTACCAGCTTCCATCATTTCCTCTGGCAGCTCATTCCATGCAGGCACCTCTGCATGAAAATGTTGCCCCTTCGATCCCTTTTAAATCTTTCCTTTCTCACCTTAAGCCTGTACCCTGTTTTAACCCTCCCGCCCCCACCCCACCAGTGGGAAAAGACCTTGTCTATTTACCTATCCATGCCCCTCATGATTTTATAAACCTCTGTAAGGTCATCCCTCAGCCTGTGGCACCCCAGGGAATATAGCTCCAGCCTATTCAACCGCTCCCTATAGCACAAACCCTCCAATCATGTCCTTGGAAATTTTTTCTGAACCCTTTCAGGTTTCATAACATCCTTCCTATTGGAGGGAGACCAGAATTGCACTCAGAGTTCCAAAAGTGGCCTAAACAATGTCATGTACAGCCACAACATGACCTCCCAACCCTTATATTCAATGTACTGACCAATAAAGACAAGGATACCAAATGCCTTCTTCACTATCCTATCTATCTGCAACTCTACTTTCAAGGAACTATGAACCTGCACTGCAAGGTCTCTTTGTTCAGCAACGTGCCCCAGGATCTTACCATTAAGTATACAAGTCCTGCCCTGATTTGCCTTTCCAAAATGCAGCATCTCATAGTTATCTCAATTAAATTCCGTCTGCTATTCCTTGGCCCATCTGATCAAAGTCCATTTGTACTTCAAGGTAACCTTCTTTGTTGTCCACTACACCTCCAATTTTGGTGTCATCTGCAAATTTACTAAGCATATGTCATATATTCACATCCAAGTCATTTATATAAATGATGAAAAGTAGTGGACTCAGCACCGATCCTTGTGGCACTTTCTGTCTTCCACCTTCAAGCCAGTTCCATATCCAAATAGCTAGTTCACTCTCTGTTCCATGTGATCTAACCTTGCTAACCAATCTACCAGGAGGAACCTTGTCAGATGCCTTACTGAAGTTCATATAGATCACGTCCACTGCTGTGCCCTTATCAATCCTGTTTGTTACTCCTTCAAAAAACTTGATCAAGTTAATGAGACACGATTTCTTACACATAAAGCCATGTTGACTATCCCTAATTAGTCTCTGCCTTTCTAAATACACTTAAATCCTATCCCTCAGGTTTCCCTCCAACAACTTGCCCACTACTGATGTCAGGCTCACTGGTCTATAGTTCCCTGACTTTTCCTAACCACCTTTCTTAAATAGTGGTACCACGTTAACTAACCTCTAGCCTTCCGGCACCTTATCAGTGGTACTGGCGAAACAAATATCTCAGCAAGGGGCCCAACAATTACTTCCCTAGCTTCCCACAGAGATCCAGGGTACACCTGATCAGACCCTGGGGATTTATCCATATTTTTGCATTTTAAGATGTCCAGCACCTCCTCCTCTGTTATATGGGCATTTTTCAAAATGTCGCTATTTATTTCCCCAAGTTCTCTATCTTCCATATCCTTCTTCATAATAAACACTGATTCAAATATTTGTTTAGTATTTCACCCATCTCTGGTTCCACACATAGGTGGTCTTTGTTCATCTTTAAGTGGCCCTCTTCTCTCCCTTGTTACCCCTTTGTCATTAATGTATTTGTAGAATCACTTCAGATTCTCCCTAACCCTATTTGCCAAAGCTATCTCATGACCCCTTTTTGCTGTCTTGATTTCCCTCCTACTGTCTTTATACTCTTCTAGAGACTCACTAGATCTCTGCTGTCTATTCCTGACATATGTGTCCTTATTATTCTTAACAAAAAGCTCAATTTCTCTTCTCACCCAGCATTCCCTACACCTACACATCCTGCACATCGGCCACAGGAGCTCAGCAGCATCATCAAAGACAAGGTGAGGAGGCAACGGCTGGTGAGAATCTCAACTTCATTCGCTTGTGCCCATTCCACACAAGATGACAGGAAGTTGCTGACAGGCACTCACACAGCAAGTCACCACATAGCTCACAGAGGTACTTCCTGTTAGGATACTCCAGAAGTGCTGAGCCCCTTCACCTGCTCCCTGCCTGCTATCCCCAATTCTGCAGAAGTTGCACCTGAGGAGGGAAAGCCTGCATCTGGGCAGGATATTCTCAACAACCCCATGGTCTGAAATCAGATGAGTCCCTCGACTGAATGTTGTGGCAGCCCCTCATTGACATAGTTGATTTGCAGACAGCCATTTAGAGGCATAGAGTCATAGAGATGTACAGCATGGAAACAGACCCTTCGGTCCAACCTGTCCACGCCGGCCAGATATCCCAACCCAATCTAGTCCCACCTGCCAGCACCCGGCCCATATCCCACCAAACACTTCCTATTCATATACCCATCCAAATGTCTCTTAAATGTTGCAATTGTACCAGCTTCCACCACATCCTCTGGCAGCTCATTCCATACACATACCACCCTCTGTGTGAAAAAGTTGCCCCTTAGGTCTCTTTTATATCTTTCCCCTCTCACCCTAAACCTATGCTTTCTAGTTCTGGACTCCCCGACCGCAGGGAAAAGACTTTGTCTATTTATCCTATCTATACCCCTCATAATTTTGTAAACCTCTATAAGGTCACCCTTCAGCCTCCAACGCTCCAGGGAAAACAGCCCCAGGCTGTTCAGCCTCTCGCTATAGCTAAAATCCTCCAACCCTGGCAACATCCTTGTAAATCTTTTCTGAACTTTTTCAAGTTTCACAACATCTTTCCGATAGGAGAACAGAACTGCATGCAGTATTCCAACAGTGGCCTAACCAATGTCCTGTACAGCCGCAACATGACCTCCTAACTCCTGTACTTAATACTCTGACCAATAAAGGAAAGCATACCAAACACCTTCTTCACTATCCTATCTACCTGCGACTCCACTTTCAAGGAGCTATGAACCTGCACTCCAAGGTCTCTTTGTTCAGCAACACTCCCTAGGACCTTACCATTAAGTGTATCAGTCCTGCTAAGATTTGCTTTCCCAAAATGCAGCACCTCGCATTTACCTGAATTAAACTCCATGTGCACTTCTCAGCCCATTGGCCCATCTGGTCTAGATCCTGTTGTAATCTGAGGTAACCCTCTTCGCTGTCCTTTACACCTCCAATTTTGGTGTCATCTGCAAACTTACTAAATGTACCTCTTATGCTCGCATCCAAATCATTTATGTAAATGACAAAAAGTAGAGGACCCAGCACCGATCCTTGTGGCACTCCACTGGTCCTCATGGAGGCTTATGGTGGAAAGCAGTAAACTTGAGTTGTTAGCTTTCAAAAAATGATTCAGAATCTGTAGAAGCAAAATGCAAAAAGGAAACAGCCGAAGTATATTCAGATCAGGGCAAGGAGCTAATAAGTTCAGAATTGTGAGACCTTCATGAAAAATTGAAGGCTTACTTAGCCAGAAGCAAATGGAATTACCCCCAAGTTATTTCTGTCTTGAGGAATAGCTGGAATCCTAAAGAGATTAGAGTCAATTTCATAGGATTATATCATAACTTTTAAGGTTGTTCCAAGGAAACATGAATGGACCTTGAAGTTTTCTTACCATAATGGAGGAAGTAAAAAGTAAAAATGACTTGATAGCATAAGTTTTATAAGCTGTTAAGTTGCTTTTATTAGATTTTCTTCATATACAGTATTTTTTTTGTTATTCAAAAGAAATGTAAAATTTTGCAGTATACTTCATTTCTGGCTGCTCAAATTTCTTCTTTAAACATTATCCACCTCTATCAGGATTATAACATTGCATTTAGTTCTGTTCTTTAGACCTTGACAAAAAGGATAGACAAGAAAGCTCAGAAGAGCAGCAATTTTGACATTGATGATTAGTTATTAAGAAAGAGCAAATTTCAAGATTTTACGAATTTCAGTAATTTAGAGTAAACATGAAACAAAGCAGAGACGATGCCTGATGTGCACTTAAGTAAAAACAATTTGCCCACCAATGAAGAAGCAGAGGGTGATCTTGATTAACTGATATCAATTATTGGAGGTGTGTTTAACTAGCCATCCTCCATGTGACCTTAATGTCCCAACAGAGATTACAGTTGAAAGAATGGCAGACGCAGGTCATCAGGATAAAAGCTGCTATTGGATGTAATCTGAGCACTAATTTGCCTTGAAATTGCATTGTTTTATTTCTGAAACAAAGTTACGATTTGGGTTTCTGACTAAACCTATTTGCATAATCACATGCATAAAAATCTTTCTTGAAGAAGAACAATTACCTAGCGTAATGTAACATAATTGTTTACTAAGTTTACTTAAAGAATATTCATTAAAGTACCCCAGTTAAAATGGAATTGCCATAAAAAATAAGGATTTTTACAAAGTATCTGTCTTCCATGCGTTAAGTAACATGTCGCCTGCTCAGTGTTAATCCCATATCCTGTTGGGTTTTGAACACTTTTTTGTGACCCACTCAGATCATACTCTGTAATCATGGATGAATTACATCCATGGATGAAATTCTTAAGACAAATGAAGCCTTCAATGAAGCCTTCAATTCCTACCAGCATGTTTGACATTATCCTCTGGACTATCTTTGGTGTTGCAATGATACTAAGAATATGTGGTCAATACAATAATATCCAAATGATGAAATGAAGGCTGTTGGAAGATTTGACTATTTATCTCATGATAACTGACAGAATCCACTGTTTGTGTCCATTTTTCTAAAGATGGTACTCTTTGTATTTTTTGCATTACTGAAGCCATTGGGTGTACTTCACACTTGCAATTCAATCAGGTCAACATCAACTTTGATAAACTATTTTGTTTGGGAACAGGTATTATAACAGTTCCCTACTGCATTTGTCTGTTTATTGATTGAACAACCCCTTGTTGAAACATTCTATTTTACTTCTCACTTTCTTCTTGGGCATCGGACTTTCCTGGGTGGAAACAGACAAACGAGTTTTGCATTATGTGTGACATGTGAAAACAGTTTCGAGTTCAACCAACATTTTGAAAACATTTGGAAATTTAGTTATGAATTCATCATTTTGATCCTTTTCATCAATTTTGTCTGTTTTATAAATTTAGTTTAGATCTTACATGCGCTCCTAGTTAATAAAGTGCAACCAGATTCTGGATTCTGTATATGATTTCTAAAATTTCTCTCTTTGCATTTCAGATTTGCAGTTAGTTGTCCTTTGATCTTCAGTGCGTTTCCTTCTGGACCTTATAGACTAATTGATGAAAGTTGCAATGTTATCTGATATGGCTATTCTACTTACTCAGAGAGCACTGAAACTGCTGCTCCCATGTCTGAGTTAAAACTGTTAGCTATTCCATTGACCTCTATACTAGCATTCAACTATTTGCTTTTTAGTTTGTTAGTTTCTCCAAGGAATGTATAAACTTTTCTGGTTTCATAATTTCTTGGAAATGCTATTCTTTAAAGACTTTCACTCTTATTTGAGGATGAAAAGTTCTCAGCACATCATACAGAATGTAAGTGTCTGAATTTAAAACAGGCTTGGTAGTCTGTGGTTCTGGTGAGGCAATTTCTTATTCACCCATGGGATGTGGGCTTCACTGGCTGGGTCTCTGGTTATTGCCCATCCCTAACTGCTGTTGAGGAGGTGATTGTGAGTCACCTTCTTGGAATGCTGTAGTCCAGTGTCTCAGTGCTTGGGCCTCAGTATATAAATGACTTGGATGATGGAACCAAATGTAACTTTTCCAAATTTGCAATGGTACAAAACTGAATGGGGTTGTGAATTATGAGGAGAAAGTAAGTTTGAGTTTGATTTTATTGTAATCACATGTACCTAAGTATAGCAAAAAGCACAGGCAGATCATAGCAAACAAGGAGGTACAGATCATAGGGTGGTTAGACAGGGTTGAGTCTTTGATGTTGGCAGTCTTTCAGCGGTAACAACAAGTGTAATTGGAGTTGGATACAACTTTCTGTAGCTTCCTACAGTCCTGGACAGAGCAGTTGCCACACCAGGTCGTTATGCACCTGGATAGAATGCTTTCTATGGTGCATCTGGAGATGTTGGCGAGGGTCCTTATGGACTTGCCAAATTTCCTGAGCCACCTGAAGAAGAAGAGGCATTGTTGTGCCTTCTTGACCAACACATCTACGTTGGAGGTCCAGGACACATTGTCAGTTATCATCACTCCTAGGAACTTAACGCTCTCAACTCACTTCACCTCAGCTCCGTTGATGTAGGTGGGGCGTGTTCTCTCCCTTCTTTTGCCAATACTGAGAGAGAACTTGTTACCATTGCACCACACTACCAAGCATTCTACCTCCTTCCCGAATTCTGATTCATCATTGTTTGATATCTGTCCTACCACAGTGCTGTCATCAGTAAACTTGTAGATGGCGTTCATTTGGAATTTCGTTACACAGTCGTGGTTGTAGAAGGAGTATAGTAGCAGTCTTTGGACGAATCCTTGCAGGACGCCAGTGTTGAGGGTTATCGTGGAGGAGGAGCAGTTGTCTATCTTCACTGATTGCAGTCTGTGGGTCAAGAAGCTGAGGATCCAGTTGCGGAGGCCAGAGCAGAAACCAAGGTCTTGGAGTTTTCAGATTAGTCTGGCAGGGACTATGGTGTTGAAGGAGGAACTGTAGTTGATGAGTAAGAGCCTAGCACGGATGCCCTTGTTATCTAGTTGTTCCAGGGATGAGTGTAGAGTCAGGGAGATGGCACCTGCTAAGCACCTGTTACGCGGTAGGCAAATTATCAGGGATTGAGACAGGCTGGGAGGCTAGAGTTGATGTGAGCCATGACCAGCCTCTCAAAGCACTTCATGATTATTGAGATCAGAGCCACAGGGCAGTAGTCATTAAGGCATGTTGCTTGTGCTTTCTTAGCTACGGGGGTGGTGGTGGCCTTCTTGAAGCAGGTGGGGACTTTGCCTTGTCGGAGGGAGAGGTTGAAGACGTCTGTGAATACCTCTGTCAATTGATCCACCCAGGATCTAAGTGCAAGGCCGGGACTCTGTGCGGGCTCCTCGCTTTCCTTGGGTTGACTCCCAGGAAGACCGATCTGACGTCTGCAGTGGTGACAGAAGGAGCAGGTACATCCAGGCCTGTCAGAGCATGTGACACTACACCACTGGCATTCTGCTAGAACTGAGCATAGAAAGTATTGGGCACCACAGGGAGGGATGTGTCTTTGTCCACTATCTTGTTCTGCTTCATCTTGTATCCTGTTATGTTGTGCCACAGGCAGTGGGTGTCCTTATGGTTGGTCTGGGTCTCTAACTTGGTCTGGTACTGTCCCTTGTCATGTCTGATGGCTTTGCAGAGTTCATCTCTGGATTTTCTGAATAGGTTTGGATCATCTGACTTGAATGCTGCCCACTAGGTCTTCAGTAGGCAATGGATTTTCCAGTTCATCCAAGGTTTCTGGTTGGTGAGCACTCAGATTAACTTCTTTGGCGGGCAGTCCTCCATAAACTTGCGAGTGAACTCTGTGACAATGGTGGCGTACTCATTCAGGTTGTCCACTGAGTAAGGAGGCTTCAAGGTGATTTAGACAAGTTGAATGAGTGAGCAAACACAAAACAAAAGCAGTATAGCATGGAAGTTATTCACTTTGGTATGAAAAACAGAAAGGCAGAATATCGTTTAAATAGTGATACGTTTGGAAATGTTGTCCTTGTACACTAGTCAATGAAAGTAGACAGCAGGCACAGTTAGGAAAGCCTTTTTTTTTAAGAGAATTTCGAGATCAGAATTAAGGGACATCTTACTGCAGTTGTTCAGGGCCTCAGTGAGACCATACTTCGAGTGTTGCATGCAGTTTTAGCCTCCCTACCTAAGGAAGGATATACTTGACATACAGCGAGTGCAGCAGAGGTTCACTAGGCTGATACCAGGGATGGCAGAACTATCCTGTGAAGACAGATTGGTTCAACTGGACCTGTATTCACTAGAGTTTCAAAGGGTGAGGGAAGATCTAATGGAAATGTATAACAAACCAACAGGACTGGAAAGACGAGATGCAAGAAGGATGTTTTCCCTGTTTGGGAAATCTAAAACCAGGATATGCAGTAGGGCATTTCGGACTGAGAACACATTTCTTCACTCAAAGGATAGTAATCTGTGAAATTCTGGACCAGAGAAGACAATGGAGGCCAGGTCACTCCATTTATTCAAGAAAGAGAGAGATATTTTAGGTATTAAAGCCATCAAGTGTTTTGTGGAGAAAATTGGAATATGGAGTTGAGATAATGGATCACGTGATTATTTGAATGAAAGAGCAGGCTTAAAGGGCTAAATAACCTGCTCTTAGTTGCTGTGTTTGCATGTTTCTGTTTGAGGTTGGCAACCCCAAAATGCTATTGGGAGGCACCCAGCAACACTGAAGTAATGGCAATGTATTTCATGGTCAGGATGGTGAATGGCTTGGACAGGAAACTGGCAGATGATGGTGTTCCTATGTATCTACCATGCAAGTCCTTCTAGATGGTAGCGGTTGTGGGTATGCAAGGTGCTGTATAAGGAGGTTTGGTGTATTTCTGCCATGCATCTTGTAAATGTTACACACTGCAATCACTATGCATCCATGATGGAGAGAGTGGATGCTTGTGAATGCGATGCCAATGAAGTGGTTTGCTTTGTCCTCAATGGTATTAATATTCTTGAGTTAGTTGGAGCTGTATCTATCCTGGCAAGTGAGGAGTACTCCATCACATTCCTGACTTGTGGCTTGTCAATGGTGAACAGGTTTTGGGGAGTCAGGAGATGAATTACTCATTACAGGATTCCGAGCCTCTGACCTGTGCTTGTAGCTATATTATTTATGTGGTTCAATCTGTTCAGTTTCTGATCAATGGTAATGAGGCTGGTGTCCCATCACCAAGTCACCCTTTATTTGCTTGTGCACAGTACTGTGGCCAGCCAGCTCAGAGTCAGTCTCTGAACTGAAGAGATTCAAATGCCCTGGTTATATCCATATTATTCCCCCTCCCCCCCCCCCCCCCCCCCCACCCCACCCCCTCCTCCCCCGTACTCCCATGCAGCAGTAGTGAGCATAGTCTCCTGGTTATAGCACAGCTCAAAATAAAGAAAAAAATAAACACAAACAATAGTGAAACCCAAAAAAGAGAACAAATAGCTTTCCTAAACAAGGGGGAAAAGACAAAGAAACTTTCCTCCTACCAGCAGGAACGCACTGACTGTGGCATCAGCCAGCACAAAGTCAGTCGCCTGATCTGAGGAGATTCTAATCTCCTGGTTATATTTTTTTTCTGAGGAGATTCTAATCTTTAAATGGTTTGATTAGATTCCCTACAGTATGGAAACAAGACTCTTGGCCCAACAAGTCCACACCAAACCTCCAAAGAGCAACCCACCAGACCCTTCCCTACCCTATATTTACTCCTGACTAATGCACCTAACACAATGGCAATTTAGCATGGCCAGTTCACCTGAGCTGCACATCTTTTGGATTGTAGGAGGGAACCGGAGCATTCGGAGGAAACCCAGTTCATACTTTTTCCCAATCCATGGTGTGTGTGTGTGTTTGTGTGTGTGTGTGTGTGTGTGTTGGTGTGAAACACAATGAAAGACAACAGATGTACAAATCTTTATTCAATTTCGTGGGCGGCACGGTGGCACAGTGGTTAGCACTGCTGCCTCACAGCGCCTGAGACCCGGGTTCAATTCCCGCCTCAGGTGACTGACTGTGTGGAGTTTGCACATTCTCCCCGTGTCTGCGTGGGTTTCCTCCAGGTGCTCCGGTTTCCTTCCACAATCCCAAAGATGTGCAGGTTAGGTGAATTGACCATGTTAAATTGCCCGTAGAGTTAGGTAATGGGTAAATATAGGGGTATGGGTGGGTTGTGCTTTGGCGGGTCGGTGTGGACTTGTTGGGCCGAAGGGCCTGTTTCACACTGTAATGTAATCTAATAATCTAATCTAATCTTCCACCACCAGGAAGAAAGGAAACACCAGGGTGGCCAGTGACAAGCAGTGTCCTTCTCATCAGAGGGCAATGCTGCGTGATCAAAAATGTGAAAGGGAGGGCAGGGTTAAATCAAAATAGAGTTGGAGGGGGAGTCTCCTGTTTTTTTTTGGATATATATAATGCCCCCAAACTACCACCTAACTGGTACTAATATTTTCCCCAGTGTGTGTAGGTGTGAGACATAGTGAAAGACATAAGGTGTACAACTCTTTATTAGATTTCCACCACCAGGAAGAAAGGAAACACCCAAGTGGCCAGTAACAAGCAGTGTCCTTCTTAGAGGGCAATGCTGTGTGATCAAACAGTGAAGGGGAGGGCAGGGATTAAATCAAAATAGAGTTGGAGGGGGAAATAATACACTCCACTCCCTGCAGTGCCCACCTCTCCCTGAACAGCTCAAAGGTGTTGGTGGACACCGCGTGCTCTTTCTCCAGGGACACCCGGGCGTTGACATAACTGCAGAAGAGGGGCAGGCAATCGGCAACTCTCCTGGTTATATTGGTCAGCCAGAAACCTCCTGACTGGCCCAGGTTAACAAATCAATGAGGTCAACCTTGTCCCAATCATGGCAGGTAACAACCCTTACCCCTGGATTTTGACATTGGGGGATTCAGTGATGGTAATGCCATTGAATGCAATGGTTAGATTCTTTCTGGTTAGCGATGGTATTTGCCAGGCACCTGTTTGGTGCAAATGCTACTTGCCACTTACCAGCTCAAGCCTGGATAATGGCCAGGTCTTACTGCATATCAACATTGACTACTGCAGTATCTGATGAGCCATGAATTGTGCTAAATGTTTCTGTTATGTTTTTGTCTTTTCCTTCATGTTATTTTCTTTGTCTTCTTTTTTCGTGAAACCAACGAGAACCTCCAGCCTCGGCACAGACTCCAAATCTCAGTGAGAACTCTTGGCCTCAGAGCAGACTTCTGGCATTTTGCAGACTGCCAGCGTCAGTGCGAGCACCTGGCCTCAGTGCGAGCACCTAGTCTCAGTGTGGACCCCTAGCCTCAGTGCAGACACCTAGCCATACGTGGAATCCCAGCCTCAGCACGGACACCTGGACTCAGTGTGGATACTTGGCCTTAGTGTGGATACCTGTCCTTAATATGGATACCTGGCCTTAGCAGGGACACCTGGCCTCAGTGCAGACACACGGCCTCAATGCAGACACCTGACCTCAGCGTGGACACCTGGCCGCAGTGTGGATACCTGGCCTCAGTGCAGACACACAGCCTCAGTGCAGACACCTGGCCTCGGTGCGGAAACCTGGCCTCCGTGCAGAAACCTGGCCTCCATGCAAAGACCTGACCTCAGTGCGGAATTCCTGGCCTCAGTGCGGACACCTGGCCTCAGTACGGACACCTGGCCTCAGCGCAGATACCTGGCCTCAGCGCAGACACCTGGCATCAGTGCAGATACCTGACCTCAGTGAAGACACCTGGCCAGAGTGCAGATATCTGGCCTTAGTGTGGATACCTGGCCTCAGAGCAGATACCTGGCCTTAGTGTGGATACCTGACCTTAGCGTAAATATCTGGCCTCAGTGCTGACACCTGGCCTTAGTGTGGATACCTGACCTCAGCGTGGATACCTGGCCTCAGAGCAGACACCTGGCCTTAGTGTGAATACCTGACCTTAGCGTGAATATCTGGCCTCAGTGCTGACACCTGGCCTTAGTGTGGATACCTGACCTCAGCGTGGATACCTGGCCTCAGAGCAGACACCTGGCCTTAGTGTGAATACCTAGCTCAGCACGGACACGTAGCCTCAGCACAGACACTTAACAGCATGGACAACTGGCCTTAAGTGTCTGTGTAAGGCCAGGTATCCACTGAGGCTGGGGTCCGCATAAGGCCAGGTGTCCCTGTAGGGCCAGGTGTCCATGTGGAGGCCAGGTGTCCGCATAAGGCCAGGTGTCCATGCTGAGGCCAGGTGTCCATGCTGAGGCCAGGTGCCCACACTGAGGCCAGGTGCCCACACTGAGGCCAAGTGTTCACATGGAGGCCAGGTGTCCGCATAAGGCCAGGTGTCTATGCTGAGACCAGGTGTCCACACTGAGGCTAGGTGTCTGCGCTGAGGCCAGGTGTTAGTAAAAGGCCAGGTGTCCTTGCTGAGGCCATATGTCTGCGCTGAGGCCAGGTGTCTGCGCTGAAGCCAAGTGTCCGTACTGAGGCCAGGTATCCGCACTGAGGCCAGGTGTCCGTGCTGAGGCCAAGTGTCCGTACTGAGGCCAGGTATCCGCACTGAGGCCAGATGTCCGTGCTGAGGCCAGGTGTCCGTACTGAGGCCAGGTGTCCGCACTGAGGCCAAGTGTTCACATGGAGGCCAGGTGTCCGCATAAGGCCAGGTGTCTATGCTGAGACCAGGTGTCCATGCTGAGGCTAGGTGTCTGCGCTGAGGCTAGGTGTTAGTAAAAGGCCAGGTGTCCTTGCTGAGGCCAGGTGTCTGCGTTGAGGCCAGGTGTTCGTATAAGGCCAGGTGTCCTTGCTGAGGCCATATGTCTGCACTGAGGCCAGGTGTCCGCGCTGAGGCCAAGTGTCCGTACTGAGGCCAGGTATCCGCACTGAAGCCAGGTGTCCATGCTGAGGCCAGGTGTTCGCATAAGGCCAGGCGTCTGTGCTGACGCCAAGTGTCCACAGTGAGGCCCGGTGTCCGCTCAAGGCCAGGTGTCCATGCTAAGACCAGGCGTCAGCTTAAGGCCAGGTGTCCATGCTTAGGCCAGATGTCCGTTTAAGACCAAGTGCCCATGCTGAGGTCACCTGGCCTCACTATGGACACCTGGCCTCAGTACAGGCACCTGGTCTCAGCATGGACACCTGGCCTCGGTACGGACACCTGGCCTTACGTGGACACCTGGCCTCAGCATGGACTCCTGGCCTTAAGAGCCTCACATGATGTCATCGTGACTCCCGGCCCCAGCACAGATTCCTGGCCTCATGAGCCTCAAGGTGAAGCCAGTGTGGACTCCTGGGCTTAGCTCAGACTCTTGGCCGTGAGGTGATTCCAGAGTAGACTCCTAACATTCCTGGCCTCGAGAGCCCTGACGTTAAACCCAGCACGTACTGAAGGGACTGTTATTCTAAATGTATTATTTCTTTATTTCTCAAATATATTTCTATGTTTTTTGCTTTTATACCTAAGATGATGTGAAGGTCTGAAATACTGGACATTTTATTTCTTTATTTTTCTAATTTTTCCCTAAGAATTTGTACTTACAAATCTGTACCTAGGTACATTTGTACCTAAGATGGCACCATACGTGATGATTGGTAAACTTTTGTCTGTACTCATGCGACAATAAAGCTAATTTTAATTGTAATTCCAGTTCTAACATTGAGCAATCATCAGCAAGCATCCTACTTTTAACCTATGATGATGGGAAGGTCACTGATTAAGCAGCTGAAGATGGTCGGGCATAGGACAGTATATTAAAGAACTCCTGCAGAGATATCCTGAAGCTAAGATGACCTACTTTCAAGAAAGCACGACCATCTTGCCCTCTAAAACGTGTGGGGGGGTTGCATTACTGATTAAGGACAATATCACAGCTGCATAAAGAGAAGTCATCTTTGAAGGGTCATCCAGCTACCAACTCTCCAGTCCCACTAATGTGTAATACAACTAGTGTTACGTCCAAGAGTACCATTTGAGTAGTCACTGCATTAGAATTTGGCTTTTCATAAATTCACTAAAATAAGTTGAAGCCACTGAATACTACTTTTACTGCTGGAATGGCAATGTCTGTTCTTTTGTGCATTTAAGTGTTATGTAATGTTATTTATGCATTGCAAAAGCACAAAAGAATTGAGGAAAATATATCGTTCATCTTCCAATCATTGTTTCTTAAAAGTCTCTATCAACAATTAGCATTTTAACCATCATGCTTTATTTTTACAGAATTGTAAAAAGAAGGGGACATTTCCTGGAAAGTAATCTGATCTGAAGGTAAGAACACCATTTACTTTTCAATTGGATATAATCCAGAAAATAAACTATTTACATGGTCTAAACAGTAACTGTGAACGTATCAAATAAAGCTCTGTAATGTCCATCCATTGCCAACTGAGAAACACTATTCAGATTGGAGAAATGGTGTAGTTTATCAAGATTTAAACATATTTTATCTTGACTATGCCACTTTTCTGAGAAGCACTACAAGTTGCAAGCTTGTCCTTAATTAAGAAATTGAGAGCTACATTAAATTTTCTTTCAGATCTATCCCAAAGTTTGACAGTTATTGAGTATTTTCTGCGCTTCATGCTTATATGGTATGGTTTTCTACTTAGCCTTTAATAGTGACCCTCTTTAAAACCCTGTAGGAATAATATGAAGTGAAACTGGCAAAATGCGAGGTACTTTTAAGAACACAGTTGCAAACAGGTATTAAAATAGGTATAAATTCACTGACATTCAGAAAACAGAGCTTTCGATTACTTACTTGCCTAAATAGGTTGAAGCTGCTATATGCAGAGATTAGAAAGTACGATGAGGCCGTTCAAGCAGCTGTATGCGCAGTTTGGAAAATATGATGAGTCAGTTTAAGCTGCTGTATGCACAGTTTGGAAAATATGATGAGTCAAATGATCTGGGTGATGTGCCACACTGACCGATGTTTTTCTGTGAGATGGAGAAACATTTGAGCAGTTGTAAAATTCAGGATTTTGCCGATCCCTACAAATGCCACTTGCAGAAATAATGTAGAAAAAACTCATGAATTTTATAGAAATCTAACACCACTAGGACAGGGTAGAGGCAGAAAGGATGGTCCCAATGACAGGGAGTCCAGAACCAGAGGTCACAGCCTAAGGATACAGAGTAATCCATTTAGGACTGAGATGCAGAGAAATGTCTTTACCCAAAGAGTGGTGAGTCTGTGGAATTTGCTATCACAGAAAGCAATCAAGGCAAAAACATCGTATGATTTCATGAAGGAGTTGGATATAGCACTTGCTGCTAAAATGATCAAAAGATATGGGGGAAAGGGTGGAACAGGCTACTGAGCTGGATGATCAGTCATGATCATAATGAATTAGGAAGCTGGCTCAAAGTACCGAATGACCTACTCTTGCTCCTAGTTTCTATGTCATGTCCCCCTTATAACTGGCTTACTAATAATATTTACCAGTATTTAATACAAATTGCATGGCAAAGTCTTCTGTCTCTATAAATTCCCAATGCTTCATACTTTGTTTTTGTTTCTGTCTGAAGCCTTATTAGAAAAATATTGTGGACAGTTGCTCCCAGCTCAATGAATGCAAGTATCATCTGTACGTTCCAAAAGTGATTTCTCTAAATCCAGATCCTTAACATTGAACAAGATAGTATAACATAGTGAGACAAAGAGGCAATTACATTTGGTAAGATACAGCCCAGAATAGTTTCTGAATAATTTCTTAGTCCTGCAAAAACCTGCAAGAAGTGTAAATATCATTTGTGATTAATTCACCCTGAGGAATATGGTCCATGTTGTGGGCAGGTCCCACTTCTGGACTGATTTTTTTCCCCAAACATAAGCTAGCACAATGGACTGCAGAATACAATTTCTCTTAAAATTCTGCAATCTTTTGTGCCAGTTACAGATTTATAAGGTGAGTTGTGACAGAAAAAAACCATGCACAATCAAGCAGAAATTCCAGGTCAGTGTGTTTGATAATTGGAGCACACTGTCGTTAGCATACACATGAAGGTAGTTCCACACCTGACTGCAACGCACAAATTATTTCCTCATCAGAATTCAACCTCTTTTTCTCAGAAAAATGCATTTATTTGATGCAATCCAGTCAGATTCCTTGCACAGATTGCTTCATGATTTCTCCTAATGCATCAGCGGAGCATAAATATTCATTTAAGAGCAAAACGTTAGCACATCTTCGTAAGCGAGAAATGAAATGTGTTACCTTAAGTCTGTTGGTATTGGAGCCTGATCCAAATGTAATTTACAGCATTGGTCTTGTACACTTTTCAGGGATAGAAATATGCAGTGTTTATTTAAGTTAATTGGATTCAACGCTTGATTGCAGATTTTCATTTCACAGGTACTCAAGGACAGCTCCTTGGGTTAATAGGTGTCCCACAGGTTTTCAGGGTAACCTTTCCACCCTTAAGTAGTAAGAGTGTGAGCTGTGATTTAATTATTCATGGGGGGCTGTTCCCTTTATCTTGTTCCACGTGAGCTTCCTCTCTTTCTTTGATACTTTTCCCCCTCCTTCTGCAATTGTTTGACTGTTTTCCTGGTAGAATTCAGTTTTTCAAGCCTGTTCCACTTTTCAGTGTTATCGGGACTGATCTTAGCCATGAATTTATGTACTTGCCTTTGTCTCACATTTCTTAATTCTTTCAGTTAACAAAACTCTGTCTCTTTCTCCTAGTTGTGCCCATCCTCCCCCAAGAGTTCCATCCACCAACAACCCATTTCATGCACACATTGTATAAGGTGTCTCATTGTTTTTGGAAACCCTGAGAGCTGGCCATTAGCCTACATATGTTCGTCAGATTTCTCAATGGCTGATGCACTGCACACAACTGCTTCCACAGCCCCAAAATAACTGAGCAATGTGCATTTAACAACTATGAAAATGATACACAAAACAGGCCAGATATTTCCAGAGCACAGCAAATAACTTGCACTTGAACTTTTAGGTTTTGAAGTATTGCGAGGCAAGTTGTTATAAGTGCAACGTGATTATTATGCAGTGAGAAAAGGAATTCTTCTGGAAAAATGGCAACTTATACTTACACACAAACCATAATGCAGTAAACATCCTAACCTGCTTTGCAGGAACAATATAAATGAAATATGATAATAAATCACATAAGAAATTAAATCATATGACCAATAGCTTAGTCAGAGAGGGAGATTTTAAGGGCCTTAGTAGCAAGAGGATCCATATAATGTCTTACTGGTTTGCAAATTTAAAGGATAAGGTGCTAAAGGACAAAAGTAACAATACAGGAAATAACAAACAAAGGGTAATAGGATACCAAGCAGATAACTGAAGAATGCACCATCAATTAAAACCAGAGTTGGGAAAATGTTAAAAATGCACAATTAAACGCTCTTTATCTGCATGTGCAAAGTACGTTTATCAATATGGATGAACTAATAGGACCATCCATAATAAATGAGTATAACAAAAGTCATTGCAACATAGTTGCAAGGTGAGCAAATCCTGGACCTGAATATTCAGGATTTGAAGATGCCAGTGTTGGACTGGGGTGTACAAATTTAAAAATCACACAAGACCAGGTTATAGTCCAAAATGTTTAATTGGAAGCATTAGTTTTCAGAGCGCTGCTCCTTCATCAGGTGGTTGTGGAGTACACAACTGTAAGACACAGAATTTATAGCAAAAGTTTACAGTGTGATGTAACTGAAATTATACATTGAAAAATACCTTGATTGTTTGTTGAGTCTCTCATCTGTTAGAATGACCATGATAGTTTCACTTCTTTCATATGCAAATCACAAAACGTTTTTAAAAAGTTACATTTTCAGGTTAACTTTAACAATTGGTGTCAGCCCAGATTATAATGTTATTGTATTAGCCCCTGTGTGCTGCTGTCTGTGCCATAATGTTTAGACTGATTCTAATATAAAAATATGAATTAACAGAATCTTACATGGATTCATGCAGTTTTTGAGCAAAGTACAATGTAACTCTGCAAGTACAAATTCACCCCACAAAAGTGTATACGTATGTGTGCATGTGGATTTGTGTGTGTGTGTGTGTATGTGTATGTGTGGTGGGGGGAGGTTTGTGAGTATCTGCGAGAGAGAGTGTATATGTGTGTGTATATTGAATCAATAAAGAATGCCTAAAAGACAAAATGGATAGGTATTGGGGAAATTTAGCAAAAAATTTAAAGTCAGGCAGTAAAAGGTTCTACAAGTCCATAATTAGGAAAAGTTTTGCTCAAAATAAATTTGGTACCTTGGAGAATAAGACTGGATATTTAATATTAGGAAACTAGGAAATGGTAGAGATGTGTATGAATGTTTTGTATCTGTCTTCACAGTAGAAGATTCAAAAAAATAATGGAAATACAACGCATGAAATGGAAGAAAGAACTTAAAACAATCATAATCATTAGAGAATTAAAAAAAAAGAACTGTGGATGGAAAACAAAAATGAAATTGCTGGAATAGCTCAGCAGGTTGTTATGGCCAGACCTGACACCTCAAAACATTTTGAAGCAGGTAGCCCATACCGTAACTTTGCTATTTGTTTTTGATAAGGGCATAGTGGATATTCCCGGAAAGAATGATCTGGTCCGACTGTCAAGTTATAAACAAACAGAATTCATTTACAAAATTACAGCATGAAGCACAAAGAACAGAAAATAGAATACCGGATAACTTATCCATTCCAAACCCAACAAACTATCTCCGACTTAATGATGCTGTTTCAAAGATACTTGCAACAATCCCCATAAATAGACTCCTGAGCACAAAGATTAAAAATGACACAAAAACCTTACAGGTTTCATGTCAGAGAGTTCAGCAACCTTTTTCACACATGCTCTGCTGCAATTAACTCTAACCTAAACCAAGGCTAGCTCCATAGCCCTTTGATTATACCAGTTTTTTTCAAGGCATGAAAGGCTTTGGCCAGAGGCATTATCTGTTAGGGGTAAACAAAAAAGGCCCCAATAACCCTTTCAAACTGAGCCAAGTAGGAGCCTTAGGTCATTTAGAATCTCTCTGAAAAAAGCCAAGGACAATCTAACCTTGTCAAAGGAACAGGTTTGTCACAAGGTCTGGCAGCATCTGAGGAGAGAAATCAAAGTTAATGTTTCAGGTCCAGGAACCCATCCTCAGAATTGGTAATCAGAGGTGATAATCATTAGAGAAATGATATCGGTAAAACTAATGAGACTAATGGCTAACAAATACTCTTTGGGTGATCTTAAATAAGTGTATATGGAGATAATGGACAAATTGGTTGTAATCTTCCAAAATTTCTTAAACTCTGGAAAAGTCTCAACATATTGGAAGACAATTAACATAAAATCTCCATTTTAAAAAGGAATGAGACTAAAAGCCTGAAATTATAGGCAGTTAGCTCTATATCTGTCATTAGAAAAATGCTAAAAATCCATTTTAAGGAAGTTAAGCAGTAGATTTAGAAAATTATAGTGCAATCAGGCAGAGCCAACATTATTAAGGGAAGTTACATTTAACAAATTTATTATAGTTCTTGGAAGAAATAACAAGCATGGTAGTTAAAGGACATTCAGTTGAAGTAGTGTATAAGGATTTTTCAAAGGCATTTGATAAGGGTGTCTCATAAAAAGTTAAGGTATAAGATAAGAGCTCATGTTAGCATGGTCTGATTAACAAACAGGAAGCAGAGGTAGGATAAATGGATAATTTTCAGGCTGAAAAACTGTAATCAACAAAATACTGCAGGAACTCATTTGAGGACCTCAAATATTTAAAGTCTATCATAAATGGTTAGATGAAGAGACAAACTTCAGTGTGGCCACTGACAATACAATGAAGGGGTAAGTAAGATGTGAGGAAGATACAACAAATCTGTAAAGGGATGTAGCTAACGTAAGTGAGTCAGAAAAGATGTAATATTTCGAATAAGTGTGAATTTGTCCACTTTGACTGAAAGAATATTACAGAATGTTGTTATAAAGAGAGATCTAGGTATCCTTGTATGTCAAAGTATCTGTGGAAGCATATACACTCACATGCATGTTATAGCTTGGAGCTTTGGATGGTGATGGATAAGGACTCCAACTTTCTTCCCATCACATGGCTGACAAGGAATCTCCCCCACTCCAAATGCATGTGATTAACATGTGTTGAAAGAATTTGCAGGTTGATACTCAACCTATTCAGCCCATTGTGAAATTACCTTCCTTGAACATTGGTTCTGGCATGGGGCCTGAACCCAGAGCAGTAACATTGTGACACTAGACCACCTAGTGTGGACGTGCAACAGGAAGGCAAATGGAATGTTGGACTTTATTGCAAGAGGCATATAGCTTAAATGTAGGAAAGTTTTGCAACAACTAGAGGGCATTAGAACCACAACCTCACAAATACTGTATACAGTTTTGCATTGGACATGCTTTAAAGATGGTTCACGAAGCTTAGTTTTGCAATGAAAGAGTTGCCTTTTGAGAAAAAGTATAATTGAGTTGGCCCTGTACTCATTTGAATTTTTAAAAATAAAGGATGATCTCATGGAAGTAAGTAAGATTCTGAGGGTGCTTTATTGAGTACTCAGTGTATCCCCATACATCAAGGGTTATGGGAATCAGGCAGTAAAATGAATCAGTCAGATCATCCATGAGTGACAGAGCAGGCCTGTGGGACAAAATGGCCTGCTCCTGCCTCTATTTCTCATGATTGTAAGATCTTTGAAGAGGAATGCAAGGTATTGAGGCAGAGAGGTGTACGAAGAGAATTCAAGAGCTCGGGGCAATTAGGCTATGAGGGAAACAACCCACAGTGACAGAGGAGGATGAATTAAAATTCAGGATACTCAAGAGGTAAGATTTTGACCAATTCAGATTGCCGTGAATTGTGCGTCTGGGTGAGATTATAAAGATGAGGACAAATGAAATGATTTCAACATATGGTTAAAAATTTTAAAATTGAGATATTGTTTGATCGTGAACCAATCTAAGGCAGTGAACGCTGATAGAGGAACAGGACTTTGTGAGAGTAAAGACATGAGCAGAAAAGTTTTCAATTATTTCATTTTATTGAGGGCGGAAGGTGGGAGGCCAGCTTGAGGTGCACTAGAAAGATCAAGCCTGGAATTAACAAAGCTATGAGTGAGGGTTTCATCAGCAAATGAGCTGAGACAGGGAAAAAGTCAATGTACAAATCGACAGTCTTTGTGATGGTTTAAATATGTGGATAGAAACTTTTCTCAGGTGATGAAGGGCTTTTACTTGTAATGTCGATTCTCCTGTTTCTCGGATGCTGCCTGACCTGCTGTGCTTTTCCAGCACCACACTCTCGACTCTAATCTCCAGCATCTGCAGTCCTCACTTTCGCCTAGTCAGGTTCAGTTATGTCAATTGTGATGACAAATGTAGTTTGGTTTTCAAAATATTGATATACAAGGGCTAGCTACTTTTGTGAAGGAGTGTCTTTAAAAATCAAGATGATAAAGTCCTTCTGGAGTAGTGACTTGCTCTTGTATTTGCCAAATAGCAGTTAACTGCAGACCACTGAAATGTTAATGGAAAGATCTTTATACTGTAGTGTTTAAAAGAAGTGGAATAAACATAAGGCCATTATATTTCATTTCAGTTCAGAAGAATGTAGGGAGTTTTGTTTAAATTCGTTTCAGAAGTAGTTTACTTTAGAAGGAATTGTTGTTACATTTAGAAAACAATTTACCTTCTCTCCTATAAACGGAAGCATTGTTTCTTTCTTCAGAATGTAGGTTCCCACATTATTCACCATCGTTTGAATTTGGAGGCAATGGAAAAGATTATTATTGTACTTCAAGAAAAAAATACTCAAGGTATGATCATCATGACACAAGGAAGTTGAAAGGGCTTTTTAGTGATGCCCATTAATTGAAGGAAATGATTTGAAATGATTGAAAATTAGATTGACTCGTTGATAGGGTGGATGCTTTATAGTGACACCACTGGTTATTTGGAAAACTTCAACTGAAAATAGAATAGATCAATCTATCAGTTCTGTAGGTTTTAAATATAATATTTAATTATCACCAATCCACTGTGCAGTTCCTCATATCAAACATCCAGGCTGTAAATGTGAAAAATAAAGCTTTTAATGTGTATTTCTTTTTTCTCTGAATACATGACAGTTGGCAGAAAAGTCTGGAAAGTAGCAGCTTCTTATATAAGCATGATTATTTATGCAAGGGAGTGGATCTGTATATCTGCTACAGCTCTTTGGTTGGTTAACTATGCTGCATGGAGCAGGCAGTAATGCAAATAGCCAAACAAATGTGAAATTGATTTTCTCCTTGTGGTTCACAGGAAGAAGGAGGGGAAAAATATAATTTATTTTTTCTCCACATCACTGAATAATGTGTTTTGTTTAGCATTTTGAATTTTGCATCTGCATGCTTGTCAATTCATCAATAAGATTTCAATTAGTTTGGTGAAATAAAAAAAAAATTGGGCTATGAAAGATCCAATTTTTGCACATTGGTTATTTTGCTAATTGAGAGTACAACCAATAACACAACCTATTCCTTCACAAAATAACATTCCTTTCGTTGTGTAGAAAGCGAGCAGTTTAGAGAAACTTTAAACATTATCAAAAAGAACATAATGAAAAATTCATTATTGAAGAGTATATTTTGTTTTTAAATCTTTACATTCCACCTGCCAGCCTAAGGTTCCAAACAATGCTTGCAACACAAGATCAAATTGTTCACGTGATGGTGGATGCACTTGCATTTCACTGAGCCTATCTGTGTGCAAAATTATGGCTACACTCTGTTACCAGCTTGAAACTAAACACAAACGTTGTTTGTTCTCAATTGTTATTGTGATGATTGGTTATTAGTGGGACAGCAGTACTGGCAATTTCAGAAGCAGTGATGTTGAATTAATACAGATAGCTCCTTGCAGTAATAAAATATATTCATCTTTTTAAATGTTTATCAAGAAATCAACAAAATCAAGAGTCTTCTAAATTATAACTATTCAATACAGCTTTATTTTGTTCAGATTTGCTTCCTTTGTAACTATTCCCAATAAATAATGTCTGTGTTTTTATTTTTTTTTATAAAATAAACCCCTATTTCTCTCCAGTTCATGTTGCGCACACTGAGAAAGGGAGACAGCTTGTATGTACAGAACAATATCTGAAGGGCAGAGCTTTCGATCAATCTTTGACCTAATCCCTAAGTGAAATATGACGTAGATACTTTGCATTGATACTGATACAAATCAAGAATGTGAAAATGTTCAGGTGCCAGAAACATTGAATAGGATGGAGGAAACACTGATAACATTGGCTAATCAGCAGGGAACAATTGAAGAAACATAGCCCTTTTTTGTTTTTATATCTTGAAAACATAATTTCACTAGAAAATTATCCATGTGACTTAAAATATACAAGAGAGATTAACAGCCCTCCAGTTTTTGGTGCTGCCTCAGCTCTCCAGTATCTTCGGTGCTTTCTGAGAACCTTGATGATTCCAACTGCCTGACTTGCACAAGGGTAAAACAATCAATTCCTACTGGAGCCCAATCCTATGAAGTTCACATTAGAGTTTCAACGCTTTTACGATGAATTGTTCCACAACCCAGAGGGATTGCGAGAGGACAGTACAGGGCAGTTGTTGAGGATAAAATAACAAAGTAATGCTGGGAGTCTTATTTTAGTTATCTATGCTTAAACAAAATCTGGATAGAAATATAACAACAGGGTGTATGCTTGGTTTCATTTAGATTGACATGTTTTAGACTGTATCACCATGGGAGAATATGCATTGAAAATTAGAATCTGACTGCTCTTCCTTTATTTTAGCGCAACCAATTGTGTCTTTGAGTTTTGCTGCTCTCCGTTGCCCCCTTCTGTTACTGTGTATGAACTATGAAGCTGTGAGTGTTCATTATTCAGATGAACAGATTGCTTAAATCAAAATAATTTACTGGCAGAGTAATTTATGCCTGTGGAACATAGCAGTTGCCATTACACAACACTTTTTTTCTCTCTTGATTTTTCTTTGTTGTCCTTTTACAGCTTTTGAAATAGGCAGCAGGAGCCTGTCACATCACTGACAGCACGTTGCTTTGTTAATGCCACTTATGTTCCGTTACCACAAAAGCCGACCCAATTTAACCTGCTTTAAAATGGGATTCTAATCAGAAGCCCTTTTTAAAGGTAAAATATTAAGGTGTCTGAAATGTTGATTTTTCATTAATCAACTTAAGAATGCCTAAGGTTATTGGCTTTTGAACGGTATATCGAATACTTTGAAAGAAAATAGCTTAAATTATTTGGGGGAACATGAGAAAAGTGCTGACAAAAACAGTTTATTTCAGCAGACATATTCAAAGTAAAACAACAAAGTGGTTCCTCCTTTTCAATCCAAAAGGCCCTGTCACTAAAAATTCCTAAACCCGAAAGATTATACTTTGAATTTTTTTGTCATAGAATCATAGAGATGTACAGCACGGAAACAGACCCTTCGGTCCAACCCGTCCATGCCAACGAGTTATCCCAACCCAATCTAGTCCCACCTGCCAGCACCCGGCCCATATCCATCCAAACTCTTCCTATTCATATACCCATCCAGATGCCTCTTAAATGTTGCAATTGTACGAGTCTCCACCACTTCCTCTGGCAGCTCATTCCATACACATACCACCTTCTGCATGAAAACGTTGCCCCTTAGGTCCCTTTTATATCTTTCCCCTAAACCGATGCGCTCTAGTTCTGGATTCTCCCAACCCAGGGAAAAAGACTTTGTCTATTTATCCTATCCATGCCCCTCTTAATTTTGTAAACCTCTATAAGGCCACCCCTCTGAAGCTCCAGGGAAAACAGCCCCACCCTGTTCAGCCTCTCCCGATAGCTCAAATCCTCCAACCCTGGCAACGTGCATGTCAACTCCAATTTTGGTGTCATCTGCAAACTTACTAACTGTACCTCTTATGCTCACATCCAAATCATTTATATAAATGACGAAAAGTAGAGAACCCAGCACCGATCCTTGTGGCATTCCAATGGTCACAGGCCTCCTGTCTGAAAAACAACCCTCCACCCCACTCTCTGTCTTCTACCTTTGAGCCAATTCTGTATTCAATTGGCTAGTTCTCCCTGAATTCCGTGAGATCTAACCTTGCTAACTAGTCTCCCATGGGGAACCTTGTCGAAGGCCTTAATGAAGTCTATATAGATCACATCTACCGCTCTGCTCTCATCAATCATCTTTGTTACTTCTTCAAAAAACTCAATCAAGTTTGTGATACATGATTTCCCACGCACAAAGCCATGTTGACTATCCCTAATCAGTCCTTGCCTTTCCAAATACATGTTCATCCTGTCCCTCAGGATTCCCTCCAACAACTTGCCCACCACTGACATCAGGCTCACTGGTCTATAGTTCCCTGGCTTGTCCTTACCACCCTTCGTAAACAGTGGCACCACACTAGCCAACCTCCAGCCTTCCGGCACCTCACCTGTTACTATCGATGATATAAATATCTCAGCAAGAGGCCCAGCAATCACTTCCCTAGCTTCCCACAGAATTCTGGGGTCCACCTGATCAGGTTCTGGGGATTTATCCACCTTTATGCATTTCAAGATATCCAGCACTTCCTCCTCTGTAATATAGACATTTTTCAAGGTGTCACCATCTATTTCCCTACATTCTATATCTTCCATGTCCTTTTCCACAATAAATACTGATGCAAAATACTCATTTAGTATCTCTCCCATTTTCTGCGGCTCCACACGAAGGCCACCTTGCTGATCATTGAGGGGCCATATTCTCTCCCCAGTTACCCTTTTGTCCTTAATGTAGTTGTAAAAACCTTTGGGTTCTCCTTAATTCTATTTGCCAAAGATATCTCATGTCCCCTTTTTGCCCTCCTGATTTCCCTCTTATGTATATTCCTACTTAGGCATACGCCTTCCCTTTCACCCTAACAGGAATATACTTTCTCTGGATTCTCGTTATTTCATTTCTGAAGGCTTCCCATTTTCCAGCCATCCCTTTATCTGCGAACATGTACCCCAATCCAATTTTGAAAGTTCTTGCCTAATACCATAAAATTGGCCTTTCTCCAATTTAGAACTTCAACTTTTAGATCTGGTCTATCCTTTTCCATCACTATTTTAAAATTAATGGAATTATGGTCGCTGGCCCCAAAGTGCTCCCCTACAGACACCTCAGTCATCTGCCCTGCCTTGTTTCCCAAGAGTAGGTCAAGTTTTGCACCTTCTCTAGTAGGTACACTCACATACTGAATCAGAAAAGTTTCTTGTACACACTTCACAAATTCCTCTCCATCTAAACCCTTAACACTATGGCAGTCCCAGTCTATATTTGGAAAATTAAAATCCCCTACCATAACCACCCTATTATTTTTACAGATAACTGAGATCTCCTTACAGATTTGTTTCTCAATTTCCCTCTGACTATTAGGGAGTCTTTAATACAATCCCAAAAAGATGATCATCCCTTTATTATTTCTCAGTTCCACCCAAATAACTTCCCTGGATGTATTTCTGGGAATATCCTCCCTCAGTACAGCTGTAATCCCTAATCAAAAACGTCACTCCCCTTCCTCTCTTGCCTCCCTTTCTATCCTTCCTGTAGCATTGTATCCTGAAACATTACACTGCCAGTCCTGCCCATTCTTGAGCCATGTTTATGTAATTGCTATGATATCCCAGTCCCGTGTTTCTAACCATGCCCTGAGTTCATCTGCCTCCCCTGTTAGGCCTCTTGCATTGAAATAAATGCAGTTTAATTTATTAGTCCGACCTTGTCCCTGCCTGCCCTGACTGTTTGACTCGCTTCTGTTCTCAGCTGTACCAGTCTCAGATTGATCTTTTTCCTCACTATCTCCCTGGGTCCCACCCCCCACCTTACTAGTTTAAATCCTCCCGAGCAGCTCTAGCAAATCTCCCTGCCAGTATATTAGTCCCCTTCCAATTTAGGTGCAATCCATCCTTCTTGTACAGGTCACTTCTACCCCAAAAGAAATTCCAATGATCCAAAAATGTGAATCCTTCTCCCATACGCCAGCTCCTCAGCCATGCATTCATCTGCTCTATCCTCCTATTCCTGCCCTCAGTAGCTCGTAGCACCGGGAGTAATCCAGATATTACTACCCTTGAGGACCTCCTTTTTAAATTCCTGCCTAACTGTCTGTAATTTCCCTTCAGAATCTCAACATTTCCCTTCCTATGTCATTGGTTCCAATGTAGACAATGACCTCTTGCTGGCCTCTCTCCCCCTTGAGAACATTCTGCACCCTCTCTGAGACATCCTTGATCCTGGCACCAGGGAAGCAACATACCATTCTGATTTTTTGCTGCTGGTTACAGAAACGTCTGTCTGTCCCTCGGACTATAGAGTCCCCTAATAAAATTGATCTCTTGGAACCCGATGTACCCTTCGTTGCATTAGAGCCAGTCTCAATACCAGAAACATGGCTGTTTATGCTACGTTCCGCTGTAAATCGATCCCCCACCCCCAACTACATTTTCCAAAACCGCATACTTTGTTTAAAATGGGGATAGCCACAGAAGACTCCTGCACTAACTGCCGACCTCTCTTACCTTTCCTGGAGTTAACCCATCTATGTGACTGTATCTGAGACTTCCCCCCCTTCCTATAACTGCCATCCATCACATACCGTTGCTGTTGCAAAATCCTCATTGCCTCCAATTGTCTCTCCAACCGATCCATTCATTCTGATAGGATCTGCAACCAACAGTATTTATTGCAGACATAATCAACAGTAACCCGCAAACTCTCCTTAAACTCCCACATCTGACAAGAAGTGCATATCACTCAACCAAAGGCCATTTTTGCTCCTTCTCAATCTACAGACCCAGAAGATAACATCATCTTATTCCTCTACAAAACACTGCTCCAGGTTAAATGAATAGTTACGGCTTATATTTTTAGTTTAATCAAGAGACATATCTCAAAAAATATGTAATCAAGAAAGAACCCACTCTACTCACTACTGCAGACTTTCTGTAGGCCACACTTAAAACTATTCACTTCTCTGATTCTGTCCTGTGACTTCACCCAAGCAGTTCCTCCAAGATTAGTTGTGAATTTCACTGTTTGTTAATTTTCCCAGATACACTCCGATGTCCAGTGATACATGAATTCAAACACCAAAGGCAGTAACTGTGGTGGTGTCAGTTTCTTTCTCTCTCCCTCTCTCTCTCTCTCTCTCTCTCCTGCACTGACCTCACCATATGCTTCCTTCATCCTCTCTTCTCCCTTTTAAAAGTGTTGTTGATTTGACTTTTTTTTTCCAAAGTTCCAAAACAATGCAACAGCATATGAAAAAGTAATTGCTGCTACTGGAATTCAAGGAAATAACCTCAAACATGTAATATACCTCAAAAAAAAGGAGCAGCTGTTACTTTTTCATATGCTGTTGCATCCTCCATCTTGGATTACCCTGTTGTTTGCATCAAATTGCCAGGTAGTGTCTGCTAAATGTTATGGTTTTATTGTTTCCTTTCATACATTTCTCTTCCAGCCATTTTGCTTGAAGACTCATTTTTTAACTTGCTTCATTGCTTGTAACTTTTTCCAAATGTTTTTCTCCGTGTCTTTAAGAAAAATCAAATCAGCCTCAAACATTTTGCTTGTCTTTCCTGTCACTGCAGATGGCAACAGTGGTGTTGTGATATTGTTACTGGTCTAGAGATCTGAATGAATAGTTCTGAGATGTGCATTCATATGGCAGTCAATAAATGTACTTTCAATGAATTTAAATAAATCAGACATAAAACACTAGTATCGATAATATGAGGAGGCAGTAACCTATTGGTATTATCTCAAGGATATTAATCCAGAGATTCAGTTATGTTCTCGGAACCCATGTTTGACTCCTGCCACAGAAGATTGTGGAATTTAAATACAACAGAATTCTGAAATTATGAGTCTAATGATAATAATGAATCCAGTGTCAGGTAAAACCTATCTGGTTCCCCAATGATCTTGAGGAAAGAAACCACTCTCCTGGCTACAGATCCACTGCAATATAGATGACTTGTAACTGTCCTCTGGGCAATTAGAGATGGGCAATAAATCTTGGCCTAGCCAGCGATGCCCATATCCTGTGAATGATTTTTTTTAAAAGGCATGTAACTATTGGATTGCAATTAAAAACAAACCCATTAAGGTCCTTTAGCAAAAGGAGCTTTCTATTCTTACCTTCCCTAGTCTTGATGTGATTGTTAACTGCTCCCTGAAATGGTCGAAAAGATATCGCCATCTTCTCAAAGTCAATTGGTCAATAAACATCCAGGGCACCTACACCCACATCCATCTCATAAAAGCTTATCTATACTATTGGTTTGTGCCCAGGATAAGAACTAGTTAGGACATGGTGAAAGAAAGAACATGATACAGGTCAAAGAGATAGTTAGTCGGCCAGGTTGAAGGGAGGAGAATGAAAAAGGGAGCAGTTTAGAGAAAAGGAAGAAATTGAGATAAACCTTTTTAATGTTTGAACAGAACTCAGTAATTACCATTCCCACAATAGTGGGTGAAGTCAGAATATACTTTAAATTTAATAACCGAAAGAATAGCTGATGCTGTAAATCAGAAACAAAAACAGAAATGGCTGGAAAAACTCAGCAGGTCTGGCAGCATCAGTGGACAGAAATCAGAGTTCATGTTTTGGGTTTATGACCAGTTCTGAAGAAGGTTCACTGGACCTGAAACTTTAAATCTGATGCTGCCAGACCTGCTGAGCTTTTTGAGCAATTTTTATTTTCTTTAATACTTTAAATTTAGTCAGATTTTTGAAGGTTATCTGGTGAGAAGAGTTTTCATCACATCCAGCTTGGTCTTTCCTAGTTTTGGATTTTCTCATGAGTTCTATTATATTTTGGGAAGAAAATAATCCAAATTATTTCCCAAACACTTTGGGCACAATTTTCCCCTGCCTGGAGACTGTAAGAAATAATTGGGCGAGTTGGCTCTGGAGAGCTTTTCTCACCAGTTCAGCAATTAAATGCTTGGTGAGGAATATCATTTATGACTGTCCTGGCTTGCCAGCAATTGAAGCCGTCGTGTTGTCACTTTAGGTCGCACCACCTGTTTCCCAGCAAGTAAGAAAGGTGGCAGGACCACGACCCTCTGCCAACTAGGTTAGGTGGGGCCTTCAATTGTCCTAATCTAAGACCAACCCAAAGCAGCCAATGGGAGGCCATGAGGTGGTGCTTAAAAGTCACCTCCCACCCTGGGCGGGTACCGGGGCGGGCTGTCCTAGAGGTGGTCGAAAGGTGTGTCAGGGCGGACCGAGAACTGGAAAGGGCATGGGGTGGACCGAGAACCGGAAGGTGGGTAGGGGCGGGCTGCCTTAGAGTGGTCGGAAGGTGGGAGGGGCGGGGGCTTGCTAGGTCTGTATTGTCTGCACTTTTGTATGTAACGGTATTGTCTAATGTACAAATGTCATTGTCACTGTCTTGTCATACGTGGAACTGGGATTTGAGGTTTGTCCTCCTCTCCCTGTAAAATGGTTGAACGGTAGGGTTTGGGGCCTAGCTTTGCTGCTCCTCTCCCTTGTAAAACTGCTGTCTTTTGTGTACAGCTGTCAATGTTTTTTGTAAACTGTTTTGTAATTTGTTTAATAAAATAAAAAAAAAGTCACCTCCCATCACACAGCATTGCCCTTTGATGTGAAGGGCAGTGTTTGTCACTGGCCACCCGGGTGTGTTCCTATCTTCCTGGTGGTGGAAATTGAATAAAGATTCATGCACTTTGTGTCTTTCACTGTGTCTCACACCTGCACACACACACCATGGAAAAAAAAAATATATAACCAGGAAATTACGTTAGGGCCCGGGTGTCCTTGGAGAAGGAGCACGCGGTGTCGACCAACACCCTGGAGATGTTCAGAAAAAAAAAGTCACCTCCCTGCCCTTGCCTCTGACACCTATGTTGACCCTCTCAATTCTCCCCCCCTTCCCCCACCCCCCCTCCACACCCCATGAGAAATGAAACAAAATGATTTACATAGGAAATGCTGGATGTCTTAAGACGCATAACGGTGGATAAGTCCCCCGGATCTGATCAAATGTACTCCAGAACATTTTGGGAAGCTAGGGAAGTGATTGCTGGGCCCTTTGTTGAGATATTTGTATCATTGATAGCCACCGTTGAGATGCCAGAAGACTGGAGGATGGCTAATGTGGTGCCATTATTTAAGACAGGTGATAAGGAAAAACCGGGAAGTATTGACCAGTGAGCCTGATGTCAGTGATGGGTAGGTTATTGAAGAGAATTCTGAGGAACAGGATTTACATGTATTTGGAAAGGCAGGGACTGACTGTGAATAGTCAACGTGGCTTTGTGCATGGGAGGTCATGTCTCAATGACTTGGTTGAGTTTTTTGAAGAAGTGACAAAGAAGGCTGGTGAAGGCAGGGACGTAGACATTATCGATATGGACCTCAGCAAGGCTTTCAACAAGGTTCCACATGATAGCTTGGTTAGCAAGGTTAGATCACATGAAATCCAGGGAGACCTAGCCATTTGGACACAAAATTGACTTGAAGGTAGGAGGTAGAGAGTGGTGGTGAAAGGTTGTTGCTATGACAGGAGGCCTGTAACCAGTAGTGTGCTGCAAATATCGGTGCTGGGTCCACTTCTTTTTCTCATTTATATAAATGATTTGGATTTGAATATAGGAGGAATGATTAGTAACTTTGTAAATTACACCAAAATTGTTGCGGTAGTGGACAATGAAGAAAGTTATCTCAGAGTACAATGGGACCTTGATCAGATGGGCCAAATTGGCTGATTAAGTTTAATTTCAATAAATGAGAGGTGTTGCATTTTGGAAAGGCAAATCAGAATAGGTCTTATACACTTAATGTTAGGGTCGCGGGGTTGTGTTGCCAAAGAAAGAGATCTTGGGTGCAAGTCCATAGTTCCTTGAAAGTGGAGTTGCAGGTAGATAGATAGTGAAGAAGGCATTTGGTATGCCTGTCTTTATTAGTCAGTGCATTGAGTATAGGAGTTGGGATGTCATGTTGTTCTGCACAGAACATTGGTGAGGCCATTTTTGGAATACTGCTTTCAGTTCTGGTCTCCCAGCTATAGGAAAGATATTGTTAAACTGGAAAGGGTGCAGAAAAGATTTGCAAGGATGTTGCCTTGGTTGGAGGGTTTGAGCTATAGGGAGAGGTTGAATAGGCTGGGGCTGTTTTCCCTGGAATGTCGAAGGCTGAGAGGTGACATTATAGAGGTTTATAAAATCATGAGGGGCATGGATAGGGTGAATGGTCAAGGTCTTTTTCCCAGGGTATGGAAGTCCAAAACTAGAAGGCGTAGGTTTAAGGTGAGAGGGGAAAGATTTAAAAGGATCTAAGTGGCAATTGTTATCACATAGAGGGTTATGCATGTCAGGAATGAATTGCCAGAGGAAGCAGTAGAGGCTGGTACAATTACAACATGAAAAAGACATCTGGATGGGTATCTGAATAGGAAGGGTTTAAAGGGATATGGGCCAAATGCTGGCAAATAGGACTAGATTAATTTTGGATATCTGGTCAACAAGGATGAGTCGGACCAAAGGGTATGTTTCTGTGCTGTACAACTCTATGCTTCTGTGACTGTATTAACCTCCTTATTGTTTGGTCCCCTGAAGATGATGTCTCCATTACAATGCATAACTCTCAGGTCAGCACTGAACAAAATGATTGCAGCTCATTCAGCCAACTTTCTTGGTGGTTGATTGGAGAGTCAGTCATTACTGAACACATTTGCCCCTATACACAGGCCACAAAATTGAAAATCTCCACCTTAAGGTCTTTAATGAAGGAAAGACAATCTGTCAGGATCATTTCTTCTTGGGTACCACAAGTTGAATATTCCCAAAATTTAGGTAACTATCTGTCTTGGGATATTTAATGGAGAGTTTCCCTCTGGGGAACTTTTTTCAAACAATTTCATACTACTCAGCCATTAAATATGCTCTGTGCCTGCATGGTGCTGCACTTCTGCAATCTAGCATTGAAGATCTCATGGTACTCAAACTACCAGTACATTTTAAACCCCAGCTGAGCACCTTTTCAAATGCTACTAGCTTGATTTGAAGTTAGTGCTGTATCCATGGTCTCAGGAATGTGTAGCTTTAGTGCAAGAAAGTCAATGACTGCATGTCATAGGGGAAGTGCCACTATCTCCCCTCTGCTATACCACAATCACTAACTCTGCCATTGCAAGATCCCACCAAGGTTTATGTTCTACCACGTCCAATATTACATGCAGCATCTTCCCACAATGGCTGTCACCCATCAGGATCTCCCCAAAACTACTAATGTTTTCTGCCCTCTGAACTTCTGACTCTATCACTTGTGAAACCCCACCACCTTTCCTGACTGAGCACAGTCCAGCCCCGTGACTGAACATAGCTACCTTTGAGTGGACTAAGGACTACTTCCCTTTAGACTTTCAGACATGGCCATATCATTGAAGTGCAGTCCTAGGATTGTTGCTGTTCAGGTGCTGGCACTTGCAGCGGTGTTCGCTGCACCTGCTATAGATGTGACATGATGGCAAGATGTCTTACACCAGCATGTCTATCCCTTGACCATTCATTGCTGGCAAACTTAACAGCCATGTCTGGCTTTCTCTTTGTATTAAATGACAAGACAAGCAAGTTAGAGATGTTGTGAGCATTTAAGTAAGCACAAAGTGAGTGCATGCTAAGTGCATTATGATCTCTAAGACACATTCTGTTCCAAAGTGTAAGTTAGATGCCCCTGCCTGCAAGCAAATCAATCTCACAGCGGCATTTCAGCAGAAGGTGTGGGTGGATGAGCTCCAAAGTGCAGTATTCAACTGATGAGCCGTACTTTATATTAGTCTGAAATGTATCATGATCGTTTGATAGTGCTGGTGCTTTGCTGATATCAACCGCTGTGGACAGAGGGTGCAGGCAGTTGCTGCCCACAGAGTATACTCTGAGATGTTGAACAGTGCTGGTTAAAAGGAGGCCCAAAGGAGACTCTAGCGAGCTGCAGCTAATAATTTTGACTTTCAAGTTGGAAATGGTGCTGTCTAGTGTCTTTCTGGTATCTGGGAAAACAGCAACCTGGATATAAATGAAGCATAATAAGGTTAATAATATGATACTAATTATATGCAAATAGATGCCCCACATCACTAGAGAGATTCTTGACCAGCCATTGGAATCTTAAGTGATAAATTGGGCATTTTTTCTCAAAGTGAAAAATATCTTACTATATTTTCAGAACTGTTTCACCCATGTCATTCAGTGACTGAGAAAGTTCAGTCCCATGTATAACTGCACTTCTTGCATTCACCTTGTTTATGTGTATGACTAAGGGAAAAAAAATGAAACAAGAAAATCTTTCAAGGTGATGAAATTCAGGTAGATTTCTCCCAGGCCTCTAAAACCAGTTGATTAAAATTGCCGTATATTGCTTTGCATTACAACTTACCCAATGGAAATTTGACAACCATTAATGTCACTTTCATGGTCCTAGCAGTCTAGAAACATCACTGTTGAAGTCAACTATTTGATCATGATATCTCTTTGTGTTACAGCTTTCAAACTATTCCTCAAACAGTCAAAACAGTATTACTTACATTTGACGAGTGTCAGTTCCACATATCTACCGGAGCAAAAACAAAATTATTCTAATTTGTCCATTTGTTGAGGCTCATTAATTTATAGTTGTGTCCTCTTCCTCTGTCAGGGATAAAATGAATAATGAATTACCTGTTTACGTTTTTATTATGCATGCTTTTTAGCATTTTGAAGAGTTAGCCATCCCCACTTTTCTCACCAGTATAAACTAGATTAACATAATGAGCTTCATAATTTCAAACCTTTAAATCCTGAATCCTTTTCTTCTCTGAACTCTCTCATGCACCAGGTTGGATCCTAAATTTAGATGTGTTCAAATGAAGTGATAATGTTGCATTTCAAAATTAAATAAAATTGTCCTCATTGTAAAAAAAAGCTAAGTATAGCCTTTCTCTGAAGGGCTGAGAGTTGCACGTAAATCTGGTCACTTATCAACCTGTACATTTTTTTAAGCATTGTTTCTATTCTCTGCAACAGTTTACAACTATCAGCATGAACCATTGCCTGTTAGTCCTCACACTGTGGGTTATGTGGGTTCTGTTTCATGAAGGAGGGTGCCTGTCAATGTGATTATGGATAAAGGAGTCTTTGCACTCTTGAGGATGGCTGTGTCATTTCCAGTCCAGGAGTATAATCAGAGTAACTATGAAACGCATGGAAAGTGTCAGCACAACTGACTGAACAAATTGATCATTTTGGAGTATTTAAACTGAAAAGCTGTTGTTGACATAACAAAATTTTAGTTACTAGATTTAGTTTTGTTGTTGGAAATGTGTTGCTGGAAAAGCGCAGCAGGTCTAGTTTTGTTGTTGGTGAGTTAAACAGGACTGATATCCCTGCTGTAGCTAAAATAAGCAAAATATTTTCCTTAGCTGAATTTCAATTGTTCTAGCACCAGCTTAATGTCCTTTTAAATGTAGGACATGAAGGATGAAATAGACTCTGAGGGCTTTCATTTGGAAGGACATTTTGGGGCAAAAATTGTCTTCATGGCAGTTATGTAGCTGCTGGCATCCTCCTTACCATCTGCCAAAGGTCTGGATTATAACCTCAGGATTTGGAACTGATACAGTTTCTGTTGAATAATAAGTCAAAACTTATTCCGGTTTGCATCCAGTTGTGAAAGTTCTATGTTCATACCAATCAAGTACATTAGTATGGAAAAGCGAGCATGAACTAAACACAAAATGGTATGTGTCATGCATACTTAAGAACATTAAAAGTTCACCATGCTGTTTTGATTTTATTGTTGTAAGTGCTTGGACCAGGAATCATTATCCATTCACCTTCAAAATTTGCAGAAGTCATTGGAGTTTCACAGAAGAAATAACTAGACTATCCAAAACAGAGAAACCATAAGAAGAAAGAGAGATCTAAGAAGCTATGAAATATATGTGGCTTCTTTTGTTTGGAAATCAGATGTTACAATAGCTCGTCTGAGCTGATGTCAGTAAAACAGATCAGCATTGTAAGCTGACAGTGGCTGCGTTTTGTCATTTATGTAGGACCTGGCAAACTGTATTTCAGAACCAAATTGGCTGCTATTAGATGTTTTGAACTGAAAGCAGGGCATTGAAGTACTTTGAAAAACAAAACATCCTTAATGTATGGGCTGCCAAAAGGAAAAAAAGAGACAGGCTTTACATAATATAAAAACAGACAATTGAAGCTTTTCACTATATTTTACTGTATTATTCACTGTAAAATGCAAGTGACAATAAATTATTCAAATTCAAATTCAAAATGAAGTAGGCAGCCACACTGATCTCCTCTTAACATTTGAAAGGGTTTGAGATATGCCCTGAATGATGCAAGTATGATCAAAGAGTATAAAGGCAATAGAAGACATGGTTTTAACTGAAAGGGGTTTAATGTCTTCAAAATTATCTGAGTTTGAGTCTTCTGCATCAACTGATTCATTGCAATTTGCATTTTCGTTGATTGGTCCTTTCTTCATCATGAAATATACTTCATTTGAAAAGCTGCCAAATGCTGTATTGCTTTATGCCATCCTTTTATAGTGCAACCACCAGGCTGAGACAAGTATATGCAGTATTGGTTCTAGCTTCATTTATCACACCATCTCCAAATGAAATGCTTCTGCCTGAAACAGAGTTGAAATTTTAATGTTTTTCGTGTGTCCACAGTATTTGAATCACAGTGCTCAATGTGGAAAATAGGAGACTGCCTTCTGCAGGTGAGTCTCAAGCAGCTTTGGCTCAATTACTACTCTATGTAAACGAATGGGTTTCAAGCCAACAAGCATATAAACATACAAATTAGGACATATGAGGAAAATTCAACCCTTGAGCCTGTTTAATAAGATCATGGCTTATCTCAATGCAGCTTCCACTTTCCTGTCTATTGTCTACACTCTTTGAATCCCTCGTCAATCAAGAATCTATCTAACTCAGCCTTAAACATATTCAGTGATCTTGCCTCCACTGCTATCTGGGAAATACAGTTCCATAGGTCTGACCTTTCCAAACTTTTCTCATGAGATAAGCCCTTCATCCCAGGAATCAGTTAAGTAAACCTGTGCACAATGCATCTATGCCCTTTCATAAATAAGGAGAGCTAAACTTTACACAGCACTCCAGATTTGGTCTTTCCAACATAATGTGAAAAGAATTCCCAAAATTTATATTCCCTTCCCCTTGCAATAAACAATACCATATCACATGCCTTCCTCACTACTTGCTGCACCTTCATATTAAGTTATTGCAATTCATTTGCTATGCTGGGATACCCAGGCCTGATCTTTCCCTATTTTGGTGAAGTGTCAGTTTGAGGAGTTTTGTGGAATGTTTTTCTAAGTGAACCATAGCAATTTTTCTCACACAATCTTTCACTATTATTAATTAAGCTCCTTTACTATACATCTAGGATCACTGCACCCTTCTTATTGAATTATGTAGTTGTGGAGGTGGAAGTGCTGACTGAAGCTGGAATCTTTCAGCATAAAAACTTTGGGTGTGAGGCTTTAAACCTTAGCTGCACAAAAATGCCACAAATGTCCATTCCAAGTTTGTGTTTTCATTTTGAAAGGAGGTGGGTGAGGAAGGAAAACCATGATGTGGAGATGCCGGTGTTGGACTGGGGTGGACAAAGTTAAAAATCATACAACACCAGGTTATAGTCCAACAGGTTTAATTGGAAGTACAAGCTTTTAGAGCACTGCTCCTTTGTCAGTCAGCTAGCTGGACTATAACATGGTGTTGTGTGATTTTTAACTTAAGAATGTGTAGTTAGAGTGGACAGGATCTGGAGGTCCTGGTCGATGGGATTGTGGAGCGACAGGCCATGATCTCCCTCAGGACCACCAGTGTAGGCAGTGGCATCAAACCCTACCAGCTGGGTCAAAGATAACCCTCAGGTCATTGCCATTTCCAATGATTGGAAGGAGTACATAGCTGTGTCACAAGAAGCTCAATGATTTTCTGTGCTTCGCAAGAGTAAATGCGACCATCATCCCTCTGCTACCTGATAATTATTCCAACATTGCTATTACTTGGTAATCAGCAGGAGGTTTCCTAGCCCATGACCTGATGTCATGAGACTTCATGGTATCTGCAGTCAATGTAGTGAACTCCCAGGTCAACTTTATCCTCTCTGTATACTCAGCAGAGGTGGTGGCACCGTAATCCAAGATCAAGCATGATAGCGTTGGGAACAGAGGATGGATAATGTCAAATACCCTATTAACATCCAAACTCGGCTGCTAATACATTAGTTTCATTGAAGACAGGTTTAAGCACTGATTGTATAATTTCCAGCACCCACAGTATTTTGTCGTCATGCCTGACTATTTACATCAGGAAGCAAGGCAAGACAAAGATTTCTTACCTGCAAGTTCTAAATGAAGTGGCAGTGTGCTCAAAGACTAGACAAGGCAGAGGTGTTGACAGCAGGCAAGGAAGCACAAAGCAAGTGTGCATTAATAAAGGAAGCTAAGAGCCTTGGGATGGGTCCATGAGGTGGTTGTGTCCCTGTACATAATGCAATCTGCCAGGGCATTACAATGTAGGGTGTCAGTATGCTTCAAAATGCAGTGCTGAAATGCTAAGGTGTGTTCTGAGGTAGTTCAAGATCTGCCATGATAATGCAAGGAGGCTGGTGGTTTGCCAAAGCCAACTTCCTAAGATGAAAGGTGGAAGCAATTGCTACCCATATGGTGTACCACAAAAGAATAATGGCCAACATAGAAGCTTAGAGAAGACATTGGTTAGCTGCACCCATCAGGTAACCAAGGCCCCAGGTGACTGGGGATTGGCACCATTTAGCTTTTCACTGGTACCTGGCAGAATTGTAAACCGCATTTGAATGAGGCAAAACTAGCCAATAATGAGATGCTAATGCATGCAAATAAGGTTCTTGACACATACTAACAAGATTCTTGTGTAGTCATTGAAACCTTAAGAGGGAAATCAGACATTTTTCTCTGTGTCAAAAATTTCATTTTTTATTCTTGCTGCATTCTTCCAAATTTCTCGTCATTACCCATGCCACTCAAAAGCTAGAATAATTCTGCCGCTAGATTCCTTTGTACCTGAGAATTCTCAGTTTTTATTCCATTTGTATAATAGGCAATTTTTCTATTCTTCCTGCAGAATAGACAAGTTCATATTTTACCACCTTATACTATATACATTACGATGGCACAGGAGATAAGTTCTCTTTGAAATCAGGACTTTGCATATCTACTGTTGTTTGCTTTACTTTTGTCTGGTTCAGGCAAGTGCTGTTATAAAGCTAGAGTTGTCATAGTCCTAGCAAATCATAGGACTACTCTCTCATTACAGGGAGATGTCTGGGGGTAGTTTAACCTCAGGCATGGTAACCTCAGCTGGAGTGGGAATGGTATGCATGCTGATGACGTCATTCTGCATTGTAAACCAGCCACCCAGCTAACTGAGCTAACCATAGGAGTCAGTTAGGAAAGACCAAATCATGTTTCAGACTATACCGTAAATCACATATTTTAAGTTAGAAGCAGTTATATAAATATATGATTAATTTTGTTTTTAACAGGTACACATAATTTAAAGGCATAATTGTTGGCATTTTTTAAATTCACACTTGGGACATTGGCATCATTAGCTCGGCCAGCTTTTATTACCCATTCCAAGTTGCCCTGGAGAACATGATGGTGAGCTGCCTTCAAGAACTACTGCAGTCCATGTGCTGGAGCCTTTAGGTAGGGAATTTCAGGATTTTGAATCAGCAACAGTGCAGTAACAATGATATATTTCGGAACCAGGATGGTGAAAGGCTTGAAGGAAATTTACAGATGGTGCTGTTCCCAGGTATCTGATGTTCTTTTCCTTCCAGTTAAAAGTGGTTGTGGCTTTGGAAGTTGCTGTCTAAAGATCTTTGCTGAATTTCTGCTACTGAACATACGTGGTGCAGGGAATGGATGCCTGTGGTTGTGGTGCCAATCAAGTAGGCTGTTTTCTCCTGGATGTTGTCAAGCTTTTTGAGTGTTGTTGGTGCTGCACCCATTCAGGCAAGTGGGAAGTATTCCATCACACTCATGGCTTGTCCCTTGTAAATGGTGGACAGGCTTAAGGGAATCATAAGATGAGTTACTCACTGCAGTGTTCCTAGCATCTGACCTGCTCTTTTAGCCATTATATTTATGTGGTGAGTCCAGTGAATTTTCCTCAATGGTAACTCCCAGGATGCTGATCGTGATGGATTCAGTGATATTAACACCATTGAATGGCAAGGGGGTTGGTTAGATTACCTCTTATTGGAACAGATCATTGCCCAGCATTTGAGTGGTGGGAACATGACTTCCCACTTGTCAGCCCCTGGTCTTGTTGCATTTGAGCATGGACTGCTTAAATATCTAAAGAGTCGCAAATTGTGCTGAACATTGTGAAATCATCAGCGAGCATCCCTATTTCTGACCTTATCACTGAGGGAAGGTCATTTATGAAGCAGCTGAAAATGGTTGGGCCTAGTTCACTGCTCTGAGGAACTCCTGCAGAGATGTCCAGGAGTTGAAATGACTGACCTCCAACAGCCACAGCCACTTTCCTATGTGCCAGATATGACTCCAATCAGCAGGAAGTTTATCCCTTGATACACATTGATTCCAATTGTGCTAGGGCTCCTTGATGGCACTTTTGGTCAAGGGCTTCCAAGGGCTTCACTCACCTCGCCTCTGGAATTCAGTTCTTTTTTTTTCTATGTTTGAACCAATACTATAATAACATCAGGAGCTGAGTGACCCTGGAGGAACCCAAACTGGGTGTCACTGAGCTGGTTATTGTGAGCAGGTGCTGCTTGATCACACCTTCCATCGTTTCCATCATGATCGAAGAAGACTGATGGAGTGGTAATTGGGTGGGTTGGATTTGTCCTGCTTTTTGTGTACAGGATATACCTGGACAATTTGCTACATTTTCTGGTAGATGCCAATGTTGTGACTGTACTAGAAGAGCTTGGCTAGAGGAGCGTAAATTCAGTGCTATTGCCAGAATGTTGTCACTGCCCAATACCTTTGCAGTATCCAGTGTCTCTAACTATTCCGTGATATCATAGGGAATGGATCAAATTGGCTCAAGACTGGCATTTGTGATGGATCAATCATTCAGCACTTCTGGTCTAAGATTTCTGCGAATGCATCAGCCTTATCTTTTACACTGATGTACTGGGCTCTTCCATCATTGAAGGTGGGGATATTTGTGGATCAAGTATAATTTGTGCCCTTGGCATCCTCAATGCTTCCTCCAAGAGATGTTTAACATGGAGGAGTATTGATTCATCAGCCGAGGGAGGATAGTATGTGGTAATCAGCAGCAGCTTTCCTTGCTCACGTTTAACCTGATGCCATGAGACTTCATGGGGCCAAGAATCAATGTTGAGGACTCCTGAGTAGTTCCCTCCTGACTGTATACCACTGTGCCACTACCTCTACTGGGTCTGTCTTGCTGGTGGGACAGGACATATCCAGGGATGGTAATAGTGGTGTCTGGGACATTGTCTGGGAAGGTATGATTCCGTGAATATGACTATGCTTAACTTATCTTTGAGACAGCTTTCCAAATTTGACCTAGCCCCCAGATGTTAACAGGGGGTTGCAGCATTGACAGAGTTATTTCTACTGTTGTCTTCCTATTGCCAGATGGTCTGCCCGCTTTCGCTTTTTTGTTAACACATCATAGCAAATGATACAATTGAATGGCTTGCCAGACCATTTCAAAGGGAAGTTGTGAGTTTGGAGTCACATGTAGGTCAGACCAGGTGAGGATGTCTGATTTTGTTCCCTGGAGGACATTAGTAAGCTAGATGTGTTTTTCTGACAATGGTTTCTTGATCATCAGTAGATTTTTGTAGTTTTTTAGTGGTTGTGGATAATAGCAAAGAAATTCTAGCGATGAAATGATCAATATCTGTTAAAATTTCTGGCTCTATGCTCACTATATCACATGTTAGATTAGTTTCCCCACAGTGTAGAAACAGGCCCTTTGGCCCAACCAGTCCACACTGACCCTCCAAAGAGTAACCCACCCAGACCCATTCCCTTACATTTACCCCTGACAAATCACCTAACACACTGGGCAATTTAGCATGGCCAGTTCACCTGACCTGCACATCTTTGGATTGTGGGAGGAAACCCACGCAGACATGGGGAGAATGTGCAAACTCCACACAGATAGTCTCTTGAGGAAGGGATCGAACCCAGGTCCCTGTGAGGCAGCAGTGAGCCACCATGCCGTCCGTATATGACAATGGAGATTTGTTAAACATATGACCTACAGAACATCTGTATGGTATAGTTCAGCCTAAATGAAAAATGTTATCATTTTGGCGTTTTCCTCTCATTCAACCAAAGAGAGACTAATTGTAGTCTGATAGAATATTTTACTTAAATACAATGAATTAGCTTCATGATCCAGCACAAAAATGATGGAATTCAAAGGAAGAAAACTGCTTCAAACCCAATACACCATCGATTGTATTAAGAAAATAAATACTTGATTGTATCTTTAACAAATTGCATATGGAAATGACACTTTCGTAGTTCTGTATGAACATCACTGGTCTCTGAGCTTTCCAGAAAGAGGAAAAAGACATCCTTTTCAACAAATAAGAAATTGTGTGTGGGAGTACAAAGGGAGGCCTAAGAAGGTAACACAGTAGTACTTTAAATTATGCCATTTAACATAAGTACATTTTAAATACTATGATTTGATTAGCTCTTATCTGTGGTCTCTGACAATGCATTAATTTTAATCATGTGCTCTTTGACATGGATTCTGCTACTGATTTGTGAAGTAGCAGCAGGTCCTTATCACTGAGGCAATTAGAGCATATGCTGGATCAGGTGTCCTACATGTCAGTTTTCCACGTTCCTAGAAATACATCAGATATGATGATTAAAAAGAAAGAAATTGTTCAGGTTAACCAAATCTATTATATATGAAATGTTAAAATAAATGACACTTGTACTTGCGGCTATTATTAACAAAACACTGTCGAGGAATTATGTCTATGTAATGTGAACCCACACTCCTGATGTGAACCTTCACTTCAGCAGTGACATGCAGATACATTGGAAATTAATGCCACTTTATGTAATTCATTTAATATGATATTTGCTGATTGCAGATTGAATTTTCAGGATGTTTTGTGACCAGCTCCATTGGCCCTAAGTCAGACGTGGAGAAAAAGTCCAACTTTTTTTTAACATGTGGTTTAATCTTATTGTTTACCAATTAAAATTTGCTTTCTGAAAAAAAATACTTCTACTGTAAGAAGACAGAGGGTGGTGATTGATGGGAAATATTCATTGTGGAGTTCAGTTACTCGTGATGTACTGCAAGGATCTGTTTTGGGGCCACTGGTGTTTGGCATTTTTATAAATGACCTGGGTGAGGACGTAGAAGGATGGTTTAGTAAATTTGCAGATGGCACTAAAGTTGGTGGAGTTGTGGACAGTGCGGAAGGATGTCGCAGGTTTCAGAGGGACATAGATAAGCTGCAGAGCTGGACTGAGAGGTGGCAATTGGAGTTTAATGTGGAAACGTGTGAGGTGATTGACTTTGGAAGGAGTAACAGAAATACAGAGAACTGGGCTAGTGGTAAGGTGGATGAGCATAGATCCCTGAAAGTTGCTACCCAAGTTGATAGGGTTTTAAGAAGGTGTACAGTGTGTTAGCTTTTATTGGTAAAGAGATTGAGTTCTAGAGCCATGAGGTCAAGTTGCAGCTGTACAAAACTCTGGTGCGGCCTCGCCTGGAGTATTGCGTACAGTTCTGGTTGCCGCATTACAGGAAAGATTTGGAAGCATTGGAGAGGAGATTTACCAAGATGTTGCATGGTATGGAGGGAAGATCTTATGAGGAAAGGCTGTGGGACTTGAGGCTGTTTTTGTTAGAGAGAAGAAGGTTAATAAGTGACTTAATAGAGGCATACAAGAATATCAGAGGATATCAGAGAGGGTGGACAATGAGAGCCTGTTTCCTCAGATGGTGACAGCTAATACAAGAGGACATAGCTTTAAATTGAGGGGTGATAGATAAATTACAGATGTCAGAGATAGGATCTTTACTCAGAGAGTAGTAAGGGCGTGGAATGCCCTGCCTGCAGCAGTTGGACTCGCCAACATTCAGGGCATTTCGATGGTCATTGGATGAACATATGGATGATAATGGATTAGTGTAGGTAAGGTGAGCTTTAGATTAGTTTCACTGATTAGCACAACATCAAGGGCTGAAGGGCCTGTACAGTGCGTAATGTTCTCTGTTCTATATTCTACTGCTGCAGGAAAGAGTTGAAACCTCAGGTAGTGAAAGAAACAATGTATATCTGATATCAAAGCAGCTGAATATCAGTAAATCAGGGTGCGTTTGGGCAGGTAAAATCTTAAGTTATATTTCTTAACTCTACCCCTGCCTCAGTTGAACTATTGATAAAATCTTCATTCAATATTTTGTTATCTCCAGACATAGTCTTTTGGCCATCCGTCCATTTTCAATGCTCATAAAATTCAACTCATCCAAACCTCTGCTACCTATATCCAGACTCACAACAACTTTCAGTCACCTATTATGTCTGTGCCCATTATCCTACACAGACTCATGACCAGAAATTGTTTTAAAACTATCCCTCAAATGATCAACACTCTCCATGGGTTTGTCTCCTCCAGCTCTACTCAGTCCTAGATTTCTGCACTCCTCCGACTCTAACATCTTGCACATTTCCCACATTACTCTATTATTAATAGCCATACCTTCAGCTAAGAGCTGCAGACCCTGCAATTTCCTACCTAAAACTCTTCCTCCTTAAAGACATTCCTTAAAATCCAACTCCACAATCAAGTGTTTTGTCATCTATCCTACTATCATTTCATGTGGCATGAGTCAATATTTTCCAACAATGCTCACTTTATGGACATTTTGCTATATTAAAAGAGCTATTTAAATGCAATTTGTTGTTCTGACCATATGTAGCTTATACTCAAAGTAGGAAATTGTGAAACAAATAAATAATGTGTTTATTATTAATACATCAGAATGTGAAGCAAATAAACATATTTTATATTTATTAATGTTTCCTTTAACATTATTGCATCATTTCAATTATTATAGGCATTTTCTTCTAATTTTAATTTCTAGGTTTTTATTAGCTTCTGGGCGAATCATTGCAAGGAAAAAAATGTTATTTCTTACAGAAGACAGTCTGCAGGGTAATAGTACAGCAGCATTGTTTAATGTTTTAATTTTTTCAGCCTGCTGTTTTTTTTTCAGTTATTTATTTTCACTGGAGCATGCTTTGTGGCTTAGATAGACTTGACACATTCACAGTGTTAATCCAAAATTTCAATAGGCTCATATTTTCTTGCGTAAAATGAGTAAACATTTCTTAATAAGTTTAAGCATTGATTAAAAATTATTAAAAACTTACTGAAAGCTCCACGATAGAAAATTTATCCTGTAAACTTATTGTGCTTCATTCAATTAACTGAGTTTGACAATTGAAGTTGGTTCTTAAGGAGGAATTTGTATTCTCAGAAGTATTTCAGCTTTTTGACATATGAATGAATTAAGGAAAATGGGTTGGGTATCTGGGCATTTTCAATCACTTGAGTGTTCCATCATAATATACAGGAGCTTTAGCAGCTCACTAAGCCCAATCACATTACAGACCCACGTGTTATGACCCCAGCTAATGGTAATGTTTGACAAATCAAATCCCAGAGTGAAAGTTGGCTTGGTAGGTCTTGAATTTTATTTTTCTTTTGTTTACAATAGAGATTGGTCATTGAATACATTCACAAGAGGCAGTCAATGTATTTTTAACAAAAGAAAAGAAAGTAAAGAAAAACACAAATTACACCACACCACAGAGGAACTAATGGAATAATTTAATTACAGATCTCAGCGAAAACAATTAATTCCTTTTATCTCAGCAATAACCTTACAGACATTTAAACCTCAGTGAACAGTCACCCCTAGCTCCACACTAAGTTTCTTGCTCAGCTTACATGGCCGTGATCAGATTATTTTTGACAAATATCTTCACCTACTTAGATGCTATTTTCTTCTTGTAATTCAGGTAGTTCTTCGGGTAAGACCTTTAAAACAAGTGGATAACTCAACTCACTATTACTTAACATGGGTTCTCTAATCATATATCTTAAACAGTCTTGTAGGATATGTTTCTTTTTGACAACCTTCTGCTTGTAAACTGAATTCTAAGCTATTCAGGACCTGTCCCCAGCCCTGAATGTACCTCTGTTGTTATGGACCTTTTCTTTCCGTATGAACTCGTTTTTGCCAACCCCACTCTTTCCAGTGTCTCAAATCATGTCTTGCTAGTCATTTCGTTAAAATAACATGACTTCCTGAAAATAATGTTTTGAACCCACTATTCAAAATGAATCTTTGACCATTAAAACTGCAAATCGGACCTCAACAGAACTGGAAATTAAAATCCATGGTATGCCTTTGTACGTAAAGCACAGAATGTTAACATATAGGTACAGCAAATAATAAAGAAGACAAATGCAATGACAGCCTTTATTGCAAGGGGATTTGAGTTTAAAAATATGGATTTCTTGCTATAATTGTACAGGCCACTGAGACAACACCTAGAGTACTATGAAGAGGTTTGTTCATCCTAATTAAGGAGGCATATATTTGTATTGAAAGAATTTCAAACAGGGTTCTCTAACTGAGGAAATTAGGGCTTCGGATCCTGAGGAAAGGTTGATCAGGTTGGACTTAAATTTGTTGAAGTTTAGAAGAATGAGAATCTTATTGAAACATGGTTGTTTTGAAAATTACAAATGAGCCATTTTTCTATTAGACAAAGTAGATAATGATGTTTAAGTCATTTTCTGTCTCCTGTTCTCCCAGAAGCATTGAATTTCCAAACCTTTAGAAGAACCCATTGCGTTGTCCAAGGGTTAATCAAATTCTAAATGTCTCACTTTGTGATTGATGCTGGGATAAAACAACAAGAACCAGCCCAACATAAGAAATGGTTGTCGGCTGTGACACCTTGAAAGGAATTTTAAAAACTTAATTTTGGGGTTTTATTTTCCCATGCTACAGATTTTAAACTGGAAATGTTCTTTTAAGTTTGTTTCTTAAAAATGTTCAATATCAGAACTGCATGGTGTTGACATTATGCTTCAATGATTAACAAGGGCTTTTGTTTCATGGCCACATTACTTCAATTGCCAGGCAAGGACAGACACAGTTAAAGATACAGAGAGTTTGAATTCACTATTAAGATACTAGAGATGAATTAATCAAGTGTAACATGGTTAGAAACTCTCTTTTCAGTTTGAACCCAAGACTTATAACTAATCACAAATTTGACTTCACTATGGCTTTGGTTCTAAATTGTCCTAAATTATCAACATTCCTAAGTTTGACAATTTTACAAATCCTAGTTAAACTCACAGGATGCATGAAATATTGATGTCTCTTCCAACTAACATCAGCTGCTGTTCACTAATCCTTTACAGATCTTGGAATTCACTTCAGGTTTATATAGTAGTGTGTGATTTTTTTTGTGCCCTGTATGTATTATACACTATATAACAGCAATTCCTACCTGTATAAAACTGCAAGTATCCCATTAGGGAATCATTTATCAGAACATTTCAAGAAACCAAAATATTTTTATATGTTTGCAAATGTATAGGGAGAGAAGGAGATGACATTTTCTGGAATTGTTGGTATTTATGGTTACCTAATCCCAGCTGCATGAAATTTTTGTTTCATTTTCCCATTCAATTTACCTTGGATGAATGTGCCATGAAGTTAACATTAACATTTTTCATCATACACATTCATGTTTGCAAGCTGCGTCAGGAAGGAGATTTTTTTTGCATATCACTGCAACTTTATAAGTACTGGTTGCTAGGCAACTGCAATACTATTTTGGGCCGTCAAACTGAGAGGCTTGATAAACATTTTTTTTTATGTGGCATTTGAATATTATGGGAAGAGAAAATTGGAACAGTAGAATGCGTAGAATTTAGTTCAACGTTGCAAGTTAACGTATGTTGTTGTTAAGAAAATAAACTTGGTCTTAAAGCAGTTGGATGGTCACAAGTTTAAGACCAGGGACTGAAGGACATTTACTATAATCAGTGTGAGTTTTGATGGGTTCATCTGGGGGCTTTGAGCAGAATGTTTAAATGAAATATCTAGCATTGCTCGGGAGCATGGGATAAAACCTGTCAGAACTGCTCATGTTCCATGCAAATCATGCCTTTGTCAGTCATGTGGGGAGGAACAAAAAACTTATGACCTAGATAAGTCCCCCATAGGGAACTGAAAGGAAACTGATTTCTTTCTAAATATCAGTCTAAAAAGATCATCTTTTGTTTTTATCATTATGTTAGTGAGAAAAATCTAACCATTAAATCTTTTATCCCTTGCTTTTTCCCCACTTTATGGAGCTATTAATAGGCCACCTTCTTGTATTTTTCATATATAACTTCTTTGGGGCTACACGATTTGCTCATGATTTATCTGGCAGTCATCACTGAATTCCAATCCTAGAGCTGATGAGAATATACATGTCAGAACAATGAAAAGGACCCTCACAGATTCAGAAAGTTGCTGAATTGGTCCTGGGCCGCTATTCGGTTAGATTATATTAGTTGATACATCAGTGAGGTTTCGCAGTTGGCCTCCATATTAAACCAGGCAAAAGACCTTCCCAGTGTTCACTATCAATCCAACACACACCATGATCACTTAGCTTCCTCAAGATTGCTAAATGGCCTCTTGATAGGATTTTGTCCATTTACTAGCCAGTTGTGTTTTCAACACTCTCCGATATTACAAAAAAAGACAGAGGGTTGTCTCAAGGTACTTCAGTTCAATTTAAGACTGTTGACCATGTATGCCACCTGTAGACTGATTTTCTTACTGACTGTTCAAGCATGATAGGCCTCATTAGCACAATGCTTTCCACCATTCTTCACCATGGTCTGTTAATGATAATGATCTAACAAACTCATTCATCAATGATTGATTTACTCTATGGGTTAACTTCTATGAAGAATTGATACGCATTACAAGTTCTAAAGCAGACATTTCAATAAACCAACTAGTTTCTAAGTGTGCAGGGTGTAAATCAAAAGCAGACCAACTGCCAGGTAGAGTCGCAACATTGTTATACACAACACACAAAGTGCTTAATAGTGAACTCACTTAAAGATGCACATACGATAGTGAACTGTTTGGTTCAGCCTGAGACATCATATAGAAAACACCAATATGAAAATTCAGTATCATACTGACCTAAGCTGCCAACAATTGCACCCTATGTATCAGAGGAAAGAAGGAATCAGCACTTAGCCATTGTGCTAAGTGCTTAGTAATTACTGAGTAGAACATGATAAGCGTATAATCAGTATTTTTTTGAATGGACTCAATATGAAAATATTCAAAGAGGTTTAGGTAAACTTCTTTGGTGTATAAATTGTCATTAAAGTGGCATTGTTATGGCTTTGGATGGCATCTGGAATAAGTAATTGACACAGAAATCCATAATTTTGCATTACTGTACCCCAGCTAATGCCTCATTCTCGACATTTCTCTATGTTCCCACATTGACCACATTGGAAATTTACTTCAGTAACCGTAAGCTCTTGAAGTTGTGGAAGGTGTTACACAAATGCAGCTTCTATTTTTTCATTTTTGTCATTTACATCCATTTACCCTTCTAATATTTTCCTTAGACGTTCCTGCAGTGCCGCAACTTCATTTGACGATAACATAGAATATCTTTTATTGTCACCTGTATTTAATAGAAAATGCAGTGAAAAGGGTGTACATAGTGGAGATCTCAGGGTTGCAGCTGATTGTACAAAGTTTCTAAGACATTTGGAATACGGAGAGTTCTTAGGCTGTAGGACTATCTTTCATCAGTCTTAACAGGGGAGCTAACGTCCTAATGGTATTAATCCAGAGATCCAAGTAATATTTCTGGGACTCAAGTTCAAAACCTGCCATGGCAGAGGGTGGAATTTGGATTCAATTTGAAAAATAATCTGTAATTAAGAGTTTAATGATAACCATGAATGCATTGCCAATTGTCAAGAAAAACCCATCTGGTTCATTAATGCCTTTTAGGGAAGGAAATTGCCATCCTCACCTGGAGTACCTTCTATGTGGCTCCAGATCCACAGCAATGTGGTTGACTCTCAACTGCCCCGGTACAGTACTCATCCGTGCTTTTCATAAGATTTTGGCACCACCTTCCCTTTTTCATAGTAATTTAGTGTGATGATCTTGCAGTTACACAGATTTTTTTCTTCCATAAGATCGCTGTCGGGATCTTGTTTAGCATGGGGACTTGTTGTGACATTCATTGTATTCTTTCCTCACAGGGCTGGTTGCTGAAGTCACAATGCTGTCAGTCTGACAGTAATCTTCTGTAACACTGCTATTTCTCTGCATTGACGCACTACTGCATTTTCATTGTGTCCTGTTTTTCACAGCAATTTTCATACAACACTTTTATTTCCTACAGTAATATGTCCTGTCTTTCCAGTTTCTCACAGGTGTTGACTGATCATAGCTCCTCACCAATTTGGCAAAATGCTATTAGGGATTCATCACAACAGTCTGGTTTCTTAATTCAATTGTGATAATCGCAGTGGTCCTGTCCTTCATTCCCTGCTACATTTCAGTCCCATACAAAGGTTCACCACAAGGCTCTTGTTTCTCATACTGAGTTATAGTTTCTCTGAGATTTACCTCCCGGCTCTTGTTATTGCCAGGCTTGTCACGTTGCTTCTAGTCTCACTGAGAGATTCATTGCTCTGCTTTTGTTTTACACCACAAGGATTCAAAGTGACCCGGTTTTACAAATGACTGAGGATTATCAAGGTGCCGTTGGTCTTTTTATAAATTATATAATTCCGTAGGGCCATTTGCAAAGTACAAATGAAAGAACAAAGCATGGTGTAAGTGTAAGTGACTCACATCATTAGCTACATTGCATGACATTTTCCTGTGAGTTTTGCGTTGACCCTTGCCAAAACAATGCACAGATCATTATCAGAAGTTTGCTTGATTAAACTCCATGGAGATTGCAGGTTTTCTGAATTAACCCTTTTTTTGATCGCTCCTGCAACCTAAGCCCATTTACGCTACAATTGTCATTGAGTGTTGCCCATATATTTTTTGCAAAAATTGGATGTATTTTCTTCTTCTGATAGAATAAAAACCTTTGTTCAAACTCACTTCAAGATTAATCGTTATTGTGAAACAAAATGAAGAACTCAGCACACATTCCATAGAATTACAAGCTAAATGCTATCAATTGACATAAATATAAAATTCTTTTTCACCAAATTCTGAGCAATTCGAATATGATAAATTTCTGTTACATACACTCAGTTTTCAAAATTTTGTTTTAAATATTAACAACATTGATCTGAATACAACAACATATGAGTAACCGATATGTGTACATTTGTGAATCCACAGGGAATTCAGTAACTTGGCTGGGGAGGAGGGAGCAGGAAATGAGCAAGTTAGTAAGCAGGTTTGAATTAAGGTTCCATGTATCAAAGATTTGTATATGTCGACTTTCCATTTATAAGAACATAAGCAGTATACGAAAGTTCTGATCTAATTGACTGCCTTGTTATTCTAAGGTTTGTCTTCCTACCTATCTGGACATTCTGATCGAATAATGAATGCAGTTTTCATTGATGATATCAAAAAATATAAAATTCCAGCTTAGCTGTAAACTGGCAACAAAGCAATATCCTTTCACTGTTCCACACTTGTTCAATGTAAAATTGTTTATTTATTTTAGCAACCAAGTATCAATTTATGAAAGTGATGTAATTATCTTCCCTCTAAATAGGTGAAAAGTGGTAAAGTGTTGTTTCTGCTCAACGCATGAAAATTGTGTCTGCGCTATTCCATGCAATTGTCCCAACAAATCTAGGAAGATGCATTGCACTATTAAATAATTGACAGTTTGCATCTACTGTTTCTTCTTTGTAATAAGCTAATCAAGTTAAATGCTTCTATTTCACAAACATGTTACTTCAGATAAGATACCTGGTGTCTACATTGTAAGAGAACTGATGTTTATTTCAGAAAAAGCTCAATGTGGGATAAACTGTTAAGTTGTTAATAATTAGTCACAGCAAAGTATATTTTTCAGTTATTTGTGCCAAGTATTTTGGCAGCAGTAATGGAAGTTATGATTTCCGTGAGACACAAAATTATCTTAATCTTATATAGTTAGTGCTGGCTACTGGAAAAATAGCGATAGAAGATGGTAACATTGAGTTGTCCCCAGCCTTATATTTACAATTGAAAACTTGCTTTTCAAAACTATAGCCTACAACACAAAGTTATTAAAATCATACTCATTAATTATTTGCCTCATGAGAATTAATTACATGGAAATGTGTAAATGGAAAGAAATAACACTCAAAGACCCAATTCAAACTGACCTGCTATTGAAATGAGGCTCTCCATGGTCAACCACCGTGATGCCATCAGAAAAACCAAAAAGCAGGATAGTTAACTCTTTTTCCCTTTGTACTTTGAACTCTGATCCTCAGACCTTGTTCCCATTTGCTATATTTTCCATCCATGACATATGTGTGTGCTTGGATTTTAAGGGGGCATAATTTTATACAAATAATCTGTTTTTACCATATGTTAGAGGTAAATTTGTTATAATAAATAACTTTATTTCTTGTTCATTGATGAGACCTCATGAGTTTATTTTACCTTCAATCCATCCTTGAGATTAAATTAATCATATTTCACATTTGGAATGACTCATGGAATAGTGGGACTTAATTTCCAGCATATTTTCCCCATCGAGATTGTGACAAATGAATGCCGGGAATTGTGAGGTAATATATTTTGGTGGGAAGAGCATGAAGCTTTAGTATAAAATAAAGGGTGCCAGCCTGAAAGGATTTGTAGGAGCAGAGAGACCTGGGTATATCTGCATAAGTCAATAAATGGCTTACGGTAATAGGACAGGATCTAGTGATAAATGAATAAACTATACAGTATTCTAAGCTTTACATGGTCATCCTGAACATGTATAAGATGTTAGTTGGATATTGGCTGGAAAGTAGTGTACAGTTCTGGGTCCCACTCTTTAGGAAGCATGTGAAAACATTGGAGAGAATGAAGAAGTGGTTTATGAGAATGGTTCCAGTGATGAGAAATTCAGCTATGAAGTTAGATTAGAGAAGGTGTGACAGTCTTGCTTGCGGAAGAGAAGGCTAAGGAGAGATTTGGTAGAAGTTTACAAAATCATGAGGAGACTGGATAGAGTTGATTAGGAGAAACTGTTCCTTCTTTTAATGGATCAAGAACAAGGTGACATTGATTTAAGTTAACTTGCAAAAGAAGCAAATGTGATATGAGAATAACTTTTTCACCCAGTGAGGGGTTAGAATCTGGAACACACTGCTTGCAAATGAGATGGAGATGAATTCAATTGAAACATTGCGGAGGACACTAGATTATTATTTAAACATTAACAATGTTCAGGATTACAGGGAAAAGACAGGAGAATGCAAGAAACCAGAATACTCATTCAGTCACCTGGTGAGGACATGATGAGCCAAACAGCCTCATTCTGTACAGTATTAACTCTGCCATCATCAAAAATTATTATATTCTGCGATTTTTAATATTTAAGTGTTGAGTGTTTCAATATTACTTAGAAAACATATGCATTTAATAGGAAGGCTTGAACAAAAGTTATATGTCTGAATGTGTACCACATGATATAGTTTCAAAACTGTACGCATTTGTTAGAATTAATTAGTGCCAGTGTAAATGTTTACAGTTATAGTTTGACCCAAGTTTTTATTCAGCATAATGATAATAAAATCTTATGTTTATATTATTCCTTTAATGTAGTAAAACATTGAAGGGAGCTCTTATCAAAATAAAACTTGGTACAAAGGCCCATAAGTTGATGTTAGGATAGATGATGAAAATGAGGCAAGTTTTTTTTTTAAATGTTTAAGAAGGAATAAGAAATGATGAGGCAGAAATATGGATAAGGTAATTCCAGAGTTTCAAGCCTTGCTCCATGCTGACAAAAATAGAGCAGCTGAAATTGAGAGTGCTCAAAAGAATAGAATTAAAGCAGTAGAGTTATCTGAAAGGATGGAGGAGAGAGAAAGGAGCCCAAGGATCAATTGTAAAACAGGAATCAGAATTCCAAAATTGAGGCATTGCTTAACCAGAGACCAATAAAGATCAGAGACCGCAGGGATATAGGCTGGGAAAGACATGGTTACTCTTCTGTAAGGTCATGGTTCTGAAAGGGTTAATGTTGGAGACTGCGTTAACCTTCACCCAATCCGATATTATAATAACAGCTGGGTGGGAATAAGGCAGAACATCTTTGGATCCAATGGAATGCAGTCTGAGATCCACAAGTGGTTTTATCATTTTAGTAACTATGCCTAACAAGGTATTATTACTTGTATCTAATTGCTACCATGCAGTAAACTATATCGTGTTAAGACAAGACCCTTTCCTTGTGAACACTCTGGAATGGTTTATTGCCTACTGCTGTAAATTAAATAGAGTGTGAGACACAGTCAAGGAAGGAGAAATGGTGGCACAAATAGCATGAAAATAAACAGCAAGGTTCTGGGTGACTTCAACTATACAGATAGTAGGATGTTAGAGGCTAGCCAGGTGTACATTGGAGTAGTTAAGCCTCGAGACAGCTTGGATGATGGATTCAGGAGAAGAGGGATAAGGTGGTTGAGAATAGGTTGTTGCTATCAAAATGGAAATAGATAGATTTAGTGACTGCACAAGTACATGGTTGGAAGCTTATCTTGGGGTCAGATATGACAATATGTTGGGAATAGCCTGTTTGTGCCTTAGACAGTAGCCAGTGGGAAGAGTGGAGTCAATGGTCAGGAAATGGAGTTTATGGTTTGAACCAAAAACAATGGCTTCTGTCTTTCCAACATTTAGATGGAAGGCATTTCTGTTTATTCCAGAATATATGTTGATCAAGCAATTTGATAGTGTACAGATGGCAAAGGAGTTACAAGAGGCAGTATTGAAGTCAAGCTAAGTGTTGTTAGTATATTTAGAAAATAATTCATGTCACCAAGGAGCAGCTTCCAGGTGAAAAATAGGGGGAGGCAGCAAGGATAGGCCCTTAAGAGAAACCAGGTGAAAATATACTAGTGAATCAAAGTAAACCATTAGACGTGATCTATGGCTATGATTCAATAGATAAAAATGATACAATCAATGGTAGTTTGATGACAGAGGACATAAAAGTTGCTTTAGCCTCAGAAGACTCCAGTCTTATTAGAGAGAGATGACTGATGATGGTATAATTTGAGGGTCACCACTCCTCAGGAAAGGAAAGAGGTCGAAAAGGAGAGACCTTCATGGTAACCTCAACCAGTGCAGGAATCAAATCCACGTTATTGGTGTTACTCTGTATTACAAACCAGCCATCCAGACAACTGAGCTACCTAATCCCCTATTTATTGGAGGAGAATAGAGTATTCAACAATATCAAAAGTTGCAGGTATATCAAGAAGAATGAGAATAAGACTATTGTTTGTCTTTTATATTTACAGCACATGGCTTTGATATGTGCTGCTGTAGTACCTTGGTGCAGAAATCTGACTGCAGGAACTCAAACATCTCCTCATAAAGATGACAATGGATTTGAGAGGTGGCAAATGTTTGAGAACTTTTGAGGATAAAGAGATTTTGAAGACCTGGCGTTAGTTTGCAAATACAGTTAGGATCTAGGCTTTTTTTTAAAAAGAAGGGTGATGATGAAAAATTTGATAAAGGAGAGTACAGTGGCAAGAACAGAGAAATATTAACAACATCAGCAAATACTGAACCAAGAAAGGTAGGTTGAAAGATTGGTTGAAATATGATTGTCTGAACAGGAGGCGAGTCTTGTGGACCATTTGTTCCTGAAGAGCGAAAAACAGTAGATGGAATAGAATCTAGGGACAAGTGTAAGTCCAGGGCACTGGAGGTAACTTTAGGATGTAGTTTGGCCAGAGAAGGAAGTGGTTTATAAAGATAGTTTATTGGGAGAATAAGTCACATATGCCTAGATGATCTTTGAAGAGTGAGCAGTTTCAGTGATGGAGAACAGAACCTTATGATGCTCCGTATGATGAAGTCAGATTGGACTGTAGATATTTACACCAATTGACCACCAAAGACATTCAAATCTGCCTTGGACATAAAGCAGCAGAGATGTGGAGTTTATTCCAAGGAAATGACAAGGATTAGGAGAAGTAATGGAATAAGGCATTAGAGGTGGTGGAATGGGAGTTATTCAGTAAATTGATAGCTGCAGAAATATCATAGAGTCATAGAGTCATATATCAAGAAAACACACCCTTTGGTGCAACCAGTCCATGCTGAACATAATCCAAAACTAAACTAGTGACACCTGCCTGCTCCTGGCCCATATCTCTCCAAACCTTTCCTATTCATGATGACTTATGGGCCAAGAAAATTGGCAGAGTGTAGAGGTAAGTAACTTGAAGGAGAGGTTTTATTTCCAAGGTAGAAACATAAAAAAAGTGGGTTTGGGACAGAAAGGGGTATTTTGGTGGAAAGTGATGCAAGGAAAGAATCCAAAATTGCCTCACCAGTGACAATAATGATAGGGGTATTGCAGCTGCATATCATGATCAAAGGGGTAGCCATTTATGTGGGTAAGAGAGTTCATATCAAAGGAAAGAGTTAGGGAGGAAAGAATAGCAGTAATATTAGGAGAGGGAGAAAAGGTAGACATAAGAAGACTATTGAAGTCACTTAGATGTGTAGTCAATCAGATATTGAAAGAGGATGATGTTGTTCAATTGCCAAGACACCAGAGATTATAAATGGGGAAAGTATTGATGCCTGCATCTCCAATAGCATAAATATTTCCTGTAGCTATATTAATGCAGCTATTGGTGGGGTCTCTCTTAGAAACCACATAACAACAAAATAGCCACTGGTGTCTGAGGATGAATCTCGTACTGATCAATGCTGATAAATCTAGAAGTTGAAATAATTATGTACCATTGTTTCAACTATTAAACTGAAAACTAAGAAACATTTGAGAAACATCGATATTTCCTATTAATTTAAATTGTTTTTAAAGACCAATATATTACACAATGTAAATTAATTAGTTCCTAGCACCATTACTTCAGCCCTCAATAGGATAGAACCCTTGGTATGATTCGACAGAGAGGCAGTTTGAAAATGTGGTTTATGTCCTTGAGGGACAGCTTCTTCTGTTTAATCTTCTCCAGAAGAATTGTGACAGCTCGTTGAAATAGACTGAAGCTGTAGGGTGGATGGATGATGTTGGCAATCTCCTCAGTATTTTTTTCAAATGTGGACATTGAAGTGCATATGATTGATGGATGAAGATGTTTCATCCAAAGGATATTCCTGATGTAATATAGCACTGAGCCAGTCCTCTCACTATCCCAGACCTGCCTGTCTCACACCCCACCCACACCCCTTTTAAAGCATTCAGTTTTGCTAGACAGATCCAAGATAATGTACAAGTGTAATGATAGCTGAAAAACACCCTCACAAATCTCTGCAGCCATATTCATTAGATAACATCTGAAGGTGGTAAGAGTAAGAAAAATGATGGGAGTGGGCAGCACGGTGACTCAGTGATTAGCACTGCTGCCTCGCAGGGCCAGGGACCTGGGTTCAATTCCACCTTTGGGCAACTGTCCGTGTGGAGTTTGCACATTCTCCCTGCATCTATGCAGGTTTCCTCTGGGTGCTCCACTTTCCTCCCACAGTCTAAAAATGTGCAGGTTAGGATGAATTGGCCATGCTAAATTGCCCGCAGTGTACAGGGATGTGCAGGCTAAATGGGTTAGCCATAGAAACTGCAAGGTTACAGGGATAGGGTTGCTCTGGGTGGGACGCTGTTCAGAGGGTCAGTGTGGACTCGATGGTTCAAATGGCCTGCTTCCACACCGTAGGGATTCCATGGAGTTATTGCATGTGTGGGTCTTTTGGAGTTGAAACTTTATTGCTGGAACAGCACAGCAGGTCAGGCAGCATCCAGGGAACAGGAGATTCGACGTTTTGGGCACAGGCCCTTCTTCAGGAATGAGCAGAGAGTGTTCAGCAGGAGAAGATAAAAGGTAGGGAGGAGGGACTTGGAGGAGGGGAGTTGGAAATGTGATAGGTGGAAAGAGGTCAAGGTGAGGGTGATAGGTCGGAGTAGGATGGAGGCGGAGAGGTCAAGAAGAAGACTGCAGGTCAGGAAGGCGGTGCCGGGCTGGAGGGATCCGGCTGAGACAAGGTGGGGGGAGGGGGGATGAAGAAACTGGTGAAGTCCAAGTTCATCCCCTGCGGTTGGAGGGTTCCCAGTCGGAAGATAAGACGCTCCTCCTCCGACCGTCGGGTTGTTGTGGTTTGGCGGTGGATGAGTCCAATGACCTGCATATCCTCGGTGGAGTGGGAGGGGGAGTTGAAATGCTGTGCCACAGGTTGGTTGGGTTGGTTCGTCCGGGTGGCCCAGAGGTGCTCTCTGAATCGCTCCGCAAGTAGGCGGCCTGTCTCCCCAATATAGAGGAGGCCACACCGGCTGCAGCGGATGCAGTAGATGATGTGGGTGGAGGTGCAGGTGAATCTGTGGCGGATATGGAAGTTTCCCTTGGGACCTTGGAGAGAAGTGAGGGGGGAGGTGTGGGCGCAAGTGTTGCACCTCCTGCGGTTGCAAGGGAAGGTGCCGGGAGTGGAGGTTGGGTCGGTGGGGGGTGTGGATCTGACAAGGGAGTCACGGAGGGAGTGGTCTCTACGGAAAGCTGATAGGGGAGGGGAGGGAAATATATTCTTGGTGCTGGGGTCTGTTTGGAGGTGGCGGAAGTGACGGCGGATGATGCGCTGTACATGGAGATTGGTGGGGTGGTAGGTGAGGACCAGTGGGGTCATTGGACTCATCCACCGCCAAACCACAACAACCCGACGGTCGGAGGAGGAGCGTCTTATCTTCCGACTGGGAACCCTCCAACCGCAGGGGATGAACTTGGACTTCACCAGTTTCTTCATCCCCCCTCCCCCCACCTTGTCTCAGCCGGATCCCTCCAGCCCGGCACCGCCTTCCTGACCTGCAGTCTTCTTCTTGACCTCTCCGCCTCCATCCTACTCCGACCTATCACCCTCACCTTGACCTCTTTCCACCTATCACATTTCCAACTCCCCTCCTCCAAGTCCCTCCTCCCTACCTTTTATCTTCTCCTGCTGAACACTCTCTGCTCATTCCTGAAGAAGGGCCTGTGCCCGAAACGTCGAATCTCCTGTTCCCTGGATGCTGCCTGACCTGCTGTGCTGTTCCAGCAATAAAGTTTCAACTTTGATCTCCAGCATCTGCAGACCTCACTTTCTCCTGGGTCTTTTGGAGGTAAGATTTAGATATGCAATGTAAGTTTAAAAATTCATAGATCATACTAAACTCAAGGGAGTTGAGGAACTACAGGAGAAAATGCAAGTTGGCTGAACCGTGGCAATGAATTTTAAAACCAATTTGTATTATATTTTAGGTAATGGAAGAAGAAATAGATGATGGATAAATGTTATTAAGCTGGGTACAAGAGAGACCATTTAGAAATGACAGATTTTCCTGGATAGACTTTTCTGAGAGTCTCAATCTGAGTGGACATGTGACATGGTATAGCTGAAATGTGTTTTTAATTGCATTCCAATAATGAATTTTGGTGTCACTGACATCATAAAAATACATTTTTTTTAATTACAGTCCAACCAACTCCCTACCACTTTACAGACATCTCCTTTCCCCTACAATGTTCCCAGTACATTCTGGCATCTTTTGATACAGTTTACCTTCCAGCCCATTGCCACATTGAGCCATTCACATTGACCTACACATTGCTGAACCCAATGTGGCCTGACCATGTTGGCAAATGGAATATGAATGAGATCTTAATTGGCACCATTTCTACCAATAATTAACCTTACTTAGCTGACCAATTTTCCCCACTCATATAATCTATTGATATCCATCTGCACACTCCTTATATCTTCACAATATAGATTCTTGCCAATTGTATGCCATCAACTCATTTATTATCTATGTCTTCACTCCCATCTGGATCCAGACAATTGTCATCCTATCATCCATCAGTTTGCTTAGTACCACTTCCTGGAGATTCTAATTTTGTGAAGTTACTCATCCCTTCCACCATCTGATTTGTAACAATTTCTGGAGTGATTTTGTACCCTCTGGAATGAGGACAGAAGAAAAACATCTGTTTATTTCTTCTTACCCTTTTCCATTTTCAATCACCCTGTCAAAACACCTGCTACAGCTTTCTGCTACTTGTTTCATCCTGATTAACCATTTAGTCATTCTCTACCATCTCCACTCTCTCCCATACTCAATGCCTCCTGCTTTTGTTGACCTCTCTTTGTTTCACAGTGGTACTCCACAGTTACCTGATGAAGGTGCAGCGCTCCGAAAGCTAGTACTTCTCAATAAACCTTTTGGGCTATAACCTAGTGTTATGTGATTTTGTTTTTACTCAGAAATTACTGACATTGTGAAGCTGTGATGGTAGTATTGAGAAAACGTTGAACTGACACTTCTTGCAATAGTTCAAGGGGTGTTAAAAATCCCAAAAATGAGAAAACTGATCAACATTCCTCCCTTAACCAATCATTGTCCCAGTAATATTTAGGTAGACTTACATTCAGCAAAATTGCTGTTGTGTTCATCTATAATATTTATCCCTCAATTGCTGTCCCTTAAACAAATTATATGATCATTTATGTCACTGTTTGTGGGAGCTTACTGAGCGCAAATTGGTTTCTATGTTTCTTGCATTACTATTACGATAAGTCAAAAAGATACTTTTTTGGATGAAAATCCATTTAGGAGTCTCTGAAGTTGTGAAAAGCAGTATATAAATACAACAATTGCTTTTAAAGCACTTAACTGCATATGGAAACATCTTGAGACTTTTCGAGAGGTACGGTGAAGTACTGTACAAATGTAAATCAATCAGCCTGAGATTCAAACTTTAATCTTTCTTTACCTTAATTCTTAGTTTGAACTCATTTTTCTATTGATTTCTCATTCACTTCTCGCTATTTGTCTATGACCCATTTTCAGAAATTATATTTTTGTTTCTTCTTCAATAAACTTGTTCTAAATTTAGCAGGATCGTAAAATGACTCCTCATTCAATATCCATATTTCAATAGTTTAAACAGTGTGCTGATTGGAAATAAAATCTTTAAAATTTAATACTCCCATGCACTTTGGACTAAAGGTGCACTTTTAGCCTTTTCACCCCTGCTTTCATATATACTGCAAAGCTTTCACTGTGACAAATTCACATCAGGGCAGAAAATAACTACAGGTTCAACTTTCAAAAAAGAAAGGAAAATCCCATAAAAATGTCTCTTATGCATGTGGCAGAAATTGTGTTATGCTTCAGGGTATCCATTTATCACCACCTGGATTATTCACCTTGACCAGTCACATTTCAGGGGTTATATTTCTACAGTCCCCACAGGATTGATTGCCAAGCTATATGTGCTGATCGAACCTTCCAGTGCTTTCTTAACCAGTGAATGGAGAGTTGACTGAAGTACAAAGAGATAGCCAAGTGCTTCTGTCAGCTGGTGAACACTTAACTCAGAATGGAGTTTATTGAAGACTGACTGCAGCTATTATTAAATTGCTTCCAGTCCCACTTTCAAATTTAAATTCTGTCGTTAAAATGCAAGGCTTTATCACCTGCTGTCTATCCAGTCAAACTAAAGCAACTGGTATTCATTCTGATTTATAAAGCAAACAGTTTTTAATATATCACGTAATATCATCTCACGTCTCACAGCAACAGAAATAATGGGTTTTCTATTCAGATTGAAGCCTGGTTTTCCATGTGCGTGCATCCATTCCATGTTTGGTAATGTAGTGTGGTCGATGATTGACAGTGGATGTGTTGAGAGATGGTGTGAGCTGGAAGCTTGTGTCTGTGGAAGATTGCGCTGTTTACTGTACAATGTCTTTAAGCTATTTAAGAAGCGTCCTTTATTCACCAGACTGTATGTGAGCCCAAAACCTGCTATAGGAAAGTCATGTTCAAAAAATAATCTCATTATATTTAACAGCAGGTAGGCATTGTAAAATCCTCTGTAGCTTCTCTTGATTTGAATTTCATTGTAAAGGATGTGAGATGGCAAAAACTGGTGTCGGAAATGTAAACTGAAAGACATTGGATGTGGTAACTAATTTGCATTGGTGCCATTCATGAGTTACTGGCCTGTCATTCTGAGTGGTGAGTCTTCCATACACCATTAGCTGCCCAATTTAATTCTTTCTGCACAATATATGAATTTAATATTTTAATTGTTTTCAAATTTTTTAAAAAAATTGTAGCACAATGATGCCACCTAGGGGCTGTTGCATTAGAAATATTTTCACTGTCCTGTATTACCATGTAATGTTTAGTGGAAATGTAATGCTTTAAATAGCACAATATATTTGTAACTATCACTGACCAACAGCAGATAAAGTGAGATTCTGACAGTTTAAAATGTATGTAGGTTTTAAATTGTTGCCAGAAATTCTCAGTCACCTTGGCAATTTTTTTCAGGGATGAAAAGAAATTTATCCAGAATTTAAACTGTTAATAGACTGTGTAGATATTTCTAGGGTAAATTAAAGGTCATGGTATATCTAATACTTATAATTTGAAGCATCTGAACCACAATAAAGGATTGTGATACCTTGCAACCAGATGTTCTAATGATAATGTGAAAATTATATACTGAATTTTAATTTCCCTCGATGACTGAAGCATTACAATGAACACAGTCATCCACCTATATAGTAATTTGATCTGCTATGAGTTTTCCCCTTTGTGCAACAGTTCAAATATATGGGTCAGTATGGGAGAGCAGGAATGAACGTGGAGAGCATGGAATTTCCTGACACTGGCCAGTATTTTGCTTCCCAGTCATGCTTCCAACTCCAGACCATTATCTGTGAGTGGTGGAAAGCTTGTTAACTCAATTATCTGGCTAATAAGGCCACTTTACAGACAACCTTCTGTGGGGTTAGTAGTATGGCAGATGCCTGGAAGCAACATCCCAGTGGTAGACCAGTGGGCTAGATGCCAAGATAGCTTTTATGCCCACCACAACCAAACCCCACCCTTCCACATATGCAGCTGACATATTTACTTGGTCTTCCAGCTGAGGGCATTTCTTTTCGGTTCTGTATGATTCTTGGGAAGCTTGACAGTGTAAATGCAGAGAAGTTGTTTCCCTTTGCAGGAAAATCTTGGATCAGACAGCATAATCTCAGAGGTTCAGGGATTGCACTTTTAAAACAGAGATGAGGAGAAAGTTCAACTCTGAGGGGTGTGAATCTGCAGAATTCTTTACTGCAGTGGACTGATGAGGCTGGGACATTAAGTATAACCAAGGCTGAAATAGACAGATTTTTACTTAGCAAGGGAAGCAAGGGATATAGGGAAAAGGCAGGAGATTGGAGTCGAAAATTACCAAATTAGCAATGATCTCATTGAATGGCAGAGCAGACTCCATGGACTGAATGCTCCTGTGTATTATGGTCTTACTGAGAAATGGTGGAGCCCTGGTTTTTCATTCTTACCTGAAACTATAGGCCACAGCTCCTTCAGTGCTAGAGAGCTTCTTATTGACCATCCAGCTTCTAAAGCCACCCACCTTCCTTAATTGGACAGCCAGCACATCCTCTGGTCATTAATTTACCAATACCAAAAAAAAAAATCACTGTCAGGTAAGTATTCCTGACATGGTGCAGGTTTGGGTCCTGAATTTGAACTCTAGGTCAGGGTCTTGGCCCCTAATCAGAAACTCTGCCCATGGAATCAACAGGACGTAAGTGATAATCAATGCAACTTTATAAGAACAGGAGTAAACTTCTGGACCCTGAACACTGTTCTGCCATTCAGTGCCAGCATGAACTCCATGTTAACTCAATCGTTTCTTCAAGGTTCTTCTTGGTCTTAGCCTACAACATTATGAAAATGTTTCAAATCTACAAATAACTGATAAATTACATCAGATGACAACAGTCAATGCAATTCCAAATTGTTTGAGTTGTTTTCGTATTCTAAACATGATCTTGTATCATTTAAATGACAAAACATACAAAAAGACCAACTAGTAATATATTTCCTGTTAATGAACATTTTTTGTTAAATTATGCCTTGTTATTTGGGACAGGAAATGGAAGAAATTTCACATGATCAAAGGAAAAAGGCCAAAGAAGAGAAGGAATCTGTTGACAAGACAAAAGTGGTAAGAATTTATTTCTCCAACCCAAAAGATTGAAATTGATTTTGTATGTGGTCCACCATTGTTGCTGTGTATTAGGATAATTAGTAAAAAGTAATAATCACGAACAGTCCTGGAGAAAGATCTGCTGCTGGTCAGTTTGCACTCTTAAGAAATTTGTTTTCCTAATTTTCAATATGATTCTGAATCTGAAATTTTTTTTTAAAGTATTTTAATGTAAAATATTGACAGTTCAATGTGAGTAAGCTATTTCTTCATTACCAGTTGGAACACTGGGGTAAGCAATGAAAATCTATGCTTTTCGGTACTGTATCTGGCATTTGCTTCATTCCTGATCACAGCACCTCATTGCCATGGAGATATTTTGTTTTATGGTGTTTTATTGACAGAGACTAATACATATGCCAATATGAAATTTGGGAGCAATGCATATTAATTTGAGAAACTTGCAAAAATAGGCTGTTCAAACAAGCTTGACAACTTAATGATCTTGAATGACATATGCTTATAATGAAAGTACAGTGGGACATTGACTTGAAATGTGAGATATGAGTACACCCAATTTTATTCACCAATACTGGAGGAAATTAAAGGGGTAACACATGCTAAAGGCATTAAAACATATTTTCTAGGATTCTGGAATTTTGCCTGGAAAATATTTGTTTGTATACATTTTCAGGTATTTTGCAGTCTGCAAAGGTTGCATGATTGTTTTATATGGTAAGGAAATTTAGTCAAATCAATTCATTTCAATTCTGTCATAATTTATGAAGGAAATGTTTTCTTTATATTTTAAAACTTCTTCCTCTCAGAAGCAGGTAATGATATGTTAATAACAGAAGAAAGAATTCATTTTCTTGAAAGTTTCTCTATCACTACCTATGTACTTACAATCTTACCAGCTTTTGAGTTCAATTTTGAATATTGTAGCCAAGTTTAGAATTATAACTACTTTCAAATATATTTCCCAGCTAGCACTCAATTATAGACCCATGTTCCTGTATTACATGTTTAAGGATGTTCAAGAAAATGATTCATCCTAAAAACTTCATGTTTTTTCATTATGAATGATGCATTATTATTAATTATGAACTCAACATGCACAGCCATCAAGTCTTGAAGTGGGACTTGAAACCAGAGCTTCTCACTGCACCACAAGATTACACTCTCAATATCTATCTCATCAAATCTTTTCATTAACTTAAGGATCGTAATCAGGAAACCCTTCAGTGTTCTCTTTTCTTGAGAACGCAACCTCAGTCAGTCCATTTTTCCATTTCATTGTAAGTTCTCAGATTTTGTATTATTCTCATGAACCTATTTTGCACTTCCTTCATTTCCTTCAGTCATGGTCTAAAGAAGATGTGATAGTATAGGAATTCTGCTTTTCAGTATTGTTGTGCTAGAAATTAATCTCAGTACAATGTTTTGGGGGGTTTATAGAGTTACAGAGGTCTATTGTACAGAAAAGGCCCTTTGGTCTATTGAGTCTGTGCCAGTCCAAAACAACCATCTAATTATTCTAATCCCATTTTCCGTCACTTGGCCTATAGCCCATGCAGGCAGTGAGTTCCAGAATTCCATCACCCTCTGGGTTAAAAAGTCTTTTCTCACATCTCCCCTACACCTATTGCCCCTTACCTTAAATGTATGTTCCCATTCATTGATCCCTCCACCTTCCTAGCTACCTGTCTATGCCCCTCATAATTAGACACACCTCAAGCATGTCCCCTCTCATCTGCTCCAAAGAAAACAACCCCAGTCTATCCAATCTTGCTTCATAACAAAAATGGCTCAAGCAACATCTTGGTATATCCTCTCCTGCACAATCAGTTTGCTCCTATAATGTGGATTCCAGAACTGCATAGACTACTCTTATTGTGGCTTAAACAATTTTTTGTCCAGTTCCAGTATTACTCCCCTGTTCTGCAACTCAAGCAATAGAGACATGTATCCCATATGCCTTCTTAATCACTTTATCAACTGTTCCCACTACCTTATGGGACCAGGTGACATTCACACCAAGTTCCTTCTAATCCTCAATGCTTTCCAGGGTCCTAACATTCATCCCATATTCCCTTACCTTAATTGTCCCGTCCAAGTGCATAATTTCACACTTATCCAAACTGAATTCCATTTGCCACCAATCAGCCCATTTGACCAGCTCATCTAAATCCTCCCATAATTTAAGGCTATGCACCTTACCAAATACTACCCAACCAATTTTCATAACATCCACGAACTTACTAATCAACCCTTCTGTGTTTAATATATTTATATATACCACATTTACATATACCATTTATATTACCACAAACAGCAAAGGTACCCACTCCGATCCCCGCAATTTCTTAATGGTCTTATTAACTTGCATTATGAATTTTAATAATTTATCTATACCCTAGCTCTGTCCATTTTTCTTACCATTTTCCATCCATTCATATGGTATGGGGGTTGCTAGGAAGGTTTGCATTCGTTAACCATTCCTATTTACCTTTGAGAAGGTTCTGGTGAACTACTTTCTTGAAACCCTGTAAGCTGTGTGATGAAGGTACACATACAATGCTGTTAGAGAGAGAATTCCATGAGCTTGAATGAGTGATAGAGGAGGTTTAGTGGCATATTTTCAGTCAGAAAGGTGTGTGACTTGAAAGGCAATTTATAGGTGATCTCTGTGGCCCTTGTTTTTCTTGTGGCACAGATTATGTGCTTGAAAAGTGTTATGATGTTGAAGGCATATACTGTACCTGTAAGAGAGAGTGAATACTGTTTTGCATTGAGAGCATACAATCACAAGTCATATGACTGACTAGCAGTCCCAGAGTGTCCTGGAAAATTGAAAATGTGTTGCATTTGGGTGTGAAACAGATACCTGAATTGGTTTCTGTTCTGACAATTCAAATTTAGTCAATCAGTTTATATTATGCCCCATGATACTAATCCAATTGAGTTTGAATTTTTTTTTGAAATGGTTTTGAAATTAAGTTGATGTAATTTTAATAAGTGTTTTTTTATAGAGTTGGAGGCAGATAATAAGCAGTTAAGAGAAAGGGAGGCTTAGAGTTGTGCATAGTTGTTCTTTAATATTCACTTATTTCTTTATTTTCTTTAGACAGTGGAATTTAAGAGTTCTCTGTCATTATATTTTAACCGATTATGAGGTGAGGTGAGCTTTTCTGAGTGTTGGTTTAATCAACAGAAGGGTTCGCTGCCATGTTGTAACAGAAGGAACTTTGGCAAATTGAACTTGTGCAATTTGTTTATGGTTCAAATGATAGTCATGATCAATCTCTGGCAGCGGTTATGAATGTTTGATTTGAAGTGCATGCCAATCAAGCAGATTGGTATTGAGTTTCATTTGTTTTGATGGAGCTGGACTCATCCATGAAAATGAAAATTATTCCAACATTCTCCTAGTTTGTTCATTGTGGATGATAGTGAGATTACAGGGAGACAGGAATTGGGATTCTCTCTGCAGAATTCCCAAAATATGAACTTGTTCTTCTAGTCACAGAATTTGTGTGGCAGTTAGATTTCTTGTCAATGGCACTCTCGAGGATGTTGTTCATGTGGTGGACGTAGGAGGAGGATTCAGTGATGGCAATGACATTGAATGTAAGGGGCTGTTGGTTAGATTCCTTTCTGTGTATTTTTTATAAGTGTATGGCCTCCATATGGTTTCTACTTGTGCTAAAGTTCATGGAATCATACAGTGCCGAAGAGATCCTTTGGCCCATTGAATCTGCACCAACAAATGAAAAACACCTGACCTTTAACCTAATCCCACTTACTGGCATTTGGCCCATAGCCTGAATGTTATGATGTTTCTACTACCTTCCCAGACAATGCATTCCAGACTGTCACCACCATCAAGGTAAAAATGTTTTCCTCAAAACTCGCCAAAACGTCCTGCCCCTCACCTGAACCTATGTCACCTCAGGACTGATCCTTCAACCAAGGGGAGCATCTCCTCCTGATCCACACTATCCATGCTTCTTATAATCTTGTACATCTCAATCAGATTGCCCTCTCAATCTCCCCTGCTCCAAGTAAAACAACACAAGCCTATCTAACCTTTCCACATCACTTAAATTTTCCATTCCAGACAGCATCCTGGTGATTCTCCTTTTCACCTGTTCCAGTGCAATTGCACCCTTCCTGTAATGACATGACCAGGACTATTTAAAAGTTTATTTGTCATTTACCGCAATTTTTATCTATTACTGATGTGTATTTTGTCACAGTTTTCCTCTATGATACCGGCAGCACTCTATCCTCACCCCGACTCTCTATTTGATGCCATTTAAAATTTTCAATTGTAAATCATTTCTCAAATCTGAATTGCATATGTAAATAGTCATCAGCAGTGGTCCCAGAACTGATCTTCATGGAACACCACAGCTTTTAGAATTCACTCATGGAATGTGAGCACAACATTTATTGCCTGTTCCTGGTTGCACTTGAGAAGGTGATGATGAGCGGCCTTCATGAAATGCTGCAGTCCACCTGCTGTAGGTTGACCACAATGCCCTTAGGGAGGGAATTCCAGGATTTTGACACAGTGACACTGAAGAAACAGCGATATATTTGCAAGTCAGGATGGTGAATGGCTTGGAGGGGAACTTGCAGGTGGAGGTGTTCCCACATATCTGCGGCCCTTATTCTCCAAGATGGAAGTGGTTGTGGATTGGTAGATGCTGTTTAAATTTCTGCAATGCATCTTGTAGATAGTGCACCTTGCTGTTACTGAGTGTCATTGGTGGAGGAAATGAATGCTTGGGGATATGCTGCAAATCAAGAGAGCTGCTTTGACCTGTAATCCAGCTCAGTAGATTAGCTATCCTAAATTGCTCATAGTGTCCAGGGATGTGTCGGCTATGTGGATTAGCCATGACATATGCAGTGTTCGAGGGACAGGATAGGGAGGTGGGTCTGGATGTGATGCTTGTTGGAGGGTTGGTGTGGAATTAATGTCACACTATTCAGATTCTATGACTTGGTGATTCTATGAATGCTGTTGGAGCTGTACACATTCAGACTAGTGAGGAGCGTTCAACCACACTCCTGACCTGTGCCTTGTAGATAATGGACTTTGAGAAGTCAGGAAGTGAGTTACTTGCCACAGTATTCCTAACCTCTGACCTGCTTTTGTAGCCATTGTGTTTATGTGGCAAATCCAGTTGAATTTCTGGTCAGTGGTAATTCCAAAGATGTTAATGGTAGGGTTTCAGTAATGGTAATATCATTGAATGTCAAGTGGTAGTGGTTAGATGGTGATTGCTTGGCATTTGTGTAGCATGAATGTTACTTGCTACTTGTCATACCAAACCTGGATATTGTCCTGACCTTCTTGCCTTTCAGCATGGATAGCTTTGGTACTTGAGAAGTCTTGAATGATGCTGAACATTACTTAATTATAGGCGAACATCCCCACTTCTGACCTTGATGGAGGAAAAGTCATTTATAATGCAGCTGAGAATGGTTGGATCTAGGCACTACCCCGAAGATCTCCTGCAGAGATGTCCTGCAGCTAAGATGACTCACTCCTACAATAATGCCATATTCCTAAGTGCCATGTGCAACTCCAACCAGTAGAAAGTTTGCCTTCTGATACCAACAGATTTCAATTTTGCCAAGACTCCTTGATACCACACTTGGTTGAATGCAGCCTGAGCGTCAAAGGCTGTCACCTCTGGAATTACTTTGACCATGTTTAAACTAAGGCTGTAATGAGATGAGCGGCTGAATGGTCCTGATGGAACCAAAACTGGATATCCCTGAGCAAGATACTGCTGAGCAGGTGCTGCTTGATTGCACTGTTCATGATACTTGCATCACTTTACTGATGGTTATGAGTAGACTGTTAGGGCGGTAATTGGCTGAGTTGGATTTGTCCTGGTTTTTGTATACAGGACAAAACTGGCTAATTCTCAGGTAGATGTCAGGTAGATGTCAGGTAGATGTCCATGTTGAAACTATACTGGAAATGCTTAGCAAGGAAAGCAACAAGTTCTGGAATGCAAGTCTTCAGTACTGTTGCCAGAATGTTGTCAGGGCCCATAGCCATTGCAGTATCCATTGCCTCCAACCGTTTCTTGAAATATTTTGCCAGTCTGAGTACTTTGAATTCCCATTCCCACTCTGCAGCCAACTTGTAATTCATTCATTAGAAAGGTATTTGTACCTCACTTGGTGGAAGCTGATTGAGAGAAAATCCCAGTTAAGATTTTTTTAGAATTTAGAAGTCCAATTCTGATTGACTTTTAATAAGCTCCTCATTATGCTATTCTCTCTAGTAATTTTAACTTCTTGATGGAGCAATTTTCTAACCAACCTGCTCATAGATGTTATTAATGATTTTTAAAATCTCTGAAACAAGTACAACTTGAACCTAGGGTTCCTGGCTCTGAGAAAGGGACACTACCACTTCATCATAAATGTCCCTTGAACTTCCTGCCCTATTTAACAACAACTCCAATCCCTTTAACATCTACTGTCGCCCTGTAACAGTCTACATAGTTAAACCTGCAAATTGCCATTGGTTTAAGCCTTTCTTTGCGTCAACAGTTTTCTTTGGAGAAGCCTTTCCTTCTGATCCAGCCATTACCTTTCATCTTCCTGCATCACCATGATCTTTTTTATATAACATTTAATTCTCCTCATCTTTGAAAATTGATTGTATGTAAGAACTGATTTTACAAAATTCCAGCCTTCACAGAAGCTTTGCCTACCAGTATCAATGAGAGGACTTTATATATTATTTTCACAGTTTTCCATCAGTTAAAGTGAACAGAAAGCCAGGTGAAGTAAATTCCCAGTTCTCATTCCTTATGGAAAAGGTCTCCTAGAAGAACACAGTTTCAACAAATCATTCTTGTATATACATAACAACCTTGGTTATCCGAATGTCAATTATCTGAATTTCGGATTATCCGATCAAGATCTCAAGGTCCCGTAAAAATATTATCTGTTATCCGAATAATCAATTATCCAAACAATTAGTTATCCTAACAAAATACTCCTCAAATAATCGATGTTGTTCTGTATGTATTTCAGGCCTGTTTATAAGTAAAATTATTGTATTTCATTCAGAAATGTCTGTTCATTTGAATTAAATAAAATATTATAATGCAGGCTTTTTATCAGAAAGTAGGTATGCGGTTTTGATAACTTTCTCCCAATTCCCAAAACACTCTAAAGTGTGTTATTTTTATTCCATAAGTTTTGCTTTTCGTATCTGTAGATGTAGAACAAACCAAAAACTGTGCATTTTTCATACCACAATTTATTTGAACAGTTTATCTTTGCTCCATTCCTGGCCAAATGATCTTATCCAGTCAGGGACTCAGCCAGAGGAATCAGGGATAGTTTCAGTTTCCACATTTGACTCATGCTGCATAAACTGATTTCATCTGAAGCTGTATAATTATTGAGTTTTGAGGAGATTTGTAGCTCATGCTGAGGTTCTGGAAGTAGGTTTACTTGCTAAGCTGGAAGGTTCATTTTCTGACGTTTCATCACCATACTAGGTAACATCTTCAGTGAGCCTCCAGACAAAGCACTCCTGATGATTCCTGCTTTCTATTTACATGTTTGGTGATGGCTGGTGATGTCATTTCCTGTGATTATGCCATTTCATGTGGCAATGTCATTTCCGGTTGTTTGCCTCAGAGGGTGGTAAGTAGGGTCCAAGTCAATGTGTTTGTTGATAGAGTTCCGGTTGGAATGCCATGCTTTTAGGAATTCTCATGGATGTCTCTGTTTGGCTTGTTCTAGGATGGATGTATTGTCCCAGTCGAAGTGGTATTCTTCCTTATCTGTATGTAAGGATACTAGTGAGAGAGGGTCATGTCATTTTGTGGCTAGTTGATGTTCATATATCCTGGTGGCTAGTTTTCTGCCTGCTTGTCTGAAGTAGTCTTTGTTAAAGTTCTTGCACTGTACTTTGTAAATGACATTAGTTTTGCTTGTTGTCTGTATAGGGTCTTTCAAGTTCATTAGCTGTTGTTTTAGTGTGTTGGTGGGTTTGTGGGATGCCATGATGCAAAGGAGTCTGAATAATCTGACAATCATTTCTGAGATGTCTTTGATGTAGGGGAGCATGGCTAGGGTTTCTGGACACATTTTGTCTGCTTGTTTGGGTTTGTTGCTGAGAAATTGATGGACTGTATGCATTGGGTACCCATTCTTTTTGAAACACTTTATAAGTGATTTTCCTCTGCTTTGCAATGTTCCTCTGTGCTGCAGTGGAAATAATGTTCTGATGCAGCTTCGTTTGTGGATGTTGGGATGATTGCTTTCGTAGTTCAATATTTGGTTCGTATGTGTTGTTATCCTGTGCTGGTTTGATGTTCCCCATTGGTTGTTCACTCTACTGTGACATTCAGGAATGGCAGTTTGTGTTGTTTTCCTCCTCTTTAGTGAATTTTATGCCCGTAAGGGTATTATTGATGATCTTGAAGGGTTCCTCTAATTTGTTTCGTTTAGTGATGACAAAGGTGTAATCCTCATAGCGGACCCAAAGTTTGGGTTGAATGGTTGACAGTCTCTGCATTACTGTCTCTGCTAAGAACCGTAATATCGGAAATCCCATGGGTGTTCCGTTGGTTTGTCTGTAGGTTTTGTTGTTGAAGGTGAAGTGGGTGGTAAGGCATAGGTCCATTAGCTTGATGAAAATGTCTTTGCTGATGAAGTTGGTGGTGTTTGGTGTATGTGTCTTTGGGTCTTCTAATAGTGTAGTCAGTGTTTCCTTGGCCAGGTTGATGTTGATTGATGTGAACAGGGCTGTTACATCAAAGGAGACCATTATTTCATCCTCTTCTATCTTAGTGTCTTTGATGGTCTTCAGGATTTCTTGGGTGAAGTGGATAGAATGGCATAAGTCTTCTACTAAGTGTTTTAGTCTTTGGTTCAATTGGCTCCTTGGCCAGTCTGTAAGCTGGCATTCCAGGTAGTGAGACTATGAGTCTGAGGGGGGCTCCTGGTTTGTGAATTTTGGGTAATCCATGGAAGAATGGTGTGTTGGATCCGTCAGGTTTCATTTTTTGGAAATCAGTCTTATTTACTTCTCAAGATTTCTGAAGTTTTTTGAGTAGGGCTGTGATTCGGTTCTCTAGTTGTGGGGTCGGCCTATCGCCACTTGTTGGTAAATGTCGGTATTTGCAAATATTGCGTTTGCTTTTTCAATGTAGTCCCTTTGATTTAAAATGACTGTCAAGCATCCTTTGTCTGCAGGTAGGATAACAATGTTTTTGTCTTTTTTTAGTCTTTCTAGTGCTTTCCTTTCTTGTGTATAGACTGTGTTTCCTTCCTTTTTTCCTGCTTAACGTTGGTGCGACTACCTGTCTGATAGTTTGTTCTGTGAGTTGGTTGTCTAAAGCTGCTAAGAAATCTTTCTTGTCTGCATCCTGGAAGTTGTAATTTTCAGTGTCTGTTAAGGGTCGGTCCGATAAATGTTTTATCCATGCTTCTGTGTTGTCAGTGTTGTTACTTCGGGTAAGTTTATCTAGGTTTTTCTGCAATTCTAGTTTTTTGTTGTACTGTTTCTGTTCATTCATGGTCTGTTGCATGACTGAGTAAAGGTTTTTGGTGCTAAATTTCCCAGTTGTATTTACAAAGTATATTTATAATTGTATAATAATAATTGGTGTTGGTTAGGGAAAATTAGATTCCCACCTCTTGATTACCATCCAATAACCCTTGCTGAAATTACACAATGGTGAGGTCAGGAAAGGTTGGGCTTTTGAGATTGCTTTATCCAGCAGCATGCCTGGTCTTGCTATTGGTCCATAATGACTGGATACTGGAACACAATCCAGGCTCATGGACTTGTAGCCAACGAGGATCTAAAATCATCAAAGGAAGGCAGAGAATTGGTGAGAGAGACAATATTTTAGAAAGGTAAGCTTTATTGATTTTTTTATAACTGACACAATGATTTTAAAATTCCTAGCAAGCTTCCAGGTAAAGTGAATATTAGTGAAATGTTATAATGAAACTGTCAACATGCTGTGCATTCAATTTGCATGCACTAAACACCTATGATAAGTACAGATGATGCTAATCATATGGTATGGTTAACTGCAAACAATTGTAATTATTTTAATAAATGAAATATAATGTACTTCTTTCTTTATTAATGTACAGCTGAAAGAAATTTCCTTCTACTGTCAATGTATTTCGAACTCATAGCATTAAATGTTACTAGCGGGAGATTATCCATTCTAAATTCAATTAAAGTAGCACCTCCTGCGATTTCTTGCTCATTTTGAATCTTCTTTGTAAATGATTTTTCTCATCAAAAATCAGAACAAACCCCCATTAGTAATTTAGATTAATTATTATGACTTAATATGTCCCAGTGGAACCTTTTGAATGAATTCATTATAAACATCAACAAAATAGTGTTAGTTTTCCCCTGTTGGCATTATGACAACATTAAAACTGCAGTAACTCATATTTGAAAAGTTAATTCCAAGAAGATGCCGATATAAAACAATTAATTAAATGGTGAAATAAATTACACATGTTAAAACAGATGGTTTTGAATGAGGCAGCTGTAAGCTGTGAATATAACAAGGGATAAAACTGGGAAAAGTGGTGATTAGATAAAGCGTAATGAAGATCAACATAATTTCATTGAGAAAACTTCAGCATACAAATGCAGTAAAGCGTCCATTAAGACAAAAGATTAATTTTGTTTCGGCACCAGTATGTGCAAAGCAATCAGTTGGATAGATGTATTTTTTATTTAAACCACAACCATGGTTTACTTCACCAAGCTGCAGAATATATTGTAATTGCTTTCCTTCATTTAAGCATACTTTTGATATTTATTATATTGTATTTCTTAAATTTGGCTGTCCTCATTGACATCAATTCCTATTAATCATTCACACTGATAGTAGGTTGTCTACATTTATCCATTTTGATTGCCTTGAAAGGAGGTAGAAACTGTGGGGGAAGGGAATATACAGTTGACACCTTTGACTTTCGGAATCACAAAAGTGAGGAAGTAGACATTTTTTGTGAAATGCCGAATAGGTTCTGTGCAGTGCCATTTTTGTAAAAATACAAAATTGATTTAAATTATATTTTGTGCATTATTAGTGGTATTAAGCCTACAGTCAACAGTGTAACTCCTAAAGAAGATTAAGCTCCTATTCTTTGAGCTCCTTACTTAAAACTTTCAACTTGGTTTAACACTTGTCAGTTAAAAAGGCCTGCAGATATCTTATGCAGTAATGCCAATTTGTAGCTCTGAACATATATAAGGTGAAATAAACAAGTTCAGGAATAAAATAGCTGTCAAAAACATCAAAGCATAATGTCAAAACATTTAAATGAGTACACCCTTGACATTTAAGCAGTTATTAAGTGACACATAAAACACTTTTAAATTGAGTTGCTGTTTGTATTGACTCAGTTTGACATTTTCCCCTGAATTACTGAAGAAATGAGCACAAATTCCAAATTAATATCTAGACTCATATTTATTTTTAAATATCTGTCTGAAAATGAAAAAACTTATAAAAAAAGGGAATGTTTTCTAATTTGAATGAGAATGCTTCATTTGCTCACATACAGCAAATATTTTCAGACATAATTTGCATGTTTTTATGAATGAATCATCTCCATTAGTTCCAGTCTCACATTATGCTATTTTACATAATCCATGTGCATTGGATATGAATATATTATTTCCATGCCAGATTTTTTGTGTGAATATGCGTATTTTATGGATCACAGCTTTAAGCTCAGGGGACCAGAGGAGTTGGATGATGGTGAGTGAATACTCTTCTGAATGCCACCTCTGAACTACCATAACCTCTCTTCGTAAATACAGAGACAATCATTAAAATACGATCATCTACTAAACCAAGTTTAGAAACATATGAAATAGTATTATGGTTTCTGTGGCAGAATTGTAGATAAAAATAACCAAATGTCCCCTAATGAAGAAATTGCCAACAACAGTCCACTTATTGTATCTTCTTTTAACACAAACTAGAATACACATAAATTAAACATTGATAAACAGATAGCTTATGGTTTGTATGAATTATAAATTATTGGTGGAATGGCTGTTACAGTAAGAGATTACCTAGAGTCATAGAGTCATAGAGATGTACAGCATGGAAACAGACCCTTTGGTCCAACCCATCCATGCCGATCAGATATCCCAACCCAATCTAGCCCCACCTGGCAGCATCCGGCCCATATCCCTCCAAACCCTTCCTATTCATATACCCATCCAAATGTCTCTTAAATGTTGCAATTGTACCAGCCTCCATCACATCCTCTGGCAGCTCATTCCATACACGTATCATCCTCTGCATGAAAAAGTATCTTTTGTATCTTTCCCCTCTCGTCCTAAACCTATGCCTTCTAGTTCTTGACTCCCCGAACCCAGGGAAAAGATTTTGTCTATTTATCCTATCTATGCCCCTCATAATTTTGTAAACCTCTATAAGGTCACCCCTCAGCCTCTGATACTCAAGGGAAAACAGCCCCAGCTTGTTCAGCCTCTCCCTGTAGCGCAGATCCTCCAACCCTGGCAACATCCTTGCAAATCTTTTCTGAACCCGTTCAAGTTTCACAACATCTTTCTGATAGGAAGGAGAACAGAATTGCATGCAATATTCCAATAGTGGCCTAACCAATGTCCTGTACAGCCGCAACATGACCTCCCAACTCCTGTACTCAGTACTCTGACCGACAAAGGAAAGCATATCAAGCGCCTTCTTCACTATCCTATCTACCTGCGACTCTACTTCATGAGGTTAGGAAAAATTCACATCGCAGAATGCACACATGTGGTACCATATGCTGGATTTTCTGGGCCCCATCGATCAGTTCACCATTAATAGTTCAGAGGTGGAATTTCTGTTCTTCAGTTCCAGAGTGTTCTGCATCAAGGAATTGCCCCATTGTTGCTACAGCACCAAATGACAGCCGTCTCCACTACTTGAACTATAGGAGATGCCCAAGTAAAAATCATCACTAGAGCGAGGCATCAAAGTGAGTGAGATGGAATTTCACTGGGGTCAGACCCTGGCAAGGGGAAGAGAGTGGCTGGAAGCATTATAAAGGGGAAATTATGATTTTTGGATGGGGTGTGGCCCTAATGGGTGGAAGGACCTGCAAAGGAAGTTGCCTCCTTGTCCAAATGTAGCCAGTGCAGCAAGAGCTGCCAAGATTTCCTGGTCTCTGCCTCCCTTTATTTTGAGGAAAATAGAGACAGATGATGGATGAAGCCCTTAGATAACTAAATACACCCAAAGGCATGCAGGCTGTTCAGTACCCCCACCATACAATGTAAAATTTCATAAAAGTCAGGTCAAGGGTGCAGGCAGGAAAATGGTAAGAAGGCGAGATCCTAGATTTTATGATCCCTGTCCACCTTCAAACACATTAGTGGGCAGTACTAAATCCAGTCCACAAACTGGACTGTGAATGTAAGTGAAATAACTCCACAGATGCTGCTATCCATCACAAAGTCACCTTTTATTTGCACATGCATAGTTCTTGACATTGTTTCAGCTCCCTCAGAGCTAGCTCTCAGAGTGAACAGAACCTCTGGCACTCCTGTTTATAGCTGTCAGCTAGGGTTCCCTGATGGGACCAGACTAACAGCCCAAATCAGGCAACTCATATTCCATGAGGTCCATCCTGGCTGACCTCATTACAATCATCACAGTAAGAATGTAAGATCTTTCACTTTCTCTCTCATGGATTTGTTACTTGAGTCTCCTGCAATGGTACCTCCATTCCGTACAAGTCCATCAGAGGTGATCCTCACCCAAATGGCACCCTTCTGCAGATCCTTCTTAGGTAAATTTACAGGGACCTGCTACCAGAGATGCCCCAAAGACTCCATTCATAAACCCCATTAAATGGTCTAATCAACTTGGGCAAAATTGAAGTAGTAGCAATAAAATTGTTCAAATTACAATCCGTGCCCCGTTCAAGTAAATTAAACACACAGACACACATAGACCTTCTTTCAAATATATCTTCTCTGATTTATTTTGTTCTTTTCTCAAAACAGACTATTTGTTTGTGTTTTCTGTGTCTCGCCACACAGCTTTGTGAATCTTAACCTAGCTATTCTGCTTCCAGGTCATTGGCTGCCAGGTCACATGAAACAACATTTCTTATCATCCAAGAGAATTATATCATCCAAGAACCCTTTAAAATGATGCAAACTCTTGAAAGTCATTTTAAAATTTGTTGAAACAGAAATGGTTTCCACAAATAATTTAATGAAATTTTAAAATCGAAAGTACCAGCAGTATGGTACTCTCCACAGAGGTCCAGGAATTGTGTGGACAGAACAAGCAGCAACATATCTCCCAAACCGGTCCCAACTGCAAAATGAAGAGGAGGAAATTAGCCAAACTCCACCCGTGGGTCTGGTGATCACAATATATGATTAACCCAGGCACTCAGACAGTTTTGTAGTCAGTACAGTAAACTTGGGCTACCTTTTGTTCTACATGATTTCTTCCTATCCCTTGCATTCTCCATGTTGTTCATTGCCTCCAAACATTAGCATGGAGCCCAATAGTGTAGGTCCCTCATGTCATTTGTTGTATCATCTATATCTTGTAAGGTTTTTGGCTTAGTGTGTCGATGACAGCCACTTTTTGGAATAAAATCTTGTAGAGTAAACAAGATGAGGTTTATTGCTTCTTTGCAATTATTTACAGGCTATAAGAATAGATTTTAATCAGTATAAGAATGTTAGGAGGACCTAGCCTTCAGTCTGTGTTTCACAAAATCCTAGATTTCTCTCCCACCAAGTCTTCATGACATCACCACATTACTGCATTTAATCAGGTAATAAATATTTCAAACCCTTCAAGACCCAAATGCAATATCACCTTTCTGATGACTGTTACTGTCATGCATTTGTTTAGATAATTACATTTACCACCATCCCATCTCCCCAAATTTTTGACTTTACAAATTCAGATGATCTTGAGGTTTTGCTCTTCTCCCTAAATGTGTTCTCTTCAGACATGGAAGAATGGTAATTTGTTGTGTTGAAGGTAGTTGTCTTGGCTGTCTTTCTGATGGCGTGAGGTCTGAAGTTCTCTTCTGAAATGGAGGACCTTTGCTCTCATGTATTTCTTTCATGGAGCAGGGCATCCCTACAACATCAGACGCTTTTTTCTTGGCCATATCTTAATCATTAGATATTGATTGTATCTGCTTAGTGGTGTATTCAATAGAATAATATGCAAAGTGGACACCCAATCACTCAACCTCACTGATGTACAGCAGGCCGCATTGTGAGCAATGAATATAGTTAAATAAATTAAAATCACTGCTATGTCTGGAAGGAAACTTTAGGGTTTAGATCTTGAGAGAGAGGAGATAGCAAAGCAAAAAATACACCGTTGTGTTTGAATGGAGAAGTGCCATGGGAAGCAAAGAGGGTGTTGGTGATGTTTGAGGGAAAACCAAGGTATTGTGGAGGGAACAATCATTGAAAATGTTGACATGGCAGGGTAAAAGTTTTGGTTTTGCTTTCAGAAAGAGTTGATCATGATTCAACTATTGACAGTCATTCTTTGCTACAATGTTTACCTTTTTTCTACAACATCTTTGCCATTTAATCTCTACTGCCTTCTATGCTAAACCACATGTTTCTTTTTGTTCTTCCTTCTCCTTGACCCCCTTTCAATAATATAAAATCCAACCATTTCCACTTTCTTTTAGATCAAAATAAGAGTCATATTTATCTCAAAATGTTACCTCTGTTTTTCTGTCCATAGTTCCTGCCAGACTCACTGAGTATTTTCAGCACGTTCTGTTTTATTTCTGATTTCAACCTTCTGCAGTATCTATGTTTCTATAAATGAGACTATTGGTGAATGGAGAATTGTGGCTGAGAATTTTCATGTTTTTCCATATCCAAACACGCAGCATATGGCTGCCTCTGAAGTAGCCTTCCTTCTCTCTGCTTCCAGATCGTATTGTGTTTCCTCATCCTCAGCTTCCTGTTTGATAGGTTGTACTGGGTTCTGATACCTAATAATAGTGAGGTTGTGTCGTATGCAGAATGTTACCACGGAGCATGATAACTGCTCAACTATGAAGGTCTCCTCCATAGTGATCCATTATACACACCAGATATTACTGTCTGATTTACTCCAGAAATAATGATGAACACTAGTATCACACCATTATTTCTAGAGCAAAATCCAGGGCATTAAATTTTTCAGTGTGTTTGCAATGTTCTTAATTTTTACAGCTGAGGGCCTTTGCTTTAGGTACTTGGTTGCGGATATTGACATTTCCATCTAATTAATCACCAGGACTGAACAAGCTAACCTACCAGTGAACATTAGCTGCAGACAATGCATATTGATTAACTGTACTGCAGCCTTAATCTGCAGCTGTAGCTGCCACCTTGCACTGAATTAAAAATGAGATTGACTGGTAAATATGCAGCATTGTTGTAGTCACTGGGTACTGTCAAGCAAGACGTCTGAAATCGAGACAAACAATAGAGTGAAATTAACCTGGGTCTTTTGCCTGTTATTCCTTCTGTCTTCTCCATTCATTTTTATTCCCCACCCTGCTGATCCTTCTTTCTGAAACGGCTTGACCAGGCTGAAGTGCTTCCCACCATTTCACTATAGGTCAAAGTGATCACAAACCTCATTTTTCAATTCAGACGGGACAGCTGTTCACCAAGAAGTAAATGCTTTGTTAACACTTTCTGAGTGAAACTCACAAAAGAGCTTAATGCAGCACAAAGCTTACATAACTAATCTCTGAAAAACATGGGCAATTTCATGTTAGTTTACTGTAAAATTTTGATGCCTTCCAAGTGACAAAACACAAAACAGATTTTTTAAGTATAGATTACAGGTCACGTTTATCATTAAAGTGATAATAATTTTAAAATATTTGTAGCAAACAAAGTATTTTTTTTAATTGCAGTTGTTGGAATCAGATGCTATGAATTTCCACTTTTTCAGTACAGGAATATTTGGATGGGAAATTCCTTTTGTCTGTAGCTCAGATATTTAACTGGTTGATTTGATCTTGTTGTCAAGATCATGCACAATGACCCTGTTGTGCAAATTGCTCATATTATATCACTGGACGAGTGATATATAAGGTGATAGTTTTATTATAATTCTATTAATAAATGACAACTATACCAGAAGCCATTTAACAGAAGAAATAAAATATTATAAATAGAGGAAAGAAACATGTTACTTCTATTTTACTTGACCGTTATTGAGACACAGAAATGTGCCAGTCAGATAAATGTATTCCCTCACGCTCTCAAAGAATTCAATTGTTTGCACCATTATTCAATGACCATTCATGCCCGCAATTAGGAAGTTACCCTCCATTGGACTTTCTGAATTTCTCACACATCTGAGATACGTTGTTACAACTCCAGACTAGATAGGGAACTTTAGCTCCCAGGGAGGAGGTTTGAGCCATTTGTCCAGGAGTTGCAGTTAGGGTCAGATATGTTTAATGATCAGCCATCCTCTGTATCCACCAACAAATTTTCCTCTTCAAGAGGGTAGCCAGAGGCAGCTTTCTGATTTTGAAAGGGATAGAAATGGTTATAGTCATTGCAAGTTACTGGGGAGGGTGTTTGAGAGGAGTTTGTGTGTGGCATGTTAAGAGTAGTACATATATTCCTTGTGGGACCCTGCTATAACAGGTTTTACATTTAACCTCAGAGGAGTCCAACTGGGTATCTTCCAGGTATCTGTAACAGACACCAAGCTGACATTTAAAACACTTTTCATTTTCTGGTAAAAATCCCTTATCTGATAGCCTTGGCCTTCAATAGCACATTTAGTATGTGACCTCATTCTCACGTGACTGCCATTTAGGGTCATCCTATCTCCCTGCCCTAGCATCTCTGCACTGCTGCCCAGTCAGCTACATTCTGTAATCTAGCATGTAAAGTCCACAGGGACTCAATATCTGAACTGCCATTTAAGAGGAACAGATTGAGTGGCAGTCATTCTTCTTAAAGGCTGCACTGTTTTCAACCACTGACTCAGGGGCTTCAATTTTCCCTGCATCTGAAACGAAAGTGAGAAATAAGAGTTTGTTTGTGGTGCATAAGGAGAACAGAGAGCGAAATGTAAAAGCAAAATACTGTGGATGCTGGAAATACGAAATAAAAACAGAAAGTGCTGGAGAAACTCAGCAGGTCTGGCAGCACCAATGGAAAGAGAAACAGAATTAATGCTTTGAGTCTGAGATGACTCTTATTTGCAACTCTTTAAAGAGGGAGAAGTATTTGGTGCTTGCTGGACGATTGTACAGAGTTTTTTTGTTTTGAGATCATAGAAAGCTCTGTGAGATCTGAATGATCAGTTATGAAAACATCCTGCATGATATTGCCACCAATATTGTCAGTCACCACAGCCTTGAAGTTGCCCTATCAGGATGGCAAGCTGCCTTGCTTAAAGGGAAAAGAGTATGACTGGACAAGCTGTTCCTCCTTCCATGCCAAGCAAGCCGAGAGTATGATCCTGTTACGTGTTTCAGGAACAGAGGCTTTATTGTGAATCACTAATAGCATGTGTTGTGGGTCAGTGAGGACAGTGGTGAATGTGTGAGAAAGAGAACCCAAAACATTAACTCTGTTTACTCTGCTGCCTGACTTGGAGAGATTTTCCAGTAATTTCTGATTTTGTTTGAGAAACAGGTTTATTGAAGTGTGCTGCAGTCATTAGGTGAATGAATGTTCCTGGTCTAAGGACAGATACTCTCTAAATTCTTCACCTTATGAGCAGAGTAGAAACTACAGGATCTCCTGCTCCCAGAGCTAATGAAGAGATCCATCCTCCTAGCCATTACCTTCAATGCAGGATCGCTGAAATTTGGTGCCTAACCTATATAATCAGAACAGATTGCCTGATGTGTGAAGCCAGAATCCATTTCTCCTCTTAAGAGCTCCTGGCTGTCTTTCAGTGCTGTCAGAGAAGTCCCAAGTTCAGTTTAATTCCAGTGAGACATCCTTTCTCCATTTCAAGAAATGTTGGGAGTTCTGTGTCATTTCCATGCAGGAGGCCCAACATAATTTGCATGCACAGCAAGCACTTAACTGGCCAGCTGTATGATTGACAACCCTAGAGGGTGAACATCCCAGGCCCAAGAGATGCTGATTGGTCAGAGGTTGGCAGCTTGCAACTGGTGACAGTATTGCTGGAAACAGTGGCTGCTCTGGATAATGATTCATAGCCTTCAGCAGAGTTCCTCTCAGGTGGATAGAATTGGTTCTGATTCAGGGAATTGTTACTAACAAGACAGAGAGGGTGAATCAAATGCAAGCACAACTTTCTGGAAGATCCAAATAGGGGTGAGTCCTGTTAAATCCTTGATTCACCATTAAATTTGAGTTGGCTCATTGACAATTGGCTTTTACTTTTTCTCATTTACAGGATGAGGCATCACTGGCTAGGCCAACATTTATTGTTTACCATTATTGCCCAGAGGGCAGATAAGAGTTATTACTGTGGGTCTGGAGTTACATGTAGGTCACCCCAGGTAAGTATAGCATCTTCCTTCCTCAAGAATATAAGTGAACAATATGTGTTTTTCTAACAATCAACAATAGATTCTGGTGTTCATTAGACTCCTAATTCCAGATTTTAATTAACTTCAAATTCCACCATTTGCTATGGCAGGATTTGAACCCTGGTTTTGAGAACATTAACAGGTCTAGCAATAATACCACTAGGCCTTCGCCTCCCCTAAGTGATTCCTTGACAAGCTTAAAAGGCAAAATACTGCGGATGGTCAAAATCTGAAACAAACACAGGGAAAGCGGGAGAATCTCAACAGGTCCAACTCTAGTGGGCTCCACTAAATTCAGGGCATTATATCTCGCTTTGCCACATCCCTAATGACCAGCAGTCAATGAGTAGCATATCTGCATGATAAGGATCAAGACTCACTAATATCGCATGTTTGCTACCTTGTTATAGTAGGCATGGGCACTTCCCCTCCCCAGTCTCTTTGTGGGCATAATTGGAATCCTGAACCATGGTTTTCAGAATTTAAGGCTAAAACAGATGTATTTTAGATGGGATGTTAAAGTTTTGAATTAATGAGGCTGCACCATTAGATTTAACTCTTTCATCATCAGCTGTCTCCTATGTTACAACATGGACAATGAAAGCTGTTTGACACTACATGTCACAGCGTCAAATTTAGCCCTGCTCACAGTGATAATTCTGTGCGCAGCATTCACCATGAGAGTGCCAACTACACTGTTGAATAATAGGCTTTTAATATCTTTGAAGTGATCAGCGACTGTAATCTCAATTTGCGCAACTAGTCCGAAACTAGTTTCCAATCTTCCGGTATGATTGGATCTCTTCCTTGAAGAAAAAACTCAGTCTGTGCTCTGACTTCTAGCATGAATGGCTGAATAATTAGTAGCAAAGAATTAATCTATACTAAGCAATATTTACTTACGATATCTATTCACTGAAAAACAGGTATTTGAATGTAAAAATCAGACAGTATTTGGCCTGTCCTGTGATAATTAAAATGGAAACATCCTAATGAATGTTCATTAATAATTGTGTTCACACTCACTATGGATTTTAGGATAAGAAGTGGAGAAGGACTCCTACATGTCTTAGATCAAAGCTTAAAAGATATAGCAGTTGGTAATTTCAAACACTGCTATTTAAGTGCACAATGCTGGCATGGGCTTGTGATGGTTGATTAAACATACATATGGAAGAAATTCCTTTAATCTTATTTGTATGAACGTCTGTTAGTCTAGAACTCAGGGGTCACTGTGACAAATCCAGAGCACTTTTATCTTGTTCTGGTCTGGTAGCTATCATTTTAAATCTGGCACCAATTCTTCAGATTTGAACCAGCCATGTGCAGACTCTGATCTCATGGCTACATTATATTTCAGATTGTTTCCCTAGTAACCTGACTGAGAAGGAACGTAACAGAGTATTTTCAATATTTACTGACTTTTAATTAGTTGATATATAAAAATGAGACTGCCAGGTATGCATTTCGGACAAATCTTGAAAACAGGCTGAAAACTGGAAAGAAGAAAATACGCAACACTTCTAAGTGCACTTGAATCAAACCGACTGGGAACTTTGGAAAGAATCAGTTGAAACTGAGCTCAGTAGATTACATGAGGCCAGCAGGAAGGGAACTATATGCATATAATATGAGATATAGGTTAGCTTTTCAATTCTTGACTCTGCAATTTCCACCATCAAGGATATATACATTAAGATTTAGCTTATAATTCTATATTCTTATAAAAAGCACCAAGGGTGTACCTGAACCACATATTACACCACTAATTGCAGCAATTTAAGAAAGCAACCCAATATCACCTCCTCTAGTGCAATTAGCGAGGGGCAAAAAAGATTGGTATTGTCAGTGATACTTACGTGCCACAAAAATTGTTTGGAAGTTGCATATTATTGTGTTATTTTCCCAGGTGACCATTCTTAGTACTTGTGGTATATCCCATCTCTGCCTGTATGTGATGTTAGGTAAGGGTTGTTTTGATGTGATTTGTTGCTAACAATCTTCTTTTGTCCTTTCTTTGTCTTGAGCTATCTGTGGTTTGTGGTAAGGGATGTTTCACTCTGGAATATTCATAGAAAAGGAACTGTTCTCAGAGACAAGCTGATTTACTGCATGCAAATAACTACATTTGCTCATGCATGATTACTTGGACCTTAGGGAGCTGGTGCAGATAAATCCGATTCCTCCAAAAGCTGAAGTGAAACTCCACCTACACACTGTGTGTGACATCAGTAAAATGGGTAGTGTCAATGTGATGGAAACATCAACACCATCAAAACATTGGGCTGAATTTTACGGGTTTTGACTCAGCTTGTTCCTCCTCAATGTCCTCCTCCTCCTCAGAGCACTCCAATTTCCCAATTCCTTAGAATCCAGAAAATACCTTGATGTCCACTCCAAATGTGCAGAGCACAACATGACAGGATAATGGGGCACACATTGTCTGGACTACACTGGAGTGCCCTTCTCCACCCAGATCAATCTGAGCAATGGAACCACATTTTCAGTAGGTCTATTATCTGCTCCGTCACAGCCTTGATCAAAGTATGGATAGCATTGTATCTGCACTCCACATCAGTCAGGGAGTTGTTCGATGGTATGGTCACAGTGGTAGCCCTTATCCCCCAGTAACCAATCTCATGTGGCACTTGGACCTCCAACACACTCAGCACATGCAAAGGATTCGGGATGTAGAGGGTGTAGCAGCTACCAGGGCACACACCTCTATGAAGTGGTAATGGTGATCACAGATCACCTGGACATTAACTGAATGGAACCTCTTCCTGTTTTTGAATTCTGCAGTGTTGTGACAAGGTCTTCTCAGTGCAACATGTGCTGTCAATGGCACCCTGCACTTGGAAATACCCAGCTACCGAATCCTAAGCTGCAGCACTGACCTTGCCATTTGGGAGTAAAAGAAACCAATGTGACCTTACACAAATAGCATTGGTCAGTAGCCTGTTGTATTGTGGGTGCATGACTTGGGTACAGACCTTAAACAACTTCTACCCAAGCAGCACCACATATTGTTAGAAGTGGCAAATAGTAAAGGTACCTGGAGTGGGCATCTGGGAAAATATGGGGTCAAATGTTTGGCTCTGGAAAAGCATAGTAGGTCAGGCAGCATCTAAGGAGCAGGAGAGTTAACATTTCAGGCATAAGTTCTTGCCGATCTAAACTCATCACAAAGTAAAATATATCTAGAACATGCAGGGGAAACAAATAAAAATCAATAAGTATGTTTATTCCTTTCAAGAACTTCTACTGCCTAACGAAAGGACTGAAACACAATTACAGACAAAGAGAGACGTCAGCAACTGTTGAGGCAGCAAAACAAGTGATCTCAGCACTCCAAAAACAAAAAAGTGATTCAGTAGCTGGTAAGAAGCACTTGGGCGAAAGTGGAGGCTCAGAAAAGAGAGAAAAGCCAGCCGCACTTAGATGGCCCAAGAACTGAGATAAGGAGGAATTTCTTCAGCCAGAGGGTAGTGATTCAGTGGAACCCATTGCCACAGAAGGCTGTGGACTCCAAGTCATCGATTGTATTGAAACAGAGATAGATAGATAGGTTCTTGCTTAGTCAGGGGATCAAGGATAACAGGAGAAGGCAGGAGAATGGGTTCATAAACATGTCAGCCATGATTGAATGGATGGCAGAGTGGACTTAATGGGCTGAATGGCTTAATTCTGCTCCTATGGCTTATCGTCTTATAAGAATATAAGCAATAGATGCAGGGGTAGGCCATTTGCTCCATAAATCCTGCCTTGCCATTGAACAGATTACTGGCTGAACTGCCCCAGGCCTCAGTATAGCTATCAACTCCCTGATATTTCAAAATTCTATCCACCTCCTCTTTCATCAATCTAATCCCCACACCTTTTCGGGGAGAATTCCAAATATTTACGAACCTCTGGGAGAAGAAACTTCTTTGCATCTCAGTTTTAAGTGAATGTCCCTTTATTTCCCCTCACAGCGCCAGAGACCCGGGTTCAATTCCCGCCTCAGGTGACTGACTGTGTGGAGTTTGCACATTCTCCCCGTGTCTGCATGGGTTTCCTCCGGGTGCTCCGGTTTCCTCCCATAGTCCAAAAATGTGCAGGTTAGGTGAATTGGCTATGCTAAATTTCCCACAGTGTTAGGTTAAGGGGTAAATGTAGGGGAATGGTTCTGGGTGGGTTCCGCTTCGGCGGGTCGGTGTGGACTTGTTGGGCCGAAGAGCCTGTTTCCACACTGTAAGTAATGTAATGTAGCATATTCCCCAGTTTGAGATTTCCCCATCAGTGGAAACATCTTCTCAATATCAAACCTGTCAAATTTCCTCAGAATTTTGTATGTTTCAACTTGGTTGATTGGCAAGTGGATTCTGCTCAGAAAAGGTTTTGCCATGGAGAATGCATTAGCTATCTGCTGACAGACAAGATTTTGTTTAAAGTCAAACCAATAAAAACTGAAAGAACCAAGGATGTTATAAATCAGAGACAAAAATAGATGTTGCTGAAAAAACTCAGCAAGTATGGCAGTATTTGGAGAGAGAAATGAGAGTTAACATTTTGGGTCAAGTGCCCTTTCCTCAGTCAAACCAATGCCTTTTTCTCCCAGACAAAGCTTGGGGACCAGCCACTTGCTGATGCATCCCCAGGTGGATGACACTGTTGGAGCTGTTGTGGAACAGCTTGGACTAGGCTGTTTTGAAAGCACAATTTAGTTTTGAAGAGGATGATGTGGATTGGAAGAGAGGATGGAGGAAATAACAGAAGAACGCAGGGTTTACTAACATTATAGGTCATAACTATTTTTGCTCAGTTGTAGTTGTGTTTGAAGAAGCACTTATCACTTACACTAGAGATTGCTGGGGAATTATGCCGAAAGTTGGAAAAGTAGTTGCAGCCCATGTGGACAAGGAGCAGAAAAATATTATCAGTGGCTGCTGAGATTCTGTTAGGCACTGATTCATTCTAGATTAGAGTGGTGCTGGAAAAGCACAGCAGTTCAGGCAGCATCCGAGGAACAGGAAAATCGACGTTTTGGGCAAAAGCCCTTCATCAGGAATAGAGGCAGGGTGCCTGCAGGGTGGAGAGATAAATGAGAGGAGGGTGGGGGTGGGGAGAAAGTAGCATAAAGTACAATAGGTGAACGGGGGTGGGGATGAAGGTGATAGGTCAGGGAGGAGGGTGGAGTGGATAGGTGGAAAGGAAGATAGGCAGGTAGGACAAGTCATGGGGACAGTGCTGAGCTGGAAGTTTGGAGCTGGGGTAAGGTGGGGGAAGGGGAAATGAGGAAACTGGTGAAGTCCACATTGATGCCCTGGGGTTGAAGTGTTCTGAGGCGGAAGATGAAGCGTCCTTCCTCCAGGCGTCGGGTGGTGAGGGAGCGGCGGTGAAGGAGGCCCAGGACCTCCGTGTTCTCAGCTGAGTGGGAGGGGGAATTGAAATGTTGGGCCACAGGGCGGTGTGGTTGATTGGTGCGGGTGTCCCAGAGGTGTTCCCTAAAGTACTCTGCTAGGAGGCGCCCAGTCTCCCCAATGTAGAGGAGACCGCATCGGGAGCAACGGATACAATAAATGACATTGGTGGACGTGCAGGTAAAACTTGATGGATGTGGAAGGCTCCTTTGCGGCCTTGGATGGAGGTGAGGGAGGAGGTGTGGGCGCAGGTTTTGCAATTCCTGTGGTGGCAGGGGAAGGTGCCAGGATGGGAGGGTGGGTTGTAGGGGGGCGTGGACCTGACCAGGTAGTCACGGAGGGAACGGTCTTTGCGGAAGGCAGTAAGGGGTGGGGAGGGAAATGTATCCCTGGTGGTGGGGTCCGTTTGGAGGTGGCAGAAATGTCGGTGGATGATTTGGTTTATGGGAAGGTTGGTAGGGTGGAAGGTGAGCACCAGGGGGGTTCAGTCCTTGTTACGGTTGGAGGGGTGGGGTCTGAGGGCGGAGGCGCAGGATGTAGACGAGATGCGTTGGAGGCCATCTTTAACCACATGTGAAGGGAAATTGCAGTCTCTAAAGAAAGAGGCCATCTGGTGTGTTCTGTGGTGGAACTGGTCCTCCTGGGAGCAGATACAGCAGAGGCGGAGGAATTGGGAATACAGGATGGCATTTTTGCAGGAGGTAGGGTATGAAGAGGTGTAATCCAAGTAGCTGTGGGAGTCGGTGGGCTTGTAAAAAATGTTTGTGTCAAGTCAATCGTCATTAATAAAGATGGAGAGATCCAGGAAAGGGAGGGAGGTGTCAGAGATGGTCCAGGTAAATTTAAGGTCAGGGTGGAATGCGTTCGTGAAGTTGATGAATTGCTCAACCTCCTCGCGGGAGCACGAGGTGGCGCCAATGCAGTCATCAATGTAGCGGAGGAAGAGGTGGGGAGTGGTGCCGGTGTAATTACGGAAGATCAACTGTTCTACGTAGCCAACAAAGAGACAGACATAGCTGGGGCCTATACGTGTGCCCATGGCTACCCCTTTGGTCTGGAGGAAGTGGGAGGATTCGAAGGAGAAATTGTTGAGAATGAGGACCAGTTTGGCCAAACGAATGAGAGTGTCGGTGGAAGGGTACTGTTGGGGACGTCGGAAGAAGAAGAAATGGAGGCCTTGGAGGCCCTGGTCATGGCAGATGGAGGTGTAGAGGGATTGGATATCCATGGTGAAGATGAGGCGTTGGGGGCCGAGGAAACAGAAGTCTTGGAGGAGGTGGAGGGCATGGGTGGTGTCTCGAACATATGTGGGGAGTTCCTGAATTCAGGGGATAGGGCAGTGTCGAGGTAGGTAGAGATGAGTTCAATGGGGCAGGAGCATGCTGAGACAATGGGTCGGCCAGGGTGGTCAGGCTTGTGGATCTTGGAAAGGAGGTAGAACCGGGCAGTGTGGAGTTCCCGGACTATGAGGTCGGAAGCTGTGGGTGGGAGATCTCCTGAGGTGATGAGGTTCTGTATGATCTGGGAGATGATGGTTTGGTGATGGTGGGGTGGGGTCATGGTCAGTAGGAGGAGGTGTCTTCGAGTTGGGGTCTGGCTTCAGCGGTGTAGAGGTCAGTGTGCCAGACTACCGCTGCACCCCCTTTATCCGCTGGCTTGATGGTGAGGTCGGGATTGGAGCAGAGGGAGTGGAGGGCGGTGCGTTGTGAGGGTGAGAGGTTGGAGTGGGGGAGGAGGGTAGACAGTTAAGTAGACAGTGAGGTGGTTAATGTCCCGGCGGCAGTTGGAAATGAAGAGGTGGAGGGCGGGTAATAGGCCAGCATGGAGTGTCCAGGTAGATGGAGTGTGTTGGAGACAGGCGAAGGGATCTTCGGAAGGTGATTCATTCTAGGAACTGATTCATTCTAGGAAACTCCAGGTGACCTCTGACATACCAGTCAAACAAATGCTTTTCATGACATCAAGAAGGTCATGAAAACTCTTCAGAAGTTTTGTTAATTTTTCATTTAATCAATATGCAACTATGATTCAGCATGCTAAAATCCACTTCCAGAGAGCTGTTTTAACTCTTTAGTATGTCATCCAGGAATTTTATTCCTGTTGCCAAACCAAAATATATTGTGGTTGATTCAGGAACATCGCTAATCTCTGCCATCACTAATAATGACTATTCTGAGCTTCCTGAATATAGGAGAGGGTGACAGACACAATTAGACTTTTAAGATAATTGACATTGTTAATAAACTGCCTACAATAAATTAAATTATAGCTTCAGGGTTGGTGGCAAATGTAGTGGTTACCCACAATACAGCCTAGCAAGTGCTTTATGAATGATTACATCACATCTTCTGAGTGGTTACAATAACTGTTGGTTTGCCATTCTGCTCCCATGTCTTATTACCTGGTCCAGAGGTTCTGCATTTCTACCCAGACATTCGAAGCAGGCTTTTTTGAGAAATGTAGAGCTTATCCGATCCAGATGCCTTCCATCACACCAGAGGATCATAGTGGGGGACTAGTCTCACCTCTTTTTACTGCTGTTCCTGAGATATTCCAGGGTTTAAAGGTCCCACAGGCAGTTTGACAATCTACAGAGAGATAATAAGGATATAAGGAAAGTGGGAGATCTAGGAAAGGTTGGATAGGCTGTGACTTTCTTCCCTGGACTTGTAGAAGGTTGAGGTGTGACCTTACAGAGCTTTATAAAATTAAGAGGGTCATTGTAAGGTGAATAGCCAAGGTATTTTCCCTAGGGCAGGGGCATCCAAACCTTGAGGGCATAGGGTTAAGGTGAGAGGAGAATGATTCAAAAGGGACCCGAGGGGAAACATTATTCACACAGAAGGTGGTGCGCATGTGGAATGAACTGCTAAAGGAAGTTGTAGAGGCAGGTACAATTACAACATTTAAAAGACATTTGGACAGATGATGAACAGGAAAGGTTTAGAAGGATATCGTCAAACACGGGCCAATAGGACTCAGTTTGGGAAACCTGGTCAGCATGGAGGAGTTGGGCCCTATGACTCGCTGCTTGTGTGACATGTCAGGGTGGCAGTCAGGTGAGCTTGTATGCTGCAAAGTGGGTGAAGGGGTGGTGTGGCAGACAAGTGTTTTGGGGGTTGATGTTGGGTGTATGGGGGGCAGCTAGTGGGTGAGGGGGGAGGATGGAGCAGGAGGGTGTCAGCTCAGGATGGGTGTTCAGTCACACACTGGGGGAAGGTCAGCTCAGATCGATCAGGCCAGAGCTGTCCAGGTGTTATAGGTCAGGTGTTGGGTTGGGATGGTATCTGGGAGAGTTAAGAGAGTATGGAGGAGAGTGGATGCCTCTGAAGTCACAGAGTTATTGGTGAAATGATGGAGGAGTTAAACTGTGTAGCCATGGGCACCCGCATGGGCCCCAGCTATGCCAGTAGCCATGGGCACCCGCATGGGCCCCAGCTATGCCAGGAGCCATGGGCACCCGCATGGGCCCCAGCTATGCCTCCCTCTTCGTAGGATATGTGGAACAGTTCATCTTCCGCAGCTACACTGACCTCCCCCCCCCCAATCTTTTCCTCCGTTACATCGATGACTGTATTGGCGCTGCCTCGTGCTCCCATGAGGAGGTTGAACAGTTCATCCACTTTACCAACACCTTCCACCCCGACCTCAAATTCACCTGGACCGAATCAGACTCCTCCCTCCCCTTCCTAGACCTTTCCATTTCTATCTTGGGCAACCGAATCAACACGGACATTTACTATAAACCGACCGACTCCCATAGCTACCTAGACTACACCTCCTCCCACCCTGCCCCCTGTAAAAACGCCATCCCATATTCCCATTCCTTCGTCTCTGCCGCATCTGCTCCCAGGAGGACCAGTTCCAATACCGTACAACCCAGATGGCCTCCTTCTTCAAAGAACGCAATTTCCCCCCAGACGTGATCGACGATGCCCTCTACCGCATCTCCTCCACTTCCCGCTCCTCCGCCCTTGAGCCCCGCCCCTCCAACCGCCACCAGGACAGAACCCCACTGGTCCTCACCTACCACCCCACCAATCTCCATATCATCCGCCGTCATTTCCGCCACCTCCAAACGGACCCCACCACCAGGGATATATTTCCCTCCCCTCCCCTATCAGCGGTCCACACCCCCCACCAACCCAACCTCCACTCCCAGCACTTTCCCCTGCAACCGCAAGAAATGCAAAACTTGCGCCCACACCTCCCCCCTTACTCCCTCCAAGGCCCCAAGGGATCCTTCCATATCCGCCACAAATTCACCTGCACCTCCACACACATCATTTATTGCATCCGCTGCACCCGATGTGGCCTCCTCTATATTGGGGAGACAGGCCGCCTACTTGCGGAACGTTTCAGAGAACACCTCTGGGACACCCGGACCAACCAACCCAACCACCCCGTGGCTCAACACTTCAACTCGCCCTCCCACTCCACCAAGGACATGCAGGACCTTGGACTCCTCCTTCGCCAGACCATAGCAACACGACGGCTGGAGGAAGAATGCCTCATCTTCCGCCTAGGAACCCTCCAACCACAAGGGATGAACTCAGATTTCTCCAGTTTCCTCATTTCCCCTCCCCCCACCTCGTCTCAGTCAAATCCCTCGAACTCAGCACCACCTTCCTAACCTGCAATCTTCTTCCTGACCTCTCCGTCCCCACCCCTCTGGCTTATCACCCTCACCTTGACCTCCTTCCACCTATCGCATTTCCAAAGCCCCTCCCCCAAGTCCCTCCTCCCTACCTTTTATCTTAGTCTGCTGGACACAGTTTCCTCATTCCTGAAGAAGGGCTTATGCCCGAAACGTCGATTCTCCTGTTCCTTGGATGCTGCCTGACCTGCTGCGCTTTTCCAGCAACACATTTTCAGCCCGAGTTGAACTGTGTGTCAGTTTACCAGTTAACCAGGAATTAGACCAGCTTTAGTCTCTCTAACCTTTCCTGGGGAGTTGTTGCAGTGAGTACAAACCATGGGAAGTTTCCAACTCTCACTCAGAATTAGAATCTATTTCATGTAATAGCCCATCAGAAGTCCCAGAGTGCAGTTTTCAGAATACAATGCTTTGATGACAATCTTCACATCTGAACCCATGGGCCATAGTCAAATGTTGCATGTTGTACAAAACTACAGTTCACAAAGACTCATCATTTTCAAGTGCAAATAAAAAGGATGAGGCATTTTTCTCAGAATGTGGGCTTCACATCATCTTGTAGCATAATGTGATATTCCTGAACTATCTCACCCAAATCTATGAATAGCTTTGGAAATTCATGTTGCGATCCTCTGCTATTTTCACTCTGGAGTACTGTGTCTCTCAAAGACTTCTAGCTGAATTTATGTATTTCTATTTAATAATGAAGAATTCTGACTTTTCAGTGTGTAAAGTGAAATGCTAAGATCTTGTCCTTTGTGACTATGTTTTGTGTTGAATTGGCCCAGCACCTGAAGATCTGTGCCCCATATGTTGAATTTTCATGTTTGCAGGTCGGACTTTCACAATCTTTCACAGGCTTCAACATTGGGAAAATATTAGTTAGTATTGAAACAACTCCTCCAGTGCTGAGTTTAATTTCTGTTTCAAGACCTTGTAGCTTTAAGGTGATGGTCCAGAATTTCTGTTGACATTTTCTTAACCGCATCTAGAAAAGTTGTCCCAATTTTCTGTTGTTCATCTTTAATTTCTTTAACTTTTTCCTGGTTGTATGGTTTCCACCTTTCTAGAAATTATTCTTTTGAGGGACTTTTCCTTTGTTTCTCTGGTGAGGAATGTGCTTTGACTTGAAGATTTACTGAGGTTCATCCAATTGGCTCCATCTAGAGCAGTCAGCTCCCCCTGCTGGACACTCATTATGTTTGTGATCAAAGTTAAAAATCACGCTCCGAAAGCCAGTGCTTCCAAATAAACCTGTTGGACTAAACCCTGGTGTTGCATGATTTTTAACTTTGTCCACCCCAGTTCAACACCGACTCCTTCACATTATGTTTGTGATGGTACTTTTACACATGTCTTGAACAGCCTAACATGACTGATAACATGGATTCTTATTTTTCTGGCATTTTAGTGGGCTTTTGAGAGGTATTGTTGACATCTTGGAGCTGTTTCCTTGAGGCACAGACTGATTTTGAGCACTGATTTCTGCCTGAGCAGCATGTTGGATTGCCAGTTCCCATGTGATGAAAACCTGACATTCGTTTTCTTCCCCCATACCAACTATCAATCAGTTTCTATTTCATTAATCCTTTAAGACTAACCTCCCACTAGGCAGTATAAATCCTTCAAAAGTGCCTCAATCAATTCTGCCTGTCGCTGAGATTGTTGTTTGAATTTTGCAGTTTCAATTACTAAATTTCTTTTGGGGCTAAAGTACACATCATATGTTTTAAATGATATGAAATAATTTGTGGTAAATGGGTCCATGCCTTGTCTTACCAGAATGTTATCAGCTGTATGGCCGAACGTACATAACAATGTGTTGACCTGGTGTCACTGCTCCTTTACATACATGTCAGATGCAGTATTATAGAACTGAAAGTGCCACTTCCAAAGCTCCTTCATCACCTTTGGTTGTGGTCCCTCACGTATCTGAGAGACTGTGACTAGGTTAAAGTCTGTACTGGAACTGGCTTCTCAATCAGATGTTGTGCCTTACTGACCAAAGTGAGTCAGTTAATGTGTTCCATTTCTGTCTTTACACTCTCTTGACTATCCCTGATGTTTGACATGGCTTCAAAGTCTCTGGAGATTTTCTTCCACTCTTCAAAGACTTCCTGCTCTTGCTACCTTGTGTTCAAAGACTTTAGAGATCCTCTCTTAATCTTTAGGCTAAGAGTCTTTGGCACATTTTCTGCTTTGTATTCAATATCTTCCGAAGATCTGACCTAACTTTTGGAGTATTCTTGCTTTTGTGGACTGTAACTTAACATCAGATCTTCATTCAGAGGTTTCCTCAGCTGCTACCATGCTTTTTTCTATGCCATACGCTCATACTTTCATTAGTATAATTGCTTACTACTCTTTATTATCGCTGCACAGGGATTTTTATGCAGACATTCTGCAAGAATTTTGGCACTTTGTCCTAGAGAAAGGCTAACCCACTCCAAATGTGGAAAAAAAATGGATTGGGATATACTTTTATTTACATCAATATATTACTCATTACTCAATATAGCCATCTAGGTAGTGTCTCTTTATATGCTTCTTCTAATCTAAGACTTATTCCAATCTGCTTTACTAATGTCAGGGTGATATCATCAGTTGTATCATCATTTGCATATACTAGAACACATCTTATTGTTTACAAATGGCATTGTTGCTCCTCTATCACTGTTAGTCTTCTAAAATAGACTCTTAATCTTAAGCTTCTCCATCAAGAATTTGTTTTTTAACTTTCTCGCGAGCCACAGATCACTCGTCCTCAACCCTCCCAGTTGCTCTTGATTATTGTTGGTCCATCTAGTTGTATGCCAACTATCTTGTTGCTCTTGTCGACCCAGGTGTTTATATCTGGGAACTGATAGTCAAATTAAAAACTGTAGGTGAAGTTGAAGCAGGAGGTATAACAGCAGTGACTCACCAATGAGAGCAAAACTCAACTGATAATTCCTTTTTAGGAGGGTTAATTATTGAATGTCAATTTAACCATGTCTAATTTAATAATGTTAATTTAGAATGCTTTGTACGTCTCAAGATTATAACTACTCACTGTAATTATGAAGCAACTGTTCAGACATGCTTTTACACATCTCCAGGGCACTTGAACCCAGACCTTCTCCCCCAGCAAAACAGACACTACCATTGTAAGCTATCTTTACCATAGCTTGATCCTAGTAGTTTACCTTCTGAATCCTAATCTCCCAAGGTCACTTCTGTGTGTCTACTAAGAGCGTCAAATTGTGTTGATGTGCTCAAGACAACAGTCTGACGCAGTCTATGACTTTACTGAAAATTGGCCACAAGGTTTCAATCCAAGAGCCACATTGGTACAATATTATATTTTATCACAAATGAAATGCTTCTTACTCTTCTGGATGGTTGAATGTTCCTCACCTCCCTCAGATATTCTGTGCAACTCATTGTGGGTGACTTTTGTGTTGGACAGATATGATTTCTGCATGAAATTAATTTTATGTAGGTTTGTGAATCCATATCATGGTGCTATTTCTTTCATTGCTGGACAGCAATGATGATCTCCCCCATGATGCTTACCCATCTATTATGTACTCAGGGAAAGCATAATTATGGCTGTATTCCCAGAATTTAGAAAGCTTTCAAGGTCATATAGGAAACTAATATGTGTATAGGAACAGTTGATGTTCTTGCTATTGTGGAGTCTAGAATTTTTTAAAAATTAGAGCAAGACCTTTCAAGAGTGAAATTAGGAAATGCACAGTGGTCTATGATTGGGACTCACTTCAGTGAATGGTAATTCATGCTAGGTCAATTGCAAATTTTATATCTGGAATTGATTAATTTTTGCTCATTCAAGATATTAAGGGGTATCATAAAAAGTGGTTTCATGCTGTTTAAGTCACAGACTAGCCATGTTGTCACTGAAGGTTGTATCAGATTCAAGAGGCTAGATGATATCACCCTGTTTTTATGCTCCTACGATGGTATGTTGACAAAGATATGCCTTATGCCTGAAATGTCGATTCTCCTACTTCTTGGATGCTGCCTGACCTCTTTTGCTTTTCCAGTGCTACACTTTTAAACAAAGATATGTGTATATATATTGTTGAGTCATTTTTAATATAAGCATCACATTCATTTAATACTGGCATGTAAGGGCAGTTTAAGGACTTTTGCCTGAAACATTGACTCTCCTACTCTTCGGATGCTGCCTGACCTGCTGTGCTTTTCCAGCATCACACTCTCGAATCTAGTCTCCAGCATCTGCAGTCCTACCTTTCCCCCCAATGCTCACATCTGTCATTCTTTCTTTGCTTCAGAATGAATGACTTTATTGAACACTGTTCAACTGCATTAGGTCATTGAATTATTTTCTATGGCTTGTGGTTTTTAAAGGAGTGGTGAAGGTGGAACCTACTGCTTCAGCCGTCTCCCTCCATAGTGTCTGCACAATTCTTTTAACAATCTCCTTGCCTCTATGACCTTTAAGAAAAGTATCTTAACATTATTTCTGTTAGTAGGCAGTCTCCTCCTGCTGCTCATACTCCCTCAGGCTATGTCTCACGCTGACATTTCCACTGACCGTCCCTTCCTTTTGTTCCATTCCTTTCCATAACCATGCTCCTTTAACAAGCTGCAGCAGCATAACAGTTGTTCTTGTTCTGAACTCTGTATACCTCATACATAATTAAGAATACCACAGGATATTTTGGTAGTTTTCCATTGGTATCACATGGACAGGCAGAAGTCTTGCACAGCCAACTATCAAATAGCCTGAGGTAACATACAGGTTGTGAAAGTATCCTTGGATCACATTATTTGGTCCTAAATAAGTAATATGTTGCTATAAGAAAGGAGTTTTTGTGAAGCAACAGTGAAAGGCATTAACAAATTACAATAATGTCACTGGAAAAGGCTTGAGTTTTTTAACTACTTTCAACATAAGTGTATTTGTAATTACCTGAGGTAATTAATTCTTGGTAAAATTATTAAATCAAATGCAGTATCTTTAACAAAACATGTTTGTCACAAAGGGGATTATAATAACTATTATCTGATTTGTCCAATCAGAAACTTGCCTTGACAGTATCAATGGAAGTTATCTCTTAGAGTGTATACATACAGTGAGTTTACAGACTGATGCTCCTGAAAATAAAAACAATTACAAGGTATCATTGGACAAAAGAGTTTCTGGAGTATATAAACACATTGAGCACTTGAAGACCTCTTTGCAGTTTTCTTGTCTCAAGAACAAGTTAAAGATAAATAACTGGTACAATACCTGTGAAAGGATAGCAAGAGATATTTATGACAGACAAATAATATACTCTACATGAATAAAGCTGATATGAAAAGTATTGTTCTTCAGCATTTGATTTTTACCTCTATCACATTAAGGCAAAGGTAAAGGTCAGGGTCAGATTCATGAAATTTTTCCTTAATCCAATAGATATTTATTTGTTGAGTATTTCTGATATAGAGAGTATTAAAATAAAATTAGGTAACAGATCTGGATGTTCTGCAGAAAGGAAGAAAGCAAAGAAGATTAGAAAATAATTGGAACAAGCAGAAGAGAGGACAGAGGTTTCCAGGTTTTGCAGAAGGTAAAAATGTTAGGGGTTTCGGATACTCATGCTGCTCAATGACTGGTCTATCTTTTATTATCTGATTGAGAGAATAAAGAAAGGCAAAAAAGACTTCTGAAAGAGAAATCATGTTTGACAAGTCTATTTTTCTTCAGGATGCAACAACTAGGATGGCTAGGAGAAAATTAGTTGTTGCAATGTGTTTGGACTTTCAAGATACATTCTATAAGATACCAGATCAGAGATTATTGCACAAAATAAAGATTAAAGCTTTGGAGATAATATGACAAAATCAGAATTGTTATAACACAGAAGAATCATTTGGAGGTGCGGGTGTTGGACTGGGATGGACAAGTTAAAAATCACACAACACAAGATTATAGTCAAACAAGTTTATTTGCAAGCACTAGATTTTGAGGCATTGCCTCTTAACCACCTGATATTTAACACAGAAAAAGACATTCAGCCAGTCAGGACTGTGTCAGCTCTTAATGGCAGTAATTCACTTAGTGCTACATTACCATCTTCCTCTTATAGCCCTGAATATTCATCCTTTTCAAATAACATGGGATTCATTTAAGATCTATTGATATTGATTAAAGATTGGTTCAGGAGATCAACAATAATTGAATCATCTCCCATTCAGCAGCTCATAATTAGTAAGGTACCACAAGGGGTTTAGATCAGAGCGGTACTGGAAAAGCACAGCAGGTCAGGCAACAACTCTGATCTAAACTCTGGTTTCCAGCATCTGCAGTCCTCACTTTTGCATGGTTGAAGGTACCACAAGGGTCAATGCTTGTGTCCCAGCTATTTATATCCGATATCATCAAGTTTGGAAGGGTGAATAAGTTTATTTCCTTCCAATCTTGAGGTTGGTTTAAGAGAGTTTGAATATTGAAAAGTATGTGATTTGTCGATTCAAGATGGACTTGACAGTGTATAAAGTTAAGCAGAAATGCATCATAAGAAGAAACTTATGAAATTCTGAAGGATTTGACAATGTACATGTTGAGAAAATATTTGTCCTGGTTGGGGCATCTAGAACATGGAGTCTCAATTTCAGAATGAGGTGTCAGCCATTAAAACAGAAATTAAAAGAAATTTCTTCAATCAAACAATGTGAATCTTTAGAATTCTTTATCCCAAAGAACTTTAGATGCTCAGTGAGTATATTCAAGGCTCAGGTTGTTAGATATTTGGGTGCCAAAGGAATTAAGGGACAAAGCGAGTGTGGAAGTTGAGCTAGAAAATCAGTCATGATCTTGCTGAAACGTGGACAAGACAAAAAGGACTTAATAGCATAGTCTTATTATTTCTTATTCTATCAAGTATTTGATCCTCTAGATCCATTATAAAATGCTGTCCTCCAGGGGAATAGCCTGCAGAGAAGAATTCACACTTCCTAAAATCTAAATTATTTTATGTAATTCAAATAACTGGGATAAATGACTATGTTAAAATATTGTTCACTGGAAATTCAACATTCACCATTTCCTCTGTCACATCTATCATTTTCACTGATGGTAACCTGAACATTTTAGAAGTTTTGACCTTGATGGAAAGCAATACATTTAAGGCTTATTGAATAATCACACATCACATGCTCAAATATCTAAATTTATATGCCAGGTCATTCACTTTTAACATTAATTGTTATTGATGATTTAGTGGTGTACATAGAAAAATTGAGTTAAAATTTACCTGACATGCAAATGTTTGGAAAATGAGGAGCAAATTTGGGACAAGATTTATTTCATACTTTAAAAGAAGGCATTGCTTTCAAGTAACTTGAGACTGAGTTCAAAATAGTTTTTACTATTGTAAATTCTATAGTGTAGCAATTCTTTCAGTAATGAGTGACAGTGGAGGTTGATCAGAAGAATTCTGTAAACAAGTAAATATAATTAACACGGTTTAGTCAATACTGTTTATGTGAAGAACTTTCTAAGATTAGGCTTACATTTACATTGATTTTGTGCCCTTCTTTTCCTACTTAGCAATTTGATTTAAAATAATCAGGCTTTATCTTTTACATGAATAACCTTGTGTATCTCTTGATATTCGATATCCAGGTTGAAAAGACAATTCTTTTGCAGTCTTAATTTAGACATTTTCCATTAGGAATCAACATTTTTCCTGTGCCTTGCCTTCAATGCTTGAGTGTTTGTCTCTTTATGAGCAGAACTAAAACAAATACTAAAGGACTAGTATCAGAGGTATTTCTGGTTTAATCACAAGTTTCTATGACTGTTTATGCTGTATAACTCAACATTTTATTAGCTGTATTGACTGGTTCTGATTGGACATGTTTAGTTTTATTTGGGTCCTAGATATCATTCAATTGATCCTATGTTCCTTCACTGTCATTAATCATGGATGTAGGTTTGCTCGCTGAGCTAGAAGGTTCGTTTTCAGATGTTTCATCACCATACTAAGTAACATCATCAGTGAGCCTCCAGATGAAGCACTGGTGGCATGGCCCTCTTTCTATTTATGTATTTAGGTTTCCTTGAGCGGGTGGTGTCATTTCATGTGGTGACGTCATTTCCTGTGGGCTTGCCATTTCCTGTTTTTTTTCTCAGGGGGTGGTAAATGGGATCCAACTCAATGTGTTTGTTGATAGAGTTCCGGTTGGAATTGCACGTTTCTAGGAATTCTCATGCATGTCTCTGTTTGGCTTGTCCTAGGATGGATGTGTTGTCCCAATTGAAATGGTATCCTTCCTCATCTGTATGTAAGGATACCAGTGAGAGTGGGTCATGTCTTTTTGTGATTGGGTGATGTTCATGTATTCTGGTGGCTAGTTTTCAGCCTGTTTGTCCTTTGTAATGTTTATTATAGTTCTTGAAACCTATTTTTAAATGTCATTAGTTTTGCTTGTTGTCTGTATAGGGTCTTTCAAGTTCATTAGCTACTGTTTTAGTGTGTTGGTGGGTTTGTGGGCTACCATGATGCAAAGGAGTCTGGATAATCTGACAGTCATTTCCGAGAAGTCTTTGATGTAGGGGAGCATGGCTAGGGTTTCTGGACGCGTTTTGTCTGCTTGTTTGGGTTTGTTGCTGAGAAATCGGCGGACTGTGTTCATTGGGTACCCACTCTTTTTGAATACACTTTATAGATGATTTTCCTCTGCTCTGTTTAGTTCCTCTATGCTGCAGTGTATGGTGGCTCGTTGAAATAATGTCCTAATGCAGCTTCGTTTGTGAGTGTTGAAATGATTGCTTCTATAGTTCAGTATTTGGTCAATGTGTATTGTTTTCTTGTAGACGCTGGTTTGGTTATTCACTCTACTGCGACACCTAAGAATGGCAGTTTGTTGTGTTTTCCTCCTCTTTGGTGAATTTTATGCCAGTAAGGGTATTATTGGTGATCTTGAAGGTTTCCTCTAATTTATTTCATTTAATGATAACAAAGTTGTCATCCATGCAGCGAACCCAAAGTTTGAGTTGGATGGTTGGCAGAGCTGTTTGTTTGAGTCTCTGCATTACTGCCTCTGCTAAGAATCCTAATATCAGAGATCCCATATGTGTTCCGTTGGTTTGTCTGTAGGTTTTGTTGAAGGTGAAGTGGGTGGTAAGGCATAGATCCACTAGCTTGACGACATTGTTCCTGCTGATGAAGTTGGTGGTGTTTGGTGTATGTGTCTTTGGTTCTTCTAATATTGTAGTCAGTTTTTTCCTTGGCCAGGTTAATGTTGATGGATGTGAACAGGGTTGTTATGTCAAAGGAGACCATTATTTCATCCTCGTCTATCTCAATGTCTTTAATGGTCCTCAGAAATTCTTGGGTGGAGTGGATGGAGTGGTGTGAGTCTTCTACTAATTGTTTTAGGCTTTGGTGTAGCCCCTTGACCAATCTGTAAGTTGGTGTTCCAGGTAGCCCACAAACCCACCAACACACTAAAACAGCAGCTAATGAACTTGAAAGACCCTATACAGACAACAGGCAAAACTAATGTCATTTACAAAATACCTTTCAAAAACTGTAACAAACATTACCTTGGACAAACTGGCAGAACATTAGCCAACAGGATACATGAACATCAACTAACCACAAAAAGACATGACCCACTCTCACTAGTATCCTTACATACAGATGAGGAAGGACACCATTCAACTGGGACAACACATCCATCCTCAGACAAGCCAAACAGAGACACGCATGAGAATTCCTAGAAATGTAGCATTCCAACTGGAACTCTATCAACAAACACATTGAGTTGGATATCATTTACCACCCCCTGAGAAAAAGAACAAGAAATGACTAGCCCACAGGAAATTACTTCACCACATGAAATGACATCACCCACCTAAGTAAACCTAAACACACATATAGAAAGAGGGCCATGCCACAGTACTTCATCCGAAGGCTCACTAACGATATTACCTAGTATGGTGATGAAATGTCTGAAAATGAACCTTCCAGCTCTGCCTACATCCAGAACCTCAACCTGAGCTACAAATCGTTTCAAATCTCGCTAGCCACTAATCATGCAGATCATCCATTTTCTTCTTTTACATTTAGATGCATTCATTTTCTTCTGTTCTTTTTGTCCAATTACATATTTTGTTGAGCTCATTACGTAAATTCTGCTTCTTTCATTTCCATAGTCCTTTCTAGGTTGATGTCACCTGTAATTTTGTTTATTTTGTAACTGAATTCCTCAATGTAAGCCATTGACATAAGTTAGAAAGAGTAGAGCTAAATTCAATCCCTGAGTCACTCCGTTTAGGCATTCCCCTACCTCTCCAATATAACTGCTCAAATAAGTAGTGATTATTTTTTCCTCTATTGCATGTCCTTTATCTACTTCCAAGATTTATTTTGCATCACCGGTACAGTCAGATTACATAATTGCCATGCTTTCTCAAGTTGGGGTGTACCACATTGCAGGGCAAGAGTCTGCAATGAGCTGTCACTCCCTTAAAGTTGTCAAAGAAAGGCAACTACATGTGTTGGTGCTTAAACCTGGAATAGCAACCCATTTCTTAAAGACATTAATATTATCTTATTTTGAAAGCTTTCTTGCATTTTTTGATAGTTTTCATAATCTATTCCCAAGAATGCATGAATAGTGGATTCAGATCCAAATTTTGACCTTGAGTACGTGTTTCAACCTTTAGGGTTGTCTGTGACTGATTCATATAGGCCTTTGATGGGCTTATTTCCATGTTTCCTGTTCATACTGCCTGAGGCATGGAAAAACCTGAAATGCTTCTAAGATTATATGCCTGAATGTTACACAATGTTTAAGGGATATATTAATGAACACTGCCTGGGAACATATTACCGAATGTTTTCATAACATTGTAATGCTTTCTCCCCATTCAACTCTGAATGGCAAAGTATTATGTTTCTATCAAGTTATATTGTTAGTCTTCTCCCCCCATTAATTATTCCTTATCCATGAAAGCTAGTTGATATAGCTGCACAGTTACAAGTGCAAGTATCATATGATCACCTATGGCTCAGAGGTGGCCTTAAGTGGTGAGTGTGTCCTGAAATTTATTGCAATTTTGTGCAGTGTCTGTACGCCTGTACTTCCATTGTGAGCAAAAACTCTGACTTTATCTTTCTCAACTTTCCTAATTCAAGATGCTGGGTAATTTTATTGTTGTCCCACACATAAATCATGTAACCTAGTGCAAATTAGTCACTGTACTTTCAGGACTGTATGGCTTTGTGTTGACGTTAGAAGAATTAGGTGGCAGAGTGCTTCAAGGTCCACTGCAATCGATTTTAGGCTTACAAACAGAAATAGCCATTTGGAAATGTTTCAGTTGGCCTTGCATTGCACGTTGGTCATAATAGCTTGGGTTCAATTCCTGAATCAGCTAAGTTCCCACATTCTCAAATTCACTTCTCACCTGAGGTGTGGTGGTCCTCGCGTTGAATTCACCACCCAGTTGTTATTCTCTCTCAAATAAATCAGCAGCTTATAGTCGTACATCACTCCAATGCATCTGCTCCTGCTTCTCTGTGATCAGCCTGAGAACAGCTGGAATGGATTTAAGTCAAAGAAACATAGAAATAAAATTGTGATTGTTCTTGTATTTTTGAGGATGCTGTAGTCAGTAAATAGAAAACAGTTTTGCAGTCGGAATTTGTTTTAAAAAAAAACTATGACTCCTTAGATAGGAACAGAATATGTCTGTCCCTTTTATATCCTTTTAAATTGTAACAAGGAGAAAATACATCAGATTTGCATTTGAATAAAATATTTAGTACCTGAAAGAGTTAACTGACCTTATGCAATAAGCTACTTCCATCAGGGTACCACAGAATGATCTTGGAGAGACCTTTTGGGTTTCTGTATGTGTCGTTGTTCTAAAGCAAAGTCCATGTACCCAACTCTTAGGTTGAGCCTGATAGGCACACAAGGACTGATCATGTATCTCAAATATATTGTCATTAGCTATGAAACACTATGAACAAAGCCTTTACTGTTTGTTAAAATTGCTGACAGAGGGGTAGATTTTGCCACACATATCAAGTACATCTGTAATGATGACCTCCTGCTGTGACTGTGCTGGCTCACCATAGGAGTAATTTACCTCCTGTCACTCTGCCAGCACCTTACTTAGCCCTACACATTTTTCTTTTCCACATATTATCAGATATGTTAGCATTGATTTAAAGATAGGTTCATGAAAGCACAAGTAAGTTAGTTGTTTTCTGGCTGACAAGTTATAAGTAGCGATGACACAGGCTTTCCACCAACTCATCATCCAATGTGTGGGAGCCTGTGTCCTCAAATAAATACTGTTTATGAGCAAAGTCTATACACACAAAAATATTTTTTAACATATTCCTAAATTGCAAAGCATGTTTTGCATTATATTTCAGTGAGGTAAACATATTTGGAATGTTCCCAAATCTTGAATGACATGGACATTGGCCAGTCAGTTGGGAAATAGGGTGAGGTAGACAGAAATTTGATTCTCAATGTCAAGAGGAAAAAGATCAATTATCCAACCAAGTTATGAACATGGGATAAGAATGATACCAGTGAACAACGTGAGGCCTGTTTGCATCCATTTTACTGCTTCAGCATGTTATTCTTATCAAGTCTTGCCTCCATGGTATACAGTTTCCTATTTTCCCAAACACCAGAAAGAAACTAGAAGGTGGTAATTTCCGACATGAAAATCAGAACAAGTACCTGGCAACTCCAGCTTGTCATTTGCTCATCTGGGTCAGCAGTCACAAACATCTCAGCTCACATTCCATGATCAGTGAATGCCCACAACCTTGTCTGCAGATGTTGGCATCAGATATATCTGAGCCTCACCACATCTACATGGCACACTCCAATTCTCTTTCGATAAGGTTCTGCACTTCTGCCATTGGAATACTGCTGTCAGGACACCCTGCATGCAGGGATAAGCAGTCATGTCATGGATTGTACTAGAGTGCATCTTGGGACTCTTCGCTTACTGTCTTAGCATACACTCGCATTAAACCTAGTTAATGCTGACAGCATTTTTGCGTTGCCTTGCCTTTTTGCACTTTTCATTCTCAGCCAAAACCTGAAGGCTTAAAGCACTTCTATCTTGCCTTACCTTTGAGCACTGACATAAAAGTTTGTTGTGATTGTCAGCAGTGATTTGTCAAGGGCTGAACCTGTTTCTATGCTACATTGGTTTCACATCTACAGTATGTGCCACAGCTTATGCAGCAAACATATTGCACATGCTTCAACCAAATGGTCATGTCTCCAAGTCTCAGAGGAGTAGTCCATAGGCATCTCAAGGTGATAGCCTTCAGTCAGGGGGTCCAGACAATGGCTCAAATCAAGGGCTTCATTTACTATCAGTTCAGGGGCTTTGCAATGGTCAGCCAGCTGATTAAGTCAGGAGACACATATGTCTACAGTCCAGGGAGTGGGAAACAGTCAGTCCTGCAGGTCTAGTGCAATCAGTCTAGGGAGTCATCTATAAGTCAGTAGGGAAGCTACACATAGATCAGCCAGAGCTGTCCATCAAGGACAGTCAGGGGTGTGGGCCACAGTAATCTCTGTGGGGGGTGGGGGGGGGGAGCTCAATGAAAGTCAAGGAGGGGTTTATCAGGGATCACTATTCTGCTAACGAAGTTGGGGAACACAGTTCTGTGGATAGGGATTCAGAGGGGACAATAATTGTGAAGGGTGGAGGGCCAACTCAACATAAAAGAAGGCAGATGACAATAGTGCATTGCGTTACTGTGAGAATGTATGTCATTGATGCTCACAAAAAACCTGGCTTCGACAGGTAGATAGTGCAGGATGACAGTCACCATGATTACATTGTAAGCTACACTGAACAATAGTAACACTCCTCTCAACAATGTTCTAAAGTTTGAGGCTATGGACAAGTAATTAGTGCAGCTTGGTTCTCAAATAGCAATACAGTTATGCATGTACATTCGTGTTCGCAATGAATTTTCAGCCATATCACTGCCGTGCCCTGAGAAGTGCTTGCTTTTGGTGCTCAGTGAGTAGCAACTCCTGGCTGGCAACTCATGACTTGATGTACAGTTGGGCTTTTAAAATGGCACCAGCAATGGGAATTCTGGGAGTTCAGGACAGCAGTGAGTATATCTACCTCAGTTCAGTATAAAAATAGGATGACAGCAGTCCCACAGACGCTTAGTGCCGATCTAATGAGGCAAGTTTCGGAAAATAGTATAGCAAATTTTGCCACGTATTATACTTCTATTCCATTATCTAAAAGAAATGCTACTATTTATCTGATACACTACAGTTGGGTGCCTTAACATACAGAGAGGAACCCTTCATGAAACTTGACACTAAGCCAATTTCTGGTGCGCATTGTACCTTAAATAGACATGCTTCTGACAGCATCACTATATCATAGCATGTGACCTGAAGATGTAAAAGTCTCAGATTCCATTTTAACTGGGCCACTTGGAGCATGATATGCTGATTAAAACTATAACTTGTAACCAGAAAGCATAATATTAGCCCAAACATTGAAATGTCTGTAATTGTAATATTTGTAAATATCAGGAGTTGCAAAAAGCATCTGTTGAACTTTTACCCATATCCAGTTCTTATGTTATGGGAACGAATCATTAGAGAATCGGCTGTAGGAGCAGAAGTAGGCCATTCAGCCCATCGGGTTTTCTCTGCCATTCAATGAGACTATGACTGATCTGATAACACTCAACTCCATGTTCCTGCCTTTTAGCCAAATCCTTGATTCCTTTACTGTCTAACTTCTTGAATATACTTAATGGCATGGCCACTATAGTCCTCTGTGGTAAAGAATTCTATAGATTCACTGACCTCAGAGAGAAGAAATTCTTCTTCAGCTCTATCTTAACTGAGCCCTCTGGTCCCAGACCATCGCACAAGGGGGAAGAACAACATAATCATTGCCCCATCCAGAACAAATACCCCACCAGATTCAAAACCCACTGCAAAGGCAGTTCACATCATTGCATCCAAAGTGAGAAAATCAACTTAAAAATTGGATACAGAAATAAAAACTGTTACTCCAATTTACAAACACAAGCTACAGATCAGTACATTCAACACAGCTTGTGTTTTCACTCTCTTTTAAGATTCAGTATGATTTGAGTTAAAGCTTATTTGATTTATTTAAAGTTTGACAATCAGATTCATCTTATAAAATGTAAGAGTTTATTGTTTGAAAGAAAAATAGCAGGACAGTGTACATACGGTAACAGACAAAGTCATCTAAACAAAATATTTAAGGTGCCTTTTGGAGTAAATGTGGATGCTCCTTTTAACCAAAGGCCCTCATATTTCTTTCAAATCTATATGAACACAGATTGTGCTCAGTATAATTCTTAGTTTATAAAAGAATCTTACTCTAGATCTTGCAGATTTTGTCCAAAATAGGGACAATGACAACATTGTGTGAACAGTCTTACAACTTGGAATCAAATTAGAGTTAACACATGTTGTGGACCATTTGTGTTGAGTAATTGAGGGTGTATCCTGTTTAGTCTAGACTAACTGATATAAGCTATTTAAGTTCCTATATTAATTTATTTTGTGATTATGAAATATTTTGGATTAAATCTGCATAATTAGCAATGAATTATGAATGTTAAGGCACCCAATTGTGATGTGTCAGATAAATAGATGCATTTCTTTTAGATAATGCAATAGAAGTGTAATACTATCGTGTTCCCTATGACATGAGTTGACTTCATGTGAATGTTTGAAAAACAACCATTGAGACATATTATTTTCAGAGCTATCTGCTGTATTCTTTAGTTTATTTCATGAACCTTATTAATTACTAGAATGAAATAAACCATTTAAAAAGATTCATAGTAAATCTGGTGAATATAGACCCTTTCTACATAGTTATGGAATGTGAAAGGAATTCTTCCTTGAGTACATTACTTAAAAGACTGACAGATTATCATTTTGAAGTTACATTTTGAAACAGCTTTGCCAACTGCTCTAGGCTAACTTGCCATGCTTGGCAACCTGTGAATAATGATGATGCATTCTAAATGGAAAGGAAGAGTTTGCATGACCCACATGACTGACAATATTATGCAGTATGACTGAATGAAAGCTAGGCACATTTTTATATTCAAAGTTACTCCTCAAAGCCATTGAGCAAATTATAAATGTGCTGACCTTGGGGTGGCAAAAATTTGATTGAAACAGATGTTGAGAATAGTAATGAAAACTCACAAAATATGTAAGCTCAAGTATTCAAGGTTTCTTTTAATAAAAAGACAGCATATTTGCAATAGCTTGAACTATCATTGTTGTCTTTAGATTCAAATATAATGCAGCAACACTTACAAAGATGGCTGGTAATTGTAGTTGTTCATAGTTGAATGATATATTTCCATTTGTACACAGATTACCCAACCTGTTGTGAAGTTTCTTTAGGGTTCACAATATTAAGGGTCTGTTGAAGAAATGTTTTAACAAGGCGATCAAATTTTCATTTTTAATGCTTGCAAATACACATTTGAACTCATTATGAAATACTTCCAGATGTCTGCATTGCTTATCCAATCAAAATTCATTTGGACCAATACATTGGGTGTGTTTGGTCAGTTGTCTGCTAGTGTCCAAACTGTAGAGTGCCAGAAAATATGTGCAAGGCAGTATGTCCAGAACAAGATTATGATTGGTGAATTGCCATTTGGAAAGATCTCAGAAAAATAGGAACTGCGAAAGTGAAAACTCAAAATCTGTATTTAAACCCTTGTGATTCATCAGAAGTTAAGCTGCACAGTGCAAATTCTGGCACAAGTAGAATTCTCTTACAAACAATGATAAATGCTCAAAAATTTTTCTTATAAATGCAGAAGTTCTAATTTAAGTATTAACCATTACTTGCTGAACTTGCTAAATTATGGGAGTCTGAGACATTGATGAAAGATAATTGATGTGATCATCTAACAGGACATGGTCAGATGAGTTCAAAAGGGACATGCAAATATACAAACAAATGAATTAGGAACAGCGTTTGGTAATTCAGCCTCTTGAGCCAACTCTGCCAATCATTGAGACCATTGCTGATTTGACTGTCATCTCCAATCTTCATTCCCACTAATAACCTTTCTCTGCCCTGCTTAACAGAAATCTATCCAACTTTGCCCTTAAAAATAGTCTGCTGCCACCACCTTTTCAGAGTGTTGTAAAGACGCATGACTTTGTGAGAGAAAAAAAACTTGCATCATCTCTGTTCTAGATTCTCCCATCAGAGGTAACATTCTTTTCACATCTATGCTGACAATACTTCTCAGGATCTTATATGTTCCACTCAAGTTGTGTCTTATTCATCTAAACTCCAGCAGAGACAAGCCTCGACATGTAACCTTTTCTCAAGTGACAACTGCCATACCTTTCATCACTCTGTCCCCTTATATTCTGATATATTCGAGTAAATCTTCTCTGAACTGCTGCCATGCATTTACATCTTTCCAGAAATAAGGTGACCAATGATGCACACAGTACTTCAGTTTCACTCTCAACGGTGCCCTGTCTGACTGAAGCATAACCCTCCTCCCTTTGTTTAAATTCACTTTGTGATAAATGTTAACTTTTCCTAATTACTTGATGTACCTGCATACTATCTATCTTTATGAGATCAGCAAATTTGGTAACTGTACCTTCCATTCTTTCATCTATGTCATTTATATAAATTGAAAATACTTGAAGTAGCAGCACCAATCCCTGTAACAAATCATTGTTACATCTTGACTACCTGAACAAGGCCCATTTACACGTACTCTCTGCTTGCAATTAGCTAAGCAATCTTCTACCCATGCTAGTATATTATACCTACACCATGAAGTTTATTTTCCACAATAATCTGTCATGTGGCACTTTATCAAATGCCTTCTGGAAATTCAAGTAAAATATATCCAGCAGTCCCCTTAATCCACAGTGTGCATTATCTTGAAAAGATTGGTCAAATATGATTTCCCTTTCACAAAAGCATGTTGACTTTTCCTGATTTCCTTGAACTTTTCTGAGTGATTTGCTGTAACTTCTTTAATAACAACGTCAAATATTTTCCTTATGACCAATGTTAAACTAACTGGTTTGTAGTTTCATGCTTTCTTTTCTACAATGTCTAACTACTTTGCTCAAATTTGTTCTAGTATATCAATATAGTCAATCACTATGTTATGTCCACAAGTCTTCAGGAAGATTTTGGGTGACTTTCACACAAAAAAAACCTATTTATAAGACATTCAGACATTCAACATGGAAATGGCAGTGAAGCAAATGCATAAAATATTGTAGACAAACAGGAGGCTGGAAGAACACAGCAAGCCAGGCAGCATCAAGAGGTGGAGAAGGCAACGCTTAGAGTATTAACCTTTCTTCAAGACACCCTTCTTTAAAACTCTTCTTGCAGCCACCTGTTTGTCTACAATGGATTCTAGCATCTGCAGTTGTATTTCTCTAACTACATAAAATACTGTGATGTGTAATAATGAGATCCAATTAAAATGGGCTCTATTTTTTCTAATAATTATAGCTACAATGTTATTTGGTCCCATCTACCCCTGATAATTCTTGATTCCCTCTCTGATAAAAATCTATCCACCTCTATCCTACAAATATTCAATGATGTCACTTCCACTGCCTTCAGAGAAAAAGTTTCAAAGTTGTTCAACACTCTGAGAGAAAATAAATTCTCCTCATCTATGTGTAGAAAGAGCAATTTTAAAATAGTTGTCCTCTAGTTCTGGATTTTCCCACAAATGGAAGCATTTCATCCACTTTCACCTTGTCAAGATCATTTGGGATCTTGCACACTTCCATCAAGGCAGTGCTCATGTTTCTAAAATCCAGTAGAAACAAACACCCTTTTTCTTCTGGATTGTTGTGATCATTTTGAATATTTTTCATACAAGCAAAGTGTAGAATTATTCAGAAAGAATGGAATGACTGCCAACCTAGTCCCTGAATTTAGAAAGATGAATTAGAACAATTGACTCTCTTGGGTCTTTGATTTCTCGGGGAGAGAAGGATAAGGAAAGAAATGTTAAAAATCTTTAAGATCTTCATTAATGTGGAGAACTTGAATACATAAAGGATCATTAATGGGCATTGGACTCATGTATTAAGGAATACAAAGTAAGGTTAAAATGATTGGGAAGAAAATTGAATATTTTGGCACTTTAAATTAAAATTATAAAACAGATTGTCAGTAGGCACAATGGCTTAGAAAGCAATGGCAGAATGAATTTCCATTGAGGCTGGCTCAATCATTTGCTGCTCCATCATGGGTAAAGAAAACTAATGGATGGAAGAGTTGGCTGAATGGATCAATGGTCTTCCTCTGTCTCAAACATTATTGTGTTACTGCAATAATGTGTTAAGTTTTAACACCAATCAGGTGTCAATTTTTTCACGTTCTCCGCAATCTAGGATGTCAAAAAAATAAACTTCTCCTTGTTAATTTTTAATGCATGTGTATTCAGTCACATTACATAAAATTTATCGATACTTGCATAGTCTGAAAGTTAACTCTCAGCACTCTCCTCAGCACTCTCCTCCAGTACACATGATGTTTTCATTTTATTTCAGCAATTCTTGCAAATTATCCTGCTATTGAATGGTAACTATTCTGTAGAACTGTAGCTATTTAAATGGTCAGCCTTCTGAAAATGGTGGGGGGGGGGGGGGGGGGGAGATGCCTGCCAGGGTGTCTGTGAGAATTGAAAGAAAACTGTTCCAGCAATTTCAGTACCAGTTTATTGACATGATTCTGTGACTATCACTTTAACATAATTAATACTTGGCTGCTTTCCACGCACAATCATTATCAGTGAGGGAAGGGTGTCGTGCTGAGTGGCTTGTAAGTTCACAGTTTGACTGAAAGCTCAGTGAGATTGTCAAAAGATTCAAAGCAAAATACTGCGGGGAAAACTCAGCAGATTTTGCTGCATCTGTGAAGAGAGAAACGTTAATGTTTAGAGTCCAAACTGATTTCTCTTCTTCCAAGTTGACACCAAGTTGGATTTGAAATTATAAGATGCCATGGGGTTGGGTGGGTGGAGCATGACCTATCATGGAAGTTTGAGAGGCATCAGGGTGTTGGTAAATATTTGTATTGGCATGATGGTCATGAGAGGCCATTAGTGGATGTGTACTATGGATTGATGTGAGTTAGCATGTGTGGGCATGATGTGAGGTTAAAGATTGTGATAGATTGGGACAATGGCCTTTTAAACAGCCCACAACAGCCCTCAGCAGCCTGAATGTGCACTTGCATCTGGATGTGAGGGATCTAATTCCGTCTTTCATATGTATGCAACCCACCTCCATCATTCCCCCACACCTCACCCAGTATCCCCACCCAGATTGATGTTCCTGCAATTCTGGACACTTTGTCCAAAGAGGGTTTGAAAGCTGAAAGAATTCCCAACTCTCTCTGCATGACTTGGGAAAGATAGCCAGGCCACAGTATCCGGGATCTGTCAGAGTGTAACTACCATGAATATAGCAGGGAAGCATGATGACTGAGGGAGGAATTAGTTGACATATTTGAGAAATGATGAAAAAAGATTCATCCATGTTGCATGGAATTGCTATTGCCATTGTCAAGTGGCTTGTATGACCAGTGTGTCAGGAGACTCCTGAAATGTGCAGTGTTGCCTCATCCAAATGTTGTCAGGTTGATCAGCCCAACTACAGCAGCATCATTTGAGGAATTTTGCAAGCATTGTGAGCTGACCATTCATCCAGGATGAAAAGACAACGATGTTTGAATGGCCTGTCATCCCTCACTTTTTCCAGGATAACAGGACCATAAACTGTGGTGATCCTCAGTGATGCCCACTTCTCAATTGTTTTCCTGTGTGAAGATGTCTGATTTCTCAATGATTCCATTGACCACATGCTCTGGCAATCTAAAGGAGACTAAAGTATGGCCATTCAATCTCCTCAGCTCATGGGAATGCTACTGCCTACGGAGTTAAATACCTGTCACTAGGGTATCACTCATCTATTGAGATCTTATCAGGTCATTCATGACATTGGACCCATATTGTCCTGACCACTCTTCTTTTTCTGGCCTGTGTAGACATACCTATTGATGTCCTTTGGAGTTTCTGAGCAGATTTCATCAACCTGACACAGAGAAAAATAACTCTTGCCTCTCAGCAACTGAATTGGTTATCACATCAAGATAGGCATCAAGAGACCAATGGAGCTTCTGACTGATGGCTGCCCATGTCAATGCTGGGCCTTTGCAAACTCATCTGTGTCATTTTGTTAATGGAAAGTAAATGGTAATGCCAACTGGTGAGTTATTGGACAAGTAATCCAGAAATCCAGATTAATATTCTGGGGACATGCGTTTGAATCTCAAAATGGCAGATGGTGAAATTTAAATTCAGTACAAATAAGGAATTAAAAAAACATTTGCCTCATGATAACCATGAAACCACTATTGATTATTATAAAACCCATCTGGTTCACAATGTCCTTTAGGGAGCGAGATATGCTATCCCTACTTAGTCTCACTACAGCTGATCCCAGACCCATAACAATGTTGTTGACTCTTAACTCCCCTCTGAACAATTAGGAGTGGGCAATAAATGCTGTTCTAGTGGGTAATGCCAATATCCCATGAAGGAATAAAACAAAAATAAACCTCCTGGCAGATGCTCATCTTTCCAAAAGGCCGTTGATGACGGATGACTGGATGCCACCTCCAGGCTCCACTCCTGGCACTTCTGATCAGGCACCCCTGAGTCACTTAGGCACTATACATTTAAAAATAATGTCATGTAATTAACCCTGATGTGACATAGTGTCAATACCAAGAACTGTTTCCTGTATCTGTCTCCCAATCCTCTGTTAAAAACCTAATCAAAGTCTGAGTATTGATGTTTATTTTCTATTATCGTTTTATGTCTCAACATCATCATTGGCTCACAGTAGTTGCTAATGACTGGGCTGAAATCAGCATCCTCATGTTCTTACACTGCAAAATCCTTACAGTTTTATTCGACATTTCTACGACAAATTCAAGCTTTTTGTTCACTACTGTTCTATTTTATTTGCATGTTAAGGTTTTAGGCTAAAATTGATGAAGACAAGAATTTTTCCCCTTTTGTTTAATATCTTTCATGATCTCCCTAGTCAGTTTAAAGGTCTTTAATAGAAATAAGCCCTTCAATTCAGAGTCACAGTGACAAGAGGGTCAATGATATTTTGTCTCAGTTTTGCAAAACCATTGATCTTGTCCTCTAGATATTCAGACAGATGCTTTTGTATAATTGAGAAAAAGGGCTGTCTCGCCAGTATCTGTAAATGGAAACTGCTAATAGTACTATACATCCAGACTGATTAGTGAGATTGATGAAGAATTGATGAGTGGAACAGTTCCCTACTTGTACAAATCAGAGCAAGTATAATACCTATTATTAGATTAACATTCGCTATTATGCTTGGTTGGGAAACCAGTTATTCTTGAAGTCCTAAATGCTTGCTTCAGTCTAAATTTGCACTAAAATTGAAATCATCACAAGATGTTAAAAATGACTATTAAAGAATCATATCCAATTATTTCTCAGTTTCAGTTTGATTGTGAATTGTATATGGGCTCTATTATCTGGCAACAATGGAAACATTTCTGGTCATTGTTAACCTCAAATGTTGTTATCAATAAAGGCAAAAGGAAATGTGATACTTCAGACTGGATTTCAGTCTGAAAATAAATTTCTCTCAGCAGAAAACTGGTTAAAGAACAATGTTTTTAAGTATACCTCTGGGCATTGAAATTCCCTTGTGTGTTCCTTTTTACCGTTGCGTGTCATTAATCAGTGAGCTGAAAATAACTTGCTAGGTACTGACATGTTAAAAAAATTGACGCAAGGGTAATTGACCAAAATTGTCATTCAAAACAAGAAAAGTTAAATCTGCAGCAGCACTCCTTTGACATTTTGCTGCTTTAAATCTGGAAAATATGTTTCTCAGGAATATCACAGTAAGGCACTCTAACAGGATGGTCAGCTCTTTAGAATCTCTCGATACGTATTGGTTGTTTTGACTGTTCATATTGTCATCCTTTTTCAAATCCATAGTGTTTGTTGAAGTAACAGAGTATTTCTACTGATCTGTTCACTGAGTTTAGTTTAATAGTTAATATCCATACTTTCCTAGCTTTAGAATATAAGCCAGTTGAATTATTGTTCAAATTGATCCAAAATTAACTATGTACAAGACTCCTGATGTAATTTTCTCCCCCATGGTGGTGGTGAGAAGCTAAATAATTGGCTGAGTTGACTCTGGAAAGAAACCTAACCTTTTCTCACCATCTCACTGGTTCATTTCTGAGCATGAAGGTCCATGGGTGATCTTCTCAACCTACCACTGGTTAAGACTCTTTAGTAGTCAATTAATGGCCACATAAGTGCCTCAGCATGCTATTTCCTTGATCACCTAAAAAGTGTCTAGATTCCTGACTGGGAGACCAGGGATGCCTGCCAACTGGGTTAAAGGAGAGTTTCAAAATGCCTCAATCTAGGGCAATCGGAGGCACAGATGGAAGGCAAAAGGTCTCTGAAAGCCTAACTCCTGCCCTTTCTTCCAGTCCCCACAAATCCCTTTCCATCTCTTCAACAAGTGTATAAGATTATTTAATCTTTGACTGCTGGATCCCTTGAGCAGCAGACATCAACCAGCAGACTTTAGATCCCAGAATGTCCTGATTCTTGATTGGCTAGCAGCTTCTGGTAATCTACAACTCAAGTATTGAGGCTTGTGATTTATTGAGAAACTCATCGATGTTTGCCTGCCATCTCTGAATGAGCTGTTTGGTGGGCAATTGGACTAACCTTTGCAACAATGGGAATGGTGTATTAATGGCCACCTAACCTGCCAACCCCCATACCCCTCAACGACTCTAACATAAAGGACATTGGACTGAATCTTACATGCTTATTTGACTAAGAATTACTTTTGTCACTTTGTGCAGACGCTTTCTCCCCATGAGGCTTAGCAGGTTTATCAAACTCATCTCATTGAATTTGTACTCTGTCCCTATGGGGCTACTCTTGTCTGATTCTAGCCCCATTCTATCACTCGTCATACTGGGAGAACTTGCCACTGCCAGGATATCCCAGGGTGGACTGGCATCCCTAATACTGGCGCCATGTTAAACTGCCATTCTGCACCCAAACAAACACTGTCAGTCTGGAGCTGCCCTGCATGCTTCTAATATTTGCCCCAGACATGAAAAAGAAGGAAATCTGTGCCCTGCTGTGCAGGCAGAGATCTTGGTGCTGCAGTAGAAGGTGTGGTGCAAAGACAGAACGTTCTCTTCCTCAGGACCAGACCACAGTATCAGACCACACCAACCTGATCTGGGTTTGCCATCCAGGTCAGTGCACTGTTAGCCATCTCAAGGAGTATGCAGCACTGTAGAAAGAAGGTCGATGACCTCACTCTATCCCTGTTACTGCACTAACCTCCCATCCAAGCCTCAAGCTCTACCACACTTGTGAATGCCTGCAACATCTTCCCCACTCACCATTACCCCCACACCAAAACGTGACACCACTAACCTTGTCAGTTCTCTATGCTGCCTACTCCCTCACTCATTCAGAATACATCTCCAACAGCAGCAAAAGTAACAGCTGACTCACCCAGTTTCATCTCCTGTAATACTTGCCACTCTCATTTCAGAAGGAGCATAATAGAGCAGAAATGTTCGATGGGCTCTCCAGTATTCAGCTTTTCACTCTTTATGAGGAGAGCATCCTGAGTGGCTGACAGACCATGTGCAAGCCCCTGGACAGGTATCTAATGCTACCCTTGACTTAATGTCCACTGTTTTTTGTCAGCTCTGAATGAAAAAGTAGTACAGTGAGCCCAGTGCTGAGGGGGGAAAGTGCGAAAAGGAAAAGCAAGGCAGGGTTACTGTGAGCATCCAGGTAAGGACAAAGTGAATGAGAGCTTAGAGATCAAGCGACCAGTCTGTGGATACAGACTGATGCAGTACATGAGCTGGGTGCATCTTCCTGCGCACAAAGTTTGTTTAGTGGAGCTTTACATTCTGAGGTTCAGTATTAAAATGCAGATTCATATCATGAGTGGATTGGAGATGTCTCTGAGCACAATTCATAGAATCCCTAACTGCAGAAAAATGGCATTCAGCTCATCCAATGGTACCCTCTGAAGAGCATCCCTTCCAGATCTAGCCCCTGACCCTAACTCTGTATTTCCCATGGCTAATCCACCTAACCTGCACATGCCTGGACATTATGGGCAATTTAGCATGGCCAAGCCACCTAACCTACACATCTTTGGACTTTTGGCGAAAACCTGAATACCCAAAGGAAACCCACTCAAACACAGGGAGAACAAACAGTCATCCAAGACTGGAATCGAACCTGGGTCACCTGGTGCTGAACCACCGTGCCACCCTGGTCAAATGTCAATGTCTATGAATGTGGGTTGTATTAGGTCAATATTCAAGGACTAACTGTAACTCTGAGATGTTGGTTCCTGAAGGTTTGTTAAAGCAATCAGCAAGCAGAATTGTCCTGATACCCACTCTGACCACTAGGTTGAAAATTCTTAGCATCCAGTTTGTTTGCAGCAGACAGTACAATAAAAAGATGCAAATTGATGAGACATGATGTGTAGTTAATAAGCAATAATTCCCCATAACAGACAACTTACCACTGCATCACAAGTATCTCACCTTGACTTCCAGATTAGTTAAAAGATGGAGCAAGTTGTTTCTGATAATGAGATAGAACGTGAATGAAATCTCCAATGATTCTGACACATTTAAGAACCTAAAAGTTAGAAACTATTTTGGAAGAGGAGGTGTAAAAAGAGGTTTTGCAGACACTTAATTGATTTGAAATGAATAAGGTGGAAGCAATAGATATAACAGGTAATAGGTTGTATATATATTGGTAAGGCATCAGAATTAGAAGAGATACATCCAGGTATATTAAGGGAAATTAGGGTGGAAATTATTAAGTCCTGGACCTAATTTTCCAATCCTCCACACGGATGCTGTCAGAGAACCAGGCATTTACAAATGTTGTACCTTTTGTTCTGGAAAAAGGATGCAAAGATAAATCCAACAATTAATTTAATTGTGAGGTTTTGAAATTTTTACAAATAATAATTTGGAACAAAGGCACTTGGATAAATGAGGGTTAATTAGGAAAAGCACAAGTCATGTTTGACAAATCTCCTTGAGATTTTGGTTAGATATCAGAGTGGATTGATGATGTTAGTAAAGATCACACGTATTTATTTTCTTTTTTCAGATGGTGGAGCAAGAAGAGAAAAGTGTCAAAAAGTGCGGTGCTGCAAAAGCACAGCTGGTCAGGCAGCATCCAAGGAGCAGGAGAGTGCATGTTTCGAGCATGAGCTCTTCATCAGGAATGTTTCTGATGAAGAGCTCATGCCTGAAACGTCGACTCTCCTGCTCCTCAGATGCTGCCCGACCACCTGTGCTTTTGCAGCACCCACTTTTTGAGTTTGATCTCCAGCATCTGCAGTCCTCACTTTCTCTAAGATGAGAAAAGCACTGCTTTAAAACAAGAATTGTGCAAAGAGTTGCAACGCTTTTAAAACCAAGTTGCTGGAACTCATTGTGAGTTGTTTTTACTTTGTGCAAGCAGTGTGGGAGGATGTCTGAGATGCCATGATACTGTGAGTATGTGTTAAAAGCGTGCTTCCCTCAGAAACAAGTTAATGATTGGTCTGTCTGTCTGTATCTGTCTTTCTGTCTCTGTCTCCAGCGGAGTAGCCAAATCTGGAAGATGGCTAGGTATTCTCTCGCTCCATTTAGAGTCATAGAGTCATAGAGAGGTACAGCATTTAAACAGATCCTTCAGTCCAACTCGTCCATGCCAACCAGATATCCTAACCGAATCTAGTCCTATTTGCCAGCACTTGGTCCATATCCATTTAAAACTTCCTATTCATATACCCATCCAGATGCCTTTTAAATGTTGCAATTTTATCAGCCTCCATCACATCCTCTGGCAGCTCATTCCATACATGCACCACCCTTTGCGTGAAAGCGTTGCCTCTCAGGTCTCTTTTATATCCTTCCGCTCTCATGCTAAACCTATGCCATCCAGTTCTGGACTCCTCCACCCAAGAGAAAATACTTTGTCTTTTACCCTATCCATGCCTTTCATGATTTTATAAACCTCTATAAGGTCAGCCGTCAGCATCCAATGGTCCAGGGAAAACAGCCCCAGCCTATTCAGACTCTCCCTGTCGCTCATATCCTCCAACCTTGGCAACATCTGAACCTTTTCAAGTTTCACAACATCCTTTGGATAGGAAGGAGACCAGAATTGCACACAATATTCCAAAAGTGGTCTACTGCTAAAATTTGCTTTTCCAAAATGCAGCACCTCACATTTATCTAAATTAAACTCCATCTGTCACTCATCAGCCCATTGACCATCTGATTAAGATCCCGTTGTACTCTGAGGTAACCTTTTTCGCTGTCCACTACACCTCCAATTTGGTGTCATCTGCAAACTTACTAACTATACCTCTTATGCTCACATCCAAATCATTTATATAAATGACAAAAAGTAGTGGACCCAGCACCGATCATTGTGGCACTCTACTGGTCACAGGCCTCCAGTCTGATAAGCAACCCTCCACTATCACCCTCTGTCATCTACCTTGAGCCAGTTCTCCTTGTACTCCATGAGATCTAACCTTGTTAACCAATCTCCCATGGGGAACCTTGTCGAAAGCCTTACTGAAGTCCATATAAATCACATCCACTGCTCTGCCGTCATCTATCCTCATTATTACTTCTTCAAAAAGCTCAATCAAGTTTGTGAGACATGATTTCTTACACACAAAACCATGTTGACTATCCCTAATCAGTCCTTGCCTTTCCAAATACCTGTAAGTCTTGTCCTTCAGGATTCCCTCCAACTACTTGCCCACCGCCGAGGTCAAGCTCACCAATCTATAGTTCCCTGACTTGGCCTTACCACCTTTCATAAACAGTGGCACCACGTTAGCCAACCTCCAGTCTTCCAGCACCTCACCTGTAACTATCGATGATACAAATATCTCAGCAGGGGACCCAGCAATCACTTCTCTAGCTTCCCACAGACTTCGAAGGTACACCTGATCAGGTCCTGGGGATTTATACACCTTTATGCGTTTCAAGACATCCAGCACTTCCGCCTCTGTAATATGGACATTTTTCAAGATGTCACCACCTATATCTTCCATGTCCTTCTCTACAGTAAACACTGATGCAAAATACTCGTTTAGTGTCTCCCACATCTCCTGCGGCTCCACACAAAGGTTGCCTTGCTGATCTTTGAGGGACCATATTCTCTCCCTACTTACCCTTTTGTCCTTAATGTATTTGTAAAAACCCTTTGGATTCTCCTTAATTCTATTTGCCAAAGCTATCTCATGTCCCCTTTTTGCCCTCCTGATTTTCCTCTTAAGTATACTCCTACTATCTTTATACTTGTCTGAGGATTCACTCGATCTATCCTGTCTATACCTGACATATGCCTCCTTTTTTAAGCAAAACCTCAATTTCTCTAGTCATTCAGCATCCCCCACACCTACCAGCATTTCCTTTCACCGTAACAAGAATATACTGTCTCTGGACTCTTGTTATTTCATTTCTGAAGGCTTCCCATTTTCCAGCCGTCCCTTTACCTGCAAAGATCTGCCTCCACTCCGCTTTTGAAAGTTCTTACCTATACTGTCAAAATTGGCCTTTCTCCAATTTAGAACTTCAATTTTTAAATCTGGTCTATCCTTTTCCATCACTATTTTAAAACTAATAGAATTATGGTCACTGGCCCGAAAGTGCTCCCCCACTGACACCTCAGTCACCTGCCCTGCCCTATTTCCCAAGAGTAGGTCAAGTTTTGCACCTTCTCTGATGGGTACATCCACGTACTGAATCAGAAAATTTTCTTGTACACACTTAACAAAGTCCTCTCCATCTAAACCTTTAATGGTATGGCAATCCCAGTCTATGTTTGGAAAATTAAAATCCCCTACCATAACCACTCTATTATTCTTACAGGTAACTGACATCTCCTTACAAATTTATTTCTCAATTTCCCTCTGACTATTAGGGGGTCTGTAATACAATCCCAACAAGGTGATCATCCCTTTCTTATTTCTCATTTCCACCTAAATAATTTTCCTGGATGTATTTCCAGGAATATCCTACCTCAGTACAGCTGTAATGCTATCCCTTATCAAAAATGCTACTCTCCCTCCTCTCTTGCCCCCCTTTCTATCCATCCTGTAGCATTTGTGTTCTGGAACATTAAGCTGCCAGTCCTGTCCATCCCTGAGCCATTGCTATGTTATCCCAGTTTCAAGTTCCTAATCATGCCCTGAGTTCATCTGCCTTCCCTCTTGCATTTAAGTAAATACAGTTTCATTTCTCAGTCTACCTAGTTCTCTGCTTTGTCCATGCCTGCCCTGACTGTTTGACTCGCTGCTTTTCCCAAGTGTACCAGTCTCAGATTGATTTCTTTCCTCACTATCTCCCTGGCTTCCCCCCCACCCCCACCTTGCTAGTTTAAATCCTCCTGAACAGCTCTAGCAAATCTCCCTGCCAGTATATTAGTCCCCTTGCAATTCAGGTGCAATCCATCCTTCCTGTACCGGTCACTACTTTACCCCAGAAGAGATTCCAATGATCCAAGATTGTGAACCCTTCCCCATGCACCAGCTCCTCAGCCACACATTCATTTGCTCTATCCACCTATTCCTACCCACACTAGCTCATAGTGCTGGGAGTAATCCAAATATTATTATACTAAAGGACCTCCTTTTTAAATTCCTGCCTAACATTTCGTATTGTCCCCTCAGAATCTCATCTTTTTCCCTTCCTATTTGTTTCTGTGTGTACAAAGACCTCCTGCTATAACCTGGTACCTCTAGCCACTGACCAAAAGATTGTACAATTAGTGTGCTGACTACCCTGTGTCTTCAGCATAGAACTGCAAGTCTCTGGTAGTAAGGAGATTCAAGAACAGAAGGTTTTGGAAGAAGAAAAGCAAACACATCATTGAATGGTTCTATTGAACTATGTTTTATCAGTATTGTTTTCTCTACCCATAATATTACATCCATGTTTTTTTTGTCTGTGTGAGTCTGTATGTTTGTGAAGGGGTTTAGAAGGGGAAGTTTCATTTGGTGGATCTATGTGTTGAGAATTGATAGTTTTATTTGCCTGTAGTTAGAATTGTTTCTTTGGAAAAAGTAGGAATTTATTTTCAGTCCCTTAATGACATGGTCATAGGTAAATCAGTTGGGATCTTATAGTAAATTCAACAGAAATGAGATTCTCAACACCAAAGAAAAAAAGTACAATCTGCAAACAAGATTCTCAGTAGATGGAAGTGAAAGGCTTACTTGCATCCATTTTTATGTATTATGTGATCATTACCTAATCTTGCCTTGTTGAAATGCCATTCCCTATTCTCCCACCAGCCAAATAGGAATGAGCTGATGACAATTCCTTGCATGATCATCAAGACAGATACTTGGCAATTCCAGCTCAATACATGTTTCTCTGGGTCACCACCTTGGCCAGCATTCCCCAACATGTCAAGAAACACTTCAGGGGGCAGCAGCTGCTGACATCCCATGTCAATGGACATTGGCATCAGACATGTACCAGCCTTGCCACAGTTTCGTGGCACATCTCAGACCTAATTACCATATCTTACTGCATTCAATGCTGCACTTTGAAGCACCCAGCAACTATCATTGCCATGCTGCTGCGAGAACACTGTGCACATAGGGACTGGTGTCAAACTCACGGATTAGACCAGGCTGCATCTTAGGGTTCCATGCTTGCTTTCTGAGCACTCCCCAGTTTGCACTTACTTTGATGCTCAAATGGGGGAGGAATGGCATGGTGGGATGGGGGGGGAGGGGGGAGTTGGTGAGGGTGGGGGTAGCAGAGCAGCATGATTTTTAGTATAATTATGCTGTAGGCCAATGACACCCGGGTTATGATGGAAGACAAAGTAATAAATTTAAAGAGCTGAACAGAAATGTTTGGAAGCTTAGTACCGATGGGCTCAACAGGGATGACAAGGAAGAAAGGACTGTTATAAGTTTGGGGGTGTCGGGGAGCCTCTTAATTACCGAGCTGAACGTGCACCTCCCTTTGCCAAGTATGAACTATGGTGCCTGCTATCCTCCAGACCAAATGCAAAATGGCTGCAATTACATGCGGAGTGAGCAGAACAAATTTTTTCCTCTGTCAAAGCATGCAGCCTCTATTCATAATTGATATGAGGCCATTCAAAGACAATTGCATTATTCACACACTTTCACAATTTGGATTGACATCATCTGTAATCATGGTACCCTGCGTGTGAAATGCTTGCAGTGTCCAACCGTACAGAATACAAATCCTGGTCACAAGCAATCTTCACCATGTCATTGGTCATTACAGATTGATCATAAGCCACAACTTCCAAAAACAACTGAAGATACCGTAGGTTGCATAAGGGCACAGGAATGATATCTTCTCATCCTGGTCACCAACTTGCTCTAATGTGCAATGCTGCCTTTCTTGAGTAATGTTGGAGTGGGGGGAAACAAGGAATCAGGTAATTATACAGAACTTTCAATCTCCTTCTGAATCATAAGAATACGGTCACACATGTTAAAGATCCGTGTTGAGACAGTCTATGGCCCTTGTTGTTGGAATGTTCCCTGTCCCCCTTTGGAATACGTGCCAAACCATCCTCTGTGAGTGGTGTGAATACTGACTGCTCACATTACTAAGAACCTGTTCCGTTTCCCTCCAAACCGTTTATTGGAAAGTGACCAATGGATCCAGCTACTACAGGGGTTATTGTTACTGTTGCTGCAGTGCATAGGGATGGAGAGATTAAGGAGAAATAAATGCACCAACAAACCTTCAACCAGCAGCAACCTCCTGCAGTTGCTGAACAGCATGCTACTGAAGCAGACCAACTGAGGGACCCCTCAGGATGCATAGAAGGTACAGGAGGCCCAAAATCTATTGTTCCTGATGCCATTTCTTCCAAATGAGCAAGGCACATTGTCATCCCAGACTGAGGATGTCCCAGGACACTGAATGGCTGAGAAAGTATTTGCAGTCTTCTGAGGAGGAAGATGAGAACATTGAGCAGGAGGAACATCACCTTCAGCATTTTTGAGCATTGTAGTGTCAGCCACAACCAGCCGATCAGAGTTAAAATCAACACCTGGGACTAATAGATGTGATGTGATGGTGTTGGGATCATTTGACTGTAAATTTGTTGCTGCTCAAAGGAAAAGGTCCTTTATGTATTACAAGAGACAAATTATGTTTTTGTTTCTTTTTCTTTACTTCTGCATTTGTTAAATAAAGGCTTTCTAGTACGTACTGCTCCTACATTGAACAATGAGAAGATGTTGGACTACGCTTGGCATTGGGGGAAGAGTACAACTTCCTTTTCACGGGGTTCTAAGAAGAGATGATGCTAATATATGGTTAACTTGTGTAGCTTGGTTTTGAAATAGCAATACATTTACACACAACGCAGTGTCATTTGTACCTTGAGAGACATTTCTTTATGGTTCCCCTCATATGTGCTCTGTGAAGGGTGACTCCTGGCTGGCAGTATTTGACCTGATATGTAATTGGGTGTTAAAACAAGCAAATCCCAGCAGATCCTGACCAAAGAGAAGATAGTACACAAGAGGTGGTGTTAGAGTGGTGGTGCTGAGGTAATGAGAGATATATCAAACAATTGTATGAGAAATCTCACTGGGACTCACAGAAAGAAGCCCTTCATGAAATGCACCAAAACTGACACTTTCTGGTCATATTCAGGCCATTGTCATGAAAACGAAAAATGTTTTGGGTTAGGGGAAAAAATGAGTGAGTGGCACTTGGTGAATTGTTCTCACAGAAAGCCAGTCCGAATGGATAGAATGGCCACATTCTGTGCTGTAACTATTTTTTAAGTCTCAGAGTCTATGAGTCAAAGAAAATAGTTGGAAATACTGACCCTAACTTTCAAAGAAGGAACTGCACTAACACTACAACAAGGCAACAATTTAATCTTTACTTGACCTTTTGATGAGTTATACTTACATTTTAGGATAATAGATTACGTAGATCTCATTATAGTTTTTGTATAGAGGCATCCTGCAACCTCATTTTTCATTGAGATGATCTTTGGCTACTCAATAAGTATCAACAATAATACGTTGTTGTCCCAATATTTCTCACCTAATGTTATCATGTGAACTACAGTTACAAAGCCTAGTCATTGGTTTGTTCTGTGGTGGATCACGTAACTCTAATTCCATCTCGTATTTAAAAGAAATACTAGATTGGAGGGGTGGGGAAGTATCAAGTACACTAGAATAATGGGGAATATCTCTGTTCCTCTTGTCTTCATAGGATTGTTTTTGAATCTTAGAATCTGACATTTTGATGATAATCACTGTGTTGCTATAGCCTATTCTTCTCATCATAATGTCATTCAGGAGAAGGGTCTAAAACAAGCATTAAGATCATGCTTTATTTATTTAATTTGTGCAGGAGATCTATTCTCAAAATTGTCCTTTATTACACTTGTCAAATGGATATAATGCATCCAATGTTTCCTTTTATACATCTGAAAACCACTGAGCATTAAATCCAGTGATTATTTATAAAATGATATAAACTAACTTAGTATCTTCAAAAGGGCTGAATACAGTGTTTACACATAGTTTGAGTAATCAAACAATTCCGTGTAAGGTAAAACTTTTAATATTACCACATCAGCAATAAAAGAATTAGAAATGTCACATAATCTGATATGATTGAGCACCTTCTGCTGCATTGCAATATGGAAATATAATATTGACAGTGATTCGAATGTTGCTTTATTCCTTTTATGCATCATTTGCATAAACCTAGAACATTATGTACCATGTACAGGAGAATAATGTATGTGTGTGATAGATGTCATATAGATGCATGAAAGCAGATGTTAAAAATTCATGACTACTTCTTAAATAATAGCATTATTTGTGTCATTTTCAAATAAAATTTGCTTTTAGATGATCTCTCAAAATATTTGATCAGGTATTAAGTGAAAACTCAGCTTTGACTGCTTAAAATGTTGAATTAAAACATTATATGTCAGTGAAACATAAAATGATTTTTCAAGAATGCAGAGGTAATACCGAATTAAAATGTTTATTTTATCTAAAGTGATTAGTTCTTAAAGCAAGGTTGCTCAGAGATTTGTTTTTCATAATATGCATGGATATATTATTTTGCTTCTACCTTAGCTGCAGCACTAAACATTGACTGATCTGTTGTGACGATGTTTAATCATTGTGAAGCTGGTCTGTGCTCAGAAACCATGGAGAATGGTTCCCAATTACTAAGCTTTAGATGGCAATGAAGTGCTGAGAATGGTTAATCAATAAATTGAATGGAGACTCGGCTATCCATTCTACCAGGACTTTAATTACATCCCCAGGAATAGAAATGCTGAGATTTGGATTTTTCCATTAAATTAAATTAACCCTATAATTCCCACAGTCTACTAGCTGATAATAAATATTTAGCACAAAGTTCAGTCTATTTCAGTGGATGCTGGAGAATTGGATTACTGGATGATGAATCCAGTGAACCATTTCTTTGTTACTAAGGCATCCATATAAAATGTAAACCTGAGCTGTGTATATTGAACTGAATGTTTTATAGCCCATATAAAATATTTACAGCTCAAGTCATGGTGCTGTACTGGGTGGGATGCTTTCATGCTCATTTCAAGGGCATTGGGAACATTATATTTATTGTCTTACTAAGCAAAGCTGACCTATCCCAAATCTGAAGAAAGAATTTGTCATTTTACGGCATGTGCATTGTTTACCAGTTGTTGTTTGACTTACTGTGGAATCAATGTGAACAATAAGGCACCTTAAATAAATATCTTGAGAGAGTTTATTAAAAAATGAAATTCTAATCAAACTTTCAACGTTATAAAGTCTGTAGCTGCTTATTGATTTCAAAATATCTAAATATTAAGGAATAGAATTAGTTTATGTAGAACTTATTATTTTATATCCAACACATATTAATGAATTTCATATATTTGAAATACTGCCAATATATATTGAAAAGGGGATAAAAAATATTTGACAACATAAACCTGGAATTATGTAGATCATGAAACTTGTACACTCTCCAGTTTATTCGTCTCCAAACTTTCCATTTTTCACCTTCAAATGTCTTTATTTCGCTATATCTTTCCTACATATATTTCATTTTTTTTATTTTGTTGGTATCTCTGTTGCCTACTGTCCTTCTTCATTTGCTATTGCTTTTACCCCTTCCTTTGTTTTCAACCTCTATAGAAGTTACACTTCTGCTATGACATTTTCTGACATATTCATATATGACATATTCATTCATCCATGAATATAATCTTCTCATAGATCTGCAAGATATCAAAAATTGTAGGTATGTTTCAAGATAAAAAGATATACACACCAATTTCATATGCTGACTGGGACCAAGAAAACAGCCATGTGAATGATAAACCCAGTCCACTATGTGACCATTTTCAGACGTGATCAACTTCTAGGTTACTGGCTTTGTTTAATTCAAAAGATAATGAAGATGGCAATCTTCATACATTATGAAAATAATAAATCACATCGTAAACAAAGACTTTTTTCATCAGAGTTATTTGATACCCCGTGGAGTCAAGAGAGGGAGGAAAAATTCCTATAAAACAAATTTGAGTAATGAAATGCAGAACACTAAATTACTGAAGATTACCAGAAGATAGGGTATGAAGATTGTAGACTGATCTGGATTATGATTGTGTTCAACATCTTTGTCTGTTCGATAACAGAGTGCAGGCAGCTAAAATGTTCATTGTCGAGACATTGCAAGCACAGAAGTAAACCCAGCAGGTTTATAGATTACTGATTCTGATGACATCGAGAAGGTAATTTTCTCCAACCAACCTAGCATTGAGTTGTTATAGGAAAGGCCAATAGAGCAGAAAGTTTGTCACAATTAAAGTCTTGATTATTTGGCCTTTGCTGGTTATCGGTTAATGTAGAAGAAAATTATCCCACTTATTTTGTAGTCAAGAAATCAGTTGCTTTTGTTTTGAAATTCTGCAAAAGTGATGCCAGAGGCAGTTTACTACTTTAAATATCATGAGGAGTTTTATATAAAAGCTTCTATCAGAGGTGGCTCTGTGCTGGTGAATTGAGTTGAGTATCTAATTAAAACTAAAGCTATCGTAGTCTCTTGGAAAACAGATATCAATAACTCTTATTCCCAAGAAAGGGAAAGATCGCAAGCAATGCTCCTAAGTATTGACTGACTATGCTTTTAAATTATCATCACATTTTTCCATTGGTACTTGCTTGATATGCACCTGGAGACTCTTCCTAAAATAATCAAGCAGATCAAACAGCTTTATTCAGGTTGGGCACTCCATTAATACTGTCAGGAGATTGTTCAATATAATGTATCATTCTGCCCAGGCTAATGATCTAACCTTGGTTCTCTAGATGCTGGAAAAGAATTTATGTGTTGGAATAAGAGATTTTGTTTGCCATTCTCAAAGGACTTTGCATCAGGAACACTTCGATCAAATGAGCTGCTACTTTACATTCAGTGACAAGTGCATCATTGCTCACGAAAGCCTTCAAAAAACCCTTCCAAAAATATAACAAGACCCCGGATATTGTTGCCTTCAAATGATGTTACTGTTTGATTGACAACAGTCATTTGCAGATGCTGCATCATTAAATCAACGTGCATATGAGACATTTCCTTCACCTCAACATACGATAGATAATGCTGTGAAGCCTGCAAATCCTACATGGGAAGCTTTCCAGAAATGTGACCTCGAAGAGCATGCTATGTGAACCTTTCCTATGCCCTACACAATGTCACCTTGCTGTCTCTTTCCAATTAGTTTTCTTCTGTTGTCAGCACCAATTGCATTCGACATTGGCTTGACGAACAGGACTGAGCAGAACTGGCTGCATAGCTACAGCACTGCCAGATGATATTCTGCATGAAAATTATTAAGCTCCACTTGCAGTTCTGCTTGACTTTGGCACAAAATAAACCAACTCAATTTCAATTTACCCGATAACTTAGTTTCAGCATGTACACAGATTATCAGGTTTTCTTCCACCCTGGGGTGATCATGGTCTGTTCCTTGAACATAAATCTGACAGTTTATTTTTTTCAAGATTTCTACCAACATAAGAAAGTATTAACTGGAAAGGTGCCCCACGCGATTCTGTGGGAAATGAAAAGGAAACCAAAAGCTTGTCATCTAATCTATTCCAGTGCTCCATGGCTGGAGATTTTCTAATTGACTAGTTAGGAAGAAAGGTGAGTGGCCACTGGGGAGAGCATTGTACAAATTTCAGAGACTTATCTCCAGTACTCCAATATGTCAAAAAAAATCACTTCAACATTTTCTACTGAATTTTTAATGCCCTGTTGCACCTGTAAATTTTATTTCACTCAATGTACTGGTTTCTTAACTTACACCAAGTCCCATGAAGGCTCAGTAACCAAGAATACCTAATGTAAATATAACCCATATTTTCAGACACTGACCGTTGTGCTTGATGTCCCAGGAGGTTGTATCCTGGAGAAGACCCCCAAGAAATTATATACGCAGTCTCGAATTCAGACTATTTACGAGACAGTCATTGCTCAGTAGTCGATCTCAGAAAGTTGTGTATGTAAGTCCCAGTTGCAATTTGAGAGACAAAATCCAGCCTGACACAATCTGGTGCAGCATTGAAAGACTGCTGCACAGCTGAAGGAACAATCTTTCAGATGAGAGTTTGAACTGAAGCTCTAACTGTCGTCACCACTTCTGTGGTACCATTTCACAGATGAGCAGGGGTATCCTGCATGCAAACTGACTGTATTTGAAGACAGTTGAGAATGAAGCAATTAGTTGTGCAATGCTCTGGATGCTCTGAGACTTAGAAAAATACTGTAAAAAAATGTGTGTACTTCCCTTATTTCCTGATTTTTTTGGAGGAGAGTTAAAGAAGAAATTTATCACAAGGCCTACATATGGAATCATGCAGTCATACAGCATGGACACTTCAGTTCAACCAGTCCACACTGACCATGTCCCACACCAAACTCGTCCCACTTGTCTGCATTTGGCCCATATCCCTCAAGCGTATCTTGTTCATTAACTTATCCAAATGGCTTTTAAATGTTATATTTATTTTGGACCATAAAAGTTGCAAACCAAAAAATATCTCTCCAGAGCCGTCAACACTCAACAAACATGTGGATAGGTATTTCCCACAAAACTCCTTATTTTAAAGCTCCTACCAAGCGTAATCTTAGTCTGTATCTCCAGATGTGCTATTCTGTGAATTTAAGAGCCAGAAAGTCTAGGCGACATGGTGGCTCAGTGGTTAGTTCTGCTGCCTCACAGCGCCAGGGTCCCGGATTCAATTCCTGCCTCGGGCAACTGTCTGTGTGGAGTTTGCACATTCTCCCCGTATTTGTGTGGGTTTCCTCCCACAGTCCAAAGATGTGCAGGCCAGGTGAATTGGCTATGCTAAATTGCCCCTAGTGTTAGGTGAATTAGCCGGGGTAAATGTAGGGGAATGGATCTGGGTGGGTTGCTCTTTGCAGGGTTGGTGTGGACTTGTTGGGCCGAAGGGCCTGTTTCCACACTGTAGGGAATCTAATCTAATTTGTTTGCATCTCAGTGCAAATAAGACTGTAAAATGCAAGTTATTATTCTTCCATCTGAAATTGTACACAGGTATCAAAAATTTGGAAATGTGATAAGCTGCATTAAAATTACACATTAAGAGAGCTTTCCACTCTGCTCACATTGAAGGCTTTGTGTGAGAAATTTATATGACTGATTGAAGTTCATAGAATCCCCTCAGTGTGGAACCAGGCCATTTGGCCCAATGAGTCCATACCAAACAGCATCCCAGTCAGATCCATCCCCTACCCCTGTATTTCCCATGGCTAATCCACCTAGCCAACATAGTCCTGAACACCACAGGCAATTTAGCATGACCAATCTGCCTAAATTGCACATCTTTGTACTGTGGGAGGAAACCTGAGCACACAGTGGAAACCTATGCAGACACAGGGAGAACATGTAAATTCCACACAGATGGTCATCTGAGGGTGGAATTAAACCTGGATCCCTGGCGCTGTGAGGCAGCAGTGCTAACCACTGAACCACTGTGCCAGCTGCTAAAATCATGGGAAATTTGATCTACTTTTGGAAAGCACGTCACTGAGGTCAACACAAAAGTCTTAGAAAGCAACCAGAAGTGGCTGTTGGGAAGCATTCTTGTTTTGGATAGAATCAGTCATCCAGGTGCAAATTGCATCCAATATTGCTTTTGTTGTTGCAATTAATTTTAATTCTCATGTCTCCACCTAAAGTAGGCACAATGCCAAATGCTAAATATGCTATAAATCAGCACAAACATATATATTGCTTTAAAAGTAAGTCCTTGTCATACTTAAAGGTGTTTTGAAAAATGGGTGTATCACTTTTTGGTCACTTTGCGAATCTGCCACCTGTATGTAACCTGAAGCAAGCTCCATCCTCCTGTGAAAGTCAAGGACCAACCCACCTCCATTTGGCTGGCTCAATCTGAATCCATTAAGCACTCAAGATAGCATTAACTGGTTTGAGGCAGGCTTTCTGTCTTCAGCTAAGGTGGATATTCTACCTCTGAGAGCTACTGGCTCATCAAATGGCAGCTAGCTCTCTGGTCCCAGTAGTGTCACCAAGACTAGTGGCCAGTTCTGGGACTGCAGTCAGTCCCAGTGAGCGAGCTCAGTGATGGAGCTGGGCTTTGAGTTAAGTCTAGCATTTTGCTGAGGCTAGGTTAGACGGAACCAGTGTTGAGGATGGTGGGCTAGAGTGGACGGGATGGAGATAGGAACAACATGGCTGTGTAAAACTTTTGGGGGTTGCATCCAAAGGATACAGAGGGATCATAAAGGAAGTATAGCCCCACACCCCAATTCGGCTGGCCTTTGAATTAAACACTGCTGAGTTACAGGCTTGGCGTGGCCACTCCATCCATGGGCTAAATCCCAGTGATGGCTGGTGGAGGCAACTAAGCAGCAATAAATTAGCTATTTCTGACCCTCAGACAGGCAGGGTCGCCCAATGCCATTTCCATTGCTGGTATATTTGTAGCAAGGGCAAGCAGATACATGCTGATAATGGTGCCCCGGCACAGTACCCAATATCTTGGTACATCTCCCCATCTGCCAATCTGTCACTGGAGAGGTCTGTAAAACCCAGCCCCTAATTTAAAGTTCTGATAATATACAGAGTCATTTACCAGTTAGATTGGGGTAAAAACATTTCATCATGAACAAGAAAGTAATACATTGAATATGCACATTTATTTTACTTTTTTTTGGCTTTGTGTTTAAAACATCCAAATTAATTTTATGGAGCCTTCTTGAATGAGCGTAATTAATGTAAGCTCTCAATAGAAATTAATTCAATTCAGCAGCAGGTCTGTCTTGTGGGGACATATGACTCTTGGCTTGCATGTTTTTTTTAAACTAGCCTGAAAGATTACAAAAACTCAAAATGTGACTGAGGTAACTTTGAGGCAATTTGCAATACAAATTCCAAATTGTTATTGAATTTCAAGCTAAATGTGCCAAATTAAACCATATAACCATGCAAAAACTCTGGGCCAGTGTTTGTCATTATGATTTCTAATATTTGATTCATTCAGTATGAAGGAGTGACACTGGTTTGACTTTGATCCTTATAGATAAGTGCAATGTTTGTATTTTTTTCACATAGATCTGTCTGAAATGGGTAAATGAATGGATTAGTCACTTGTAGCATCAAGCTTTAGGATTCTGAGCTCTAGTGTTATTTGGTCCAATATCTTTCCTTAGACAAAGGTTCAGAAGACAAATTTAATCTCTTTGCTTCAACTGATTGAGTTGCTGCATTTAAATGAGACTTGGTTAATTCACCTTGGAGACCAGATTGGTTTGCACTGGATATGAAGTGCAACACCTTCTTTTAATCTGCTGTTATCAAAAAAAACGTCTAGCCCAATATTGAATACAAATTTTAATATTTTTCAGCAATCCTCATTGTTGTCAGGGAACTGATTTAATAATGTACCTATGGTGAGCTACTGATGGCGGGATCTTATTTACTCAAAGTAATAGAGACATGACCAGAAAAGTGAGCAGAGAGAGATGGAATAGAAGTTAAACAGATGCTGAAAAAAGATTACCAGAGGCAATTTTAAGGATAAGAGAGAGAAAAATCAACTGACCTAATCTTTGTCATCTTAAAAATACAAGTTTGAAGCAGTAGGTTCTAAGTGTGCATGAGATGGATTGTCGTAAATATCATAGCAGGGATGAGAAAAATGGGTATTTTGCATGGAAATATAGCTAATCTAAAGCCCATATAAGGGGATCATTCAGCCCATTACATTTGTATTAGCGATTTCTTTAATACTGTTTCTCTGTTGACTGATCTCTCTGCTAAAAGAAGTAATTCTTGTCTATTCACTCTTTGTAGACCTGTAATAGTTTATATGTTTAACTGAAACTGCCATCAATTTTCCCTGCTTTTCAAATTGTTCTTCATAACTAAACATCTCTACTCCAGCCAACATACTCAAACATTTCCTCTGTATCCTCTTTAATGTGATAATATCCTTCTTGTAATGTGATGACCAGAGTTATAGGCAGAGCCACAGTCGTGATCTAAGTATACTTTTATACAGTTCAACCAAAACCTCCTTGCTCTCATATTCAATGCTTTTGGTAACAAAATAAAGTGATCCCATATACCTTCCTGACCACTATATAGCCACCTAAAGGCAAAGAGTTGGAAAATGTAATGAGGCTGGATGGTTCAGCTAACATAGATGTAATCGGCTGAATGTTCTCTTTATGTATTTTGAGATGCATTTCATCTGGCCTTTCAGATTTTTGAAGGTAGCATATGCCTTAACATTTCATACTTCACTATGTTTGTCCCATTCAGTATTTAACACTCCTTCATCTTAACTACAGTGCCTGCTTTAGCTCCTCTTTTTGAAGACAGTCACTAAAGTATTTAATAAAAACCATGAGCACATTCTTCCACCTCCCACACACAAGTCATCTTTTTGGTCTCTAATCAGCCCAATTCTTTCCTTGGTTACTGTTTTGTTCTTTTGCATTAGTAAAACAACTTTATGTGTCCTTGACTCTGCTTACCAGTATTTTTCACACCCTCCCTTTGCTGTCCTAATATTTCTCTTATCACTTAATAATTCTATGATTTAGACTTTCCATAGCATTCCGTTGTCAGTTTCTGACATAAACATGCCTTTCTTATTGCCTTATCCTACACCCCATGTTCTGTTACATCCAAGTGGATCTATATTCAGAAACCCATCCTTTTTGTTTCTGTGAATGTATAATTTAATTCTTCTTTATCTTCCCCTTGAATACTTATTCCTGCTTTGACACAAATTTATCTTCAAGCATCTGTTTCCAGGTCATTTTGCCAAATCACATCTGTTTAGTAAAGTTGGCCTTCCCCCAATTCGAAACAAAGAACTTGAAACATTTGTACATCAACAAGAAATGAACATGTGGAAAAATCTACTCCGGAAAACATACCTTATTTGCGCTACATATAAATTTTGGAGCCATTTTATTGTACAAGCAGACATTGGAAAAAAGACTATTTATGTCCAGTTGTTTCTGACATCTGGCTCTTAAAGTGCAGGATTTGTATTTAACATTTATTTCACAACATTAACTTGTGACATGCTCAACATGTAAATGCTTGGAGGGAAGGACAATAATTATACTGTTACAAATTATTTGATGATTCTTTACAAAAAGTGGTTGTTATGAGTGTCATGGTTCTAATACTAATGACAATTTTGAAATTCTGATGCAGGTACTATACAGCAGTAAAGGTAAAAATGAACTGAGTCAATTATTCAGAGAACAGATCTAATTAAACAAAGCCTATCTTTCTTCCCAATCTTGATGTTGTTTATTATATGTGTATTTTAAGGTAAATTTGGACAATACCTTGACCAGAAGTCCAGAGCCAATGGAATTTAAGCGTTAACAGGCAACAAAATATTTCAAATAAATTTGAACGTTGAACTACCAGACCTTTTTTGTACACAAGTCTTGATTTAAACACTAGTTGGAATATTACATTTTCGTTGTTGACACTCCCAGCAAAGAGCTATACTTGGCAGGAATGTATTTTGGGGTTTCAGGAATGTAGCCAATGCAGGGTCCTCTCCTATCGGTCTGTTAATGAAAATTCACCCCACTACACATACTGTAACTGCAAAATTATTGTGCTTTTGTAAGTGTACATATTGGTAACAAAATAGATGCAAAATTTCTGTTAAGAACATTCTAACTCAGTATGTAGATTGTCCGACCAGAGGGGAGGCCATATTGGATTTGGTACTCGATTATGAACCGGGACAAGTGATGGGCTTGTTAGCGGGTGAACATTTTGGTGATGGTGACCACAATTCTGTGACTTTCACCTTGGTTATGGAGAGAGATAGGTGTGTGCAACAGGGTAGGTTTTACAATTGGGAGAAGGTTATTACGATGCTGTAAGACAGGATCTGAGGAGCATAAATTGGGAGCATAGGCTGTCAAGGAAGGATGTCGTGGAAATGTGGAACTTTTTCAAGGAACAGATACGACGTGTCCTTGATATGTATGTACCTGTCAGGCAGGAAAGAAATGGTCGTGTGAGGGAACCTTGGTTGACGAGGGAGGTTGAATGTCTTGTAAAGAGGAAGAAGGAGGCTTACATAAGGTTGAGGAAACAGGGTTCAGACAGAGCAGTGGAGGGATACAGGATAGCCAGAAGGGATCTGAAGAAAGGGATTAGGAGAGCTAAGAGAGGGCATGAAAAATCTTTGGCGGATAGGATCAAGGATAACCCCAAGGCATTTTATGCGTATGTGAGAAACATGAGAATGACGAGAACGAGGGTAGGTCCGATCAAGGACATAGTGGGAGACTGTGTATTGAGTTGGAAGAGATAGGAGAGGTCTTGAATGAGTACTTTTCTTCAGTATTTACGAACGAGAGGGACCATATTGTTGAAGAGGAGAGTGTGAAACGGACTGGTAAGCTAGAGGAGATACTTGTTAGGAAGGAAGATGTGTTGGACATTTTGAACAACTTGAGGATAGACAAGTCCCCTGGGCCTAACAGGATATTAGATTAGATTAGATTAGATTAGATTACATTAGATTAGATTACATTACATTACAGTGTGGAAACAGGCCCTTCGGCCCAACAATCCACACCGACCCGCCAAAGCGCAACCCACCCCTATATTTACCCCTTACCTAACACTACAGGCAATTTAGCATGGCCAATTCACCTAACCTGCACATCTTTGGACTGTGGGAGGAAACCGGAGCACCCGGAGGAAACCCACGCAGACACGGGTAGAATGTGCAAACTCCACACAGTCAGTCGCCTGAGGCGGGAATTGAACCCGGGTCTCTGGCGCTGTGAGGCAGCAGTGCTAACCACTGTGCCACCGTGCCGCCGTGCCATAGGATTATGTGGGAAGCAAGAGAGGAAATTGCAGTACCGTTGGCAATGATCTTTTCATCTTCACTGTCAACGGGGGTGGTACCAGGGGACTGGAGAGTGGCGAATGTTGTGCCCCTGTTCAAAAAAGGGAATAGGGATAACCCCGGGAATTACAGGCCAGTTAGTCTGACTTCAGTGGTAGGCAAAGTAATGGAAAGGGTACTGAGGGATAGGATTTATGAGTATCTGGAAAGACACTGCTTGATTAGGGACAGCCAGCACGGATTTGTGAAGGGTAGGTCTTGCCTTACAAGTCTTATTGAATTCTTTGAGGAGATGACCAAGCATGTGGATGAGGGTATAGCAGTGGATGTACTATACATGGATTTTAGTAAGGCATTTGATAAGGTTCCCCATGGTAGGCTTATGCGGAAAGTCAGGAGGCATGGGATAGAGGGAAATTTGGCCAATTGGATAGAAAATTGGCTAACCGGTCGAAGTCAGAGAGTGGTGGTAGATGGTAAATATTCAGCCTGGAGCCCAGTTACAAGTGGAGTTCCACAGGGATCAGTTCTGGGTCCTCTGCTGTTTGTAATTTTTATTAATGACTTTTATTAATTTTTATTAAGAATTATTAAGAATGCGGAATACAGGGTTAACGGTAGGGTTCTTAGTGAGGTGGAGGAACAGAGGGATCTTGGGGTCTATGTTCATAGGTCTTTGAAAGTTGCCACTCAGGTGGATAGAGCTTGTAAGAAGGCCTATGGTGTATTAGCGTTCATTAGCAGAGGGATTGAATTCAAGAGTCGTGAAGTGATGTTGCAACTGTACAGGACTTTGGTTAGGCCACATTTGGAGTACTGTGTGCAGTTCTGGTCACCTCACTTTAGGAAAGATGTGGAAGCTTTGGAGAGGGTGCAGAGAAGATTTACCAGGATGTTGCCTGGAATGGAGAATAGGTCGTACGAGGATAGGTTGAGAGTGCTAGGCCTTTTCCCGTTGGAACGGCGAAGGATGAGGGGTGACTTGATAGAGGTTTATAAGATGATCAGAGGAATAGATAGAGTAGATAGTCAGAAACTTTTTCCCCGGGTACAACAGAGTGTTACAAGGGGACATAAATTTAAGGTGAATGGTGGAAGGTATAGGACAGATGTCAGGGGTGGGTTCTTTACCCAGAGAGTGGTGGGGACATGGAATGTGCTGCCTGTGGGAGTGGTAGAGTCAGAATCTTTGGTGACCTTTAAGCGGCAATTGGATAGGTACATGGATGGGTGCTTAAGCTAGGACAAATGTTCGGCACAACATCGTGGGCCGAAGGGCCTGTTCTGTGCTGTATTGTTCTATGTTCTATGTTCTATTATTTGTCTAATACGAGTATAAATAATTCCCTGTGAATGCAAGACATGTTGCACTCAGGGTAACCCAATTACTTGAGTGACATCGAAGCAACCCTCTCATTGGGATTGTTACAAATTGTGGAAATCCAACATGGAGCTGAATGTTGTTTATAGGTGTCCTCGGCTGCTGAGTTGGACATTTTTATTGTTGTCTTTTTTCACTTGGAAAATGGATGCAAAGATGCATAATTTCTATCCCATTTTGGGTTATGCAGTAAGCTCTGTAAATCTCCAAATCACCCAAAATCTATATTCTGATTTCACTGGGGAACAAAAACATCAATTAATTTTGAGATGGGGTTAGTCTTTAAATTAACAAATAGAATCAGACAAACATAGGAAATAGGAGCAGAGGTAGAGCATACAGCCCCCTGGGCCTGCTGATCTATTTGAGCATTAAATTCCACATTCCCATCTTATGATAACCATTGATTCCCTAAAAAAATCAATGATCCTGCCTCCATCACCTTCTGAGACTGAGAATTCCAAAGTCACCCAACCTTCTGAGAGAAAAGAAAGTTCTCATCATCTCTGTCCTAAAAGAACAAATCTCATTTTAAAATAGAGACCCCTACTTCTGGATTGACCCACATGTAGAATCATTCTTTCCACACCCATCTTGCAAAGACCATTCAGGATCTTTACATATGTCAATCAAGTCACCCTCACTCTTTTAACCTCCAATGGAAACAAGTCCAAAACTATCCTCATAAGATATCCCTTCCTATCCATTTACCCATCCAGATGCCTTTTAAATGTTGTAATTGTACCAGCTTCCACCACTTCCGCTCATTCCATATGCATACCACCCTCTGGGTGAAAAAGTTGCCCCTTCGGTCCCTTTTAAATTTTTCCCCTCTCACCCTAAACCTATATCCTCTAGCTCTGGACCCCCCAACCTGATGGAAAAGAGCTTGTCTATTAACCCTATTCATGCTCCTCATGATTTTATAAACTTCTGTAAGGTCGCCCCTCAGCCTCCAACACATTGCCATGGACAAGTTGGATGGAAGAATGTTTTTCCGCGCTATACATTTCTGTAACTCTCTAAGACTCTAAGCCAACACTAAGCCAATTTCAGGTTTCAAACTAGTAAATCTCCTTTGAGCTACCTCAAATGCATTCACGTTGTTCCATAAATAAGATTCCTTAAATAAAGATACCAAAAACTGCACACTGTGTTTGGGGTGTGGTCTCACAATGCCCTGTAGAAGTGGAGGATAACATTCCTAGTTTTATGTTCAACTACTCTTATGATAAAAGATAACCTTTGACCAGCCATTTTGATTACCTGCAAACTAATATTTTGTGACTTATGCATCAGAACACCTACATATCTCTGTACTTCAGAATTCTGCGCTCATTCTTGTTTAAGCAATACCCTGCTTTTTTTTTCATTCTTTCTTTCATAATTTCACATATTACCACATTATACTGCTTCTGTCAGTTTTTTTACCCAACTACTCAACCTATCCATATCAGCCTGCAACTTCCTTTTGTCCTCTTCATAATATACTTTCCCACCCATTTGTCTACCCTGCTTTCACTCTCTCATTGCTGTAAATTATGAAATGTTGGAGCATAAGTACAGATCCCTGTGGGACTCGACTCATCACACCCTGCCAATCAAAGGAAAACCGAATGAACTGCAAATGCTATATATCGGAAACAAAAACAGAAATTGCTCGAAAAACTCAGCAGGTCTGACAGCATCTGTGTAGAGATATTGGAATTGACATTTCAGGTCGAGTGGCCTATCCTCAGAACTGTTCCAATCAAAGACCTATTTCGGTCAATCAAAGACTCATTAATGCATACTCTCTGTCTTCTGCCACCCAGCCAGCCAATCTTCTATCCATGTTAATATGTTAACCGCTATACCATGAACTTTTACATTCCATAGTTACCCTTCTGTGTAACCCTTTAGTACATGCTTCTGGAATCCAAGAATCGTATGCCCACAGGTGCCCCTTTATTCATAGGGCATATTACTCCTTCAAAGAACTCCAATGAATCAATTAAATTTTTCTTCAATGAAGTTGTTACCTCTTTCAAATTATCTTCTTTTTTCTTAAAGGTACATCTGTAATCTCTCTAATCTACTCTAACATCTTTCCCACAACAGATGTCAAACTTACAGGCTGATAGCTTCCTATTTCCTGCCTCCATCCCTTGTGAATAGATGGGTTCATTTTCTGGTTTCCAACTCACAGGAACTTATCCTCAATCTAGAGAACTTTGGAAAAATAACACCAACTCATCTTGTACCTCATTAGCAACCTCTTCTAAGACCCATCTGGATCTGCAGTCTTTCCAACCCACAACATTTTCTACTTGCTTAGCACCACCTCTCTTATTATTTTAAAATAAATCACAAATCACCTTCACTGTTTTCCATTTGCCCCTTCTGCAACTTTCAAATGTGTATTGTGTTTCTTTTTTCCTTGTCTAATTTGCTTCTCAAGGAAATTCCTGCAGAAAGGAAAGCCTTTCAACCCATCATGATTATACCAGCTCCTCAGCTGGTGTTTTGATCCTGTTTCCTAGTTTTTCTGCATCTTCCAACACCTCCATTCCAAATGTATATTAACTTCAATTTAAAAATATGTGAATGTCTCAACATCAAAAGTTACTTGTGGACGGCATTTTGAAGATGATTTTGGTTCACATCAGTGGAACAAAGCTGGCTGACAGTAAATCAACAGCCTATTTTACGCTGCATTCAATTTTGTTTTCAGTTGAAGTCAACAATTTTAAACTGCTGTCAGCAAGGAATTTTACTCCCTCCATGTTATAATGACCAGCTATGAGCAAATATTTTTCTTATCTCAATATATGAAATGAACAATCTGTTCTGAAAAGTATTTTGCTTGTCTTATACTATCTATTTTCTAAAAGTCACATATTGTGGATTTCTAAGAAATTTTTCATGCTAAATTAATGATGAAGAGATGGACTGTTCATGTGATGCACCAGTACACTCCAAACTCTTAGCTCACTGTTCGTTATGAGTTCATAGGAAAGGTGACAATAGTGACGGTTAATTGGGCAACCTTGCATAAAGCAGCTAAGATGCAATTGAGTGTCCGTAATTGACTTTTCACAGGGCCTGAGTTTCTGATCTAGCAGGATTACTCATCATTATCTGGATATTTAATGACTGGTAGAATTTAATATTTTTGCAGCTGTGAGATTTAACTTGCTTGGCAGAGTCAGGCTGCTAGCATTTTCGAAAACATATGCCTCATTTTTAAAAGAAATTCCATGGATCCTATCATTAAATGCTGCAAATCTGATTAGATAATTTAATGGACCATCAGAAGTTAATAATCACCCATAAGGTGGGGTGAGAGTGACTGCCTTTGACATCATGGCCACATGCGCCCAGGTGTGGCATGAAGGAGCTCTATCTAAACTAGAGTCAATAGGAATTGGGGGGAAAATCTCCATTGGTTAAAGTAATACCTGGCACAAAGGAAGATATTTGTGATTGTACACAGTCAGTCATCGTAACTCCAGGACATCACTGTGGGAGTTCTTTAAGGTGATATCTTAGGCCCAAACATCTTCAGTTGCTTTATCATTTATCTTCCCTCCATCATAAAAGTCAGTAGTTGGGATGTCTCAGATGATTACATAATATTCAATACCATTAATACCTCCTCAATCACTGAAGCAGTCCATGTCCAAATACAGCAAGACCTCAACAATATCCAGGTTTGAGTTGATAAGTGGCATGTAACATTCATGTGCACAATTGCAAGGTAATGAGCATCTCCACAAGATAATCTAACCATTGCCCCTTGATATTCAATGGTATTACCATCTCTGAATTTCCCAGTCTTAACATCTTGGAGATTACATTGTTCAGAAACTGAACTGGACTAGCCATTTAGCTACTATGACTATGAAAGTAGGCCAGAGGCTAGAAATCATGCAACAAGTAATCCATCTCCTGACTTCCCAAAGCTTGTCCACCATCTACAAAGTACAAGAGTTGGATGGAGCATACTCCACTTGCCTGGATGAGTGCAGCTCCAAAAACACTAAGAAGCCTGACACCATCCAGGACAAAGCAGCCCACTTGATTGACACCACATTTGCAAATATTCACTCCCTCCACTGATACTCTGTAGCAGCAATGTCTAATCTACATTTTACAATACTGCAGAAATTAATAATGCTCCTTAGACAGCACCTTTCCAAACACGTGACTACTTCCACCTGGAAGGACAAAGGCAGCAGATACATGTGGAAGAAGAACCCATGCAAGTTCCCCTCCAAGCCATACACCATCCTGACTTGGAAATATGTTGTTGTTCCTTTCATATCATTGGGGTTAAAATCCTGGACCTTAGTCCCTAATGGCATTGTGGATATACCAACAGCACAGGGACTACAGTGGTTCAAGAAGACTGCTAACCACCACCTTCTCAAGGGCCCTAGGAATGGATAATAATTGCTGGCCCCACCAGCAACAGCCAGACTTTATGAGTATAAACTAGTCAAAACATAGGTATGTCCAAATTGTCTATTAATGTCCACTTTTCATTGTCAGGGCTCCTCTTCATTTTAGCAGAGATTTCAAAGTCTCTAATGTGGCCTTGAATGATGTAGCCATCACGACACATGACCTGCTAGTCACGCAACTGCTAACCAAATGGTCACTGTGTGCTATGTGTTGTTGCCAGATGGTGGTTTTGAACAGAGAACTGTATAATGGAAGTTCCAGTTGCAGGTGGTAATGGTGAGGGAGGGAAGCTGGAGCTGTCAAACAGAAATCCCTCTGGAAAGAAAGGTGTCTCTGGGGGTAGAAGGAACAGAAAGACAGAGGAGTCTTTAAATCAATGTAAACCACAAATTTTTTTCCATGTGACTACATCCTTGTTTAATCTTAATTTCCTTCCATATTTGTATTGACCTGATTTGTATTGACAATGGAGTAAAACATACCTGCTTAATGATCTTTGGGCCTTCTGAATGTTTAGATCTTATGTCATGTAAGTTTAAACTGAAACTCTTGGTTTCAGTGCATTTCAGAGTAATTTAAATAAATAAGTTGCATAATAAATCAAACCAAGTGCAAAATATTGCAAATGTTGGTGATCTGAAATAAAAATAGAAAATGCTGGAAACATTCAGCAGGTCTGTTAGCAGCTGTTGAGAGAGACACAGAGTTAATTTATCAGTCAAGACCCTTTATCAGAACAGGAATTATATTAGGCAGGCACTTTTGCATAAATGTACCGCCTAAACTACTAACATTAAAATGGCAGTGCAATTGGGTCTTGTGTATATCATAATATAGCCAAGGTGATTTGTTCATTGCATACTGGTTGTAAAGCATTTTATTGTTTCACATTTAACCTCTTGTCGGTTAATTTACTGAGGCGGATAAAGCAGTGGAATTTGTTACAGTGTTATTTTTGTACAAAGCTCAGTTATTTTGGTTGGCTTCAGGGATGCAAGAAATTTAATCAGTTTGAAACCAAATACGTTTAAGTATTTGCCCAGGTTTCCATCCTGAAAGGTCTAGCTCATAAAACTGCAGATTAGCCTTTGCTGTAACTTTATTACTGTGTAGCTTTGTAGTGGAGCTCCATAAATAATATACTGATTCTTAGGAGCTGATTAAATTCTGTGTAGTAAAATGTGGAGGAAGTGAGAAGAACCATGACTTAAAAATAAGTACATTAGAGTTCATTTATTAGATAGCAGCCTGTGGCATCGAGCAGATGGGTTCTACCTCATGAAATCTAAACACATGAAAATCGAAGCTGCATATATCATCTCATCAAAATAGCAAAAACGAAAAGATGGCTTTTGCAGTGCATCTACATTAAATCAAGAAATGTTCACATGGGTTATTTACAATGACATTATTACCATCCTGCTTTCATTATCACATATGCTGAGTAAAGAATTTGTACAGTTTCCAAAAGCTTTTAGAGTTTCTGACACCAGAAGGAGAACACAAGGAACATGAAGATTGCTAAAAATGTTGAACAGTCGTTATGAACAGAAACGAAAGAGCAAGCTGTCTAAATGCTGTCCAAAAGAAGCCACAGTATTTGGAAATTTGGTTGTCTTTTATTTGTAATTCTTTCTATTTTTATTCCCCCATTGTTTTTCTGGGTGTGTGACTTGTTCTGCCTTTTTGTTGCTTTTCTTCATCTTACACTGACACACTTCTTTTCTTTCTCTTGAAATCTGTCAAGAGTGCCTTGCCTAGTCTGTTTATTTATGTGAGCCATTGTGTTGTACTGAGAAGAAACTGGCCACGTGACCTGAACAAAGCTAGCAGCCAAGACCAGTACAAAACATTTGTTCTCCTATCTCATTCTATACCTCTCCACTACTGATACGCAACTCATCTGGCTTTTTCTCCATTTTCTTTGTGATTTTGGGAATTAAATATTGTTCTCTTCAAATCAAGTACAGTGTTATGGTTGCAGCAAAGGCAGTTCAATGGTCTGTGCTGGATAGGGGATTTTAAAACAAAGAGAATGAATGAGGTAGCTGCATGTATCCTCCCAGGAGAGCTGAAAGGAAAAACTGTTAACAAATTTTACTTGAAAATTGGGCAGGATGTACGAGGACATACAAATGCTATTTGCCTGAACCGATAATATTAGCATGCAGGCAAGATAAAGAATGAGGAGAAAGTGAGGACTGCAGATGCTGGAGATCAGAGCTGAAAATGTGTTGCTGGACCTGACGAGGGAGTCACGGAGGGAGTGGTCTTTTCGGAACGCTGATAGGGGAGGGGAGGGAAATATATCCCTGGTGGTGGGGTCCGTTTGGAGGTGGCGGAAATGACGGCGGATGATCCGCTGTACATGGAGGTTGGTGGGTGAGGACCAGTGGGGTTCTGTCCTGGTGGCGGTTGGAGGGTTGGGGCTCAAGGGCGGAGGAGCAGGAAGTGGAAGAGATGTGGTGTAGGGCATCGTCGACCACGTCTGGGGGGAATTTGCGGTCCTTGAAGAAGGAGGCCATCTGGGTTATACGGATTTGGAACTGGTCCTCCTGGGAGCAGATGCGGCGGAGACGAAGGAATTGGGAATATGGGATGGCGTTTTTACAGAGGGCAGGGTGGGAGGAGGTGTAGTCTAGGTAGCTGTGGGAGTTGGTCGGTTTATAGTAAATGTCCGTGTTGATTCGGTCGCCCGAGATAGAAATGGAAAGGTCTAGGAAGAGGAGGGAGGAGTCTGAGATGGTCCAGGTGAATTTAAGGTCAGGGTGGAAGGTGTTGGTAAAGTGGATGAACTGTTCAACTTCCTCGTGGGAGCACGAGGCAGCGCCGATACAGTCATCGATGTAGCAGAGGAAAAGGTGGGGGGTGGTGCCAGTGTAGCTGCGGAAGATGGACTGTTCCACATATCCTACGAAGAGGCAGGCATAGCTGGGGCCCATGCGAGTGCCCATGGCTACTCCTTTGATTTGGAGGAAGTGGGAGGATTGGAAAGATAAAGAATGAAGTTCTGTTCACTCAAGCTTTATGTGTTGTGGATTTGGTGCTGGCTAGACTGGGCCAAAAGATCTCAAAAGTGCAAGTGACCTGTTACAACCAAGGCTGGAGGAGTTCACGATTGCTCTAGCCCACTACTTCATCAGCTGCTACATAAAATAAAAATCCTCCTTCCACTCACCAAGATGACCATTTATGCTCCTCATCTCAGATTCCAAATGAAATAAACAATCAAAGAAGTTTCTTAATTATCCATTTATTATCAAAACAAAACTTATTCAATAAAGATGCACACATTGGTCAACCTTTTCCTCAAGACACTCATTGTTTAAAACAGCCCCAGCAGTATCTATAACAAAGTTAATTATCATCAATCATATCATTTTTAGAAAGTTTTCTTCAAAAAAACCTCCCATGTGTTTTAAAGAAACCACTCCAGGTATGTCCACTGTACTCGAAATGAATTCTGTTTTCCAATATCTTTCAAAACTTAAGTCCTCCAAGCAATATTAAGCATGAACATAATGTTCCCACACTGGTTAAGGTCCCATCATCTGAACTTCTCCCCTCCCCTGAGGTATGGTGATCCTTAGGTTAAACTCACCACCGGTTGATTGTCTCTAATGAGAGACTGTCTCTGGGTCTATGGCGACTTTACCTTTAGCTATTAAATATAACTTAACTTTGTAACAACCAAAGTTAGAGAGTGCATGGGACTCTGCAAGTAAATGGTTGCAGTAACTAGAAGCCAGAGGCTTTAAACTCTTTTCTGAATTAATAACTGTTCTCATATTTACTTTATTGTAATTTGCCATAAATTTCTTGGAGGTTCAAGAACTACTCCCTTGAAAGATGGCAGGAGTTTGAATTGAAGATTTGTCCTGTTCTCCTCTACTGAAATTACCCTGTTTTTTTTATTTAGTGGTGGGACGTGAGCATCACTGGTTGGGTAATCAGTTACTGTCATAGTGTCATACAGCACAGAAACAAACCCTTCAGTCCAACCCTTCTGCGCTGATCAAATATCCCAATCTGACCTAGCCCCATTTGCCAGCATTTGTTAATAGCCTTGGAAGACATCAGATCTTCAAACAAGGGTCCAAATTTAAATCACTGTCTTGATTGACAATTGAAGTCCATTACTGCTGAAACTAAGATAACAAGATGGCAAAGTTAATGGTCACTCAGTGTTGCATCTCTTGGAGAAGAAAATTGAATGTTGTGAAGAAGTTTCCAACATTTTATTGAAAGGAAAAACAAAACAGCAATAAGCTAGAAGTACAAGTTTTGAAAAACAAAACAAGAATTGCTGGGAAAACTCAGCAAGTCTAACAAGGTTTGAGAAGTTGATTTAACCTGGTAATGAAAAATATTTATTGGCTTTATTTCTTGAGAACTGTCAGCCTAAATGAATTTTATAATATTGTTCCTCTAATTAAATAATTCTTGAGAGGAAGGTTATATTTGTTATTCAGGTCTAAATAAAAAATGGAAGGAAGTAATTTATGGAGTTTATATTTGTGGAACGTGAATAAACTATTTGAACAATGAAGGACATTTGGACACTAATGCAGGATCAATTCTTTCATTGCTTATTTGTTCTCAAGTTTGTGTCAGAGAAATATTTAACTTATTACTGTGATTAATTACTGAAATCAATTGTATTAAGAATATTAAAGAAAAATATTTTTCATCTATATTGAAGTATTTGTTTCAATGCATCTAAACATTGAAAAGCCTTGGATTAAGTGAACTTTTTATAAAGGTATTGGACAGATACACATGGACTTTCCTTTGTAACAGCCTAAAACTAATGCTTTTATTTATAGCTAATGAATAAAACATAAGGATAGATCTTCTGACCAAGTGGGATTCATCAAAACAGTAAAAAAGCAGGTATATGAGAGGCAACTAATGGGGTAGCAGTCCAAAAGATCCTTATGCAGTTTGCAATGTGCTTGAATTAATAGTTGGCTTTTAAGTGAAATTGCACAAAATATGCAAGTGAGTGATTATCATAATCCATGGTTTGTAAAATATTTCTCACTGGACCTTACTGTCCTATCAGTTCACCCAAATAAAATGAGTTAAAGCAGTATCTCCATGTATAATGGAACAGTGACTTTTGCAAGAACAATTCTGATGTCAACATGCTTATATTTAAACAAATGTAAGTGTACCTTGCAGGACAGGTCACAAAAATGTCAGTGAAAATGTTTACAAGAAATCAGCACAACACATATTGAGTGAAATTTTATCAGTGGCTCGCTGTTCCTGATAGCAAAATCAGACAGGTGAATCATTTCCATTTTTATTTCTTCCCCATTTCCCATGCAGTCATAATTAAAACTTGAAGCATCATTGGTGTGCACTGTATCCACTTGTGATGCTGAGGCAAGGAGGCTTTTAATGTTGAAACTGCTGCCAACTTGCAATGCTGCTATTAAAGAACGTCCCCGTCTCCAGCATGGCCAAAACGTTCCTGCCCAACCCCATTGCCATTAACATATGACAGAAGTGTTCTTCAAATTTAAATTTCACTTGTAGATATGTCACATTGGACTGGTTTTACATATTGTTACATGTTGAAATGAGTGGGTGACCCAAATATACTGGCATGCCTCAAAGGTAGTATAAAACGATGGTTATGGGAGTGTGTTTAAGATCATTTCTTTCTGGTGGAAGAATTTTTTTTTTTTTGTTTATTCTTTACTGAATATTCATGATTGTGTCCTATGTTGTACTCACCATTCTATGGGAGATGGCTAAGCTTTCAGGCACCGAGTTTCCCTTCTATGTATTGTGAAGGACATCATCTGAGATCACTCTCAGCAGGAATAATTGAAATGTTGCAGCAAGCTCAAGACCCTGTAAGAATTCTGATAATCAATGTCCTGGCGTGGATCATCCTTAAACACATCCACCAACTCCAACTGGACCCCACCATCAAGAACATTTTCCCCTCTCCACCCCTCTCTGCCTTCCCCAAGTGTTTAAGGATGATGCGTTGGATGTAGAGACTGTGGAGTGGTAGATGAGGACAAGGGGGGCTCTGTCTTTATTGCATTTGTGGGGCTGATTTAGAACAGTGGAATGGGGAATGGAGGTGATGCGGTGGAGGACTGTCTGTGTGACAGAGGGGGGAAAAGCACATTGTTCGAAATAGGTGGACATCTGGGATGCTTGGGAGTGGAATGTCTCCTCGTCTGAGCAGATGTGGCGGAGGCAAAAGAATTGGGAGAATGGGATAGAGTTCCAATGCATCATCCTTAAAACATTTCTGCCAACTCCAACTAGACCCCACCACCAAGACCATCTTACCCTCTCCACCCCTCTCTGTCTTCCACAAGGACCGTTCCCTTCGACAGTCCTTGGTTTGTGCCACTCTCCCCACCATCTCGCCCCAAACCCCCAGGGACCTTCCCCTGCAAGTGGAAAAGGTGCAAATCTAGCCTGTACACCAGTCCCCTCACTCCATCCCGGGCCCCAAACAGTCCTTCCAATGAGACAGAGGTTCACCTACCTCTCTTGCAATCTAGTTTACTGCATCCGGTGCTCCCAATGTGGACTTCTCAGCATCGGGGAGCCCAAATGTAAACTTAGAGAAAGGTTCGCCGAGCATCACAACTGGGCCTGCAAGGGCTGACCGCACCTTCCAGGCCTCCTCCATTGCCACAACAAACCAAACCACAAATTGGAGGAACAACACCTCACCCTCCGCCTGTGCAGCCTACAGCCTGGAGGACTCAACATTGAGTTCATCAATTTCAAATGACTTCCCTTCTCATCCCCTGACTCCCTTCCCAGCCCCTGACTCCCTTCCACTCCTCCTTGACACCAATCAGATTCATTCCTCCCATTAACCAACCTGGTCATACCCTCTGCCTGTCTTCACCTATCCCCACTTCACCACCCTGCCCCACCATCCCCTTTATCTGCAGTTCCCCCAACACCCACCCACAGTCCTGAAGATGGGTTACATCCAAAACATCGACTTCTCTACCTTCTGATGCTGCCTGGCTTGCTGGGTTCTTCCAGCCTCCTGCCTGTCTAGCAGTTTGGATTCCAGCAGTTTTTTTATCTCTAATTTGATTTATCAGTCAGTGACTGCAACACCATATCATGCTGTAAGGATGTGACTTGTGACTATTAAAGCCTTTCCAATGCTTGTAGTTACAAGCTGCAAATTAAGAATACGTCCTCTGAAAGATCTAGAAGTTGCCTGAGGGCCATTACATGGCCCGTAAGTAAATTTATATCTAATTGATAGAAAGCACTTGACACATAAGTTAGGCTACACTGTTATTGCAAGTCTAACACTTACCTTAACCACCTATCAAGTGATGGGTGCAAGTTCTGTGCCATTCCGCTAGCTCTCAAAATTCATTTAGTTTGGTCAATTTGGAAATCATTGATTTTTTTGCCATCTAATAATACTGAACATTCCAGCTCCCCTTCCCCATTATACAGGGTCCATTTGAGATATCAAATCGAGGCTGGCAGCCTGAATGCATAATGAGAGATAACCCATGACAATTCAGCAGGATTATGATGTTTGGTACCATCAGTGTGAATTCCATTGTGCAGCCTCTCAACTTCAGCAACGGAAAATGTATTATTTTGATGCTAAATCCTGAGACCGTACAAACTATAAATCATAAAATTATCAGTAGTCTAGTAAACTAAAAATATCCAACGAAGTTATTGGAAGTTGTTGCTTTGCTGTTAACTGCTATATTGAAAAAGCAATTAAAATGCAATCATCAATGCAGTGTTACACTGTGGCTTTGGATTGCCATTTACAAGATGGCAAGTAAGTGCTTAACTTGTCTTTGCACATCCCAGCTGGAGGACATGTCCTTAGAATCTCGAAGAGAACAATAATGGACAGGTATGCAATCTCTGAATCCCATTCCTTCTGACTGATATCTGCATAGGTTAATGTTAGTCAGGAATGGTTGAGGCAACCACGCCTGCTTCCCACACCAGCCCAAAAAAGTCCATGAAGCTAGAATCTCAAGTGTACAGAGTCTCTGTTACCAGCTGTGCCTCTTAAGCCACCCCATTCGTTTTGTGAGACTGGACTTTGGATTCTGCCCAATACAAAGCTGCTCACAAGTATCAGAGACTCCAAAACAACCAGGTCACTGCCATTTTCTCTTGAGTTTTTTGGAAATTATTCCCCAATTCTAAGGAGATTCGCATGGAATTCCCATTCATCTTCAGTGGTCTATACCTTTACATTTCTGATACATTTACACAAAGGAAAACTCAATCATATTTTTTCTGGAGTTGAGCACCAAGATTGGTAATCATGACTGCAGTATCTTAGTGGCATCAGTAGCACCTATTTTAAGTAGCAGCTTGTCACATCTTAAAGCAAAATGTCAGCTTGACATCAGAGAATTGCAAGATGGATTGGCAAGAAGCTGGGGACTGATTCTACATGAGGTTTTCTGATAGAACATTGTTAAATTCACAGAAAATTTTAAATGTGTTCTGGCGTGTGATATGTTTTGGAATTGGATTTTGTTTTTACGCACTTTCTTTCTCTGGAGAAATACAATTGAGACCTAATTGCAGCTCCAAAACTGATGGAATTGCAGCCACACAAAATGTTATGTAAATTCTTGCTTTGTGAAAATGCCATGAATCGTAGCATTCATTTCATGCTTTAAGTAATGCACATTTAAGCCAATTTATCTCTCAAATCTTTCACCAAAATTATATTGGCTCTTAAAAAGGTTATTTGCTTTAATCTCTTTATAAATAAGTCATACACTCTTAGGAATGAGTTTCAGAACTTGAATATCTAAATGGAAAAATAATCTCATACGAAGTAAGACACCACTTTCATAATTACTGTTCACATGAACAATAATGCTGTAATGAATTTGTTGAAACTGAACTCTTTCAGTGGTAACGTTGCACAAAAGCAGGTTGTTGTCAACTTGAGATGTGCTTAAAAACAATTCCACATCACTGTTCACAATAGATCAGAAGTGTGAGTATTTTAGTCAAAGTGCGTAGTTTTCTCAGAAGTAAAATTGTCAATGGTTCTTAATTAGCTTATTCACACTGATCTGGTGTATTGATATGTAGCATATTTGTGCATTTTATGAGGTTGCGAGCTCCACACATTTGGGGCACATAAATGAGTAAGAATGGAGCAGTGATGTTCAGCAATAGATGTGAAGCAAAGGTCAGAAGCCAGTACAAAATCTTTGGAATAGCTTGCGGATTTGATTACTTGAATTGCTATAATTTTGATGGTTCCCAAAAATTTCATTAATCCTTAAAAAGAAAAGGAGGGAAGCTTAAATAAACCCTTGGAGAAATCAGTAGAATATTGTAGTGTTCTATTTTTTCACTTATAGCAACAAGCTTGGATTTGTGAATAAATTACTTTCAACTACATTTATGGAGTTGTGTGTTGGGCATCTGACAGCCTTTGGCTGGTTTCCTTGTCTCTTGATCAGGGACACCTACTGGAGATGACAGAGGGCGCAGACAGTTGCTGTGCATGTTGACGGGCCCACTTTCAGTTGGGTTAACACCAGTGGCCAAAGGATGAGGCCTGAAGTGTTCATTAATTCAGTCATCTAAGGGATTCAATTGGTGACAGGCTGACCCAGGGGCATGCAACCTGGAACTGAATTCTAATGGAAGTCCAAAGGCAGAGGCAAATTAAGAGCCAGCAGCTTCTGGGTCCTAAAGTCCAACTGTCATGGTCTACTCCAGTAGCAAAACAGCATGTTCTTTTTATCTTTTTTGCTGGCTGGATCCATAAGGAGAGGGGTATTGTTGGGGAGGTGTACAGGGGGTTTCATGGGTGGCAAGAGAAGTGGGTGTATTTCATAGGTCACCACTTTGCCTGTTATCTGTGCTTCTAATTGCCCTAGATTGGGACAACTGGATCCCCTCCCCTAACTCAGCAGGCAAGTCACCATAGCTTCAGAAACTTGTCACATTTTGTCCCACTAGGGATGAAGGTGACTGGGAAGGTAGGAAATTGGAGCTGAAGGAGATTGAGGCAGTGACAACATGAAACCTTCAAGTGAGTATTAATTGACCATCTAAGGACTTTCACTGTTGATAAGTCAATAAAGCCTTGTGGCACAATGAGTGTGTCCTACCTCTAATCCATGATACCTAGGTTCAAGTCTCATCTGCCCCAGAGATGTTATAGTAACAGGTAGATTAGAAAATATCTGAAGTTTACCTTCTCAACTAGCATTTAATTACTGAGCTCAAAGGGGGTGGGTTTCTCTCCAAGGCCAACCTGCTCCATTACTTCCCCTCCAGGGAGGAGAAAACTGCAGTTTTCCTGGAGCAGTGAGATTTTATTGTTGTCAATGTTCACCCCAGTAATCAGTGATTCTGTGTGAAAGTGGAAGAGAGCTCTCACAACTTGACCAGTTCATCTTAAAGCATTTGGCTCTGTCAGAAGAGCCTTTAAAATAATTCCTGGCTGCAAGAAAATTAGCTTTTCATTAACAATGAATGCACCCTATTCAGAAATTTCTAAATGTATCTTTGAAAAGGCAAGATTTAAGGATTTGTTTCGGTCCTTCCAGTTAGCTTGCTGCAATACGACAGATTGGAAGCTAATGGAAATTGAGATGCCTGAGTAGACAGAGAGAATCAAGTGAGGGGGCTGCTGAGAGGCAAGCAGGTGGACTTGTGGACTATTCAAACCTTGGGAAAGGCCATTGAAGCTGGGGAAGTTGGAACCATCTGCAGTAGCCGAGACTATATGCAGCTGAGACTATGTGGGCCCAGAATGCTGAGACTTGCAGGAAGTCAGCCAGTCAACACATCATATTATTTGATTTTTATTGCTGCACGAAAGCAAGTATTTCCTGATCTTGTGATATCTTCAGGTAATTTCCGATCAAAGTCTTTGAAAGGTAATATTGAGATTGAAATAAATATAAGATTAAAGTAATGAACAGTTAACAGCATAATAAACACTCATGTAATTATTATTTTCCTCTCATTGTCTTCCTCATAAAACAAATAATTTCACATCTTCACATTTGATCTTCATTCATAATCACTCTTTATCTTGAATTTCACTGGGCAACATTTATAGGGTTATTCTATGTGACAACTACAAAAGTAATGTTGTATGCGATATGTTTGGGGCTGAATATGCATGAAAATAAAAAGTTCAGATTTTAACAATGTTGATTTTTGCAATAATTGGTGAATTGGAGCTTGTATGTTTGGAAGCTGCATTATTGCAGCAGCTACTTGCTTGAAACATTATTGCATGTTAATAATTGGAAAATTAAATCACACAAAAGGGTTAGAATTGAAACGATACTCAATTTTATTATAAGCCTGGAAGTTCGGAATGATGTGGGAACGCGCATAAAAGCAAGGCAAGGCAGAGATCCTATAGTCATCCAAGATGAGCAAGTGCAAAATGAGCAAGCTAAGAACCTTGAGATGCACCCTGTTCTGATGTGTGGGATGGGTGTCTGTTTCAGTGTCCAAAGTAAGTGATCAGCTGCATGACAGTTAAAGGTGCCAGTGGGCACCAAAGTGCAGATTGAAGTGGTGGAGTATATTCGATGTATTAATGTTCCATCATGATATGGTGAGGCTGGTGCCTATCCAATGCTAAATTCCTTGGATGGGGAGGGTTGTAGGCAGTCACTGTCTATGCAATTTACTCAGAGATGTAGGGGGCATTAGGCCAGATGGAATCTTGGAGAAGCAAGTCATAGAGTCATAAAGGCATACAGCATGGAAACAGACCCTTCGCTCTAACTCATCCATGCGAACTAGATATCCTAACCTAATCGAGCACCATTTACCAGCACGTGATCCATATCCCTCTAAACCCTACCTATTCATATACCAATCCAGATGCCTTTTAAATGCTGCAATTGTACCAGCCTCCACCACTTTCTTTGGCAGCTCATTCCATACACGCACCACCCTCTGCGTGAAAAAGTTGCCCCTCAAGTCCTTTTTATATTTTTCTTCTCTCACCCTAAATCTATGCCCTCTAGTTCTGGACACCCCCCACCAAGGGGAATGTCCTTGCCTATTTATCCTATCCATGCCCCTCATTATTTTATAAACCTCTGTAAGGTCACCCCTCAGCCTCTGACGCTCCAGGGAAAACAGCCCCAGCCTATTCAGTCTCTCCCTACAGCTCAAATCCTCCAACCCTGGCAACATCCTTGTAAACGCTTTCAAGTTTTACAATACCCTTCCGATAGAAAAGAGACCAGAAGTGCACTCAATATTCCAAAAGTGGTCTAACCAATGTCCTGTACAGCTGCTACATGGTCTCCTAACTCTGATACTCAATACTCTGACCAATAAGAAAAGCATACTAAACACCTTTTTCACTATCTTATCTACCTGCCATCTATTTCAAGGAACTATGAACCTGCACTCCAAGGTCTCTTTGCTCAGCAACACTCTCCAGGACCTTACCACTAAGTGTATAAGTTCTACTCTGATTTGCTTTTCCAAAACGCAGCATGTACATTTATCTAAAGCCCATTGGCCCATCTGATCAAGACTGGGTTGTACTCTGAGTTAGCCTTCTTCGCCGCCCACTACACCTCCAATTTTGGCATCATCTGCAAAATGACTAATTATACCTCCTACGTTCAAATCCAAATTATTTATATAAAATTCAAAAAGCAGTGGACCCAGCACCGATCCTTGTGGCACACCACTGGTCACAGGCCTCCAGTCTGAAAAACAATCCTTCACCACCACCCTCTGTCTTCTACCTTTGAGCCAGTTCTGTATCCAAATGGTTAGTTCTCCCAGTATTACATGAGATCTAAACTCGCTAATAAGTCTCCCATGGGGGACCTTGCTGAATGCCTTACAGAAGTTCATTTAGATCACGTCTGCCACTCTGCCCTCATCAATTCTCTTTATTACTTCTTCAAAAAACTCAGTCAAGTTTGTGAGACATGATTTCCCACACACAATGCCATGCTGACTATCCCTAATCAGTCCTTGCCTATCCAAATACATGTAAATCCTGTCCCTCAGGATTCCGTCCATCAGGGAGAAAGTGAGGTCTGCAGATGCTGGAGATCAAAGTTGAAACTTTATTGCTGGAACAGCACAGCAGGTCAGGCAGCATCCAGGGAACAGGAGATTCGACGTTTCGGGCACAGGCCCTTCTTCAGGAATTCCGTCCATCAACCTGTCCACCACTGATGTCAGACTCAGTGATCTACAGTTCCCTGGCCTTTCCTTACCACCTTCCTTCAATAGTGGCACCACTTTAGCCAATCTCCACTTTTTCGGCATCTCACCTATGACTATTGATGATACAAATACCTCAGCAGGGGGCCCAGCAATCACTTTCCTAGCTTCCCACAGAGTTCTAGGGTACACCTGCTCAGAGTCGACGTAATGCCATCAGGTATTGGTTTTGAATTTCACATTGGAAATTGCCACCATCTAGTTTCTCTCCACTATGTGGGAGAATACAAAATTGCATATAAATTAGGTATTGATGGGATGTAAATGCATGCAAATAGGCCTCTCACAACTGGCTAGTGAGATTGCTATTTCACTGTTCAAACCTTGGATGGAAAATCAGACTTATTTTCTTGCTGTCAAGAATCTAATTTTCCAATCTTGCTTCGTTTTCCCAACTGACTCGCCATCGCATACATTGTTGAGGGGCTGGGAATATTCAACTCTGTGTATCCTAATGTTTCAACTGTCTGAAATGCCAAAAGCCAGATGAATGAACATCTAAAATGTAGGTGCATTTCAGAGCTTTGTACCTCTCGGATTCTGATGAAATAGTGTAATTGAGAGAACTGGAGGCAAGTATAAGCATTGATAAAGACATCATTGACATCAATCCTTAGGAAGAGGAGGTAGCAAGCTGTGCTGGAGTGTCATGGCATATCATTTTTGAAGTGAATCGAATGATTTAATTATAATTGTGGTAGATGTGGTTTTGTGCAAAGCCTTTTGAAATAGGTCACACAAAGTTTGTAAGATGAAAACTACTTTCATAAATTAGTGTTGCCTGGGTTGCATACTTTTGGAGTGGGAACAGTTCATTTCAATGCTCTGTCAGCCACATTGATTTGACTTTGAACTAAAACCTAAATCCATAAAAAATAAAGATTGCTCTGTCAATGAACAGGTTTTTGAATTATTTAGCATGGTTTATGAATATGTTCAACACAGTTGCAACATTCTTTGGTATTAAATTAAAGAGCACACAGTTTAATTTTATTTTGAAAAGCCAATATTCTTCGAAGTTCAACCACTGTGACAAGTTCAAAAAAGCAGTTGCGTAATGTTTTCTTTTAATCACCGAGTAAACCTCGCTGGTGTAGAATTTTGAAGACCCTGTAGAACTTCAATATTTCCATTTGGTACCTATTTGAATTAATAAATATCATAATTGCTGTGCTTTCACTTTGTTTGGGTATTTAAGAACTAGTTAATTAAAACTGAATATTCATAATTAAATATACTTTAAATGTAATGACAAATATCGGTATGAAGGGAAGGGGCACGAGTGTAGGTCTAAAAGGATATTTGTATTTTATACAGTGGACATTCTGTTCTAATAAAACACTCAGATTAATAATAACTGTGTACAAATGATACCGAGCAATATTGAAGTTGTTTTGTTGCATGCAGAATGCCAAGGACTCGTGTAATACACTGATGCAAAGGTCCGTCATATCTAGTACCATCACCTTATTTTCTATGAAATGCTACATCATCCATGTTTAAAAATCTCACAACACCAGGTTATAGTCCAACAGGTTTAACTGAAAGAAGTAGCTTTCGGAGTGCTGTTCCTTCATTAGGTGGTTGTGAACCATGCCATTTTATTTCATGACAACTTGATTGTCATTCTTAAATTATCAAAGCTAGGTTTTAAAATTTATCTACATTTATACAGTACCTTTAATGAGCCCAAATTGTTTTTTTTCTATTCACTCATGGCGCATTGAGTGGTCAGCATTTATTGCACGTTCTTAGTTGCCCTTGAGAAGCTGGTGGTCAGCTGCCTTCTTGAACTATTGCCATGCTCTAGTTTGAGGCACAATAACCTAATGGAGGAAATTCTAGGATCTTGACCTAGCGACAGTGAAGGAACGGCAATATATTTCAAAGTCAACATGGTGAATGGCTTCAAGGAGAACTTGAAGGTAGTGGTGTGTCCACGTACCCGCTGCCCTTGTTCTTCCAGGTGGAAAGGCTTATGGGTTTTAAAGATGCTGTGAAGGCATCTTTAGAAAATTTCACAGTGTATCCTGTAGACGGTGCCCATTGCTGCTACTGACCATCAGTGACGGAGGGAGTGGGTGTTTGTGGATGTGGTACCAATCAAGCAGACTGTTTTGTCCTGGATGATGTCAAGCGTCTTAAGTGTCATTGGAGCTCACCCGTCCAGGCAAGTGGGGAATATTCCATCACACTCCTGACTTGTGCCTTGTAGATGGTGGACAGGCTTTGGAGAGGCAGGAGGTGACTTAATTGCCACAATATTCAGAACATCTGACCTGCTCTTGTCACCACTGTATTTATATGTCGAGTCCAGTTAGATTTCTGGTTAATGGTAATCACAAAATGTTGATAGTGGAAGAAGTTAGTGACAGTTACACCACTGAATGTGCAGGTGCAGTGGTTAGATTGTCTCTTATTGCAGGTGGTCTTCACCCGACATTTGTGAGGTGTGAATGATACTTGCCACTTGTCAGCCAAAGCATTGGTATTGTCCAGATCTTGTTGCATTTCAGCATGGACTGCTTCAGTATCTGAGGAATTGTGAGTGGTGCTGAACATTCTGCAATCATTGATGACCATGCCCATTTCTGACCTTATAGAAGAAGAAAGGTCATCGATGAAGTAGTTGAAGATGGTTGGGCCAAGGATGATATGCTGAGGAATTCCTGCAGAGATGTCCTGGAGCTGAGGTGTCGAACTTCCAACAACCACAATCATCTTCCTCTGTGTCAGGTATGACTCTAATCAGCACCCTGATACCCACTGAATTCAATTTTGCGAGGGCTCCTTGACAACACACTCAATTAAATGCGACCTTGATGTCGAGGGCTGTCACTCTTGCCTCACCTCTGGAATTCAGCTCAATGGTCCATATTTAAATCAAAGCTGTAATGAGGTCAAGAGCTGAGTATCCCCGATGCAACCCAAACTGGGCATCACTGAGCAGGTTATTGCTGAGCAGGTGCTGCTTAATAGCAGTGTTGATGACACTTTCCATCACTTTACTGATCATCAACAGTAGACTGATCGGGCATTAATTGGATCGGATTTGTACTGCTTTTTGTGTATAGGACAAACTGGCTGATTTTTCAAATTGTCAAGTAGACATCAGTCTTGTAACTGTACTGGAAAAACTTGGCTATGGGAACAAGAAGTTCTGGAGCTCAAGTCTTTAGTACTACTGCTGGAGTGTTGTCAGAACACAGCAAGCCAGGCTGCATCAAGAGGTGGAGGAGTCAATGTTTTCGGTGTAACCCTTCTTTAGGGTTACACCCGAAATGTTGACATCTCCACCTCCTGATGCAGCCTGGCTTGCTGTGTTCTTCCAGCCTCCTGCTTGTTTATCTTGGATTCCAACATTTGCAGTTTTTTTTTGTCTCTAACTAGGAATGTTGTCAGAACCCATAGCCTTTGCAGTATCCCATGTCTCCAACTATTTCTTGATATCACGTGGAGGGAATCAAATTGGCTGAAGACTGGTATCTGTGATGCTGGGGACGACTAGAGTAGGCTAAGGTGGATCATCCACTCAGCACTTCAGGCTGAAATTGCTGCAAATGCTTCAACCTTATCTTTTGTACTGGGCACTTCCATCATTGAGGATCAGGATATTTGTGGAGCTTCCTTCTCCAATGAGTTGTTTAATTTTCCACCATCAATCATGACTGGATCTAACAGGTCTGCAGAGCTTAGACTTGATCCACTAGTTGACTGTTTGTTGGGTCACTTAGCTTTGTCTATCAATTGCTGCCTATGCTCTTTGCCACACAAGTAGCCTGTTTAGTAGTTTCACCGTGTTGACACCTCATTTTTCGGTATGTATGGTGCTGCTCTTGGTATAACCTCCTGAAAACTCCATTCCCTAGGATGTGGAAGCTCAAAACTAGGGGCATGCTTTTTAAGGTGAGAGGAGAAAGATTAAAAAGGGACCTGAGGGGCAACTTTTTCACACAGACGGTTGTTCATATGTGAAATGAACTGCCAGAGGAAGTGATAGATGCAAGTACAGTTGCAACATTTAAAAGACCTTTGGACAGGTACATGAATAGGAATAGGAAAGGTTAGGTTTGGGAAACTTGGTCAGCATGGACAAGTTGGACCAAAGGATCTGTTTCTGTGCTGTATAACTCGATGACTCTATAATCTTCTAGTTTGATGGTAAAGTTTGAGTGGGGGAATATGCTGGGAAATGAGATTGCAAATTGTTTGGAGAGAATTCTACTGCTGTTGATGATCCGCTGTGCCTCGTGTATGCCCAGTCATGAGTTGCTAGTTTTGTTCAAAGTCTGTCTCATTTAGCATTATGATAGTGCCTCACACCACAATGGAGGTTATTTTCAATGTGAAGGTGGGACTGCATCTCCACAAGGACTATGCAGTGGTCACTCTTACTGATAATATCATGGAAAGAAGTACCTGCAACTAGCAGATTGGTAAGGATGTGATTGAGTATGGTTTTTCCCTCACCACCCACTGCAGACCCAGTCTAGCAGTAATGTCCATTGGGACATAACCAGCCCAGTCAGTGTTGCTGCTGAGCCAGTGTTGGGTGGTGGACATTGAAATCCCTCACCAAGAGCACATGTTGAGTTCTTACTATCCTCAGTGTTTCTTCAAGCTAAACAAAGAGATCTTGGAGTGCAGGCTCATTGCTCCTTGAAAGTGGAGTCGCAAGTAGATAGGATAGTGAAGAAGGTGTTTGGTACGCTTTCCTTTATTGGTCAGAGTATTGAGTACAGGAATTGGGAGGTCATGTTGCAGCTGTAGAGGACATTGGTTATGCCACTGTTGGAAGTTTGCATGCAATTCTGGTCTCCTTCCTATTGGGAAGATGTTGTGAAACTTAAAAGGGTTCAGAAAAGATTTACATGGATGTTGCCAGGGTTGGAGAATTTGAGCTATGGGGAGAGACTGAACAGGCTGAGGCTGTTTTCCCTGGAGCGTCAGAGGCTAAGGGGTGACCTTATAGAGGTTTACAAAATTATGAGGGGCATGGATAGGAACAATAGACAAAGTCTTTTCTTTGGGGTGGGGGAGTCCAGAACTAGAGGGCATAGGTTTAGGGTGAGAGGGGAAAGATATAAAAGAGACCTAAGGGGCAACGTTTTCACGCAGAGGGTGATACGTGTATGGAATGAGCTGCCAGAGGAAGTGGTGGAGGCTGGTACAATTGCAACATTTAAAAGGCACTTGTATAGGAATAGGAAGGGTTTGGAGAGATATGGGCTGGGTGCTGGCAGGTGGGACTAGATTGGGTTGGGATATCTGGTCGGCATGGATGGGCTGGACCGAAGGGTCTGTTTCCATGCTGTACACCTCTATGATTCTATAACTCGATAAGTGTTGTTCAACATGGGGAGTACAGATTCATCAGCTGAGGGAGGACAGTACATGGTAATTAGCCGGACGTTTCCCTCCCCATGTTTAACCTGAAACTACGAGACTTCATGAGGTCCAGAGTCAATGTTGAGGACCCCAGGAAAGCTCCCTCCTGACTGTATACCACTATGCCTCCACCTCTCCTGGGTCTGTCCTGCAAGTGGGACATGATATATCCAGATATTGTCTGTAAGGTATGATTCCATGAGAATGACTATGTCAGCCTGTTGCTTGACTAGTTTGTGAGACAACTCTCTCAATTTTGGCACTAGTCCCCAATTGTTTGTAAGGAGGACTTTGCAGGGTCGACAGTGCTATGTCTGCCATTGTCTTTTCTGGTGCCTAGGTCAATGCCAGTTGATCTGTCCAGTTTCATTTCTTTGTTGAGATTTTGTAGCGAATGATACAACTGATTGACTTGCTAGGCCATTTCAGAGGGCAGTTGAGAGTCCACCACATTGCTGTAGATCTGGAATCACAAGTGACCACACTAGGTAAAGATGGCAGATTTCCTTCCCTTAAGGACATTAGTAAGGCAGATGGTTCTTCCAACAATTGACAATGGTTTCATGGTCATCAATAGATTCTTAATTCCAGATTTTATTTTTGTTAAACTCAAATTCCATGCTCTGCTGTGGCAGGATTTGAACCTGGCTCCCATAATATTAGTCCAGTTTCTTAATTAATATTATAGCAATAATGAAGCTATGCAATGCTTCCCCTTTATGGTCAGCGAAGTGTTTTTGAGATCAGTCACTATTCTAGTGTCGGAAATGCAGCAACCAATTTGTGCAGAGCAAGGTTTCACAAATAGCAATATGGTAATGGCCAGATAGATTGTTTTAGTGATGTCATCCAGTGATGAATATTGGTCAGGACACCGGGAGTGGGAGAGGATCTCCCCTGCTCCTCTGCCAGTATAATACCATGGGATTTCTTTATATCCTCTGGAGTGGGCAGCTCAAACCTCAGCTTAATGGCACATTTGAAAACATAAATAATGTAAAATTTAAATCAAGGAATTGTAGCACATCATATTATCAAAGTTCAGAATGCAAAGATACATTGTTCTAATGAACAAAGGTATGGGTCAAGATTCAATGCTTCATCTCGATAACTCTCTTATTATTGAACTACAGTGTGCTCGCAAATAGTACAGTACTATTCAGTGTCCCTCCAGCATGAAAATGAATTCAAAAAGGATGATTATCGAACATACAGAATTAAATTCAAGAAATATGGAGATTAGGAATCCATGGAAAAGCATGGACACTAGCACAATATCTTTGTGCAGCAGAAATCAGAAATTTCAAGTGCTGATCCGTTGTTCAACAGCATCTGATGCAGATGATTCTCCTATAATGCTCATTTTGTTAACATGAATTCACTGTAACGCAATTGACAAATTGGGGACACTGTTTCCCAAAGCACAAACTATTAAAATGTGTGTTGACTGAAATGTGATTACATTGGCAACACTTTAAGCATTGTTTCTAAAGCGTGATTTTTCTATCATGTGGGGTTGCACCATTGCGATGTAGAAGAATTACTTGTACTGTCGATAGAGTCATAGAGTCATAGAGAGGTACAGCATGGAAACAAACCCTTCGGTCCAACCCATCCATGCCGACCAGATATCCCAACCCAATCTAGTCCCACCTGCCAGCACCCGGCCCATATCCCTCCAAACCCTTCCTATTCATATACCCTTACAAATGCCTCTTAAATGTTGCAATTGTATCAGCCTCCACCACATTCTCTGGCAGCTCATTCCATACACCTACCACCCTCTGCGTGAAAAAGTTGCCCCTTAGGTCTCTTTTATATCTTTCCCCTCTCACCCTAAACTTATGTCCTCTAGTTCTGCACTCCCCGACCCCAGGGAAAAGCCTTTGTCTATTTACCCTATCCATGCCCCTCATAATTTTGTAAACCCCTATAAGGTCACCCCTCAGCCTCTGACGCTCAGGGAAAACAGCCCCAGCCTGTTCAGCCTCTCCCTGTAGCTCAGATCCTCCAACCCTGGCAATATCCTTGTAAATCTTTTCTGAACCCTTGCAAGTTTCACAACATCTTTCCGATAGGAAGGAGACCAGAATTGCAAGCAATATTCCAACAGTGGTATAACCAATGTCCTCTACAGCCGCAACATGACCACCCAACTCCTGTACTCAATACTCTGACCAATAAAGGAAATCATACCAAACGCCTTCTTCACTATCCTATCTATCTGTGACTCCACTTTCAAGGAGCTATGAACCTGCACTCCAACGTCTCTTTTTCAGCAACACTCCCTAGGACCTTACCATTATACATTCGGGTTTGGAAATCTAAGACTGGAAGAAGACTCCAAACATCCTGGATGACTGATGCACAACTATCAAAGATGCCCACTGCTCCATTCCCAGTGCACACTTCAAAAAATCAGATCACAGTACTATGTTTCTCCTCCCAGCTTACACCCAGAAACTAAAACGTGAGGACCCTTCACAAAAAGAAGTACAATGCTGATCTGAGGCAGCAGGACGGTGTCTCCTAGACTGCTTGGAATTGATGGACTGGTCTGTATTCAAGTACTCAATGGAAAACTGAGATGAGTATGCCACCACTGTCACAGACTTCATTTGCAAATGCATGGAGGAGTGTGTACCAAAGATGTCAATCTGAGTGTTCCCCGACTGAAAACCTTGGATGAATCAGCAAATCCATTCCCTACTGAAGTCCAGACTTGCAGCATTCAAGTCAGACAACTTAGACCTATATAGGAGATCCAGGTATGACCCCTGCAAAGCTATCAGAGATGCGGACAAAGGCACATCCCTCCCTGATGCACTGCATGCTTTCTATGCTCAGTTCAAGCTAAATGCCAGCTGTGTGGTTTCACCTGCCCTGACAGCCTCGGACGCACCTGTGTCCACTGCCATCGCTGCAGACGTCAGATCGGTTTTTCTGGGAATCAATCCAAGGAAAGCCATGGGCCCAGATGGAATCTCTGGTCAAGCACTTAGATCCTGTGCAGACCAGCTGGCAGAGATATTCATTGACATTTTCAACCTCTCCCTCCGACAAGCCGAAGTATCCACCTGCTTCAAGAAGACCGTACCAAAGAAAGCACATGCACTATGTCTTAATGACTACAGCCCAGTAGCTCTGACCTCAATAATCATGAAAGATTTCAAGAGGCTGGCCATGGCCCACATCAACTCTGGTCTCCCAACCTGCCTTGACCCCTTACAACTTGCCTACCAATGTAACAAGTCCACAGTGGATGCCATTTTCCTAGCCCTACACTCATCCCTGGAATATCTGGACAACAAGGACACCTATGGCAGATGTCTGCTGATTGACTATTGCTACGTCTTCAACACCATTCTTCCCTCCAGACTGATCTCAAAACTCTAAGACCTTTGATTTGGCTTTACCCTCTGCAACTGGATCCACAGACCGCAATCAGTGAAGATAGACAACTGCACCTTCTCTATGATAACACTCAACACTGGAGACCCCCAAGGATGCATCCTCACCCTTCTACTGTACTCCCTGTACACCCACAACTATGTTGCCAAAATCCAAACAAACATCATTAACAAGCTAACAGATGACACCACCATGGTAGGATCGATATCAAACAACAATGAGTCAGAATACAGAAAGAAGATAGAGGGCTTGGTGTTATGGTGCAAAGATACCAACCACACTCTCAATGTTGGCAAAACTAAAGAACTGATCATTGACTTCAGAAAAAAAAAGGAGAACATGCACCCAATTACATCAATGGAGCTGAGGTTGAGAGAATTAAGAGTGGCAGGTTTCTAGGAGTGATGATAACCGACAACCTATCCTGGACTTCCCACATAGATGTGATGGTCAAGAAGGCACAACAAGGCCTCTGCTTCCTCAGGCAGTTTACAAAATTTGGCATGTCCATAAGGACCCTCACCAAGTTTTACAGATGCACCATTGAAAGCATGTTATCCAGGTGCATCACAGCCTGGTACAGCAACTGCTCTGCTTAGGACCATAAGAAACTACAGAATGTTGTGTGCACAGCCCAGACCATCACAGAAGCCAAACTTCCATCCATGGACTTCTCCTACATGGCTCACTGCCGCGGAAAGGCTGCCAACATCATCAAAGACCCATTGCACCCCAATAATGCTCTCTGACACCCTCTTCCATCAGGCAGAAGATACAGAAGCCTGAACATACACAACAGCAGGTTATAGAGATGAGTCATAGAGATGTACAGCACGGAAACAAACCCTTCGGTCCAACCTGTCAATGCCAACCAAATATCCCAACCCAATCCAGTCCCACCTGCCAGCACCCGACCCATGTCTCTCCAAACCTTTCCTATTCACATACCCATCCAAATGCCTTTTAAATGTTGCAATTGTACCAGCCTCCACCACTTCCTCTGGCAGCTTATTCCATACATGTACCACCCTCTGTGTGAAAAGGTTGCCGCTTAGGTCTCTTTTATATTTTTCCTCTCTCACCCTAAATCTATGCCCTCTAGTTCTGGACTCCCCCACCCCAGGGAAAACACCATGTATATTTACCCTATCCATGTCCCTCATGATTTTATAAACCTCTATAAGATCACCCCTCAGCCTCCAATGCTCCAGGAAAAACAGCGCTAGCCTATTCTAACTCTCCCTATACTCAAATCCTCCAACCCTGGCAATATCCTAGTAACTCTTTTCTGAATTATTTCAATTTTCACCATATCTTTCCGATAGGAAGGAGACCAGAATTGCACGCAATAGTCCAAAAGTGGCCTAACCAATGTCCTGTACAGCAGCAACATGACCTCCCAACTCCTGTACTCAATACCCTGACCAATAAAGGAAAGCATACCAAATGCCTTCTTCACTATCCTATCTAACTGCGACTCGACTTTCAAGAAGCTATGAACCTGCACTTCAAGGTCTCTTTGTTCAGCAACACTCCCTAGGACCTTATCATTAAGTGTATAAGTACTGCTACAATTTGCTTTGCTAAAATGCAGCACCTCGCATTTATATAAATTAAACTCCATCTGCCACTTCTCAGCCCATTGGCGCATCTGATCATGATCCCATTGTAATCTGAGGTAACCTTCTTCGCTGTCCATTACATCTCCAATTTTGGTGTCATCTGCAAAATTACTAACTATACCTCTTATGCTCACATCCAAATTATTTATAAAAATGATGAAAAGTAGTGGACCCAGCACAGATCCTTGTGGCACTCCATTGGTCACAGGCCTCCAGTCTGAAAAATAGCCCTCCACCACCACCTTCTGTCTTCTACCTTTGAGCCAGTTCTGTATCCAAATGGCTACTTCTCCCTGTATTCCATGAGATCTAACCTTGCTAATCAGTCTCCCATGGGGAACCTTGTTGAACGCCTTATTGAAGTCCATAAAGATCACATCTACCGCTCTGCCCTCATCAATCCTTTTTGTTGCTTCTTCGAAAAACTCAATCAAGTTTGTGAGATATGATTTTCCACACACAAAACCATGTTGACTATCCCTAATCAGTCCTTGCCTTTCCAAATACATGTACATCCTGTCCCCCAGGATTCCCTCCAACAACCCGCCCACCGCCAACAGCAGGCTCACTGGTCTATAGTTCCCCAGCTGTCCTTACCACCTTTTTTAGATAGTGGCACCACATTAGCCAACCTCAAATCTTCCAGCACCTCACCTGTGACTATTGATGATACAAATATCTCAGCAAGAGGCCCAGCAATCACTTCCCCAGCTTCCCACAGTGTTCAAGCGTACAGCGGATCAGGTCCTGGGGATGTATCCACCTTTATGCGTTTCAAGACATCCAGCACTTCCTCCTCCTCTGTAATACAGACATTTTGCAAGGTGTCGCCATATATTTCCCTGCAGTCTATATCTTCCATATCCTTTTCCACAGTAAATACTGATGCAAAATACTCATTTAGTATCTCACCCATTTTCTTTAGCTCCACACAAAAGCCGCCTTGCTGACTTTTGAGAGGCCATATTCTCTCCCTCATTACCTTTTTGTCTTTAATGTATTTGTAAAAACCTTTTGGATTCTCCTTAACTCTATTTGCCAAAGCTAACTCATGTCCCCTTTTTGCCCTCCTGATTTCCCTCTTAAGTACACTCCTACTGCCTTTATATTCTTCTAAGGATTCACTCGATCTATCCTGTCTATACCTTACATATGCTTCCTTCTTTTTCTTAACCAAACCCTCAATTTCTTTAGTTATCCAGCATTTCCTATACCTACCAGCCTTCCCTTTCTCCCTAACAGGAATATACTTTCTCTGGATTCTCGTTATCTCATTTCTGATGGCTTCCCATTTTCCAGCCGTCCCTTTCCCTGCGAACATCTGCGTCCATTCAGCTTTCGAAAGTTCTTGCCTAATACTGTCAAAATTGGCCTTTCTCCAATTTAGAACTTCAACTTTTAGATCTGATCTATCCTTTTCCATCACTATTTTAAATCTAATAGAATTATGGTCGTTGGCCCCAAAGTGCTCCCCCACTGAATTCCTAGTCACCTGCCCTGCCTCATTTCCCAAGAGTAGGTTAAGTTTTGCACCTTCTCTAGTAGGTACATCTACATACTGAATCAAAAAATGTTCTAATACACACTTAACAAATTCCTCTCCATTTAAACCCTTAACACTATGGCAGTCCCAGTCTATGTTTGGAAAGTTAAAATCCCGTAAAATAACCACCCTATTATTCTTACAGATAGCTCTTACAATTTCCCTCTGACTATTAGGAGGCCTGTAATACAATCGCAACAAAGTGATCATCCCTTTCTTATTTCTCAGTTCCACCCAAATAACTTCCCTGGATGTATTTCCGGGAATATCCTCCCTCAGCACAGCTGTAGTGCTATCCCTTATCAAAAATGTCACTCCGTCTCCTCTCTTGCTTTCCTTTCTATCCTTCCTGTAGCATTTGTATCTGGAACATTAAACTGCCAGTCCTGTCCTGCCCATCCCTGAGCCATGTTTCCATAATTGTTATGATATCCCAGTCCCATGTTCCGAACCATGCTCTGAGTTCATCTGCCTTCTCTGTTAGGCCTCTTGCGTTGAAATAAATGTAGTTAAATTTATTAATCCTACCCTGTCCCTGCCTCCTCTGACTGTTTGACTTGCTTCTGTTCTCAACTGTACAAGTCTCAGTTTGATCTCTTTCCTCCCTGTCTCCCTGGGCCCCACCACTGCCCCTGCCCATCACCATCCCTCCCCCCCCCCTCCCCCCAACCTTACTAGTTTAAATCCTCCTGAGCAGCTCTAGCAAATCTCCCTGCCCATATATTAGTCCCCTTCCAATTTAGGTGCAATCCATCCTTCTTGTACAGGTCACTTCTACCCAAAAGAGATTCCAATGATCCAAAAAAGTGAATCCTTCTCCCATACACAGCTTCTCAGCCATGCATTCATCTGCTCTATCCTCCTAATCCTACCCTCACTAGCTCGTAGCACCGGGAGTAATCCAGATATTACTACTCTCGAGAACGTCCTTTTTAAATTCCTGCCTAACTCTCTGTGATCTCTCTTCAGAATCTCAACCTTTTCCCCTCTTATATTGTTGGTTCCAATGTGGACAATGACCTCTTGCTAGCCCCTCTCCCCCTTGAGAACATTCTGCATCCTCTCTGAGACATCCTTGATCCTGGCACCAGGGAAGCAACACACCATTCTGATTTTTTGCTGCTGGCCACAGAAACGTCTGTCTGTGCCTCGAATTAGAGAATCCCCTAACATGATCTCTTGGAACCCGATGTACCCCTCAATGCATTAGAGCCAGTCTCACTACCAGAAACTTGGCTGTTAGTGCTACATTCCCCTGAGAATCCATCACCCCCTACATTTCCTAAAACAGCATACTTGTTTGAAATGAGTATAGCCACAGAAGATTCCTGTACTAGCTGCCTATCTCTCTTACCTTTCCTGGAGTTACTCCATCTATGTGACTATATCTGAGACTTCTCCCCTTTCCTATAACTGTCATCCATCACATACTGTTGCTGCTGCAAATTCTACCTTGCTTCTAACTGTGTCTCCAACCGATCCATTCGATCTGATAGGATTCACAACCAACAGCATTTATTGCAGTTATAATCCTCAGTAACCCTTAAACTCTCTTTAAACTCCCACATCTGACAAGAAGAACATATCACTCTACTAAAGCCCATTTTTGCTCCTTCACAATCTACAGACCCACTGTTTGTTAATTTTGCTAGACGCACTCTGATGTCCAGCGATACATGAATTCAAACAGCAACGGTAGTAACTGTTCAGGTTCACTGTGGTGTCAGTTTCTTTCTCTCTCTCTCCTGCACTGACCTCACCATGTGCTTCCTTTCTCTGTTCTTCTCCCTTTTAAAACCACTGTTGTTTTGACGTTTTTTTTCCAAAGTTCCAAATCAATGCAACAGCTTGTAAAACAGTATTTGCTGCTCCTGGAATTCGAGGAAATCACTCCAGCACCTAAAATACCTCAAAAAAGGAGCAGCTGTTACAGCCAGAAATTTTTCCCATCCTCCATCTTGGGTTACCCAGAATCCTTGTTCAGAGAAAACTTCTTCCCTGCCATTATTAGACTGATGAATGGACTCTTTTCTACAAATAAGGTTGATCTTGTTAATGTTGATCTTGCATAGTGCACACTGTGCGATGTAATCTGTACACCTCTGTCTAAGTTTTTTCTCACCCAATGATTGGTATGTCCTTGCTTACTATGATCTGCCTGCACTGCTCGTAAACAAAGCTTTTCACCCTACTTACACACATTTGGCGATACATAAATCAAATCACATTTGCTTTATTTTGAAATTATTTTAAATTTGTGCCCTCTGTTTCTCAATTATTTAACAATCAGGAAAGGTTTCTCTCTATCTACCCTGTCCTGACTTCTCACCATTTTGAAAACTTTTTATTGAATCACCTTCTTTTCCAAGGAAAACAGTCCCAAATCTCCAATCTGACCTCGTAACGAAAGATTATCCTGGTTCTGGATGAGACTGGCTTTCAGCCTGTTGGCATCAATCTGAACCTTACACCAAATTTCTCTGATATGGATCTGTCAGTGTTGGACTGGGGTGGACAAAGTTAAAAAAACACACTACACCAACTTATAGTCCAACTGGTCTATTTGGAAGCACTAGTTTTTGGAGCGCTGCTCTTTCATCAGTTAAAAATCACACAATACCAGGTTATAGTCCAACAGGTTTAATTGGAATCACACTAGCTTTCGGAGCGACGATCCTTCATCATGTGATAGTAGAGGGCTCAATCCTAACACAGAATTTATAGCAAAAATTTACAGTGTGATGTAACTGAAATTATACATTGAAAAATTGATTGTCTGTTAAGCCTTTCATCTGTTAGAATACAGTGATAGTTTCACTTCTTTCATGTGTAAATCACAAAACCTTTTTTTAAAAAAAGTTGCATTCTCAGGTAAGCTGTTAACAATGGTGATAGCTAGACAATATGTTGAAGGTGTTGGCCCCCTGTGTTCTCTGTCTTTGCCATGATGTTTAGATTGATTCTAATCTAAAAAGTGAGATAACGGAGTTTTACATAAATCCATGCAGTTTTTGAGCTCAGGGTTCTACATGGATGCATGCAGTTTCTGAGCAAAGTACAATGTAACCCTGCAAGTACAAATTTGTACTTTGCTCAAAAACTGCATGCATCCATGTAGAACTCTGAGCTCAAAAACTGCATGGATTTATGTAAAACTCCGTTATCTCACTTTTTAGATTAGAGTCAATCTAAACATCATGGCATAGACCGAGAACACAGGGGGCCAACACCTTCAACATATTGTCTAGCTATCACCATTGTTAACAGCTAACCTGAGAATGCAACCTTTTGAAAAAAAAGATTTTGTGATTTACACATGAAAGAAGTGAAACTATCACTGTATTCTAACAGATGAAAGGCTTAACAGACAATCAATTTTTCAATGTATAATTTCAGTTACATCACACTGTAAATTTTTGCTATAAATTCTGTTAGGATTGAGCCCTCTACTATCACCTGATGAAGGAGCGTTGCTCCGAAAGCTAGTGTGCTTCCAATTAAACCTGTTGGACTGGTGTTGTCTGATTTTTAACTTTGTACACCCCAGTCCAACACCGGCATCTCCAAATCGCTCTTTCATCTGGTAGCTTTGGAAGAAGTCTCTTCCAAAGGAGCTATGCTTTGAAAGCTAGTGCTTCCAAATAAACCTGTTGGACTATAACCTGGTGCTGCGTGATTTTTAACTTCAACCAAATATTTAGCTAACTGAGTTAACCAATACCACACCTGACCCCAACCCCTACCCTTCAACTGATGTGCCTGCACAAACAATTATAAAAGAATTTCAATCAAAAATATTGAAATATTTACAACATTATCGAACTCATGCACTTCCACTGCAATTTCATCTAATGCAGTTAGGCAAATTGAATCACCAATTTTTTTTAAACAGTTGAGTGGCAGCAATTTATTATTGGTGTTAAGATTACTAACAATCCACTTAAGCATCACCCCCAACAGGTTATGGCATCAATAGAACCCCTTCCTTGGGATTCTGATGGAATTGCAAATTTAAGTTGAATCACATCATCGAATTTCATTCTTATCCAGTGTTGGGGACAGGGTTTTACTTTCAAGACTGATCACCTCATGCTCAGTGTCTTGAACCGTGTAAATCTGTTTGTAGAGATATCCAATTTGTAACAGTTTTCAAAATTCACATTTGTACCCTGCAAAGGCCATAATTTCGCTTCCTGCTGTTTTTTTTCTTTTAAGTGGTTTTCGTTATTTAAATGGTCGAGGGAATAGAATATTTTTTTAAGTACTCAGGTGCCGTATTACCCTTAAAAATACTATTCCAGACAGCAGTGCATATCTTAGGACTATAATTATCATAGCATATGCTCAAAATGAATTCTTCATACAAAAAAAGGCAGCAATCAGCATCTATATGCTCGAGACTAATAGCTATGTTTTTATGCAAAACATTTGTAAATAGTAAATAGTTTTAGAAATGTGTGAAAGTAATTAGTGTATTTGTTAAATGTGAAAGAATATTTAATCATTTGAAGTATTAAATTTTAAAATCAGATATGCATGGGCAGAGATTAAGAAAATGATGCTTTGTAAGTGGTAGTGTGGTGCGCAAATGTTACCTGAGGACAGCAAGGAAAGCAAAAGAAGGAAAAAGATCAATCATCACAGCTGTAAAAAGCCAACAGGGAATATTGTATTAAAGAAAGGAAATAGTACTCCAGAAAAAAAACTCAAACAAAAGCAGATATAACAGTGGATATATATTGTACCATTAGTATTCAGCATACAACATTCACAAGTGATCAGTAATGCTTGCTTATGATATTAGGTTGCATTTAAAATCATTATTCCACAATATGTGAAGAAAAGGATTGGAAATTACTGTGTAACAATATTTGAATTTTGTTTGTTCTTTATGATAATGATAACCAAAGTCTCACTCCAAATATAACATAAATGGCTGTGCTATCTAGGTGAATTTAAAATGCACACTTTTTGTTCCTTTGTGGTGTGAAACAATTTTGTTGAAAATGACTGAAAGAAAGGAAGCTTTTTTACTGCCATGTAGTCATGGCAACTCAGTCAGAGTCTCTGACTTAAACGAGTGGCTACATTGCATGCACTATAAAGCGCATATGTGTTTGGCAGCAGTGAAATAGCATGCTTCATGTTAAATATATGCAATGCCCTACCTACAAAATTAACATGCATTTTTCATCAAACATCCGCTTCACTGACATAGCCAAAGGAATAGTAGGCTCTGTAACAATGCAAAGACTCATTTTGTATTTCACATATATTGTCCAATATAAAGAATACAGATAAATAGTTTTGTGTAAAAGCATCTGGGTTTTTTTTTGCTATGTAATTAATATGATTAAATTTAGATCTTGTAAGTCAGTGTCAGTAAGTGAATAATCAAAGAAACCTCTAATAGTCATGCCTTGCCTCTTTCATTCCCAGCAGCACATATTCCAAATAAAATTGGTTGCACTGAGCTGTGAATAATAGCAGTGCTATGCAATGTTAATGACAATACCTGTGTATGGTTCTCTGTGTGAATTCAATGGCAGCCTGTTGCTAATTAAATTACTTAAATTATTGTAATAAGGAAGCACAGCTTTGTTATTTTTAGAAGTAATTACATCTATCAATTATTTGGTTCTTATTTAAAGAACATCAATTGTTTCACCAAAAGCAAATGTGTAAAGCAGGAGACTGCAAAAAAGAGTGTATTATTAGAGAAGCTATATGATTTTAAATTAGGCAGTTAAATTTTGATCCATGTTTTCTTCATTGTCTTTAAATTCATGTTACTTATTGACCCTTTTAGTCGTCTTAGTTGAATTATTGGTTAGAGACATGCATCTGCTTATTCTTTTTCCAGTGAACTGAAGTGTTCCCTTTGGAGCATTTATCTGTTATTTTATATTAAATTATTAAGTAAAGAGTATTCATCACTTTTCATGTTATGAATTTACCTTGTGAAACAGTTTCTAGAATGCAGTGACAATTCTCATAGACCAGTTGAATATACAGAGTAGCATCAGACTGATTCAGTTACTAAAGGGAAAATAATAAGTGGCAAAAATTAGGTTAAAGATGCAAGGCACTGTAGCAGGACTAGCATTAGAGAAGCCTCACTAGCACTAATAAAGGGACGGAACTGTGTTACTTCTTTTAACATGACCTGGAGCCTCACACCCTGGTGTGAAGTCACAAAGACATTAAAACTCTGAACAAGCCAATCTTTGCAAACAAGAACAATGATGTAGCCAACAACTCCGAGTATGAGCTCCATCGATGCATCTGGAATTTATGAAGGCCCTGTGTGCCAAGAGGGATGATTACATCATGTTCTCACCGCACAAGGAGGAGGAGGATGAGTGGGCACATCAATTTGCCTGGTCAATGGGATTGGCTGGAGGAGTACGACGACTGGGCAAAACCAATGCAGAGCAACAATCAACAAAACAAGTAGGATGTTTAGCACACAGCTGGGAGACTAGATTATATCTAAGAACAAATTATTGCAAATGCTGGAATCTGTACTGAAAACATCAAATGCTGGAGATCACAGCAGGTCAGACAGCAAGCTAATGTTTCAAGTCTAGATAACTTCATCAGATCTGCTACCAGAATTGCTGTATTATATGTAAGATAGGTTAATGATCAGTTAATTTAATGCACTGGTTGGACTATAACTTGAGTGAGTCTTCATATTGAATGCCAAGAAAAATGAAAGACATTCAAAATCTGAATCAAAGAAAAGCCACAGGTCAACACTCAATATCAGTTCTAAGTTATGAGGCAAGGGTGGACCAGTTTGAAAGAGGGGAGGCAGGCTGAAACTAATAAACAGTAATCTGAGGATAGTGATTAGGTATAATTTAATCACTCAATTTAATCAACTTGTGAAATAAATTTCCGAAAAAGGAAAGGGTTCAAAAAATCATTTAATAAGCAATCTGACACAAAAATTGGGAGGTGCATGCTTTAGGATTTATGAACTAAAATAAGTAGGATGACCTTCCTCATCCCTACTTACCAGGAGCAGCTTAACATCAAACAGTTTGGAACTCATACTTTGAATATACTTGAAACTTCTAAAACTCGGATCAAATCTATTTAATCTTGATGAATGAAGACATTCTTTATTGCTTAATTCTAAGATTAGAGCAGTTGTTTCTACATACACTGAAATTTGTTCAAATGCCAAAATGTGTAACTTGGTGCTAGTCTTTATCAGATCAGTATGTGAATTCAATCTGACTGTTTCCTAGACCTTAGCTTCCTGTTGAAATACACTTTTGAACCTATGTCTGCTCTGGGTCTGTTTTTGAGCTTGCTCTTATTGTGAGTTCTATTTGCCAATCAGTTATATGTTGTAAATGCTTTGATATGTACACAGAGAATCGTGAATGTGGCAACAATGTTTTAATGTTAATAGCAGGCATTGGAGCCTAAAAACAAGATTGGATTAAATATTTTTAATTTTTTTAACTTCTGCGGTTTGTTTTTAAATTGTAAGTCTTGTTCAGTTTAGATCAATGCCACTGTGTCCATGCATATGACAGTATTAATCTTAAGTTTCATGATTACACTGTGCAAGTGAATCTGTGTTTTGTTTTTACTATGACTTACCAAAAACAGAGCACCTTGGGGGCAGCATGGTGGCTCAGTGGTTAGCACTGCTACCTCACAGTGCCAAGGACCCAGGTTTGATTCCCACCTCGTGTGGCTGTGTGGAGTTTGCACATTCCCCCTGTGTCTGCCTGGGTTTCCTCCCACAATCCAAAGATGTGCATGCTAAATTGCCCATAGTGTTAAGTGCATTAGTCAGAGTAAATATAGGGTAGGGAATGGGTCTGGGTAGATTACTCTTCAGAGGGTCTGTGTGGACTTGTCGGGCCGAAGGGCCTGTTTCCATACTGTAGGTAACCTAATCAATGTTTCTGCTTTTTCTAGAAGCAACAAATGTTTTTAAAGATTATTTTTATTTTAATATTAATCAGCTGTAGCTGACTCAAAAATCTTGCAGGAAAAGTATTGATCCTTTTAAGCCAGTATAGAAAATTAATTATATGTTAAAACAGAAATATATCTCTGAAGCCAAAACCTTTAATAGTTAACGATCTTAGAAAAAATAATTGTACTCTATTTCTTTTTGATGACTTGTGAGAATGTAATGATTATCCATATAATTAAATCAGTGGTCTCTCTTTTCTGAACCTTTAAAATGAGAATACAATGGGATCTCATCCTCTAGAGGTTAACTTGAAAATTATTTTAGTGATTTTTAAAAAAATTAATAGCTTGTCAAACCAAACTTCCCCAATCCAAACAGTCCTACCTCACTGCCTATCAGTTAAAATGATGCATATGATAGGTATCACAAAGCATTTTTCACTGTACCATATGTTGCATTGGAAATGGGACCAGGGTATGGCTGAATAGAGGGATAAGAAACTGCAACCTGCCTAGCTGATACACATTTAAAATGATGAGTTTGGTGAAATGGGTAGACTGCATTGCTGGCTAAAATTGATCAAAGAAAATAAGTTTTTTAACAGAGTTTTGATTGAATTGCAATATTGGCAATTTTGCTGCAAACATCCTAATTAAAATACAATGATTCTTTGAAGAAAATAAATATATTGTACTTGGTGCCCTCAAAACAAATGAAGTGATGTTGGTCATTATACAAATTACCTAGTGAACAATTGCATGCTTTAGTCAATTATTAGCTGTAATAGAACAAAGAAAACCCAGTTGAATTGATCCTGACCTGAGTTGTTTTTTCTCAGATAACCGTGAATTTGATCTGTGACTGATTTTGTTTTGAAATAAAATTTGCATTAAGTGCTTGTTTTGATTTTCCTGATCTGTGTGGAGTAATCCATTATATTAACCTCTCTTCCTCTGAGACTCTGCTGAGCTGTATGGAAAATTTCAAGGCGGTGGTTGCTTGCATGGCTAGCCTTTTAGGGTTGTTTGTGAACAGTAGGATCTGAGTTGATTAGCATGCCATTCTGCAATGGTTACCATGACAACAAGTATCAAATGGATTTGAGAATAGCAGCACTTTCGGGACACTAGAGATGCCAAGTAGGGCTGGAGTTGGTTGACAAAAAAGGGAATTTTTGCATAAAGATTAACAGAATGTGCTCATTTAATCCAAGTATAAAGCAGATGAGCATGCATTTCTGTCATTCAGATGAGTAATCACGTGATAGTTAAGCTGTTAGTCTTTGTAATTGCAAGATGGGTCAGTGACATTTCTCCCAAAGGCATGAGCTGATGTCTAATCAGTGTTCTTTCAACTTAATGTAAAAGGTTTAAGTAACCATCAGTATGGCTGCTGGTTCTTCAGGGAAATATATTTGTAAGCATGTACTATCTTTAGTGTGTACTACTTTTCCACGTAGTTTGACTGTAATGCAGACTTCACCTACTGGTTAGTATTAAAAAGACAAACATATTGAGGTGTGGTGAATTACCTGTATATCTGTAAGATTTGAGATTGTAGTTCCTCCCCTTATTGTCAAAAGAATTGACCTGTACTTACCGTTGTACATTATCTATTTGGAATATTTAAGACAACAGGAAAAAGTTCGGCCAATGGATATTTTTCTGCATTAACAGCTGCCATTGGTGGAAGTTGGTGGCAGAGTGGACAGTGAAGAAGGTTATCTCAGCGGCCAAAAGGACCTTGATCAGAAGGTCCAATGGGCTGAGGAGTGATGGATGGAGTTCAGTTTAGATAAATGTGAGGTGCTGCATTTTGAAAGTTAAATCAGAGCAGGATTTATATAATTAAAGGTAGGAACCCTGTGGAGTGTTGCCAAATGAAGAGACCTAGGGATGCAGATGCATAGTTCCTTGAACGTGAAATCACAAGAAGGCAGGGGGGTGGAGAAGGCATTTGGTATGCTTGCCTTTATTGGTCAGTTCACTGAGTATAGGAATTGGGATGTCATGTTGTGGCTGTACAGGACATTGGTGAGGCCACATTTAGAATACTGCATTCAGTTCTGATCTCTCTGATATAGGGAAGATGTCATTAAACTTGAGAGGGTTCAGAAAAGATTTACCTGGATTTCCTGGATCAAATGGTTTGAGCTATAGGGAGAGGCTGAATAGGCTGGGACTATTTTCCCTAGAACATCGGAGGCTGAGGTTTGTAAAATCATGAGGAGCATGAATATAATAAATAGCCAAGGTGTTTTCCCTGGGGTAGAGGAATCCAAACCTGGAGAGCATATGTTTAAGGTGAGATGGGAAAAATTTAAAGGTAACGTGAGGGGTAACCTTTCCATGCAGAGGATAGTGCATGTATGGAAAATGCTGACAGAAAAAAACAATGGAAGCAGGTACAATTACGACATTTAAAAGGCATATGGATGGATACTTGATTAGGAAGGGTTTAGAGGGATATGGACTAAATGCTGGCAAATGTGACTCCAGTGTATACTTGTGTATAGGACAATCTCATGTATACCAGAGGACAAAGCTTAAAAATACGGGCTAGACCATTTAAGACAGAGATGAGGAGAAACCTCTTCACCCAGAGAGTGGTGGCTGTGTGGAATGCTCTTCCCCAGAGGGCAGTGGAGGCCCAGTCTCTGGATTCATTTAAGAAAGAGTTGGATAGAGCTCTCAAGGATAGTGGAATCAAGGGTTATGGAGATAAGGCAGGAACAGGATACTGATTAAAGATGATCAGCCATGATCATATTGAATGGTGGTGCAGGCTCGAAGGGCAGAATGGCCTACTCCTGCGCCTATTGCATATTGTCTATTGTCATATGACACCCCTTTATTTTTGGCCAAAAAATCTGGTCTTTTTCATGTACCTCGTGTATAAGTCGACTCTAGCTTTTCACGGGTCTCTTCCTGACCATGAATTGTGTGTTGTACAAATACCCCTGCTAGATGGCCTGACCACCTGCTGGTATGGCTAGTAACTTTTGCACATATGTGTAGACCTACTTGCACTTTATGGTACTGGTAACTCGAATTTGGTATGACAGTATCATTCTACTGTAGCAGGCAGAAGAGAGACAGTTATTTTTGAGATAACTATTCAATAATGGCCATAATTCTTTTTTTATTTTATTGTTTATTATTTTATATAGAGATCTGGCACTTTATGACTGTCCACTTTATGACTCATGACAAGCATGAATTTCAACCCCTCGAAAGCAATATCTCATATATAAATCGATCCCCAGTTTCAGCTTCAAAAAAATGGTCTTCAAAACTCAACTTATACACAAGTATATATAGTAGGTCAGATTAGGATATCTGGTCGTCATGGACATGGTGGATGGAAAGGTTTGTTTCGCTGCTGTATGACTTTCGAACCTAAAGAATTAAGATGGTGCTGCGTGAGCAATGTCTTTATCACGTTAGGTTTGGCAACCAGGAAGATGAGATGAATGGAAGTCATTCCTTAAGGTTAATTGCTCTGTTGACTCTTACTTCAGAAAATGAAGACATAATTAAGAGTAGACTAGAACACAGAAATGAACCAGATGAAATGTGCTCCATGAAAGGTGGAAATTGTTAATAATTTTATAACCTTAGCAAAGCATTATACATTTTACAATTGTGTTATTTCAGTGATATTGTACTTTACAAATTTTAAAAGAAAATATTAAGCAAATTTTCAGTCACTTAAGTGCTTGTTAATGGCAGACACATTGGTTTATAATGGCTTAGAGGTTCGCAGAGATTATGTACTTCACCTCAAGCTTGCCTTATGGCATTATGGGAATAGGAAAGATAGTAGAGCCCTCAGTCTTTTGAAAAACAAACTGTCGTTATCAGTATGTATTCTCAATAACTCAGGAACTATTACAAGAAAGTAAGAAATAAATGTATTTTGCCATAGTGTTAATTATGTTTATGTGTATTTGTATGATGTGCATTTATGGTTTTCCAGAACAAAATTCAATGATGTTCTACTTTTAACTACATCTGACCCCTATCTGAAGTTGTCTTCAAATAATATTACTGTTTCAATTTCAGTCTCTCTACACTGTAAACAAATTATGCACAAAAAATGAAACTGTGATATTGAAAAATAATTAAGCAGAGGCTGAGAAATGAAAATGTCAATGATTAAATATTTATATGACAAAAAAACAAAGAATGAAGATATAAGGTTATTGTGACAACAACTTACATTTATTTAACATCTTTAAGACTGAAAATTACTCCCAAGAGGTTTCATCGTGAGAAAAATGACTGGCACCTCGCCCATGTAAGACGTTCAGCAAAAGTGACCAAAGACTTGATAATACAAAAAAGTTTAAAATTCTTTAGTAATGATAGAGAACAGGTAGAAAGTTAGAGGAGTTCATGTATAAAGTCCAGATAATAGCACTGAGATGCTTATTGCCATCAAAAGTAGAGTGAAGGAAGGAAAAGAACATAAGTAGTGAGATTCAGATCAAAGAGCATGGAGGTGAACATAGAGTAGTAATGTCAATGATTGGATGCTCTAAGGCATTGGATGGATTTGTAAATAAAAGGAAGCTTTTACATTCATTCACAAAGTATAAGGATGGAAAAATGATGTGCTTATGTAAATTGGCAAGAATGAGGAAAGATAGGCATTTGGAATGGCGTGGTGACAGGATTCAGATGCTGAAGATTCTGACAAGTCAGAATTAATGAAAACTAGAGGCTAAGAGAATTATATGAAAGACACTGGAGAAGTCAAATATGAGCTTAACAAGAGCATGGGAATAAGGGCTTCAGAGCAAGGGAGGGTTAAGTATAGGCAAGGAAGAGAAAATTATAAAGATGGAAAAAGAACACAATGGAAGAATAAGAAAAAGGTACAGGAAGAAAATATTTACTTTGTGTTAATAAATCATCTCTGAACAAATGATGCTATATCCAATGTTCATCATGGCATTAATGCTTGAAGATATATATGGGTACACTTTGTGCATTATTCACACATGGAGCCAAATATTACTTGAGGCTTGATATTTGCTGTGGAATTTAGTTAGAGTTGGAAAGAATTTTTAAAATTTCATTTATTTTTGATTGTGAACTGAAATGGGAAACAAAATGTTTTAAAAACCAAGGATTGATGAAGGATTGGTGCACTTTTTATAAGCAAGTAACCTGACACTTTACACAATTGCTTGATCAAACGATTGTGGAAGTCTCCTTACATATGAGCTGGAGCCATGTACAAATGGAGTTTGGCCAGCTACAAATCTATGAACAATTGACCAGTTCTTGATGACAGAGCATTCTAATTATGTGTTTGGCCCCCAGATAACTGGAGGAGAAAGTGAGGACTGCAGATGCTGGAGATCAGAGCTGAAAATGTGTTGCTGGAAAAGCGCTGCAGGTCAGGCAGCATCCAGGGAACAGGAGAATCGACGTTTCGGGCATAAGCCCTTCTTCAGGAGGGCTTATGCCCGAAACGTCGATTCTCCTGTTCCCTGGATGCTGCCTGACCTGCTGCGCTTTTCCAGCAACATATTTTCACCCCAGATAACTGAACAACTTAGGGATGTGAATGTTCAGGAGAAGTCACGGACTTCTGAAAGGAAGGAAGGAAGTTTTCTATTCTGCATTAAAAAGCACCTGAAGCCTGAAGACACCCACTTATTTGCCCTCATCAGTTGCTGTAAACTGTGACTTTTAATTAACAAGTCAGATATCTTTATATCTGTGAATTAGTTACCCTGTGCCTCGAGCAAATGATAAAAATATCTGGAGGAGAAAGTTTGAAAAGTAACATTCTGATTATCAAAAAGATCATCCCTGTGAACTGGGACCATTTAATGCTTTCCCAGTCTTTCCCTCCAACAGTATCATCTTTTTTGGCAGTCTCTGTATATCTGGGTAGAGGGGAAATTTATAAGTCTATTAGGGTTTTAACTAGTAGAGTTTTACATTGACAGCTCATAACTGTTGTTACAGTCTAATTTATTTGCAATAAATAGCAACTCTTGTTAAGTGCAGAAAACTGGTCTGTACTTTTTATAAACCTGGGTCTAAAAAACAACTAATTCAAGGAATGTTTTTGTAATTTTATAAAATCTTTAACTTTTGTAATAACTCCAAGAATAATGGGGCTTGATTTCAAGTACACTAACCCCCATTCAGGCATAACAGAAGTAATCAGCTATTAAGTGTTGGTAACATACAATGGATAAGCATTTAAAGAAAAGAATAAAGAGATAGAGGGAGGTAGAATTGTTGCAAGTAATGCACTCCTCACCTCCCTCCCCAGTGGGAAAGTCAGTGGGTAACCAACAGACCTACAAGAATCCTGACTCACTAATGGAATCTGCTGAGAGTGGGTTAAATTGGTGGGACCTTCACCGCTTCTGAAAATTATTGTTGAAGCTGCTTCCATCACCCTTTCAGAAGCATCCTCCAGGTAAAAGTGGCTAACATTACTAGGTTCACACTCAAGCTGTTCTTTTGAATACATTAGATTAGATACCCTACAGCATGGAAACAGACCCTTCGGCCCAACAAGTCCACACCAACCCTCTGAAGGACAACCCACCCAGACCCATTCCCCCACCCTTTATTTACCCCTGACTAATGCACCTAACACTATGGGCAATTTAGCATGGCCAGTTCACCTGGCCTGCACAACATTGGATTGTGGGAGGAAAACCATGTAGACACAGGGAGAATGTGCAAACTCCACGCAGTCACCCAAGGAAGGGATCAACCCCAGGTCCCTGGCGCTATGAGGCAGCAGTGCTAACCACAAAGCCACCGTACCACCCAATACACTTCAATAAAAACGATGAGCTTTCATATTACATTTACGATCCTGTGTTGCTGATTGCCATCTCCTAAATAGGAATGTGAAATTTGAGTGCTTGGTGTGTAAATATTCATCTGACAATTAGAAGAAGCTATTGGGATGTGTATGAATTTAAATTCACATTTCTTAATATTTGATCAGAATTAGATTTCAGTCCAATTGCTCTTAGTTTAAAAAAAAAGACCACTATTAAAATTGTTGCCCTAATGGCTCAGTTTTGGTAACATTCCCTATGCAGCAATTTAAATGACCTAAACTCGTTTCACAGAATAAATATACATAATGAATTTGGTGCTAGCTTGTCACATGCAGCTCTCATCTTTAAAGGTCTATCAGAGTGATTTTCACCCCATTCATGCTCTGTAAGACAGGTAAACAGAGGAACTTAAACCTTCGATGCCTCTATTCCTATTATCATCCAAGGGGTTGGTAAGGATATCTGCCTGACGCCTTCGAGGCCTCAATGACAACATCTGCTTTAAGCTTCCTTTTAAAATTTGGTAATATCACTAGAGGCCCCTCAGTTCACTCAGTTCACCCAAATACGTCAATAAAGCTGGAGGCCTCAAATCAGGCCGGTATTAGCCTGCTAAATAATTGCTTCTTAGAATGTGGTCTTCTTTACATTGATGAGACCAAACACAGACTGAGTGATCGCTTTGCAGAGCACCTCTGTTCTGTCTGTAGGAATGACCCTGACCTTCCAGTTGCTTGCCATTTTAACAAACCACCTTGTTCCTGCACTAATGTTTCTCTTTGGCCTACTATTATGTTCCACAGAAGCTCAACAAAAGCTGGAGGAAGTTCACCTTATTTTCTGTTTAGGCACCTTACAGCATCCAAAACTCAAAATTGAGTGGCTGTGTCTTGTTTGTGTCTTATTGGCTTTCCTCTGGGCAAAGTGGACCAGTTTTCTCCTTTTCTCACACTAAAATTTACACCTCATTTTTCATATCTCTTTCTCCCCTAACTACCACTATCACGTCCTTTGTCTTTTGTTCTGAGCATCCTCATAATCTCTTCCACTTGCTCCTCCTTCCTTCTGTCAACAGTTTAAAAAATCAACCATTTTCCAGCTCCTTTCAGCACTGAAGAAGTCACATCAGACTCAAAACATTAACTTTGTTTCTCTTTCCACAGATACTGCCAGACCTGCTGAGTTTTTCCAATACTGTCAGCTTTGATTTCATTTTCACTGCTGTATGTACAGGCATGCATGACTCAGACAACATTAATCCAGACAGAGGAAAGATTCACATTCTTCTGGACAGTCAAGCAGTATAGTCAATATACGGGGAAATAAATTAAATGCACAGAAATGTGAATTCATACATTTTGGAGAGAAAAATAAAAGGATTGAAAGTATCCACTGAATGAAAAGGAGCAAGGCAACAAAGGTCTAGATATTTAAGTGCAAGAAGTCTCTCAATACAAACTAAAATTCACTTAAATGAATCACAACTTCAGTTTTACAAATAGGGATGGAGAAGTTAAGAGTACAAAAAAATCATTGTATCAAAGTTAACTACTGTGCACTTTTTTAGACTCCCTAATATAAAAGCAATGTTAAGATCATAGACAGGGCACAATACAAGTTCAATGGAATAATGTCAGGGATGAGGAACTATGGTTATGAAGGAAGGCTTAAAAGGCTATTTCCATTTGAGCAGAGCAAACGAAAAGGAGGTTTTAATTAATGCATTTTTTTTTCAATCATAAAGGTTCTTGAAAGTTTAAATAAGTCAAAACAATATCCTGTCATTAGGGAATCAGCAATGAGGTGTCATCATATTACTTTTTTACTATTTGATCATGGCCTGCAAGCATTTGTTTCCCATTTCTAATTCCCATTCAAAAGGTAGAGGTGAGCTGTTTTCTTAAACTACTGCAGGTCTCTGTAGTGTTGATACACCCAAATGCAACTGGGGAGCAAGTTCCAGGACTTTGACCCAAGTGAACATGAAGGAATGGTGATAAAGGGCAGAATTTTACGGGGACTTTTAAATGGCTGGGGTTGTGGTGAGATTTGTGGTGGAATTGCATTAAGAAATACAATGAAACTTACCCCGAGCAAATCATTGCATCTTTTATGCATCTGCAATGAGGCGAGTTTCTCAATGGGCAGCAGTGAATTACCAGTTAAGGAGGATTGTTGCTTGATAAATGCTCTATTAACACCAGAGCAGAATCAATAATATTCATAGAGTCACAGAAATGTACAGCACGGAAACAGACTAGATAAGATTAGATTAGATTACTTACAGTGTGAAAACAGGCCCTTCGGCCCAACAAGTACACACCGACTCGCCAACCCACCCAGACCCATTCCCCTACATTTACCCCTTCACCTAATACTACGGGCAATTTAGCATGGCCAATTCACCTAACCTGCACATTTTTGGACTGTGGGAGGAAACCGGAGCACCCGGAGGAAACCCACACGGACACGGGGAGAGTGTGCAAACTCCATACAGTCAGTCGCCTGAGGCGGGAAATGAACCCGGGTCTCTGGCGCTGTGAGGCAGCAGTGCTAACCTCTGTGTCACCGTGCCGCCCACCCGCCACCTGTAATATGGACATTTTTCAAAATGTCACCATCTATTTCTCTACATTCTATATCTTTGATGTCCTTACAGTAAACACCGACGCAAAATACTTGTTTAGTATCTCCCCCATCTCTTGCGGCTCCACACAAAGCCTTGCTGTTCTTTGAGGGGCCCAATTTTCTCCCTAGTTACCTTTTTGTCCTTAAGTCTGTTCTCCAAAACTATCTCATGTCCCCTTTTTGCCCTCCTGATTTCCCTCTTAAGTATACTCCTACTGCCTTTCTCCTCTTCTAAGGATTCACTCGATCTATCCTGTCTATACCTGACATATGCCTCCTTCTTTTTCTTAACTAAACCCTCAATTTGTTTGGACATCCAGCATTCCCCATACCTACCAGCATTTCCTTTCACCCTAACAGGAATGTACAGTCGCTGGATTCTAATTATCACATTTCTGACAGTTTCCCATTTTCCAAGTGTCCCTTTACCTGCAAAAATCTGCCACCAATCAGCTTTTGAAAGTTCATGCCTAATACCGTAAAAATTGGCCTTTCTCCACTTTAGAACTTAAACTTCTGGATCTGGTCTATCCTTTCCCATCACTATTTTAAAACTAATGGAATTATGGTCGCTGGCCACAAAGTTCTCCCCCACTGAGACCTCAGTCACCTGCCCTTCCTTATTTCCCAAGAGTAGGTCAAATTTTGCACCTTCTCTAGTAGGTACATCCACATACTGAATCAAAAAAAATGTTCTTGTGCACACTTAACAAACTCTACTCCACCTAAACCCTTAACACAACCCAGCCTATGTTGGAAAGTTAAAGTCCCCTACTATAACCACCCTATTATTCTTACAGATAACTGAGATCTCCTTACAAATTTGTTTCTCAATTTCCCATTGACTATTTGGAGGTCTATAATACAACCCCAATAAGGTGATCATCCCTTTCTTATTTCTCAGTTCCACCCAAATAACTTGCCTGGAGTATTTCCAGGAATATCCTCCCTCAGTACAGCTGTAATGCTATCTCTTATCAAAAACGCCACCCCCACCCCTACCCCCCTTCTCTCTTGTCTCCCTTTCTGTCCTTCCTAAAGCATTTGTATCCTGGAACATTAAGCTGCCAGTCCTGTTCATCCCTGAGCCATGTTTCTGTAATTGCTAAATTCTGTAAATGTTCCTAACCATGCCCTGAGTTCATCTGCCTTCCCTGTTAGGCCTCTTGCATTGAAATAAATGCAGTTTTATTCATCAGTCCTACCTTGTTCTCTGCCTGCCCTGACTGTTTGACTCGCTTCTGTTCTCAACTGTTCCACTTTTGGATTGATCTCTTTCCTCATTATCTCTTACCTGTGCCAGCCTCTGAGAACTCCGATGACATATTTCTGATTCATGTACAGTATGCTTTCACATTTCATTGCCACACTTTGGAGCTGCATTGGCAACTATCATTGAAATGCTGCAGCAAGGATACTTTGCACTGAGGGATTGAACACGGACAGTAAGCCACTCAGAACTGTCAGAGTCAGGACATTCTCCATGTAACAATTGAGGAGCCGAATGTCAGAAAGCCCACCAACAATCCTGGCTAATTCTGGGCTGATATTCTTGGGAATGAGGGAGAGGCTATTATTAAGAGGGATGGAAGTGGCAAGGTGTTATTTTTATTGCAGCTGGGAAAGTGTTGTATAAATGAATCAGCAGCACAGAGGGCATGAAGGGCTGGTGTTGACAGGGCTTGAGGTGCCACAGCCAACAGTGAGCATATACAGCATGGTAGGAAGTCCACACAGTAGCAGAGATAGAATGAGTGTGTGGTACTGGAAAGAAGATAGTGGCAGTTATGATGGCAGAGTGAAGAAAGTCACTGGCCTTCTTCCTAAATGGCTGTGCATTCCTCCAGATGGCTGACACTATACTCATCAGGTGGCAATTTTGGACAGGCTTGCATGACCTGGTGTCATACCACTGATGGTCCTGAGGAAAGAGGACATCCTTCTTTGTGCATACCAATCCAGTAGGACTTTCAAACGATATCCTAAACAAAGTCATAAACCCCATACATTCAATCCAACAGTTACCTGAAAACATGTGACATCCAGTGAATCCAGCTGCTCCCTAGTCCTGCCTGTTTAGTTGGCTTAAAACGTGTTGTTCCCAATAATTGAATCCAAGAACCATAGAAAAGTTATAGTACCGAAAAGGCCATCAGCCCATTTTCTGTCACTGAGCCAATGGATTTGACTCACCACATTCCCTTATATCTCTTGGGCTTTAGCTTTTCTGACCAGTCTGCTATGTGGAACCTTGCTTAATGCCATCCTTGTCCATCTTTAAGCCAAGTAGCCATTATAGCAATGATATCACATCACCATGTTGCTAATCTGTACCCTCTGCTCTTTGACTTTATTTGCTAATGTCCTTACATGTAAGTATATACCTTTTAAGCACCAGTTTTTTGTACTCTGTCTTTCAGAGTCACTTGCTAAATTTCTGCCTTCCATTCATTGCTCTGAATTTACCCTCAAGTTTCTAACCACTTCCCTAAGGTCTCCCAACAGCACTAGCAAATCTTCCTGTAAGAATATTTATCATGTTCCGACTCAACTATAGCCTGTTCCGCACATACAGGCCCAATTGTCCCCAGAACTGGTCCTAATGCCCTAGAAATATGATGCCTGACTTCCTGCACTAATTTTCAGCCACATATTTAATCATTCACTGTTCCTATTTTGATGCTCATTAACATGTGGTACTGAGAGCAATCCTGAGATTACTGATTGATGACTCCTACCATTCAGTCCTCGAGGTCCCTGAAATCTACTTTCTGGACTTCAACCCCATTTCTACTCAAGTCAACGGTAATAACATAGACTATGACATTTGGCTGATCACCCTCCCCCAGAAGAATGTCCTCCAATCACTCCAGATTTGAATTTGAATATCCTTTATTGTCACATGCATTCAATATAAAATACAGTGAAAAATGTGTACCATTGCTCGTACATAAGCGCCATTCACAGAACAAAATTAAAGAGCATCACTTAAAGAGAGTCTAACTTTTCCTCCTCCGCAGCTACAGCATACTGCTGCCAGACTCCTGCTCCGGGCTTTCCAGTCCACGCTATGCCACCTTTACCCTGGCAACAGTGAAGTAACATGCAATCTTACAGCTACATCGATTATCGCATTAATGTTAGTCTGATCTCCTGACTGTGGAATTCCCTATTAGTGTTGCTCTTCTATTCCTCAGTCTCCACCTTTGTACAGCTGAGCCACTCATGGTGCTGAACTGAATAGAAATAGAGTACTACAGATGCTGGAGATCAGAGTCAAGAGTATAGTGCTGGAAAAGCGCAGCCAGTCAGGCAGCATCCAAGGAGCAGGAGAATCGACGTTTCAGGCATAACCCCTTCATCAGGAATGAGGCTTGTGGTTGTCTGGTTGATTCAGGTTTACATGATTGGAATACATTGACACAAATTCAATTTGTGAGGCTTGTGGACCAGAGGGCTGAGAAATAAATGGAAAGCGGGGGATGGGTTGGGGCGTAAGGTAGCTGAGAATGATAGGTAGATGAAGGTGAGGGAGAAGGTGATACGTTAGAGCGGAGGGTGGAATGGATAGATGGGAAAGGTGATGGGCAGGTCAGGAGGGCGGTGCTGAGTTGGAGGCTTGGCACTGAGATGTTGTTGAAGGAAGGGAAATGAGGAAACTGTTCAAATCCACATTGATCCCATGTGGATGCAGGGTCCCAAGGTGGAATATGAGGCATTCTTCCTCCAGGCATCAGATGGTAAGGGTGTGGTGACGGAGGAGGCCCAGGACCTGCATGTCTTTGACGGAGTGGGAGAGGAAGCTGAAGTGTTCAGCCCTGGGGCGGAGGGGTTGGTTGGTGCAGGTGTCCCAGAGATGTTCATTGAAATGATCCACAAGTAGGTGTCCTGTCTCCCCTATGTAGAGGAGACCACATCGGGTGTAACAGATACAGTAGATGACATTGGTGGAGGTAGAGGTAAATTTCTGTCAGATGTGGAAGGATCCTCTGGGGCCTTGAACGAAGTTGAGGGGAGTGGTATAGCTGCAGGTTTTACACTTCCCGCGGTAGCAGGGGAAGGTGCTGGGAGTTGGGTGTGGGCTGGTGACCTGACGAGAAGGGAATGGTCTCTCTGGAATGCTATTAGGGGTGGCGAGGGAAATATATCTCTGCTGGTGGAGTCCATATGTACATAGCGGAAGTGGCGGAGGATGATATGATGTATGTGGAGGTTGGTGGGGTGGAGAGTGGACCAGCGGGGTTCTGTCCTTATTGCATTGGGAGGGGTGGGGCTCAAGGGCAAAGGTGGAGATGCATTGGAGGGCATCGTCGACCACATGAGAAGGGAAATTGTGATCTTGGAAGAGGGAGGCCATCTAGGATTTTCTAAGATGGAATTGGTCATCCTGGGAACAGATGCAGCGGAGGGGGAGGTATCTTTATGTTGTCATTGTCTGCAGGAATAGTGTCAGAAGACAGGAGGATAGCAAATGTTGTCCCCTTGTTCAAGAAGGGGAGTAGAGACAACCCTGGTAATTGTCGACCAGGTTGTGGGTAAAGTGTTAGAAAGGGTTATAAGAGATAGGATTTATAATCATTTAGAAATGAATAAATTGATTAGGGATAGTCAATACAGTTTTGTTAAGGATAGGTTGTGTCTCACAAACCTTACTGAGTTCTTTGAGAAGGTGACCAAACAGGTGGATGAGGATAAAGTAGTTGATGTGGTGTGTTTGGATTTGAGTAAGGCACATGATAAGGTGGCTATTGCAGAAAATATGGAGGCATGGGATTGAGGGTGATTTGGTGGTTTGGATCAGAAATTGGCTAGCTGAAAGAAGACAGAGGGTGGTGGTTGATGGGAAATGTTCACCCTGGACTACAGTTACTAGTGGTGTACTGCAAGGATCTGATTTGGGGCCACTGCTGTTTGTTATTTTTATAAATGACATGGATGAGGGCATAGAAAGATTAGCAAATTTGCAGATGGCACTAAGTCGGTGGAATTGTGGATAGTGCCGAAGGATGTTGAGGTTACAGAGGGGCATAGATAAGCTACATAACTGGGCAAAGACATGGCAAATGGAGCTTAATGTGGAATTGTCTGAGGTGATTCACTATGAAAGGAGTAACAGGAATGCAGAGTACTGAGCTAATGGTAAAATTCTTGGTAGTGTAGATGAGCCGAGAGAAATCAGTGTCCATGTACATAGATCCCTGAAAATTGCTATCCAGGTTGATAGGCTGTTAAGAAGACATATGGTGTGTTAGCTTTTATTGGTAGATGATGTGCAATCAACTTGGCCATGCTGACCTACCATCCTGTAACTTTGAAAATTAATTCTTACAATTAGAGTAGCAGAAATTTTACCAGTGGTCACTGATCAGCATTTTCCTCTGTCTTGAAATATGAACCAACTGCAAGAGGCTGCAAAAGGAGCACCTTTTTCCTCTTCCACACTGAATTCCCTTTAACTCAGCACTTTATACACTGTATATCTAATGCAGCATTTAGTACAAATAATCCTAAAACTTGTCCAGGTTTTGATGCATGCAGTTACTGTCTGCTACATTACCTGACAAGATGCTATTTGTCAAAAGTTGTCCACTGCCTATAAAGTGTTAAGAAACACCTGATAGTTGTGAAAAGTGTTATATCAATCCAATATTTTTCCCTCATTGTGAATGGAATTGGAAACTACACAATCATCAGTAAACATTCACATTTCTGACTTTTATGATGTAGGGAAGGTCATTGATGAAGCAGCTGAAGGTGGCTGGGGTTGGAATCCTGAGGAACTCCTGCAGAGATTTTCTGGAGCTGGGATGGCTAATCTCAAGCAACCACAACCATCTTCCTTTCAGATAGTTATGACACCAACCAATAGAGAGTTGTTTTTCTTGATTCCCATTGATTTTAACTTTGCTGAATTTCCTGATGCCGCACTCAGTCAAATGCTGCCTTGATGTCGTAGGCAGTGATTGTCACCTCACTTCTGGAATTCAGTTCCTTTGTCATGTTTGGACCAAATCTATAATGTGGTCTAGAGCCAAGTGATTCTGACAGAAACAAAATTGCTTATTGATGAGTTATTGCTGAGTAAATATTGCTTGATAGTACTATTCACAATAGATTTTAATACTTTCCAGATTAGTTAGAGTTGACTTATGAGGCTCGATTGGAATTGAATTTGTCCTTTCTTTTGTGGACAGGACATAATTGTGCAATTTTCCATATTGTCAGCTCGACGTCAGTCTAGTAGATTCTAGTTGTTACATTGCAACAGCTTGGAAAGAGCCAAAGTAGTTATGGAGCACAGTGTCCAGGATAGCAGCTGGGAAAATTTCCAAGCTTGCAGCATTCAGTGTGGTCGCCACTTTCTTGATATCACAATGCGTCTGGATGGGTTGCTCTTCGGAGGGTCGGTGTGGACTTGTTGGGCTGAATGGCCTGTTTCCACACTGTAGGGAATCTAATCTAATCTAATTTAATCCAATCTAATCTCACTGTTCCTCTACACTGCCAAGGAGCCTGTCTTTAACCCTGTATTCAGCATTCAAATTCAGCCTTCCAAAATGGGTGGGGGTCTCGGAGGAGAACTTGCTGAGGGCTTGTGTTCCACATGTATCTGCTGCCCCTCGCATCCCCCTCCCACCCCCTCTCTGGGAGTAGAGGTGAAGAGTTTGGGAAGGTGCTGTCTAAGGAGCCTCGCTGCAGTGGGTCTTGTAGATGGTACACCTTGCTGCGAATGAGCGCGTCGGGGGGGTGAGATGGGGGGGTGGGGTGTTTGTGGGTGTGGTGCTAATTGAGGGGGGGTTAGGAGGGGGCTTTGTCCCTGGACGGTGTCGAGCTGCTCGAGTGTTGTTGGAGCTGCCCCCCCACGTACAAGGGCAAGTGGGGAATATTCCCTCACAAACCTGACTTGTGCTTTATCGATTGTGGGACAGGTTTTGGGGTGGGGGTGGGGAAGTTACTTGCTGCAGTATTCCCAGCCTCTGACCTGCTCTTGGAGCCGTTGTGATTATATGGGCTGGATCCAGTTCAGTTTCTGGTCAATGGGAACACCCAGGATGTTAATAGTGGGGGGAAGGGGGAATTCAGTGATGTTAACACCAGCTATTCTGTCTATAAACCACCCCAAACCCCTCGATTAGATTCCAGTCTGTAACTCCCTCCCAGGTATCTGTTATTTTGTATATAAACAGCCCCGAGCCCCTTGAGATGATAACTGCTGTGATTTTCCATGAAATGATTCTCACTGACTGGAACAGACAATAATCATTATTACCGGCTGACTCAGACAGAAACAAAGTTTAGTTTGGGATTACGGTTGACATGGACTGGTTGGACCAAAGTGTCTGTTTCCGTGTTGTACATCTGTGACTTTGTGACATGGAGTAAATTGAATTGTCTAAAACCTGGCACCTGTGATGGTGGGAGGTACAGGAGTGGGTTGAGTTGGATCATCTACTTGTCATTTTTGGCTGAAGAATGGCTGTTAGTACTTCAAACTTTCTTTTGCACTCACAAGCTGCATTCTACCTTCACTAAGGAGGAGAATGTTTAGTGCGCCTGCTCCCCCATCTTTCCTTCACCATCATGACATGCAGAACTTTGATCTAATCTATTGGTTAGCTGAACACCTAGCTCTGCAACTGGATCCTTGGCTTCCTGTCCTGCAGATGGCAATCAGTAAGGATAGGCAACAATGCCTCCTCCACAATAACCTTCAACACAGCTGACCCACAAGGCTGTGTACGCAGCCCCTTACCATACTCTTTATGCAGTAATGACTGTGTGGCCAAATTCAGCTCTATCTCCATTCACACATTTGCTGATGACACCACCATAGTGTGTTGGGTCTCAAATAGCAACAAGAGAGAGTACAGGAAAGAGATAGGCAGTTTAGTGGTTTGCTATAAAGACAACAATCTCTCCCTCAATGTCAGCAAAATGAAGATGCTGATCACTGTCCTCAGGAAGCGAAGTGAGGGATTCGCCCCGGTCTGTATCAATGATGCTGAGGTGGAGATGGCTCAGAGCTTCAAATTCCTAAGAGTTAAAATCATCAACAATCTATCCTTATCCATCTATGTCGATGCTACAATCAAGAAAGCACATCAGCACCTCTACTTCCTCAGAAGGCTAAGAAAATTTGTCATGTCCACAAATATTCGCACTGATTTTTATAGATGCATCACAGAAAGCATCCTATCTGGATGCATTACAGCTTAATACAACAGCCACTCTGTCAAAGATGACAAAATAAATCACAGAGAATTGATAACACAATCCAGTCCATCACAAAACCAGCCTTCCTTCCATTGATTCTGTCCACACTTGGTGCTGCCTCAGGAAAGCAGCCGACATAATCAAAGACTCCTCCCATCCTGGCTATACTCTCTTCCAACCTCTTCCATTGGACAGAAGATAGAAAAGTTTGAAAACACGTACCAACAGATTCAAGAACAGATACTTCCCCAGTATTTTCAGACTTATGAATGGATCTCTCATATATTAGAGTTGATATTTCTCCGCACCTTCTCTGTAGCTGTAACACTATATTCTGCTTTCTGTTCTATTAACCTAATGTACTTATGTAAGGTATGATTTATCTGTTTAGCAAGCAAAATAATACTTTTCACTGTATCTCAGTACATGTGACAATAATAAATCAAATCAAATTATATGTTCCTTTTACTGTTTAGTATGTGTGTTCCTATGTTGCAGCTTCACCAGATTTTGAGTAGATCAGGTGCTGCTTTTGACATGCTCTTTTACATTACTCATTGAATCCGAGTTGATTTCCAGGCTTGATGATGATGATGATGCTGATAGCATGAGTGATGTGCAGGGCCATGGGGTTACTGATTGTAGTGGAATGAAGCTCTACTGCATTTGGCTCACAGTGCTTTTTGGATACCTAGTTTTCAGTTATGAAATCTGTTCTGAATCCAAATCCATCCCATTTAGCATGGTGCTAGTGGCACACAACATGGTGGAGAGAGTGTTTTCATTGTAAAGACGGGGACTTAAATTTCACAAGAACTATGCAGTGGTCACCACTACTTTTACTGCATAGATGTGGTAGTCAGGTCAAGGTCAAGTAAGTTTCTCACTCTTGTTGGTTCTCTGACCAGCTGTCATGGGGCAAGTCCAGCAGATAAGTCTCTCAGGACAAAATCAGCCTAATTTGCAGTGATGCTACACAGTGATTCTTCCTCAATAGTATTGAAGTTCTCAGCCAGAATATGTTCATTGCACCACTTCCTTTTCCAAGTAGTGTTCAGTTGGCAATGAGTGGTATGTGGTAATCAGTAGGCGGTTTCTATCCCTCTATGTTTGCCCAGCTTTGATGAGACTTCATAGAATTCAGAATCAAGGCTGAAGAATTGAAGGAGCACTTCTGACTGTATACCACTGTGCATCCACATCTGATGGGTCTGCTCTGCTGTGTGACAGAGCATACCCTGGGATCGTGTTGGAGGAGTACAGATGTTGGCTGAAAGTCATGATTCCATGAATATAACTATATCAGGCTGTTGCTTTACTGGTGTGTAGAATAGTTCTTCCAAATTTTGTACACATCTTCAGATATTAGTTGGCATAATGTCACCCGAGCAATTAGGCAGGGTACATCATTGACATTTCTGATGCCTAGTTTGATGCCTGGTTCTCGTTCTATTTCTTTAAAATTTCCTGAAGAGGTCAGTGCAATCGAGTGACTTTCTACCACATTAATGCTAGTGTGGAGTCACATATGAGCTAGGCTTTGTAAGGAAAGCAAATTTCTTTCCCTAAAGGTTATTAATTAACCAGCTAGATTTTTATGGCAACCCTGTAGAGAATTTACGGTAACCACTACTGACACTTGCTTTTATTCCATATTTATTAAATGAGTTAAATTTAAATTCTCCAGTTGCTGTGAGAGGAGTTGAACATTAGTTCAGACTCTTGGATTACTTGTCCAATTATGTAAGCACTATCCTCATGCAGTTTAAACTTATTGAGAAAATCCACCTAACTTAAACATGTGACATGCTTTGGATCTTACTGCCCAATTCTACTACATATTCTTTCTAACGTTTATTAAAGCTGACTAAGAAAGCCAGACAATAAGTGAGACGTTTTTTGCATTAAAGTTTGCTGGTAAAGTGAATACTTTGTCAGAGGAAGTAATTGAGTAGAGATCATTGCTTCATTTAAGGAAAAAATAGACTGCAGGTCAAGGGGGTACATTATGATTAGTTTTGGATTGTCTTGAGTTGGCACAGACCCTTTCCCATGTTGTAAATTCTTATGGTTCTGTATCTAATATCAAAATTCACTCATGTACGATCAGATATCATCCCAGTTAAAGTGATGCATAGCACCTTTGCTGTTCTGCTCTTCAAAGAAGCACTTTTTTCACAGCATTAGAACTGTTAGGGCCTTCAAACGAAAGAAAAACTGTCAGTGAAGTTACACTTTATTAGTAATTCCACCCCACCATGGTTGTTACTAGTTGTGTGGCAACAGGTCATGTCAAGTCAGGACATTGCAGCAAAAACTACTGCTACTCTGTTTTATTCTGAGTCATAACCAGAACAGGATTATTATTAAAACAGTTAGTTTGCAGATTTAATAGCAGCAAGAGTTTGATGGTTGCAGTTGTTTACTTCTACTGGTTAAGACCAAACTACAGGCAATAGTTACTAATGGCTACCTGTTAATTACATTTGAAATGTTTGTTCAGATTTTGAAAAGTAATTAGTATTTATTTTGTGGCGTAAAACGTTGAAATTAGGACACTGAAGAAGAAATAGCAGAAAACGTGAGAATTATACAACAGGTCTGGCAACATCTGTAGAGAGACAAACAGACTGGAAATGCTAACTGGGTTTCTTTCTCCACAAATGCTTCCAGATCTGCCGTGTACTTCCAGCATTTTCAGTTCTTATTCAAAATATTCAGCATATACCATATTTGTGGTTTGTGAATGAAAGATTTGGTTTGGTAAAGGATGGGGAAGAAATTAAACAAGAGAAGTAATCACATAAAGTGAGCTAAAGCCACAAATTGATTGCAACCTGTATGCTGAACAGTTTTTCGAAGGGGAAACCTGAACTGAGCAAACATTGAATCTGCAATTCGTAACTGAATAACAACAATACCCAACAAAATACAGCCATAAAAGCAAAAATCCATCTGCCTCAGATGTGTGACATGCTACAGTCTATTTTTGCTGCATGTTCTTTCTAATATTTATTAAAGCTTATTACTGCAATTACCTGCCTAAGCTAGTGAGTTATCACTTGCTATTAAACCTTTGGAAACTAATTGCCATCACTGCAGGCAAATGCTTGTATTTGCAAATCTGTGGTCAAATGAGTCTGGCATTCATCTTACATGCAGAAAAATAATTTTCAGGTCAACCATTGTGAGCAGCACATTAATATGCTTTGCAATTTAAATTAGATGTGAATGTGCATTCAAGCATGGATGGCAGCCAGTACGAACAATGCAACTGGGAAAAATAAACATAAGGAATTCTTCTGCTCCAAGTGGACATTGTATGCAATTAGTCGTTCACTTAAAATGATTTGTATCTTTTTCTAAGTTCAGACCTCACATTTTTCTGTTATAATCAGCATGAAAGTTCAATGTGGCATTTGACTCAGTAAATGGAAGTTAGCATTAAATGGTTCAAAATTCCTCACTTTTCAAAAGTAACTTGGTAAAATCGGATGTGTGCTGAAGAGATGGTTTTAACATCTTTATTTGGGTAAAGAATGTTATCGTTGTCCTGACAAAGGAAAGCAAACTGAGTGAGGTTCACCAGATGAATAAAATTCTGCAGTGCCCACACAAAAGTAAGGGTCAACAACTTGCAAGGCATGCACCCCAGATTAAATCCTGGGATGTTCCCACTCACACATTGACACCATCAAGGTCTGGGGAGTTGGGGATGGTTCCTGGATGGATTTAGCCCAAGAGGGCACCGATACCACTGGGTGTATCCTGGGCTTTACATGTCTTAAAGGCTCTAAACTGCAGTGAGTGCAATGCAGTTAAGAGACAGTGGTGCAGAGGTTTGGGCTGGGAAGGTGAGTGTGAAACATTATGGTCATTATGAAGGTAGAAGGGTGCATGAAGGGCATGTAATTTTTATCCCCAGCACAACTTGGTGTGCAAATCCTCCAGTGACATGAAAAGTTGTACATTTGAGTTCTTAACATAAATTGCTTCCAAATTACCCATGTTTTTTACTGTTCCTGATATGTATCATGCTTTCGCACTGATTGAAATCCTTTCGCTGCTAAAAGGGTTAATAATAAGGTGGAACGTGGAGTATTTATATAGCAGCTAAAAAATATTGGTTTCAATTACTACAAAAGTTTTATTTCATTTCTACTTTCTACTAGAGGCAAAGGACTTTAATCAGTGGATTGCAGTCAGTATCTATATTATTATCTGAGTGATCGAATATACCTTCAGGACACCATTTATTCAAGTGCACTGAGCCTCAAAGATACTGGGTATGTTTGGATCAAGTGGAGATGACGTTATGACATGAAATCTGTGATGTATTTCAAATAAGTGACTTGGAGTCATGGTTTACAGAGAGGAGATTCTTTCAGGGCTAACACTCTTCAACTAACAAAAGAAAGTGAATGCTTTTTACTCTCTCTACTAAATAAAATTCCATTCTCACAAATCATACATTAGCTCCACTTGTTCCATTTGTACAAGTTTGTTGATGGCTATTAATTATTGAGAAAAGCAGCCAATTGTATATATCAAGAGAAATTTCATTTCCTCAGCATCAAATAAAGAGAAAAGCTAAGTGTGTTGGAAATGTCAATAAAATAAGAAAATATTAAATGCTCAGCAGCTTGTTCTTATCTAAGAGATAAAAGGAAAATCTGATTAGTTCTGATGAAGAATCTCAATTAGCAGTTTTACTTGCAAATACTGATATCTTATATATTACATATTTCCAAAAAAAATCAGATATTTGTTTCAAGTCACTAATTTATTTGTCTTTTCACTAACCTATCAATGTGAGTGTCAAGCAGAAAATAGCAACTTGGATTAACATCTACTTTTTTCACCAAAATCATTAAGTAGAGGAAAATTTACACACAAGAAGTGTTTGGACATCAATCTGAACTAAGGGACACCTGCAAACTTTTGAATAATCAGTGATCCTGTTTGGACAACATTTCTAGTCAAAATAATGGTTAACAGTAAATTGCTTAGGTACCACCATGCCCAGTTTAAGTCAATGTTTGCCTGAGATCGGAGGTTGTCAGCACTTTCAGGCCAATCTCAAGTCAAAGCTTGGTACTTACAAACCATTTCTATAATCCCTGCCACCTTATTGTTCTTTATATCCTGAAGTGATCTTACACACAATCAACATTTTATCCCCATCACCAAAATCACCTGTGGTATCTTTTCGCCATCTATTAACCACCACAAATAAACACACTTGTTTCCAATTGGATAAATTAAATGCAAAGCCCATTAAGGTGAGAAAGTGTGGAATAGGTCTTCCCAACCCTTATATCACCATGGCTTATCCTGTTTAGCTGCCAAAATCAAATATACTGCTAACTATTATCTTTAGCATAAATCGCAATTACAAAAATGCCTCTAAAATCATAAGAAGTGTATTAACATTTTATTTTTCAGTTCAATAACCACTTAGCGTGTACTTAACCGATTTAGAAGCCTCACTGATTCTAAACAAAGTGAGGTCGTCAAGCAGATCCAGTCAGACTGATTCAGCCTGAAGTCTTCATTGTTGTCAGTCCTAACAGCTGGTTGAAGATGCCGGAAGTGTACGTCAGATGTTCACATTGTTAACAATTACATATATAAGATTACACATCTCCATTCATCAGCATTTCGAAAGTAGGAGCCTTCAGGAAGGAACCTTCAGGGATTATAGGTATTTTATTCAATCTATTAGGACATGTTAAGCCACACCTCTAGGGTAGGTGTGGCTTGAAGCTGGACCCTCTGGCCCAGAGATAGGGATGCTACCTGGGTACTACAAGAGCCCTTTTCAGGAATGGTATCTTGGCTTTAAAATCCTCTGGGAGAAAGTGAGGACTGCAGATGCTGGAGATCAGAGCTTAAAATGTGTTGCTGGAAAAGCGCAGCAGGTCAGGCAGCATCCAAGGAGCAGGAGAATCGACATTTCGGGCATGAGCCCTTCTTCAGGAATGAGGAAAATGTGTCCAGCAGGCTAAGATAAAAGGTAGGGAGGAGGGACTTGGGGGAAGGGCATTTGAAATGCGATAGGTGGAAGGAGGTTAAGGTGAGGGTGATAAGCTGGAGTGGGGGTGGGGGCGGAGAGGTCAGGAAGAAGATTGCATGTTAGGAAGGTGGTGCTGAGTTCAAGGGTTGGGACTGAGACAAGATGGGGGCAGGGGAAATGAGGAAACTGGAGAAATCTTTTCTAGCAGCTTCCCAGCTTTTAGAGTCAAACCTGTAACAGTTAATGCCACACCTTACTGTCACAGCATACAAATAGACTTTGAAAACACAATCCAAGTTGAAAAAGTCAAAATCTGTAATTGTTCTGCTTTTCTTCACAATTTCAGAATTCTATACATTTCACATTTTTTGCACATTCTTTGGTGATTATTGTACTATTTCTATTAACGTTGTGCATTTTCAGATTGTCTCAGTGTTGTGTGCTGACTGGTTAATTTGCTTCTATACTCTGTAATGTCATCATCAATACAAGTTTATCAGGATAAAAAAAGCAGTAGATTAGGAAAAACAATGAATAAACAGTATATTAGAGAGCAATTCACTGCAGTATACAGGAGACTAGACCCTAGTGGTGAGGTCATTCCTTCCATTTCATTACACATTCATTTCCCTTCATTTAATTATACACAATTTGCACTTAAATTGTTATTCCAGTATGAATTGTTACAACAGTATTATGTTGCAAATGTAAATCTCTGTGGATTTTGAAAACAGTTTTAAAAGAGACTGAGAAATATATTTCTTCAGACTTGCCTTCAGTATATCCAATGTACGACTCACCAGTGTTGGCTATAAATTACAACCAGATTGCAAAGTGGCACTAAAATGGCATTTTACTTCCTCCTAAATATATGCCCTGTCCTAATATATTTATGAATTGCAATATAAATGTGCATCATTAAAATGTTTTCACCTCTCCCAGAATAGAGTGCATATCATGCATAAATGGGAAATCAGGCACTCACAGTCAGACTAGAATTCCACTGTTAAATGTCATTGTGAACAGGGAAGAATGGAGGGGATAAAATTCAAGGCAGATAAAATTAAGCAAAAGTAGGATGTGTAACTGGAAAAGTTTAAAATCTTTTTATTTGCATTTCCTCCTGCTTATCTGGTCTGATCATTACATCAACCAGATCTTTCAATTAGGGGAAACAGTAGCTTATATTTAGAAAACACGCACTGCTGATAATCAGTTTACAGTAATAATTATTCTGAATTTTTTTGTCGTCTCACTATTCAACTTACGTTTTCCTCTGAGAGGGTTATGAGGTTCAGATACAGGGGATATTTAACCTCATTTAAAATATCACAGCCACGCTGTTCCAGTACAGCTACAACAGTGGCATCTACCTGACAATGTAAAAATTGCCCAGATATGTTCTATACACAAAAAGCTGGATAAATTCAACCCGATCAAATAAGACCAGTTACTTGGCTCCTGACCTCTTGACAGCTTTGGTTCAAACGTGGGCAAAAGAGCTGAACTCCAGATTTGAGGTGAGAGTGACAGCCCTTGACTTCAGGGCCACATTTGTAAAGCCCGAGCAAAACTGGAATCAATGGGAATGAGGGGGCAAACTCTCCGCTGGTTGTAATCATACTTGATACATAGGAAGCTGGTTGTGGTTGTTGAGGTCAGTCATCTGACCTCCTGGACATCTCTATAGGAGTTCCTAGGTAGTGTTCTTGGCCCAACAATTTTCATCTGCTTCATCAATGACCTTCCATCCATCATAGAGTCAGAATGGGGATGTTCGCTGATGATTGCACAATGTTCAGCACCATTCCCAACTCCATGTTCAAATGAAATAAGATCTGGACAATATCCAGGCTTGGCTGCTAAATGTCGAGAGTGTGGTGCTGGAAAAGCAAAGCAGGTCAGTTAGCATCCGAGGAGCAGAAGAATCGATGTTTCGGACATAAGCCCTTCATCAGGAATTTCTGATAAGTGGCAAGTAACATTCACACAACACAGATGCCAAGCAATGACCATCTCCAATAAGAGATAATCTAACCATCACCCATTGACATTCAATGGTGTTACTATTCGTGAATCCTCTACTATCAACATCCTGGAGGTTGCCATTGTCCAGAAACTCAACTGAACTCACCACATAAACACAGTGGTCCAATAGCAGATCAGAGACTAGGAACACTGTAGCAATTAACTCACCTCCTGACTCCCCAAACCTGTCCACATCTATCAGCCACAAGTCAGGAGTGTGATGGAATACTCCCCACTTGGCTGGATGGGTACAGCTCCAACAACACTGAAGAATTGTGACCATCTAGGACAATGTAGCCCACTTGATTGGCATCACATCCACAAATATCCACTCTCTCCGTCATTGATAGTGAGTAGCAGCAGAATGTATTATCTACAAGATACACAGCAAAAATTCACCAAAGATCATTAGACAGCACCTTCCAAACCCAACTAAAAGCACAGGGCAGCAGATTCTTCAGAACACTACCACCTGCAAGTTCCCTTCCAAGCCACACTATTCTGATTTAGAAATATATCACCATTCCTTCATTGTTTTTGGGTCAATATCTTGGAATTCCCTCCCGAAATGTATAATGAATCAACCTCCAGCACATGGACCACAGCAGTTCAAGATGGCAGCTTCTCAAGGACCACTATGGACAGACAATAAATGCTGGCCAGCCAATGATGCCTACATCCCATGAGTGAATAAATAAGAAAGGTTCACTGTCTTTCATTCTATCTACTTCTTTCTTAAACACCTTCACCATCAAGGTCCTCAACTACTCTTCCTAACATCAATTCCACTTTCTTGTGACCATAGTGTAAAGAAAGATCTAATGATATCTATTCTGGGCTTGCATTCTTTTTATTCCCTGAGCATGTGTCCACCCATTCTTTCACAGATATTCTGCTATTGTCAGTTGTTTTCAGTCCAGTTCTGGCAAAATTAAAGTTAGCCTCTCTAATGCTCACCAGCTTGTACACGATTCTGGTCATGATACTGCCAATGTTCCTGTTTGAAATCTTAAGCAACGTTACTTTGGATAGAATCTGGAAACAATGCTTGAATTGAAATCTGAGGGTATTAGCTGATTGTTGGTCAGCATATTGAAGAAATCTGTGCAGCAGTAACCAAGACAAACACAATGCTAAATTGCTGAATGAACTGAGTTTTCAGAAATCATATTGGGAATGTGCACTATTTGTATTCCTACCTGAAAGTTTATAGCTTAGTTCACTAACTGTAATTCTCATTTTAATTATATAATATCTGGGGTTTTTTTTAGAGAAAAGCAATTACATTTAAAAAAGGAAATGAGTGGATTATCTAAATTTGCTCAGTTAGACAATGGTTCTAGATGGCAGTGAAGAGACAAAACTTCTAAATGCATGGCATAACTGTGCATTTCAGCAAAATAAAGCATGTAAGTGACGTGCTATTTATTTTGGTTTAAGAAAATTGTTCCAGTAAACAGAGCTAATTTAATACTGCACTGTTTTAAGTTTGTTTTGCTTTTATTTCTATCCAATTTTGCCATGTGTTAGATTCAGATGGCTTTAGCCTATGTTTACATTTTTTCTTAGCATGCTGTTTTTCCAACTATTGCAGAGAACAGGAATAGAAAGTAGACAATGAATAATGTTCCTGGCCTCATGATTGACAAGAGAGTAGATTGTAAAACTATATCCTTCCATTCGAGCAGAAGGTTAAGTTTTGGTTCACTGGAGTTGGAGCTCTGTCATGGAACGCCCCATTGGATTTGAGCTGAGTAAATATTTTTCCTCTGCTTTGACCCAGGACACCTTACCTGTACCCCTTACTTTCTTCCATTTAGACAATTACAAATCGCATCTACAAATCAGTCTTCACATTTTCTGAAACAAGAACAGAAATTGCTAGAAAAGCTTAGCCGAGCTGGCAGTATCTGTGGGAAGGAATTTTGAGTCTAGTGACCCTCCCTCAGAATTATTTTTTTAACTTTATTTTGTAAAGATGTGTATTTTCTGGACTTTTTTCAAAGGGTTTTCAGATTCTAGGTAAATTGCATCACATAACGACCCCCTTCCAAAAGCCATATCTGACAGGATCCACTCCTTATTGTAAACATGTTGAAGATGAACAGCATTTAATAAATTATTATGATTCAGGAAGTCTTCAATTTTGATTCCAATGATTGGTTCCAATTACTGAGATTAAACTAATAAATCTGTGGATGAAGATGGGAACAACACTAGCTTGGACCTTGTCTATCAGATGCTCACTGGTGTTTACTAATTCATTCAAAATGACCATTAGTTCTTGATGCACCCTTTGGCTTCCTCTGTCAAAGTCACTTTAAAATCAATTTTCTCTATTCTGTGCATTACAGCACCCAGCTGACTGATTTTCTAATGTTACAGAATGCTGAACTCAATACTGGGGGTAGGAGCTCTTAATTACATCAATTCTTCATAATACTTTCGAGGAAAAAAGCACCAGAAGTCCATGAAATAAATGACCGTAACGAAAACAATGAGAAATATTCATTAATTAACTTGTAGAGTAAGAATGTCATGATTGAGAATAGCTTTACAAGTAGAGATTATGGAATTAAATTTCAAAAAAGCTTTTGCTGCATGTATTATCTTGTGAACCATTTAACAATGAAGCATGGCCTCATCTAAGAATAAAACTTACAAGTTTCTTGACACTACATTTCTTCTAATGAATCCGTGGCAACAATGACTGTCACTTCACTGAAAGAGACACTATCTGAAGAAAAACAAAAACGTGTTTCTTTATCATGGTGGTCCTGGGCAAGTAAATCAACACAATGGCACTTTCACAGCATGAAGCAATTTGGCACAAATGGTAGAATCGTGTGCAAGTGTTTTGCAAACAATGGAAAAGGTTTTCCAAACACTGTGGGGTATAAGCTGTGCCCCATGGCAAACTCAACAGTTGAAAGCTCAAACTCAGTGTGGAGTTCTTTAAAATATCATTGCTATTTGCTCATAATCATTAATTAAAATAATTGATCACAAAAAACACTTCATTATGTGAATTTTAGATGATGCATAATGTCAGGAGCAGATTGTTTTTTACCCAGTGTGTTTTCCCTCTGTGTCATTTAACTGTATGCAATAAGCTCCAGCTGCTGTTCACAGACCATAATCCACAAGGGCAGGTCGACTATTAACCTCAATAATGAGAGAGCCTGTTTGCTCAGTTGATTGGTTGTCAGGTGAAGATAGAATCAAATTAAAATGTGGTCTTGAACTTATTTAGCCTGTTTACAGAGCAGTCACGCATTTGTTCCAAGACAAATGTGTCAGTCATTTCACTTGTGTTTTGGAATGAAATGGGCCAACTGCACTCTGGAAACAAATTCATTTTAATGAGAATTAAGGATCTGTCGAAGTGTGCTTTATTGTGAACTTTCATTCTACTGTGAAAGATCAAAGATGTTAAATTTTGATCTCAATAAAACTTCACAAGGCTCAACTTAACAATGTAATGACTACAATTATGTCAGCCAAGGGACTTCATAGAATATGAGTTCCATGATTGGGGCTGTTAATCTGGTCCAATCAGGGAGCCCTGGCTGACAGCTACAAACAGGAGTGTCAGGGGTTCTGTTTACTCTGAGAGCTGGCTCTGAGGGAGCTGGATCAGTGTCAAGGACTATGCATGTGTTAACAAAGGGTGACTTGGTGATGGGGACATTGGCCTCTGTGGAGTTAATTCAGTGGTGACAAAAGAAAAGCATGCTCCTAAAGAAATTCACTCCCAGCAGTCATCTTTCAGTTTGGTAGGTATTTCTGATATCATGCAGTTATTTGAGATGCATGACTTATTCGATCCTGCCATCAAAGACTGGGTCCAAAATGTTGAAAGAATGTTTTGGTTTTTCTGGGAAATTAACATTGAGGTAGATGAAACGTAGCAAGTAATTCTCCTGACAGCTTGTGAACGCACGGCTTTTTCAATTATTAGGAGCATAATTTTCCCTGAGACACCAGATACTAAGAACTTTCAAAAATTGACAGATTTAGTTAAGGAATATTATAAGCCTAAGCATCTTCTAATTCCGAGATGCTGTCTGTGTTACTCAGCAATTTGAAAACCAGGGAAATCTGAATCAGAATTTTTGACAAAGTTGAGAAGACTGGCAGAGGCAGGTGACTTTGGTTTAACCCTTAATGGGATGCTGAGAGACTGTTTGGTATGTGGGTTTAATGATGTAACCATGAAAAAGTGCCTACCAGCTAAAGCCCAAGTAGACTTCAGTCACTACACTTGGGTTTAGCACTGGAAAATGAGGCAAGTGGGGCACGAGTTGTAGGATATTCCAATAAGTGAACACGCTCGCCGGTTCAACTGAGCTTGGGCAACACCACTAGAGTGAAAGCAATTGCATAACCTCACTCAGGACATATCCTGAACAGAGGGATTCTAAGTGAGCCCACTGCAAAATCCCAAAACAAAGCCAGGCCTTGGCCAAATGGTTAACATCTTGTCACTATCTGGGCAAGCAAGTCATTGTAATTGCTGTCAATATGCAGACACAAGACAGCAAAAGAATCCCACGAGACCTAAATTGAGTAAGAGAACTCATCAGCCAGTCTCCAGGAGAGTGTACACCCTGGAAAGTCCCCCTACATCTGGTTTAGAACAGTTAAATAGCAGCATCCAAATCAGAACCAATCAAAATAAATGTCTGGTTAATAGTCACCCAGTTCTAAAGGAAACAGCCGTTTCAGCGATTGTAAAACCAGTCTTTAAAAAGATTCACTCTGGACTCCAATCTTTAAGTTTATGCAAGATAACAGCTAGACTGAGAACCTTCACTAGGAAACCTTTACAGATTAAGGAAACAACTTTGGTTCCAGTCTGTTATGAGAAGCAGCTTGTTCAGTTACCACTGATTGTAGTAAAAGGCCTGGGCCTCAGCTTGATGTGACAAAACTGGTTGAAAAAGATTCACTTCAATTGACTCAACATTTTTCAATCAGAACATGGCTACCTCAGTGAAGTCCTATTTAAATACTCAGAGGTTTTTCAGGAAGGTCAAGGGACTATAATTTTGACCCGGAAGCAAATCCACGATTCTGCAAGGCCCACCCAGCACCAATTGCCTTATGGGCAAAAGCAGAGGCAGAAATCAGAAGGCCGGAAAGCGAAGCAATCATCAAATCAGTTCAGTTTGCAGAATAGGAAGCACCATTCATACTGATTGTGAAGCCTGACAAGTCTGTTCACCTTTGTGTGGATTTCAAACAAATGGTAAACCGCTTTTCACAGCTAGATATATACCTAATCCCTCACATAAAGGACTTATGCACAGGGGGACTGTCTATCATGAAGCTGGACATGAGCCATTGTGGTTAGATAAGGATTCCCAGAAGTATGCAACAATTAATACCCATAAAAGTTTATACCAATATATGAGATTGCCATTTGGGATATTATCAGCCTGTGCAATTTTTCAGCAGACAATGAAGAGCATTTTACAAGGTCTACCCCACGTTGCCATTTATCTAGATGACCTACTAATAACAGGGAACACCAATCAGGAGCACTTAAAAAACTTGGACATAGTCCTTAAACATTTCTTCCAGGTGGGAATATGCATTAGGTGGGAAAGATTAGTGTTCCAGGCACCCCAAGTCACCTACTTGGGCTTCAGAGTCAACAAGATCAGGTTACACCTGTTGGAAGATAAGGTGAGGGTGATCAATGGTCCTACTCCCCGGCTCCCATGTCAGTACAGGGGCTTAGAATGATTCTTGAGCTTGTGAACTCTTACAAAAAGTTTATACATAATCTGGCCTCCATCCTGGCACCTTTTCATCAACTCTTAAAAATGGGTCAACCTCGGAGATGGTTACGTAGCAAAGCCATAGCTTTCAGGGAAGTGCAGAAACAGTTTTCATCCCCTAAGGTGTTGGCATGGGATGCCATCCCAAACAGTATGAGGGACATGTTAGTTCGTAGGTGCCCCAATGGGGAGGAGCGCACCATCGCATATGCATCCAGGACTTTGGCTAATGCAACGTGTAAATATGCCCAGATAAAGAATGAAGGTTTGGCAGTCATATTAGGAGTGAGGAAGCTCCACCAATAGATGCAATTTTATAATAATGACATTCCACAATCCCCCACTAAAGCTATTTAGAGGGCAAGTCAATGCCATCCATACTATGACTATTTCAATCTACATTGGGTGAATTACAGTTCCTATTTATAAATGCTGTCCAGTTTGGGCAAAAGCTGGACAAAATGCACTTTAAAGTGGTGTATGATTTCAGTGGGGAGTTTCTGGATAAGCTCACTTTCCAGAACAACACAGCACATTGACACCATTATGCTGGCACTTCTCAATTCACACTCCTGTTTGCTGTTATATCTCATCTCAACAAATCGCTCCTGTTCATTGATCCAAATTTTTTTGAATGAAATGATTATGCTAGGCAGATTGACATCACTACTTTGCTTATCCAAAAAGCTGCCCTTCCAACACGTATTACATAAACCTTTCCCATTATAACTGTACAGATCTGTTGGCATTATGTTTTTCTAATTGGTTTATGCAACCATATTGGAGGCTGTGAATAAGTCAAGAAGGATGAAAGGGTATCATACATTACGGTCACACTCAGAGAGCATATCATTGTGCCTTTGATTAGGGTCTCCTTTGCTCTAATGACAGCGTTGTGGTTTCTCTAGTATCTTTGGCATCTCCCAACTCAGACAGTAGGGTTCTTATTGGCCTACTTTATTTAGAATCAAAAGGATAGTAAGTGAACTCGCCATCCCTACAAGGATCATGTCAGATAACTGACATCAATGTGGTGAGGGATCTTGACCAAAAATGTTGGCCTGGACCCAAAATTAAAGTCCAGACCCTACTTGGGGTTCTTTATTGGTCATGTTTTAGGTGTGTGTACTTTACAAATTTAAAGATGTTCTCTATTGAAGGTAACACGTTAAACAAAGTTGCCCTGATAATCTGACAAAGTTTATGTGGTACGTATAGCTAAACGCAAAACATTTGATCCCCAGTCATTGTTGAACTAACAATCTGAACCAGGATTCTGTAAAAGTACTGTAAAAGTACTATGATAGTTTAGGCAAGATTAGCTCAGGGATTATGGACCTGTTCACTTTGCAGCTGGAAGTGGGCACCTGTGGGCCGAATTTGTCTCCATTGTTAGCATTCCCCCTAGTATCTTGATTGAATAAAGATAACATTTTGCATCAAGGACCTTGAAATGTGACTGCCATCTATGGAACTGCAACCCAGCACAGAGTTAACAGCTTCAGCATATCAGGTAGCTGGCAAACAGGAACAAATGCTGAAAGCAATTTTATCGCTCGATCTATTATTTTCTGATATGTCCTGCCATCAGGCAAGGACAAAGAAATACACTTTTTGTTACCTTGGAGAGATTTATTATACTGTTATTGTACATCATTGCTGAAAAGTAAAATAAAACTTGAATTTCTTCAAGATGTAGACAGCAACAGTTAAGCAATGAAGACAAAACTGAAATAATGCCACAGGCCAGCATCACGTTACCAGGTCACCCTTCATTTACATGTGCAGAGCACTTAACACTGATCCAGCTCCCTCAGAATGAACAGAACCTCTGACACTCCTGTTTATATCTTTCAGCCAGGAGTCCTTGATTGGACCAGATTAACAGTCCCAATCAGGGAACACATATTCTATGAGGTTGATCTGGCTGACCTTGCTACAATCACCACATCCCCTACACCCCTTCCCCCTCTCCCCTTCTAGGTCTGGAAATGTAGGCTTGTTCTTTTAGTTTAGAGCCTCTCCCAGAGCATTTTCGCACTGGGTCTGGTTTCTCCAAATTAGTCCTGACTACGAGTGGCATGCACCAGACCATAGCCTGCTCCTTGGACCTGGAACGTCTCAAAAGAAACTCATCCTCTTCTTCAGGTGGTAAAGGCATCAAGGCTGTGATATCTGCTTTGTTCATCTCAGACTCTAAGGTTTCTTTGTTGCTATACAAAGGGAGAGAAGCCATGGGTTCCGAAAACCTTTCTAGCTGTTCTGAGGGGTCGGGTATGTTTTCCTCCTGCCCCATTTGTGAGTTTGCAATTTCCTTGTGATCCATGTGCTTGTCCAGAACTGCCTCGTCTACCCAAACTTTGTACGTCCTGGGAGCTGATCTCGCATCTAACATGCCTCTGCCAATCATCTTAACCTCGTCCAAAATCCCAACACAGCTTCCCCTGTTTCTTGAATTGCCAAGTAAAACTGATAGCATCTCAGAATTAGACAAGGTGTGGGGTTGGAATTTTTCTTAACTCAATCCGTCAACTCTTGAAAGGTTTTAGTATCTGGTGCCACAGCAAATGTTAGGCTCCTGAGAACCAAAAAGCTGTGAGTTCACAAGCTGTCGGGAGAATTACTCCTTGCTTTTCACGTGCCCCAATGTCATTTACCTAGGAAAAAAAATGGATTCTTTCCACACACTGGGCCCAGTCTTCAATGGCAGGGTCAAATGGGTCAAGTTTCCCAAAAATGGTACGTTGCCAGAAATGCTTAATCCAACTCAAAAAAGACTGTTGAGAGTGAATTTCGTCAGGAATGTTTTTTTTTCTCTCATCGCCACGGAAGTAACTGCACAGAGGCTGATATTCTGTCACCAAGTCACCCTTTATTTACACTTGGAGAGACTTTGACACTGTCCAGCTTCCTCAGCACCAGCTGTCAGGGTAAACAGAACCTCTGATGCTGCTGTTAATTTCTGTCAGCCAAGGCTCCCTGATTGAAGCAGGTTAACAGCCTGAGTGAGGGAACACATTTTCTATGAGGTCCACTCTGGCTGACCTTGTTATAATCACTACAATAACCTTGCACCATTGCTTCTAGACTGGTCAGCAATACAAAATTAACACATTCACTCACTTTTCAAGATCCCCATTCCCAGTAAAAGGGAAACAAAATTGCAAATACTGGAAACATCACTCAGAAGCTTGAAAGATAAAGACAGTTTAACAATTCAGGTCTGAAACCCTTCATCAATCACCAGGGTTGAACATAAATCGAGAGTTTAGGAACATTAGAAACTGAGAAGGAGCACCATGTATTTTTATTTAGGATTAAGGATGATTATATAGTTAAGTATGTGCACTGAACTTCAGTTACACTAATGAATAACAATGGTTCAATAGGTTAAAACATGGCTCTTTAATCTTTGAGACTTGAATATTTTTGGAATGAAGGTGTGTCAGTGGTAAGACTTGCTTGGGACTGCATTGATACAATTCGTAGAAAACACAGACTAAAAAGTGATGCTCATTTGACAATTTGACTCAAACATGCCATGAGGAAGGCCAATGTGGGAATGTTGCACTCTGAGACAGGAGAGCAGAGGTCTTCAAATTCCTTTGTGTTCAAGATGCCTAAGGTTTCAAATACCAGAGGGTATTAGAAATGTGGTTTGCTCTACCAATCATTGTTGTTAGCAATGTGAAAGGAAGATTCTTGACATTTACAGATTGTGGAACTTTGCACTTGCACTCCAGCTACCTTTGTGGTCTGGGATTGTAATTCCCAACCCCTCTTTAAACCAACGCAGTGGGCCTTTCTTCTTTCTCAGCAATTTCCTGTATGCCCATTCTAAACTGTAGCCTGGAACTTTTGTGTAGGTTTCTCCTATAGGTGTGGCAGTCAGTGGAGTGATTTTGATGAAGCCCACAGCAACGAGATATGTGTGAGATGATTAATTATGTGAGATAAGAAATCTCAATTCCCAAATAGCCAGTTGAGAAACAGAGATTATTTGCAGTGTGTTGAGCCTCACACCAGGCATGAAGTGTTCATATTTTAATACATTTTATTTTAATGACTATTCATGGAAGGAGTTTGGTATGCTTTCCTTTATTGGTCAGAGCATTGAGTGTAGAAGTTGGGAAGTCATATTGCGGCTGTAGAGGACATTGGTTAAGCCACTTTTGGAATATTGCATGCAATTCTGGCCTCCTTCCCATCAGAAGGATGTTGTGAAACTTGAAAGGGTTCAGAAAAGATTTACAAGGATGTTGCCAGGGTTGGAGGATTTGAGCTATAGGGAGAGGCTGAACAGGTTGGGGCTGTTTTTCCTGGAGCATTGAAGACTAAGGGTAGACCTTACAGAAGTCTATAAAATTATGGATAGGATAAATAGACAAGGTCTTTTCCCCGAGGCTGGGGAGTCCAGATCTAGAGGGCATAGGTTTAGGGTGAGAGGGGAAAGATTTGAAAGGGACCTAAGGGACAACCTTTTCATACAGAGGGTGGTGCATGCATGGAATGAGCTGCCAGATGAAGTGGTGGAGGTTGGCCAATTATAGCATTTAAAAGGCATCTGGATGGGTATATGAAAAAGAAGGGTTTACAGGGATAAGGGCCAAGTCCTGGCAAATTGGACTAGATTAGATTAGGATAATTGGTCGGCATGGACTAGTTGGACTGACAAGTTTATTTCCATGCTGTACATCTCTATGACACTATGACTCATAGCATGTTACTTTTGAAATATTTTACTCTAATTTCAAGGTAAAATCAGTGGCAAGTGTGAATCTCATGGCTCTTCGGTCCCCATTGTTTAAAGGTGTTGTGTATCAGTCAGCTTTGTGCAGACATGTATACTGTACATAGTTTCCCTATTGAATTCTGCAGCACAAAGAGGGGAGATGATGGTTAAGTGGTATTGTTCAAAGACTGTTAACGCAGAAACCCAGATAATGTTCTGTGGACTTGGGTTCAAATCCTGCCACAGCAGATGGTTGAATTTGAACTCAACAAAAATATGGAATTAAGAGTCGATCGATGACCATGAAGCCATTGTCGATTGTTAGAAATATCCATTTGGTTTACTGCTGTCTTTCAGAGTCATAGAGATGTACAGCATGGAAACAGACCCTTCGGTCCAACCTGTCCATGCCGACCCAATCTAGTCCCACCTGCCAGCTCCCAGCCCATATCCCTCCAAACCCTTCCTATTCATATTCAAATGCCTCTTAAATATTGCAATTGTACCAGCCTGCACCACATCCTCTGGCAGCTCATTCCATACATGTACCACCCTCTGCGTGAAAAAGTTGCCCCTTAGGTCTCTTTTATATCTTTCCCCTCTCTCCCTAAACCTATGCCCTCTAGTTCTGAACTCCCTAACCCTAGGGAAACGACTTTGTCCATTTATTCTATCCATGCCCCTCATAATTTTGTAAACTTCTATAAGGTCTCCCCTCAGCCTCTGACGCTCCAGGGAAAATAGCCCCAGCCTGTTCAGTTCTCCCTGTAGCTCAAAGGGAAGGAAATTGGAGTCCTACTTGGTCTGGCCGACATATGACTCCAGACCCACGTAAATGTGGTTGACTCTTAACAATTAGGGATGGGCAATAAATGCTGGCCTGGCCAGTAGCCCCCTCATCCTGTGAATGAATGAAGAAATAAAACATGGAAGGGGAGCAAAAGAATAGCATCTTGCGCAGAGGCTATGGACTGATAGGAGCAGATTAGAAGTGGTGAAGGTTGAGGTGAAGTTGGAAGGTTAGTGTTCAATACATGAAGGAGTAGAAGATCCAAGGTAGGACAGAAGGTGAGGTCAAGGGCATCGAAGAGTGATATAGAAAGGATCTGGCATTCTGGATATGGTGCAAGTTACAGGATGTGTGAATACCCTGTCAAAGTTGGAAATGAGGGATCTAAAGGGTCAGTACCATCCAGATGTGGGTCCACCTCAGGATGTTGGCTTACAGAGTCCTAGAGGGCTTTGAGATTATCTACAGCATTTCAATTACCTTTGCTAAGTGTGATCTCAGACAATGTCAATGACAGAACATAGAAGGGAGGGCCAAATAAACCTGCAAGCTCGAGAGGAGTGGGCTTGTAGGTAAGCTAAAAATGTCAATCACCTAGAGGAGCAGCAAGGTGAGGACCCTGTGACAGGGAGTCAGCTGTAGGCTAGGATTCAAAGCAACATTGGACCCGCAAACAGACAGCTCAGAGTGGGCAGCTATCAACTGTGAGACCTTAACTCCCCTGCAACTGTCAATGTGTGCCAACCATGAATCTTGCCAGTACATTTAACTTACTTACTATATTAGTCTCAATAGTTAACAGTGAAGCACCCATGAATAAAGTGACACTAATATAATGTGAAATATTTGTAAGTGAAATTAGTCTTCTCAAGTGGTACATGAATGGCAATTGTGTTGGGCAGGAAGATTTTGGGCATGATGCAGAGCCGCCTGGTTCCTCCAGAAGACTCATCTCTAGCCCTCCTGTAATTATAGCATTGTTGACTGATGGTGGGTTTCACAACTGAAAAGCATTCCCACTGTGGAATTGCATGTCTCCCCTGTGCACATTGCCAGCACATTAAATTTGAACTGTACTCATGTGGGAAACAGAAAAAATGGTCCTGCCATTGGGAATTGTGTGCCACTGACAAATTCAGCCTAGTGAGTTGAATTAAGTTTGATTTCAAGTTTTGTAATTTTTATCATTGACTGTCACATTCATAAACGTGCATAAACCTTGGTTACAAATTATTTACATCATGATCCACTGTTGTTTGTGGTGATAGATATAGGACAGATGTCAGAGGTAGTTTCATTACTCAGAGAGTAGAAGGGGCGTGGAACGTCCTGCCTGCAACAGTAGTTGACTTGCCAACTTTAAGCTGAAAATGTGTTGCTGGAAAAGCGCAGCAGGTCAGGCAGCATCCAGGGAACAGGAGAATTGACATTTCGGGCATAAGCCCTTCTTCAGGACTTTAAGGGCATTTAAATGGTCATTATATAAACATTTGGATGAAAATGGAATCGTATAGGATAGATAGACTTCAGATTGATTCCACAGGTCAGCGCAACATTGAGGGTTGAAGGGCCTGTACTGCGCAGTAATGTTCTATGTTCTAATATCAAGAAAAAACATTCTTCAGCAGTCCTTTGAGATAAAGGATGACTTCTATCCAGCTTGGTCGAATGGATTCTGACATAACTGCTAATTCCAACACTTAATCCACACATTCTGCTAAAGGCAGGGCAAGGTAATCCTTGAAGAGTGGAATAGATAAGATGTTTGGAGGCTTGTTCACTTTTTTTCATGCCATAACTTTGCCTCTGCATGTTTCTGACAAAGTCTCTCTTGAGACATAAAAGTATTCAAACATCCAATAATTCCCTACCATAACTTCTAAACAACAACATCAATGACTCAAAAGGAAATGGGGTTATGCAGAAAACATAGGCAGCAATGACCTAGAAGAATGATGTTAAATGGACTACAATTCAGAAATTTGAACAAACTTTCATTAATGTAATCTCCTTACATACTGTCACTTAAAAACATTGTCAAGTAGAGCATTTTCTTCTGAGACCGCAAATAAAGCATTTTACATCATATTTGCAATGCAATCAATTAAACATAATTAACTTGAAATAGGTTTCCAAAAAAAAGTCTTATTTAGCCGATTGCTGTACTGTCTTTCATTTTTTTCCCTTCAAATTCTGCCAGGTAGCTGCTCCAAGTGCTATGCAGATATTGTTTGATCTGGAACTCAGCTGGAACTGATTACAATTTGGGAAGGAAAATCCCATTATTTACAATGATCTAACCAAGTTTTAGAAGTTCTCGACTTGAATATTGTCACAGTGAAATAAGGTCTTTAAATATGACCCCACAATTTACAACACCTAAATTGTTAGTACTTAAAAAATATGCGTAACGTGAATAAATTGCTTTAAGAAGTCATACTGCATACTTTATGAGATAAATATAGTTCTTAAAATTCAAACCATAAAACTGCTGCCTGTAGGCCATCATTTAGCATCCTTCACTCCAGGAGTATGTGCTACCGTTTTTTTGTACTGTCAAGATGAGAATTTACTTAGGGAATGGAGCCGTTTCCTACCTCTGGCATCTATTTCACACAGTCTCAAATCAGCTTCAGAACAAACTGAATATTACTTTACATGTTTGCTGCAGGAAGAATGATAGCAGTCCAAAATGAGATGAATTCATGTACTTGAATCTCTGCAGGGAAGAGACAAAAGGACGAAAGTCGAACTCCGGTTTGTGTATTAATCAAATGCCAAGTTTAGTTTCCATCACTTTATGTGCAATATACAAACTTTATGTGATGAGCAAACAGGAGCAAATAGCCTAATCTTGAATGTAAGGGGATCATTTTTGAGGAATGATTAACCTTATGATGTGTAAAGAAAGTAATCAAATGGAAAGTGATTTGATGTCATTATTTTTCTATAAACTTACATTATTGTGGTGTGAAGGGTAAACTGTGTCATTATTAGTAGATACAGAGCATTTAGGCAAGGGCATATGTCGTGGGCGGCACGGTGGCACAGCAGTTAGCATTGCTGCCTCACAGCGCCAAAGACCCGGGTTCAATTCCCGCCTCAGGTGACTGACTGTGTGGAGTTAGCACTTTCTCCCTGTGTCTGCGTGGGTTTCCTCCGGGTGCTCCGGTTTCCTCCCACAGTCCAAAGATGTGCATATTAAATTGCCCGTAGTGTTCGGTAAGGGGTAAAAGTAGGGGTATGGGTGGGTTTCGCTTCGGCGGGTCGGTGTTGGGCCGAAGGGCCTGTTTCCACACTGTAATCTAATCTATTATTATGCCAGAATAAAATGGAACCATGCCCTGAGTAGATAGGGTCATAGACAGGCTTTCTGCTACCTTCCCTCATGAACTGTATTGTTATATTTAATAAAACCTGCCAATGTTCAATCACCTGAGTATCAACTTGATCTCATTACGGAATTTGTTGTTTAAAATTGTGGTTGTATTCCTGAAAAATCCCAACTTTATGGTTAGATAGATTCCCTACAGTGTGGAAACAGGCCCTTTGGCCCAACCAGTCCACACCGACCCTCCGAAGAGCAACCCACCCAGACCCATTTCCCCTCTGACTAATGCATCTAACACTATGGGCAATTTAGCATGGCAAATTCACCTGGCCTGCACATCATTGGACTGTGGGAGGAAACCAAACTACCCAGAGGAAAACCACACAGACAAGGGGAGAATGTGCAAACTCCACACAGACAGTCACCCAAGGCTGGAATTGAACCTGGGACCCTGGTGCTGTGAGGCAGCAGTGCTAACCACTGAGTCACTGCGAAATAACTTTCAGTGAAACATTGATACCTGTAGGAATCAATGTTAAAATTTGAATAAGGTTCCACAGGATCTTCCAGAGTAGAGAAAAGAAAGTGAAACCTATTCCTGGACGTAAAATTAGAGTATTTCAAATGTCTAAAATCCTACATTGGCAAATTAAACAGTGATTTACATAAAATATCTTGTTAAAAATATTTTTAAATTTAACATTTTATGTGCAGAAACTCCTGCAGTAGACCCTGTAAGATAGGAACATGACCAGGGTTTACAGTTGGGGGGCATTTGCTCATCAGGTCTGGGCTATTTGCCAGCACAGGCATTTCTTCCTGGACATGTTGTGGCCAGAGCCTAGAGGCATCTTTCTAGTTCACTGCGTTAGATTTAATGAGTCCTGTTAATGTTCACACATCTGAGTATAGCCCTGATCTTACCAAAATTATACCTAGACTATATGTTGACCCATAAATCTAAGTGTAAAATAAACATACAATTTAAAATAACCAGTTCAGGCACAATGGTCTTAGCTGGTCTTCTGTGCTGCATGTTTCCATCATTCTATGAAAATGAGTGCGTAGTGAGTTCTTTTCTGAAAAGAATTAATTCTGTGAAGCAATCTTCAAAATTATTTAAAATGCAATTAGATTTAGGGTGTAGGTTTGCTCGCTGAGCTATAGGTTTGATATCCAGACGTTTCATTACCTGGCTCGGTAACATCATAAGTGGCGACCTCCAAGTGAAGCGAAGCTGTTGTCTCCTGCTTTCTATTTATATCTTTCTCCTGGATGGGGTTCCTGGGGTTTGTGGTGATGTCATTTCATGCCATTTTCTGAGAGGTTGATAGATGGCATCTAGATCTATGTGCTTGTTTATGGCGTTGTGGTTGGAGTGCCAGGCCTCTAGGAATTCTCTGGCATGTCTTTGCTTAGCCTGTCCCAGGATAGTTGTGTTGTCCCAGTCGAAATGGTGTTTTTTTTCATCCGTGTGTAGGGCTATGAGGGAGAGGGGGTCGTGTCTTTTTGTGGCTAGCTGGTGTTCATGTATCCTGGTGGCTAACTTTCTTCCTGTTTGTCCTACGTAGTGTTTGTGGCAGTCATTGCATGGAATTTTATAGTTGACATTGGTTTTGTCCATGGGTTGTACTGGGTCTTTTAAGTTTGTTAGTTTTTGTTTGAGACTGTTGGTGGGTTTGTGTGCTACGAGGATTCCGAGAGGTCTCAGTAGTCTGGCTGTCATTTCTAAAACTTCGTTGATATATGGTAAGGTGGTTAGGCTTTCTGGCTGTATTTTGTCTGCTTGTCGTGGTTTGTTCTTGAGGAATCTGCACACTGTTTTTTTTGAGTATCCATTCTTCTTGAATACGTCGTATAGGTGGTTCTCCTCTGTTTTTCGAAGTTTGTCTGTGCTGCAGTGTGTGGTGGCTTGTTGGAATAGTGTTCTGATACAGCTTCGTTCGTGTGTGTTGGGATGGTAGTTTACACCAGCAACCATCCCAACACACACAAACGAAGCTGTATCAGAACACTATTCCAACAAGCCACCACACACTGCAGCACAGACGAAATTCGAAAAATGGAGGAGAACCACTTATACGATGTATTAAAGAAGGACGGATACTCAAAAAACACAGTGCGCAGATTCCTCAAGAACAAACCACGACAAGCAAACAAAATACAGCCAGAAAGCCTAACCACCTTACCATATATCAATGAAGTTTCAGAAATGACAGCCAGACTACTGAGACCCCTTGGAATCCTAGTAGCATGCAAGTCCACCAACAGTCTCAAACAAAAACTAACAAACTTAAAAGACCCAGTACAACCCATGGACAAAACCAACGTCATCTATAAAATTCCATGCAAGGACTGCCACAAACACTACGTAGGACAAACAGGAAGAAAGTTAGCCACCAGGATACATGAACACCAGCTAGCCACAAAAAGACACGACCCCTTCTCCCTCATAGCCCTACACACGGATGAAAAAAAACACCATTTCGACTGGGACAATACATCTATCCTGGGACAGGCTAAGCAAAGACATGCCAGAGAATTCCTAGAGGCCTGGCACTCCAACCACAATGCCATAAACAAGCACATAGATCTAGATGCCATCTATCAACCCCTCAGAAAATGAACAGGAAATGACATCACCACAAACCCCAGGAACCCCATCCAGGAGAAAGATATAAATAGAAAGCAGGAGACAACAGCTTCGCTTCACTTGGAGGTCGCCACTGATGGTGTTACCTAGCCAGGTAATGAAACGTCTGGATATCAAACCTACAGCTCAGTAAGCAAACCTACACCCTAAACCTCAACCTTGCACAAACCTTCACAAACCTTGCAAAAATGCAATTAGATGTTTTGAGGGATATGTTTGTAATTCAAAATAAACAATGTTGAGATGCATTTTTATTGCTTCAGTTATGGTTTTAAATTGGTACCCAATGGACAATCTCAGTCAAAGGAGGTGCAAGCATGTTGGTTTGGGAATTGGAAATGTTGCATTGACCCTCCCGTGCTCTTCTGAGCTTGGAATTAAGATAAACTGTTGAGTAGAGGAGCAAGAACTTTATTGTGCATTTTGGTTACAACATACCAAGAACTGAAAAGGTATTTTAAGCTGAAACTTGAGGCCTGACTTTACTTGCTCAGGCAGCAAAAAGGATAAATCTCTTTGGCTGCTGAATGACCAACTCTTGAAAAATGGAATCTAGATCTGAAGCACAGGGTGAGGGGAGATTTTCTATTCAGCAACATCTCATATGTAGGACTTGGAAGTGCCAATGTTGGACTCAGTGGACAAAGTTAAAAATCACACAACACCAGTTTATCGAGCAACAGGTTTATGTGGAAGCACTAGCTTTCAGAGTGCTGCTCCTTCATCAGGTGGTTGTGGAGGTAAAGATCATGCTCACAGACTTTATAGGCAAGGGAGACCAATGTCATGGAGATGTGATACAGTAAACAATCTTAATTAAAACTTTCATCTTTTATAATGGGATATGCTGTTTTTTGTTCTTTGATATGTTAAGTCCCAGAACTTCTTTTAAATTACATTCTCAAGATAGGTCAGGTTTTTAAACAGTAGGTGTGAAGTCTGTTTGTGTCCTAATGCTATGTCTGTGTGGAGTTTGCACATTCTCCCTGTGTCTATGGGGATTTGCTCTGGTTTCCTCCCACAATCAAAAGATGTGCAGGTCAGGTGAGTTAGCTGTGCTAAATTTCCCATAGTGTTCTGGGATGTGTATGTTAAGTACATTTGTCAGGGGTAAATATAGAGGTATGGATCTGGGTGGGTTACTCTTGGGCTGAAGGGCCTGTTTCCACTCTTGTGGGTTTGTAGATTCTAAATGCTATGTCAGATTGACAAACCCTCTGTATAGTTTTACAGAGTTTTACATGGATTCATGCAGTTTTTGAGCAAAATAAAATGTAATTCTGCAGAAACCAACACACCCCATAAGCTTATATTCGCGCGCATGTAGGAGTGACACATTGAGTATGCACATGTGAGTGTGAGTGCACGTGATAGAGTGTGTGGGATATATATGTGTGTGTGTGTGTGCAAGCTTGTTTAAGAGTGTGTGTGAGTGTAATGGAATATGTGAGAGGTGTGTGTGTTGGTGTGAGTGCAGGGGGTGTATGTGCGTGCATATGGGAGAGCTTGTGTGTGAGGGAGGGTCTGCGTGGGCATGAGTATGTATGTGTATGTGTGTGTCTATGTGTGTGTGTAGTGCAATGGAGTCTTCTGTAGTTTGACATGAAACCAAGATCTCGGTTGAGGCTCTTCCCATGGGTACCAAACTTTGCTATTACTTTCTGCTCAACCACTCTACATTGTTGCTTGTCCCAAAGTTCGCCTTGGAGGATGGTCACCCAAGGTCCGAGGCCAAATTTCCAGGACCGCTGAAGTGTTCCCTGACGGAGAGTGAACCTTCCTGCCTGGTGATTGTTGTGTGGTGTGCATTCACCCATTGTCATAGCGTCTGCTTGATCTTGCAATTGTACCATGCCCCAGGGCATCCTTGTCTGCAATGTATGCCACAGACCACGTTGGCCGAGTCACATGAGTACTCGCCATGTATATGGTGGGAGGTGTACATGGTGAGGACTTATATGACTCAGCCAACATGGTGTATCTCATATGCTGGAGGCAAGGATGCCCTGAAGCATGGTACATTGGTGAAGCCAAGCAGACACTATGACAATGGATGCATGGACAAGGCACAACACTCACCAGGCAGGATGTTCCCTCCCATTCGGCCTCGGACCTTTCGGTGACCATCCTCCAACGCGAACTTTGGGACAAGCAACAATGCAGAGTGGCTGAGCACAAGCTGATAGTAAAGTTCGCTACCCATTGAAATGGACTCAACTGGGACCTTGGGTTAATGTCACACTACAGGTGACCCCACTGCGTCTCACACACACACACTCTCATATGCACACACATACTCACATGCACCCTCTCACACATACCCCATCACACTCACACACACACATAACCAAACTTACATACACACTCTATCACATGCACCCACACCCACACACAAACATGCATACTCAATGTGTCGCTCCTACATGCGCACACATATAAGCTTATGGGGTGAATTTGTTTTTGCAGAATTACATTTTATTTTGCTCAAAAACTGCATGAATCCATGTAAAACTCTTTAAGACTACACAGAGAGTTAGTCAGTCTGACATAGCATTGGGATCCAGACAGCCTTCACACCTATTGTTTAAAAGGCTGAGCTAACTTTAGAATGTAATTTGAAAGAAGTTCTGAAATTTACATATCAAAGAACAGAAACAAGTATATCTCATTCTAAAAGATGAAAGTTTTAATCTAAGATTGTTTACTGTATCACATCTCCATGACACTGGATTTCTCTGTCTATAAATTCTGTTAAAAATCACACAACACCAGGTTGTAGCAACAGGTTTAATTGGAAATACTAGCTTTCGGAGTGCTATTCCTTCATTAGGTGGACCACCTAATGAAGGGAGCAACGCTCCGAAAGCTAGTGTTTCCAATTAAACCTGTTGCTATAACCTGGTGTTATGTGGATTTTAATTTTGTACACCCCGGTCCAATACCGGCATCTCCAAATCATATAAATTCAGTGAGTGTGATCTTAACCTCCATCACCACCTAATGAAGGAGCAGTGCTCTGAAAGCTAGTGCTCATACAGTGCATTTGTTTATGTATTTAAAGGTGAAACTGTATACCATCAATGGAATTGCAGGATTTCAGAATATTGGTGTAGGAAAATATTGTCATTAGTAATGATGAATCATGACATGTCCAACATATTATAATGTAAGATATTCCTTGCCATGGTAATAGATATAGCAAGCTATGTAATGTATTTAAATGTGATATAGGCTCATGCTGCTTCAAGATGTGCAAACACAACACCTGGCTCTCAGTAAAGTCTGAGAATTTCAATTTTTGTTCAATATAAATTGGTTATGTTCCCTTGAGTTAACAGACTTGTGAAGAAAAACACTCGAGTTTATTTTATTCTCCTTTATAATTTTGTTTAAAACTCACATTTATTTCCCAGATGTATGAAGAAACATGCAATTTAGAAGTGAGTACTGAAAATGATAATCATTATTTTCAATAACAATTTAATAATGATTATTTTTTCATTGTGTATTTTCCCTTTTAAAAATAACCTACTATTCATACATTAATTTGCATTGTTGCTTTAGTGCAGTTCCTTAGTTACGCTTTTATGTTAAAGTAATCATTCTGAAGAATGGAGACTGAAATCGTACCTGATTTTTAGGAATAATGAAACATTGCTGCTTGCATTGATTTTAGTATTGATAATGGTAACATGAACAGATGAGGGAGCTTTATCCATCATTGTATTGAAATATTGTTACATCCATTGTAATGTGAATTAAAATGACCACATTGATCCCTTTACAACTGAAATCTCCTGATAAATTTCAACTTTCTTTCTACCATATAATATATGCAAAACCTATGGTTTGTACATTTTGAGTGTTGAACATTTTCAGCTCGGAGTTAGTCACAGGCTAGACCTGTTCACTACCCATGTTATAAATCTGCAAAAGAGGTCTTGCATTTGTATTTCTTAACCATTTGTATTGTTAGCAAAGGCCAAGATTATAATGAGGATTACAAATTTATCATAAAAAGTGGGTCAACAACACAGATCATTTGTAAATAAGTAAATATTGTGGCAACAATTATATTGAGGAGATTGGAGTCTTGATTTGCTGGCATCATTCTACAGCCATTAGCGACTGCTGGTGGAATCTGAATTTGGTTTTGAAGCTCTGTGCTCAACAATCTACAACTAATTTAGCTGCAGAAACAACATCATGTTTATTAAGTGTTCAGAAAAAAATTAAGATGAACCTACTCATATAATCTTCCACATTTTCAAAAATCTGCCAATTTGTGTATTGTTTTGTTTTTAACAGCACACAAGTAGATTATGAAGAGACTAGAATTATGTTGAATTGAATTTCTCACTTCTGCACCTGTTCCTTATTGCTCTGAGGGTCTTTATATTTCACAAGCCTAAGTAATATTGACAGACCATTTTAACTTAGCTATTGTGAGGCATTCAGACTTTACTAAGTTGCAACAGTTGCACATTTGCCAGAAACAAAGAAACATAAAAATAGGCCTTTCAAGCCTGCACCACCATTCAGTATGATCATGGCTGATCATGCAATCTCAGTATCGCATTCCCACTTTCTCTCTTTCCCCCTTGATCCCTTTAGCTGCAAGGGCCACGCCCAGCTCCCTCTTGAATATATCTAATGAGCTGGCCCCAACAGCTTACTGTGGGAGATAATTCCACAGGTTCACAGCTTTCTGAGTGAAGAAATTCTTCAGTCCTGAATGGCTTACCCCTTACTCTCAGACTGTGACTCCAGTTCTGGACTTCCCCAACATCGGGAATGTTCTTCCCACATAGGGGGAACATTCTTCCCATATCTAACCTGTCCAATCCCATCAGCATTTTCTATGTTTCTATGAGATCTGCCCTCGTTCTTCAAAATTTCAGCAAATATAAGCCCAGTCAATCTAGTCTTTCCTCATGTCAGTCCTGCCATCCTGGGAACCTTCGCTGGACACCCTCAATAGAACGAATATCCTTCCTCAGACTAGGTGACCGAATCTGCACGCAAAACTCAATGTGTGGACTCATCAAGGCCCTGTATAACTGCACAAGACATCCTTACTCTGATACTCAAATCCTCTCACTGTGAAGGAGAGCAAGTCATTAACTTTCCTCACTGCCTGCTGCACCTGCATGTCAACCTTCAGCGGCTGTTCCACCATAACACCCAGGTCTCATTGCACCTCACCTTTCCTAAACTGCCACCATTCAGATAATAGCCTTCCCCTTCCTGTTTTTCCAACCAAAGTGGATAACTCCACATTTATCCACATTATATTGCATTTGCCAAATGTTGCCTACTCAGCCAGTTTGTCCAAGTCACCCTGCAGCCTCTTAGCATCCTCCTCACAGCACATACTGCCACCCAACTTAATGTCATCCACAAATTTGAAGATATTGCTTTCAATTCCTTTGTCCAAATCATTAATATATGTCATGAACAGCTGGGGTCCCAGCACCCCTGCAAGACCCCACTTGTCATTGCCTGCCACTCTGAAAAAGACCCGTTTATTCCAACTTTCTGCTTCCTGTCTGCCAACCAGTTCTCTATTTATTTCAATAATTACTTCTGATATCATGAGCTTTAATTTTCCGTACTAATCTCTTGTGAAACCTTGTCAAAAGCCTTTTGAAATTCCCAATACGCATCTACTGATTCACCCTTGTCCACTCTACTGGTCACATCCTCAAAAAGATTTGTCAAGCATGATTTCCTTTTAGTGAAACTATCCTGATGAGGACCGAGTCTGTCACCACTTTCAAAATCCTCAGTTATTATATCCTTAATAATTGACTCGCATTTTCCCCACTGCCAATATCAGCATAACCAGCCTACAATTCCCCATTCTCTCTCCCTCCTTTTTTAAAGAGTGGGGTTATATTAGCTACCTTCCAGTCCATTGGAACTCTTCCAGAGTCTGCAGAATGCTGGAAAATGATCACCAATGTTTCTGTTATTTTTAGGGCCACTTTCCTCAGCACTCTAGGATGTAAAGCATTAGGTCCTAGCCAGTTCCTTTTTCATGCAGAATGATATAGACATTCTGAATTTGATTAGCAGTTGCTTAAACCAAAACTCAACATTCTTATTGGGCTCTTGTTGAGATTGCATGTTGTGGTTTATGTAAACTGGTGAAACCAAGGTCAGGATTTTCTGTTTTGGATCAGGATCCCAACCTCAGGTTCAATGTCCTATGTCAGGACTAGACTGGCCCATTAGAGGCAGCCATCAGTCAATTTAAGTGGCAAGTGAGATTTCAAAACTGAAAGACCAAAACTGGGCATTCCATCAGTAGCCCTATCATCAGAGTTGTTCGGCACTCATGCTGGGAAATAAATAGAGGTAGTAGCTCACAATGGAGACACCCTCTACAGGTTAGGGATTAGAAAAGGTCACAGCTGTTGGAGCATGATAATGGAGGGACAACTACTCCACTGAACCAGCCACCTACTACATCAGCAACACAATCGAATATTTAAGGATTAAGTCTTGCCTGATTCCTCAAATCAGGAGACTGCCATGTTTATCTGATGTTTCTATATTTATGCAAGTACAGGAGCAAGGAAAGTAAGGAATAGAAAGAATGATAAGGAAGGTATGTGCAAAATGAGCTGTTAAGGGGACAAGTTAAGAAACTAAAGTTGGTCTAGAAGAACTGGAAATGACAATTGCAGCTTCATTGCCATTGCCAACAACTGTTCTTCAAAATGTTGCATCAATGGTTATGATCTGAAATTATTGATGGTTTCCCCATTGGTCTATTTAAATGTGAAGGTAGGATCTCACTGAATTTAAAGCATAGCCTGTCCATTACCAGGTCGCCTTACTACTTATCCTTTCTTCCATTTACAGGGACTGGATGGATGGTCCACCCACTCTTGGGCCTTTGAGTCAATTAAGCCACTAATGTACCTCATCCCACCCCCTGCACAAAGTTTCCAACACCGGCTGAGGCCCAAACCAAATGGGTCTCGTCAGCTGCTTTTATGGATAACAGAGATGCTACAGCACAGAGGCCTAACAGCCTATTGTGTGTGCATTAGCTCTTCGAATGATCAATTCACTTAGTTCCATTCTCCTACCTTCTTTCCGTGACATTGCACAATCATACTTTTTAGATAGCAGTCTAGTTCCATTTTATATGTTGAACTTGCCTCCATCACAATCTCTGGAGGGGCATTCTGCAACTTATTATACATTGCGTGAAAAAAATTTCTCATACACCTTTGCTTCTTTTATGAATTACATTGAGTGTGCACCCTTTCATTCTCAATCCCTCACTAGTGGGAGTAGTTTCTTCTCATTCTCTGTATAGATATCTCATGGTTTTGAATACAAACATTCAATCTCCTCTCAGCCATCTCTTCTTGGATCTCCTTATGTTCTCCAGCTACCTTGCCTCAGTCAAGCCAGTGGGAGCTTCCTTTCGCATTCCCTTGTGCCTATCAGAGACACCACTCCATCAAGTCTTCTCTCTCCTCCTCAACGAATCAAAGCCAGGCTTTATCAACCCACCCCAACCCCTGGCTGGGTTTTGCCAGACCTGTCTCGTTGATATCCCACACTTAGCTGGAAACTAGCCTCCCTTATCTTTTCTTCTTTCAGGACTTCCTCTAGTTACAGGAGTGGCCATTGCTTGAACTTGGTGTTCCTGGGACTACAGGGTAGCCATGAACTGTCCAAGGTACAGTCTCCTTCCTGGATGGAAGGTCTCATTTTTCTGCTAAACATTACAGAGTTGTAGAAGACTAGTATTAGCAGGGATGTATCCACTGCCTTTGGGTGGCAAGACAATAAAACCTGCCATTATTGAATGCAATGTACTGGGAAGTGCTGAACTGGAAGGTGAGATACTCGTTGTAAAGTTTCATTGAGTTCATAATAATACCTATCAGCACCTCATCTTTCAACATTACAATTACCTGTATATTTTTACATTGAAGTTTAAAGATAACTTATTTTGTGTCAGCCAGGTATAGGATTTTTTTTTTGGATACCAAATTAAGATTTTAATGCAAGAGAAGTGTGAGAAAATCTTGCCTGCCAATCCCACTTGAGCTGACAACACAGAAAATACTGACAGGTCTTTTTTCTCTGACAATCAACCCTAAGCTAACCTGCCTGTGGACCCACCATAGTTACATGGAGATTATTCTCCCTGGATACAGCACTTCAGCTAATGTGGAATTAGCCTTGGATAACTAATCCTGTTAGCGTGATTCAGTGTTAAATGGATCTTGATTAAATGAGGCTTTATATTGTCACAGCAGGCAATGATAAGATGTTGAGTCTGCATCAGAAAGTGACAGGAAATTATTTCCCAAACTACTGAGCACTTCTAAAATCTATTTTATATATATAATATATATAAAGAGTTAAAATTAATATTTAATGACTGCATTTGGATTAATAAAAATTCAAAGATTATTAATTGATTATGTATGGACAGGGTAGTATCAAACAGTGGGTAAAACATTAACAGATAAGATTAATTTTTGATTGAAGACTACTGCTATTTAATGCATTATTTGAGTAAACTCCCACAAGAAAATTTTAAGTATTAATTTTCTTAAAAGATGCACAGATTATCTAAGAAGTTATTTTATGCATTTGAATTATCTTTAATTCATCTTCATCTGTGTTTTTTCTTTCTTCAGGCTACATGCGTATTGGCAAACTTTACAATGAGTCAAACAGTCTAGGTCAGTTTACATTTCAGTCTTGCTTTTCACTGCCAAAAGGACCAAGTAGTAGTTACTTGAGGATCATACTTAATTTTAGGAGAAATGAGGACAGCAGATGGTGGAGATCAGAGTCGAAAAGTGTGGCGCTGGAAAAACACAGCAAGTCAGGCAGCATCTGAGGAACGGGAGAGTTGATGTTTCGCGCATAAGCCCTTCATCAGGAATGTTGGGTTGGGGCTTGTGGGGGGGAGCGGTGATGAGTGGGGGGGAAGGGCACTTAGAGATAAATAGGAGAGTAGGGATGGGGCTGGGGGCAAGGTAGCTGGGAAAGCAATAGGTAAATGGAGGTGGGAGGTGAAGGTGATAGGTCGGAGGAGAGGGTGGAATGAATAGATGGGAAGGAAACTGGACAGGTTGGGCAGTTCAAGAGGGCAGTGTTGAGTTGAAGGTTGGATCTGGGATAAGGTGGGGGGAAGGATGATAAGGATCTGATGAAATTGACGTTGATGCCATGTGGTGGAAGGATCCTAAGGCGGAAGATGAGGCGTTCTTCCTCCAGACGTTGGGTGGCTTGGATTTGTTGGTGGAAGAGGCCCAAGACTTGCATGTCCTTGGCGGAGTGGGAGGGGAGTTGATGTGGTCAGCCACAGGATGGTGGGGTTGTTTGGTATATGTGTCCCAGAGATGTTCTCTGAAACGTTTCGCGAGTTGATGTCCTGTCTCCCTAGTGTAGTTAAAAATCACACAACACCAGGTTATATTTTACAGGTTTATTTGGAAGCACTAGCTTTTCGAGCGCCATAGAGTAGGACCATAAGACAGAATTTATAGCAAAATATTACAGTGTCATGCAAGTAAAATAATGTATTTAACAAACCTCGACTGTTGTTAAGTCTCCCTTATATAGAGAAGACCACATCGACAGTAACAGACACAGTAGATCGGCACCGCCCTGTTGAACTGTCCTACCTGTCCATTTTCCTTCCCAGCTATCTGTTCCACCCTCTCCTCCGATCTATCACCATTACCTTCCACATGCATCTACCTATCACCTTCCCAGCTATCTTTCCCCCAGCCCCATCCCCATCCCCTTATTTTCTCTCAGCTCATTTCCACCTCCACACTATCCACCCCACATTCCTAATGAAGGGCTTATGCCCGAAACATCGACTATCCTGCTCCTCAGATGCTGCCTGACCTGTTTTCCGGTGCCACATGATTTGACTCATATTTAATTTTGCTTGATTATCTCAGTAGGTGTGCAAAAATATCAATGGTTCATGCCATTTATTTCGATCAGTTTTTAAATATAATTATATTTACAATGCCACAGCGCTATTCATTTCCAGATTTTGTAATAATAACAGCTCATTTTACCAAATTCCATTGGTGTCTGAATTCAGTCCAATTCACTGCCTCTGGAGAGATTGCCATTGAAGTTTTCACAATAGATATAGCTGAGAAAGGCCATTTGTCCAAAATGAACAAAGCCATCAAGAAAAAGAAATTGCTATCCCGTTGCTGTATCCAACTGCTTCTTATACTGTTCCGGAGATTTTGCTTCCATTGTCCTATACAGGCATCTATTCCACGTTGATCTTTTTTGGAAGATTTTTTTACATCAGTTTTAAATTGCCTTTCACTCATTCGAATTATCACTGTTCCAATCGTTATAATATGAAAAATCTTAGGTGCTGAGAGGGAAGCCAGCAGGACATGTGGACCGGACGGTTAACCCTGAAGTTACAGGGAAAAGCTCAGTCTATGTTAAGTGTCTTGCCTCATTAACTTTCCATTTGCCAGCTACCCACCCAACGTGAGTGTCAACAGCTAACCTGCTTTGGGCCTGAAGTCTGTGTGGTGGAAAATATGGCAGTCAGGCAAGCTGTGGTGTAGGCTTTCCGGAGGGTGGAGAGGAACAGGGCGATGAAGATAGCAGGGCTTAAACTCTCTCTAGTGGGGTCTGAATGAGCTCCTTCTGAAAATACAAAGTCATGTTTAATATTGACCAATGGATATAGTCACCGTTTTTTTACAGTGTTACTTTAAAATTAATTTTAGTTCCTAATTGCATCTTAGGAGCCTGATTTGCTTTTATTCACAAAGTTTTTGGTTGCCTGAATAACCTCAGCAGATACCTTGTATTCAGAAGGCTGCTGGACAAGGAACACACAGCGAGCACATTGTTTGGATTTTAACTCACATTCTGACCAGGATCTGCTTGACAGTCTAAATACCTTCTTTAAGCTTTCAGTCAGCTCCTTCATTTGAAATTTCTCCCAGCAACATCAAAACTCACTTTTCTGATGCTGAGCTTCAGATTTGTGAATCTCTCACTGTTGAATGTCTCCTTTGTGTCCCAGTGGCAATTGAAGGATAAAACATTCTGCAGTTTAAAAGCATAACATTCTCTGACATATCCCCCAATGTATTGACCACATTGTAGAATTATGGCTGGAATTTTCCCTTCTCTGGACTGCTATGGGCAAAGGCAACATAGTAGGGAGAATACAGCAAGAATCAAAAAATAAGAATTACTATGTTGAGAAAAAGTTTTGTGATTTTCCTTAAGTTTTAAATGACGACTTCGGAATCTCACTATTGAGCACCAACAACTTCAATTCATGCAATTGTCTTCATTAATGGAAACTCACCTTATTTCACACCATTTCCAAGTCTCCTTTCATTCAGTGAGAAACTAGATGTTGCAAATTCCTGACTTGAAAATCTGAGCAGTAACCTGACTGCATTTCACCACTTGCTTGAGCATAAGGTCCCTGCCTGCTTCATGGACACTATGCTCTACCAGCCTTCATTCAAGCAGGGTGACACTGCTAAAACACCAACCTCATAATATCACTTTCAATACTTTAGTTTGGAGCTCAGAGACAGCTATGATGTGTGTTTCTGCCAGATTGCTTTGTGTGCAACACATGCACACATGTCATCCATCAAGACAGGAAGCATCTCATGGCTTTTGGCTTGCTTTCCTAACTTACAGCATTCTTACCTGGATGCTGCCAGCCTCTGTAACTTACGTTTGCTTTTTAGTACAAAGGGCTGGCACACAGTTTGTCATGATGGGAGTACACAATGTCACATCACACCAGCAGCACAGTAACCGTGCTTCATGGTGCCATGTCTAAATGGCAAGTCTGAAAGTCAAACTGGAGCAGACCTTAGTGGGCTCAAGGAGTCAGTAAGTAAATATCATCACACTCAGTCAAAGTCTATGTTCAATTCCAGTCTGACCATGCAGGAACATTGTGCCGAGTACACAGCTGGAGGATGCCCTGGCCATGCAAGTGGTGATTTTTGCGCCATGAATTTGCAACATCCAGTTACTCGCAGAATGAGAGGAGACATGAGTTTTTTGTATTAGAAGCACATTCCATTGATAGGACTGGCAGATAATGCTACACAGCTGCTACATCCAGGTACTGAACTGTAAGGATACAAGGACACGTTCCGTGATATACAAGGGTGTAGGAGGAGGTATTATTTAACACCCACTTTTTTTCTGGACTTGGATCGACTCTTATTTACTGTTTTGCCTTGGATCTCTCGCTCATTGAGTTAGACTGATAATTTTCTTTTATCTGTAAAGCTGTTTAAAACATTTCTGAAATCTTTATATGACACACCACATACAGAGTCTATTTGGTATGTCACTCTCCTAAAAATAGTAAAATGTTGCTTATTATCCTTATGAATCTATGGATGCCTATGATGATGCAGATGATTTTCAGGGTAATATCTAATAATTAATTTCATTATATTTCAAAATTGATATGAAACTGATGAGCCAGGACTTGTTTGGCTTTGCTTCATCACCCTTTACAGCTAATTTATTTCTGGCTGAAGTTCCTAGTATATATCAAATCCTTCAAACTGACTATTAGTGTATCCTAGTTATCCCTATCCTTTAGACCTTCTGTGACTGATGGGCACCACAGGAGTTGAGGTGCACCATTACCCATAAAAGGATATTTTAAGCTGAACTTTGGAAATTTCCTTTGGAAATTTGATTTTTGTGAGTGTCCCTTAGGAAGCAAAGTATTTATTTTAAATCATATTATCCTTGAATAAAGACCATGTTGTCCAGAAATTAGAGCTGACAACCACTGTGACATCATCTACTCTCTACTACCCCCACCCTCTGACAGCATTTTACTGACTTTATAACAGGCCTTGCTATGTGCAGAGACTACCAGCTATGTCGAGGTGGCCTCATAGAGGGAGTGGGGACAGCCTTCTTTTTTAATGACTTCCTGAAACACAGAGGGAAATCCAATTACAATAGCCACTGACTACAGTTCACCCTCTGATCGCTCTCCCTGGTTTACCTGCTCTTCAAGGGTGCTTCATTATGGAAGGGATTTCTTCTCTCTCAGACATGGTCACCTTGACCAATGGTGCTGCCAGGAAGTTGAGGAATCAGCCATTTTTTAGGTCTAGAATCACTGACAGAGGTAGCATGCATTCTGAACTGGTCAGCAGTTCCAGTGGTGCCCTCTTCATTGGATACTAATAGAAAAGTCCCATCCTGGGCTCTGCCATCTACTTGCATGGACTCAGGACCCACTTTCAAGCCCATCAGTGGGGCTCTCTAGAATCCAGCTCCTTTTTACAATGAGGGATGTAAGTGTTAGCATTGTTCCACACTAGAAATCAATCTAAATCATCACAAATATCACAGCATGAGGCCTGGAACACACTGTTTCTGGTGTGTTAGCAGTTGCATCAGCTGGCTCTATAACTTATTTGGGCTGGTGGAACTGACAACAATTGTGCATGAAAATAATTTGGTGAAACAGCAGGGTGACTTTGACTGTCTTTTTCTGCCAAATGTCTGATTTATGTCAAGTGTATATGACAGAGCCAGGCCATTTGGCCCAACCAGTGTATGTCAGTATCTACTCTCCACATATGTGGACTTCATGTAATCATATCATTACATCTTTCTACTCCGTTCACCTGCATGACCTTAAGTAGCTCTCCCTCAAAGACATTTACATTATTGACTTCAACTACTCCTTCAAATACTCCCAAACTATCCCCCAATCCATTTGCAATCTCTATCTTCAATTTACTTAAAGACTCAAACTTTTACAGCCCTCTGGGACAGAGAATCCCAAACATTCACTATCCACTGAATGAAAACATTCATCATCTTAGTCCTAAATGCTAGCCTTTTGTTCTGAGCCGAGTCTCTGTGGTGCCGCAAACTTGGCTCTTGCTAGGATTCTCAAATTAGCCATTTCTGTAACTGCGATCCAAAACTGAAAACAGATTAATTTGTGAGATAGACTTAGACAGCTCCTGCACTACCTGTCTGATGTATCTAAACTGTCTGGTGGTCACCCATTTCGTCACTGGCTGCATGGTCTTAATCTGTGGTGTGCCCATTCTGTTAATCTTACAATTCATGTGGTTCTCAGCTTCATTGATGACTCCAACCTCTGCTCAAGTTCAAAAATCCAGAGTTAATGTTTTTGCATTCAATGGTACTGCATCTGTGATCAATCATGCCACAGAGAGCCACCTATGGTTCCCCATGGGACACAGGAAGGACATTCCACACAGCTATGCTGTCCTTCCATGCCTTAAGACTCTTTTCAAGCTGTAAAGTTGAACATAAAAAACCCATCAATGAATCTAGCTGTTTGCAAACATGCTTACTTTAGATAGTCACCAGCCAGTCAGCTTACAATTTTGTTGTGAGGTCACTGTTTGTTTACAAAACCAGCATGCATTAACTCTTCTTCTGTTGGATGTAAGTTCCTCCAAACCCTTCAACATCTGTAACACTCACCATTCCAACAAGCAGGCAAACTTCTAACAGTTCTCAGAATACAATTAATAATCATCTTGGATAAGCTAGATCATGAAAGAGAACTCTGGACACTAATTGGACGTTCTATTAGTGATGTTGTACTTCAGGACTACAATATATACTGACGGCTAGATGTGGGATCCTTAAGAATATTTGTATTTTACTTCCTGACAATTATGATTCTTTTGATGTGTTAGAGAATTGTAATGTGTTTAGATGTGACAAAAGCCTCAAAACATATTAGTGATTAAGATATGAAGATACAAATTCCAAATACCCCTATTGAGAGACAATTTCCATAATTAATTCTTGAATATGCTACCATGTGTTCCACCTGTGTTACAAGCAGGCTATGTCTGTTGTACACTAAATGCTTCATCAGTTTACAGGGACTGGCATGGATAATTTTACAGGATAAACAATAGGTGGTCATCTCCACTGTGAGTGAAACAGCAAAATTATTCCAATGTTAAACAGTGTTTGCCAAATTGGAAACTTATAATTTATTATGCTAAAAAAGGTGCATTGGACTGTAGGAATTACAAGTCAATATTTTATCATAAATTGCATTTTTTGTGATATTATCCAGATTTGCATCATTAACATTGTGAAAAACATTAGGATGCTAGTTAGTTCATAAAAATATGCTTTACAATTTGTAAATACATTTATATCTCCATATGAACTATGACTCCTTACCATTTTGTAGTTGTTAAGGTTCAACTCTTAACTTTATTTTCACAATATTCAATCATTTTGGAAAATAATATGCAAATCAGCCAGCAAGATCAGAAGATTCATTGATGCACCATGTTTCTTGTCCTTAAACTTCATGTTATTTTTAAGAATTTGCTGGATGTGCACGTATTGTCTATTAAACTTATTGCATCAATTTCAGTTCAGGCATTAAGAACATGAGTACAACATCACAAGTACAGCATGAAAATTGTTAGTGTAATGTCAATCAACTTTCCAAGTCATGAAAAGGGAACAATTTAAATGGTTCAATTTCATTCCTGCATGTAGTCAGTTGTTTTTGGAGACGTTATTAGTCTAAAACACTTCTTTCCATGTCTACCATTGCATCTCTACTGATCTATCTCTTAACCTAACTTCCCAGTTCAATTTAGCTAACTCTGTGTTCATGCCCTAATAACTGCCCTTGTTAAAGTTTAAAATGCTTGTATTACTTTGCTCTTCTCTCCCTCAAAACTCAATCACATTATGACTACATAATCATTTGCCTATTTTCTACAAACTCAGAATTTGATTCATAGGGCTGAATGTTATTCTTGATATTTTTACACTATTGCAAAGTACATACTGTTGAGTGATGTACCTTAATATTCATTCCCTGTGCTCCAACATTTCAAGCAATTTTCAGTGAATTATGTTTGAGTGCTTCAGATGAATGTTTGTCCATTGTGCCATTATTTTCAAACTGTGTATTGGAATTAATGATTTGGAAAGATGTAAGATCTCTGTTTTTTTGAAGAAAAGTCTTGTCCTATCTTAGCAGGGAATGTTCCTTCTCTTGTTTTGCTGTAGAGGCTGACACTAAACGATAACTAAAATGATCTCTCACTTCATAAGCCGAATTTTATTGTCTCCTGACATTGGCAGGTGGGAGGGGTTGAAATTTGACATAGTGCCATGGGGCATATTACCTGCTCACCCCAACTCAATTTCAAAAATGGCAAGTGAAGCTTTGAACATCCCTCCTGCCTTCGACCGAATGAAACTCTTAAATAATGACCTCTTCCTGCCCTGTTCCTGTGGCTGGAGAAGAGAGCCTGCCAGGTAGTGGAAACCCTCTGAAAATTGTAAAATCTTGTCTCAGCAATTTAAGGCACCTTCAATATGATTGAAGTAATGCTGATGGCAAATGATTGTTTGCAAGTAGGTTAATTTCACTATTTTTGTTTTAAACTAGCACCGTAGCAAAAAGACAGGACTCATACTATTCTCCACTAATTGTCACATCATATGAAAGACTATGACATCCTTTCAATGACCAATATTGTTACATGCTGAGTATATATTTTAAGTTCATTAAAGTATTTGTTAAACAAGAATAACTAATATAGTGGTTTAGAATGACTTACATGCATTTTTAATGAGGGAACAAAAGGTTGAAGAGGATGATATTTACTTTCATTTTGATTTTCTGCATTAGTAATTTGTACGTTAGCTCATATTGGTTTAACAAATGCACATTCTGCCTGAGAGCAGCAGTGAAATCCCAACAGAACACAAGGCAGCAACTGGTTATGGCATATCTTCATCCAACAAGACCTATGAACATATATAGAAAACTTCCGATGTACCAACTTCTCATGGTGATGATGTGAATAGTTGACATGAACAGAAAGGTGACAGATACATCAGTTTCAGTCAGAGGGATATGAGAGCTTTTAATGGACAACCAGTGTCACACTTTATTATCCATGTTATTATTAATCTGACAACAGTGTCAGATTAATAAAAGTGGGATTAACAATATGTGGCAGCAGTTCTCCACTAAACAATATACAGAATAATGCGCTTGATTGTATTAACTTTAATAAACTGCTAACCTTGTTAAAATGACAGCTTCATTTCTGACAAAACTGTTTTTTGTAGATCGGGACATATAAATCTATTTGGGGTATAAAATAACCTAATTTGCTTGGCCCCAAAAGTATATGTTTATGTGCATTTGTGGAGGTGGTGTCATAGTGATACAGTTGCTGGACGTGTAATCTAAACCCCTCGGTTAATGCTCTGGGGTTTATTGATTCAAATTGTACCGCAGCAGATGTTAAAATGTGGATCCAATTATTAAAAAATCTAGTCTAATGGTGACCAGGCAACCAATATCAATTGTCATGAAAACCCATCTGATTCATTAATATCCAACTGAGGAGTAAATCTACTGTTGTTATCTGGCCTACATGTGGGCCCAGACCCACAACAATGTATTTGATTCTTAACTATTTTCTGGGCAAATAGAGGGATGGGCAATAAATTCTGGTATTGCCAGTGGCACCCAAATCCCATAAATGAATTTAGGAAAAATGTTTGGTGTATATATTGAATTTCCCATTCAGCCACAGCTTGCTATATCAGTAGTCAACCTCAACGTTTCAATGAACAAACGGAAGTTTTGTTCATTGATGCAAGGGATGAAGCAGGTAATATAGGGTGTTTTGCAAAGATGAGCTGCTGTTTAGGACATGCTCACATTGAGCAGATGCCACGCCAGCAGTTCACTTGTTCACTCAGTGCATAAGACTACCCTTGTTGTCTGGAGGGATTTCTTTCAAGGCATCAATATATGGCAAACAGGTTGAAATCTACAGTAATAAGGTTTACTTTAAATAGTTCCACAAAAATTCTATTCGGATAAAATTTTCTATTTCCTGCAATATATTATTTTTGACTAAATTAAACATTATCCCTATTTTTTTGTTTGGTTCTGGGAATGGGCCCATATTTGATAATACTTTTGGAATAATTTGAATCATGTCAATAAAATATGACCAAATAAGAGGTGCATCTTCATTTCAGTCATTTAAGTTAGATATCACTTTGAAAGCAGCACAATTCTGAGATGATTTCTAATATACTTGAGCTTTGACTGGCAAGAGTGTTCAACTGTTCCATGGAGCCCTAATCCACTTACACCATTGAGAAACTGAATCATCATAGATTATGTTAAATTGCTTCTCAAGCACCTTTACCAGATTGCTTCAATTATTGTTATTTTGTAGAGTGCGCAGTAAAACATTATGACATTATCCATTTTGATTTGGAGCAGCAGTTGTTCATCATAAAAACACGGCACTGGACAGAAAGCAGTTCAAAATATTTCCTTAGGCTGTTAAGTATTATGTGAATCCTCCCTCTATGGTTACTGGTTGTGGCCTGCCTGAAGAAGAAAATACAGGACTCAACAAAGTAACATTTCCGTGTAGATTGTAGATCGCATAATCAGGTGTTGGGATTATTACCTGTAGGTATAGTTGAAAATTACATTTTTAATGATTATCTGTGTTTTATTAGTTATCAATGTTGCAGTTTATGGAGCTTTTGTTAAACATATATTTCCCCATGAAAATAGAATTTATATTTGAACATCTCATTTTCACTGTGCTTGCAAGAATCCATTGATATGCATTATAAAAGTTTTGATTATGTGTGTTTCAGGAATAATTTTAATTTGAAGAATATAGTTATCTTCAATATTGATACATTTAGATATATCATTGCAACTCTATCAGTTCAAACCTAATTTTTCTTTCAATAAAATAATTACTTCAAAGTTGGTACAAAAAAAATCAGTAATTTATCAATCGCTATCTACTCACAGCCATGAGCAGACACTTCAACTTTTTATGCAAGCTATGTAATAACAATGTTTATATCAGTTTGAGTCATAGCATGAAATAAGATTGAGATGAAGAATACATCCTCCAAGAAAGTCGAGCTTTGCCGGTGATGAAATAGTTAACAAGTGACAGTTTTGACAAAATACCGCCTGAAAACAAAAGTCATGGTTTCAGAGGTGGCAAATGCATTTTAGGTTGTTGCCATCATAAAATAATTACTTGAGACTATTTGTGAAGGACATTTGTTTCATAATTTATTTTCCCAGTTGATTAAATTACGTTACTTGATATTCCACAATCTATTTCCACACATAATTGCTTATTAAAACAATAATGTGAAGTGTCTCCCTCAGGATAAACGAGAATAAATCATGAAATCCAAATGCATAAAATATAATATACACATTTCCAGTAACTTCTTCAGGAAATAAAATGCAGTTTAAAAGATAGAAATAGATTGTAAATTCAGCCAAGTCGTAAATATTTCAAACAGAAGTCTGCTATATCCAGTGCTGTATGTGGCTTCCAGCAGTTTATTATTCATATTTTCAGAGTTGTTATATTTTAGACTAATCTAAACAACAAAAAAAACACATTTTTCATTAATTGAGTTCGGTTCTGAGTAAATGAAAATGTTTACATCTAAGTTATATGCTTATATTAAGCTTTATCAAATTGTCTCTCATTTGACCTATTAATGTAAATGGAAATGTATAATTTGGTAGCTGCCTATTAGCATTAAAATCTTTGTATATGTCAAAATTGCAGGGTTTGTTTTATGTTGCAATTTCTGATAATCCCAAAACAAAATAATTCCAAAATGTTTTGAATGGGAATAATAAGTGATTTTTTTTTCCTGTTTTTAGTGATACATAAACCATGGTATTGTTCATGCAGCATCCGAGGAGCAGGAAAATCGACTTTTCGGGTAGGAGCCCTGCTCCTCGGATGCTGCCTGACCTGCTGTGATTCGCCATGGTATAGTTCATGATGAGCCATTAACGGTGATGAGCCTTGTGCTGTGCTTAAATCACCACAAGTTACCTTTAATTCAGCTACTTATTAAGAACTCTTGCAGGCAATCAAGTACTGAAACAATGATTTCAACTTTATTACATGTAGCAACCTCAAGTAAGCAAGTTAAGCCTCACAACCCAACTTGGCTATCATCTGATTAATGGTGGAACATTGGCCAAAAACCTACTAACAGTGGTCTGCCTCTCGCTGTGTCCAAGATTTGATCCTTTGTCCAGAATTCTACTGTCCAATTCTTATAAGATTTCGTGCTTTGGTCTACATTGATGATTTTTTTTAAAAGTCCTTTCATTCACATTACTGCAAGTCTACAGCTAGCCTTAATATCAGAAGTAGCTTTGTTATTCCTTGTTACATTTGGCTTTAACTGTCTGATTGAAGACAGCTTTCCTGCAGTTAACTCCTTAAATTCTTCTCAGGGCAATCCTTCTCCTTTCTGGCAATAAAGCCTTTAGTTTATCAAGCCTGTGTCAAATCAGTTTTGTTCATATAGCCTCCACTTTTCCTTTTGCCAGACATGGCTAATTGCTTTCAATTGCCTGTATAAATTTATCTTTGTCCTTTAATAGTTTATTCCTTGCACAGTGATTGCTGCTTCTTTTTGTTTATCCTTTGCTGATTCCTTCAATCAAAGAGCAGTTATTAAAATTCTGAAGTCTATAATAGCACACTTTTTGGGTTTGCAAATTGTGGGCACCTTATCCCTCTTTCCAAGGAATAGTACCGTTGTGCAATTTATATTAATGTGGATATATGACTGGAAAATCAAAATAATTCAGCACTTCTGGCAAACAAATCCATATTTCGTACACACACAAAGGATTTCTTTATTCAATAAATTTGATCTGTTTATTCCATTGTGTTTTGTGTAAGATTTTACTTCTATAAGTAATATTCAATAGTCAATAGGTATGTATCTTTAGTTTTTCCTGCCCTGATTTTTCTTTGCTTATTTGTTTAAAAACTACATATGTCTAATATCTTGCAGTTCTAATGTACGACCATTGACCTGAAATGTTAACTCAGGTTTTCTGTCCATAGATGCTACCTGACCTGCTGAGTATTTTCTCTTTTTATTTCGGATTTCAAACTTCCACAGTAACTTGTGTTTGTTAAACGTAGCATTCTGTCTTTATACCCCATAATGAACATGCTAGGTTTTCATTAAATCATATTCTATGCTTTTGTGTTACAGCAAAAATTAAATGCATATCAAAGTGATGCATGGCAAAAAGCTGTCTTTGAAGAGAGAAAAATAAGGTATGGTTTACAGACTATAAATATTGTTTTACTTTCATAAATTGCTTGTGTGATTTTCTCAGCATGCATTTATTTAACAGCAAACTTCGAAAGTAACGTGGTTCGTTTGAGATTTTTACCATTCTAAAAATACAAGCATTAACTAAAAAATAATTCAAAGTGGATGTAATTAATTAGTAAACAAATTCAATTTTTCTCAGTCACAATATCAAGAAGAGTGTCTATTTGTTGGTTGGGTGAACAGTATAATCAACACAGAATGAAAGTCAAAGAATTACTGTGAATAAATTACTGCATGTATTGTGATGTGTTTTAATTTTAATGATAATATAAAAATGAACTTTTATTCAAGTATTTTTGTCTGTTGTGTTATGATACCATACAAAATCATGAAACGTCTACTCTTAAAGCAAATGTGATACTGAGAACATATTTTAAATGGGTGTCCATCAATAACCATGGGATTTGCTTATAATTATTTACCATATGGTTTCAGATGTGTAATTTTTCACAAACAATGCTGAGTATTGTAATCTCATTAGCCAGTTGTTTAGTAAGTTACACAACTTATTTTAATGCTAAATTTCTAGACTAAATTTGAATTATGAAATGATGGCTGAGGAGGGAAAGGGATATGGTCTTATTTTTGGATTAATATTGTCGAGAAATTGGGTACATGAGTATGGACTTGGCTATTTTCCTCCTAATTATCATTTCGAAGCTACTTATTAATTTTGTAATACGTCAGCATTTGCAATGTATTTTGTTGATATCTTCATGCAGTCAGAGCTTGTAAAGGTGTCATTTAACTCCATAGAGAAACTTAATGAAATGTTCTTAATAAATAAGGGACAAAGTGCTGTATATATTTTGCACATTATTTCTATTATATTAGTTGTTTTAGTATCACGACATACAAATTGAAATTAGGAGAAGCAATCATTCCTCAGACAAGAAGGTAGTGTCAGGGTTAATGCTGAGACTTTTTAAAAAGTTTAAAAGTACGAAACAAAAATGGATAACTGATACAATTCTCAAGATTATAATTCAATCAAAATTTTCTGATGTCCTAATTCACGAAAATATAATTGACAATTTTATGAGTTTATATGGAACCCCCAAAATTGGGTTTCTGCAGCTACACAATATAGACAGTAGCTATATATTCCCTATAAAAAATTGAATTTGTAACACATACTGTTACAACTATACGGCTCTGCCAACTTTTGCTTTGTGGTAAACTTAATGGCTATGCTGGAGTATGGTTCACAAAATGTGCTGAATGCAATGAATGAACAAAATAACAACATCCCAAGTAGAGGTTTATTATAAGTCTATGCTCACAACAATTTGTTTGATTCACTTCTTGCATTTTCTTGTTTTATATCACGTGTTGTTTGTACATTTCAATGTATCAGCTGAAGTCACCATATTTCACCTTAAAAACACATTTCATAATGAAGGAGTTAAGGTTAATAATGTGGTAAGAGGTCATGCTAGACCTGATGAACCAAGTGGCCATTTTCTCCCTATGCTAAGTTGTTATGCTTATAAGATAATATTCAATGAAATGAATAACTTTGCCTCTATGTAGTTTCCTGCTAACATATGCAAAAATGAATGAAGTTCAGGGAGCATGAGAGAGATAATGGTTTTGTATGTCTCAAGGACGTGTCAGTGTGGCATGTCCATGACATTCTCACTGTATTACAGCATGTGAAGGGTATGGAGAGTTCAGATTCCATCTCACGCCAGATCACTTGAGCCATGACACTCTACTGTGGAACTAACAACTTAATTTTAGCCAAGACACTTATGTGCCTAAAGAATGTAATATTTTCATTGTAGTTCATGGCAATAAATAGGCTTTAAGAGTACATTAAAGGTTTAATTGTCCTTAATTTGGGGTCTGAATAGAAGCTTGCTTATTTTTATAAGTTGGTAACTACTTGAGATTTAAAAGCTTTGAATAGATTTTATAAATGGTAATTTTCCAGTATCAAGTGCATAGGAGTGAGGATTGGATTAGACCATTAAAGTTTGTTTCTTTTCATATCTTCATTGCTCCTGGGGTATGCTCATGATGGATAATGGGTGAGGAGCTATCAATGTGGCATGGAGGATATGAGGTACTGTGGATAGGTGTGGTTAAGTGTTGGCATTTAGTTGATGTGGTAGGTGTGCAAAATTGTGGTGGGAGGTGAGTGGTGGAGTTATGAAGGCTAGAAAGCTGAGTACCTTCCAAAACAGCATGAGAAATTCCCAGCAAATTGAAGAAGGCCTTCCAACCAACATGCACACTCCCCATGTCAACCTACACCATGTGTCAGGGATTGGGAGACCTGATGCAACCCTGCAACTTGGGCTGAAGACTGCACAATTCAGGACATGTTGTGTTCAGTGAATCAAGAAGATTCCCATTTGAGTTCCCCACTTTGATTGCGAAAAGCCAGCCCTTGAGTGTAAATTTGTCCTTGAAAACAAAATCCAATGCCAACCATTTCTTTCTATTTGTCTCCAGAAGTTGTCTAAGGATTAAGAATCACATATTAGTTTGAAACTGGTATAAGAAAATAAAGTAAATTTTACCCATTGCAATGCACAATAATTTTTAGAACCATAAAATTCCTAGAGTGTAAAAGCAGACCATACCAACCCTCCAAAGAGCATCCCATCCAGACTGCATTTTCTTATGGCTAACCATCTAGTCTGCACATCCCTAGACACTATGGCAATTTAGCATGGCCAATCCACCTAACCTGCACATCTTAGGGCTGTGGGAGGAAACCAGACGTAACCTACACAGACACGAAGAGAATGCGGAAACTCCACACAGACAGTTGCCAGAGGGTGGAATAGAACCCGAGTCCCTGGTATTGTGAGACAGCAGTGCTAACCACTGAGTCACCCATAACAATAGACAAGGAGTAATGTTATAAATTTGAACTGTTCATATTTGGAAATTCATTTCAAGTTCACCTCTCAGTTATATTATTATTATTGATGTCAGCTACAGGGTTTCAAACCCTCTCCCTCTTGTTGAAATTCTCCCTTATGTATTTTTTCTTACACATTTGCTAACATAAGATTTATGTATGCCAACAACTAAGGCAACTATATCTTGCTGTCAGTCTAACAATTAAAAATTCACATATTTGTAAAAATAGCTGCCACATGTTGCCTGAATCTGGTAAAATGTTTGCATTTAATAACATTCTTAAAGTTTGAACTCTTTGACCTGCTACTCAAGTGGAGTTTATTCTCAGTGCTCAGTTGTGCGTCTTGGACAGCTTCCACTTCCAAAGTTCCAGTTTCAAATATTCAGTCCTTCCACACCCCATGTCTCACTTAGTGTTAATCATACACTATTTCCTCAAGGTGATTTCTTTCTAGTTCATTTATCCTTAGCGCTCCCATATGCCAGCCTACCCACCTCCTCCCACGGTGCCACATTCAGCCTTCATTGGTCCCAGTTTTTTGTGTACTGTGTTAATGTGCCCTTGAGTTCCTCAAAGCCAGCATTCCCTGAAACACTTCCACATAATCACTGCCCAGACAAACAATTCATCTCTCCCTTATGCGTGCATTCTGTCCTAACTTTCAGCTTCTTATTCTGCCTCTCCTGATCTCCCTTTTGTTGACACCTCTCTCAGTGGTTTGGTATCTCTCTGATTGGTTTTCTTTTACTATCATTTCCAATCCAGTCTATTTTACTTTCTGCTTACCATGAAATGTAGATACTCTGTTCATCAGTAAGGAAGTGCCATACCAGGACCTTAGGAATGTATGAAACAAAGGAAAGAAAGAGAGTAGATGAAAGGTGGGAGAAAAGCTAGAGTTTTCGCAACAACATGGCAACAATAATGAAGAAAGACAACATTCACATAAGAGAAACTAGAGCATCAAAGCAAAGGCAGAGATTATAAGGTAAATTTTATTAATATGACCCTTTGTGCCAGATTAACTTTAATGAAAAAAGAAAAGAGAAGTAAAGAGAAGGAATGTGCTGACCAGTTTCTGGAGATGAGCAACTAACAGGTTCCATGCCTAGATTTAGCATTTGTAAATGGTCAATATAAATTATACTATAATCTATTATATATTGCATGGTGTGTTCATGCCATTATTATGAAATAGCATCCCCTCTAATTCAATAAGAGCAATGGCACAGGAGATCTGTGAATTAACCAAGTGTGTGTGGAAGACTGCTTAGACAGTTTAATGAGCACATTATTGTTAGTGCACCTAAACAGTCATTAACTTTTATAGTTTTTACATCACGCTAATAAAAACTGTTGTGTTCCCTGTTATCCTCTACTACTACACTAAGTCTCAGGGTATGAGAAACACAAGGCTACTTACCGCAGTATCTAATAAAATTGCCATTGGTTTCATGATTGGATCAAAACATTCCCACCATGCAAAAGAGACAGGTCATCTACTGAGCATTGCAAGCAGATGACACTAACCTCAGATAATGTAAAGTGAAATTAATCATGGTCATTATCATCACAAAAAGGATTCATTTTATTCCTTCAGGCACAATCAGCATGATCAGTGATTTACTTCAAAACGTTTTACACCTTATAATTATTTCCCACTCCTTTGTGCTAATAGTAAAATTATTCTCCTGCACGCAGGTCAGCTGGCAATGTCATTTCAGTTGACATCGCTTACATTCATGTTCTGTAGCTCACACACTCATTACCTTGTATATTACTATTCCTCTTGACTTAAAATTATTTTCAATTCATAATTATGGATAGATCATTTACCCAAGTATTTTAAGTATGAATGAGCAATTGACAAAAACAATGAGCAGTATTTTGAGTAAAGTAGGTCACCGTAGTTTAAATTCAGAAACATTGATAAATATAGAGTAGAATAAGCAGGTGTGAAGCTTAATTTTATAAATATGTTTATTTATAAAGCAACTGCAATTTCATGTGAAATTATTTATAGAGCATGTTCCTGCTTGTCATGTGGGGTTTGAGATAAAGCTTCTTAGAGCTAAATTTTACAGGACTAATCTGTCATGAGTGCCTGTCATTTGAAACTCTATGCTTAAGCCAGTAGTTGCATTCTCCACTTCAGCCACTGGCTAGACCAATTCTGATTGTAAACAAATACCTGTATCCTACCTACTCTTAACTGTGTGGTCAATCACTGTATCATATCCAGTAGATTCAGCTCTGAAGCATTGTCAAGTATTGCATCAACCTTATCACTACCACTATCAACCTTACCTTCACTAACTCCTCTTTGCCAACCTCCTGAGCTTTTATCCTCCATAAGCTTAATTGTATCAAGACCTCGACAGTATCGAGGTTTGAACTGACAAGTACCAAGTAACAGTTAACAGTGCAGCTCCAAAACCCTCTAGAAGCTTGAACCATTCAACTCAAAGAAGCGCACTTGCTTAGGATCATAACCACATATATTCCAGTCCTTCCTCCACTGACACTCAGTAGCAGTATTGTATGCTATCTACAAGATGCACTACATAAATTTACTAAGTTTGCTTAGACAGCACCTTCCAGGGCTACAACCACCACCATCTGGAAGGTCAAGGGCAGTAGATACCCGAAAACAGTACCACGCAAGATCACCTACAAGCCACTCACCATCCTGACTTGGAAATATATCTAGTCTATTGGGTGAATTTGCATTTGCAGATTTATATTTTTGTTCAAAAAGCGCATAATCTGTAGGTAGTCAGTCCATGTGACTTTTCATAAATTCCTACTTTGGAAATAGAACCAGTCTGGCTCAAGGCTGGAATACAGATAGATTCTAACCTCACACCTTTAATGCATTGTCTGAGATGAGTTTTTTTTAATATAAAACCTAAAGTTATCTCAGAAATGTGACTTCAAAGAAAGTTCTGGGATTTACATATTAATGAATTGAAACCTGCAAGCCATTCTAAGTGATTAAAGACTTAACAGCAATCTAGGTTTGTTCAGTACATTGCATCAGTTGTATGACACTTTGAGCCTTTACTATAAATTCTGTGTCCTATGATTCTGCCCCACTAGCTACATGATAAAGGAGCAGTGCTCCTAAAGTTTGTACCTCCAAATAAACCTATTCGACTGTAACCTGGTGTTGTGTGACTTTTAACTTTGTTCACCCCAGTCCAACACCTCAATATCATGGAAATATATTATCATTCATTCATTATTGCTGGGTCAAGATCTCAGAAATTCTTCTCTAATGGTATTTTGGGTTTACCTACAACACATACAGCTCACCATGACCTTCTTAACTGTAATTAGGAATGGGCATTAAAGGTTGGCCCAGCATGTAACACGAGTGAATTTTTAAAAAGTTGTAATTTTAAGATTGCTTAGAAAACACTTTTTTAAAATTTAGTTATAATACACAATTATTGTTTAGTCTTTCCCTAAAATAGAATAATAGGGTTACTTTCCAATTTTGTATCACTAGATCTAGTACAACCATAGTGGATACAAAATCTGGGAATGTGATGGCGACCTATGATGAAGGTTAGCTGCAGGTCAAGATGCAGAATGTAGCCTGACTAATTAATGGCTTCATTTGCAAGTTGCATTCTCGATAAGCATCAGTACTTAGTCAACTGGTGATAACAATACAGGGTCTGCATACTGAAACCTTGCTTATTTTAAAATCTGTGTGACATGCTGTTGTCACTTTCACAAGATAGTGATGTACTTATAGCTATACCTTTACTAATAAAGTTATACTAGCTGCCCTATTTTCCCGAATTAATACCTTAAAATGTTGGGCATATTGCATCCCTCATTAAAACAGACAACCAATATTGTGCAATACTGTATTAAGACAGAATTAATAGTATATAGTCATTGTTAAAAATCATACAACACCAGGTCATAGTCCATCAGGTTTATTTGGAAGCACTAGCTTTCGGAGAGCTGTTCCTTCATCAGGTGGTTGTCACTCCAGTCCAACACCAGCACCTCCAAGTATATAGTCATCAAAATATATTGAAAAATATTTATTTTTGAAACATTTTTGCTTTTGTTTACTTCTGACAATTGCCATTTTGTCATGATACATTTATTTTTGTCTTTCGCCATCACATTCATAACATTCCTCTCCATTATTAGTCTCCCATTGGCAGCATGACATGGCAGGATGCACACAGATAAACTCACTTCGACATATGCAGACCCTGTATTGTTATCACCAGTTGACTAAGTACTGATGCTTATCGAGAATGCAACTTGCAAATGAAGCCATTAATTAGTCAGGCTACATTCTGCATCTTGACCTGCAGCTAACCTTCATCATAGGTCGCACACTGCCAGTGACAGGTGACTTCTCCACTATGGGGTCATTGCAGATTGCCTCTGAGGTCATCACTAATGTTCTTGCAGTTAGGGTGAGAAACATTTGAACAGAATCAGATCTGGATGTAACATGATGGCAGAGGGGTGGCTACAAGTCCACACTAAAGTTTAGATCCTTCACTTAGCCAGTAACTGGGGAAAGGAACAGGACCCCATTCAGCAACTAACATTCAGGGAAAGAAATCCAATTGTGACATAACAGGAAAGTCGTGAGCTGATTTATGTTTGAGCAGCTGCTGTTGGTCTTTAGCACAGATTATGTAGGGTTTAAAGGATAAAAAGCAAGATAAGGAATTAAGGTAATGGTCTTTAGAGGTAAATATATAGGAAGTAATTTAAATCATGGAAGGTCAGTTCAGCCACATGGAATTGTTTCCTGGTAGTGTGAGATATTTCCAGTCTCCAGGGTGACTACATGTGTTAGAAATGTCACCAGCTACTCTAAAACCATTTTTTCAGATTTTGGGTAGCAAGATCTTCGTGGGTACTGTGCACACTATGGTGACCACACCTGAGGTAAAGAGTGCTCAGGCAGAAAGGGAGAGAGTGGCCATTGTACAGTGTAAAGGCAATAGGTAACTAATGCAGGAGTCCCTGTGTCCAACTCCATTTTTTGTATTTTAGCGGAATGCAATAAAAGCCAATTTTGCATTACCACGAGTGGCCCAATCACAATAGTGGCAGTGGGCAGAGAGAGATAAAGAGAGATAAAGGTTAAGCAATAGTGCCAATGACTTAGAGTAATTGAGTCATACAGATGTATAGCACGAAAAAAGAGCCTTCGTTCCAACTCATCCATGCCAACCAGATATCCTAACTTAATCTAATCCCATTTGGCAGCATTTGGTCCATATCTGTCAAAACTCTTTCTAACCAGGTGCCCTTTAAATGGTGTAATTGTACCAGCCTCCACTATTTCCTCTGGCAATTAGTTCCATACACCCACCACCTTCTGCGTAAATATGTTGACCCTTAGGTCCCTTTTAAATCATTCCCTCTCATCTTAAACCTATGCCCTCTAGTTTTGGACTCCCCTACCCTGGGGAAAAGACTTCTATCCCAAGGGGAGCAGATAGACCTTTCTGTGATCATTGATGTGAGGTTGGGATGACCTCCTTGGTGTCAGGTTCATGGATGTCACTGACCAGCTTCAGAACGTTCTGAAGTGGGGGAGGATGAACAGCCAGAGGATGTGATCTATGTGAGCACCAATAGCACAGATAAAAAGAGGTCAGATCCTGTAAGCAGAATACAGTGCACAAGGAAATAAATTAAAAAGCTCAAGAATTGTAATGTCACGATTACTTGGGATCAAGAATAAGCAAATATGCTGGATGAATGTGTGGCTGGAAGGTTGAGGTATGAGGGAGGGATTCAGATTGCTGAGGCATTAGGGCTGATTCTGAGAAAGATGTGACCTTTTACAAGCTCGATGGCTTTCGCTCCAACAGGATTAAAACTAACATCCTCACAGGAGCATTTGCTCGTGAGGATTTAAACTAGAGTGGCAGGGTGGATGGGAACCTGGGTGAGAAGACTCAAGAAAGCGAAACAAAGATAGCAATAGAAGGTAGAAAAATAGAAAGCAAAGCGGAAGGCGAGGAAACAAGGTCCAGTAACAAAAAAGGCCAAAGTAGAAATTGGATGTATAAAAATGTTAAAATGACAAATCTAAAGGTAAAGTAATCCAATAAAAAGAGCATTTGCAATAACGTAGCAAATTAGCAGGGCAAGCACTTGCAACCAGTATGTTATGATGTGATTACAGAGAAATGTTTGCAGGTGTCCAAGGTTAGGAACCAACTGTCCAAGGGCATTCAATATTTAGAAGCAGAAAGGAAAAAGGGTCGGCTGGTGTTGATGAAGGGTTAAAAGAGTACAAAGTGAGAAAGTTCAGAAAATCTGGGCATAGAATCAGTTTGGTTGGATCCATGAAGCAACAAGGGATGGAAATCATTGTTTCTTTTGGCATCCAAACTCAAGTTGTGAGGTACGGAATTACATTAAATAAGAAATTAGAAATGCTTACAATAATGGTGTTATTGTATTCGTAGGTTGTTTTTTAACTGACATATCAATCAGAAGTGGAAATAGCATAGAAATTAAATAATTTTTTTAAGTGTGTCTTCATGGAAGGAGCACAAGTAACTTCCCATAAATGTGAAGGAAACAAGAGTCTCGTGAGAATTTGGAAATGATGGAAATTAACATCAGTAAAAACAAAAAGGCTAGAGAAATTAATTGGACTGAAAGTTGATAAATCTGCATGGCTTGATAATCAACATCCCAGGGTTTAAAATAACGGAGCAATAAAAATAGAGGATGCATTGATTATCAACTTCCAAAATTCTATAGATTCTGGAACAGACCTCACAGATTAGTCAGTGGCAATTGTTATCACACTATTCAAAAAAAGGGTGGTGGGAGAGACAGATTTACAGATCATAGAGCCTAACGTAAGTAGTGATAAAATGCTTGCATCTACAATAATTGGTGTATTTGCAGGACACTGAGAAACTATCAGTGGGATTAGACAAGCTCAACATGGGTTTATGAAATGAAAATCATATTAATACACTGTTTTGACAATGTAATGAATACATGATAAGGGAGAACCAGTAGATATGGTATATTTGAATTTTCAGAAAGTTTTTGAAGAAGTCTCACTTATGAGGTTAATGTGCAAAATTAAAACAAATGGAATTGGGGATAAGATATTGGCATGGATTGAGAATTGATTAATAGACAGGAAATAACATTGGAATAAATGTCTTTTTGGAGTATAAATTGATGAGAAAGGTCCTAGTAGGATGCTATAGAACTTCATGCTTGTGCCCCAGCTATTTCCAACTATACCAAGGATTTGCATAATAAATTGAATGGAGTATTTATAAGTTTGTTGGTACCACAAAGCTAGGGTGGTATTGTGAGTGGTGAGGATGATGTTAAGAGTTTTCAGAGAAATTTAGATAAATTAAGTGAGTCAACAAATAGATGACAGATGTTGCCTAATGTGGACAAATGTGCAGTTGTTCACTTTGGTAAGTGAAACAAAGTAACAAAGTATTAAATGGTAATAGGTTGGGAAGTATAGATGTACAAAGGAACTGCAGTTCCTTGTATACATGCACTGAAAGCAAGCATGCAGGTACGGGAAGCAGTTAGGACAGGAAAATTGTATGTTGACTTTTATTGATAGGATTTGAGAATAGGAGCAATGAAGTATTCCTATGGCTGTACAGGACCTTGGAGTGAGCAAATTAGATGCTGGGAATTTTCGACATGAATGTCAAAGTGGGAGCCTGGCAACCTCAGTTCACTGGTGACTGTGAAGAACCTCCATGTTGGTCACCAAGGAACAGCAAATCAGGCACAATCCGTTGGCACCAGCTATATATGGAGTATGTCCATGGAGTTTAGCATAAAATAATTATCAACCTGTCAGGATCCTCATGGCATCTCTCCAATTCACTTGCATGATGCTTCCTGACTGACAAAAATGAATGTTGAAAACCTGCTGCAAGGACATTTTGTATGCAGGGACAGCTCACTGATGGGAGTCAGTCCATAAACTAAAAGGCTGAGGGTGATGTGGGGCCCAAGGGGGATATGATGAAGCATGGGTGGGAACTGGGTAATGCAGGAGGGGGTTCATCCATGGACAGGAGCATCCTAGCCTTATTGTGTGTGCTTGGGGTGTGTTGGGGGTGGAGAGCAAAGAATATAACCACATTTGTCATAGTTACCTGATATTTATGGGGCTGGGGATAAAGGTGGGCAGGTTCAAGTTCATATAAATGGGTGTTTCAAACAAGAAAGACGTCCCATCTGCTGGAATGCTCTTCAATGGAAAGAGGGCATCTGAACAGGAGGTCCCTTACAACTGGTAAAAGAATGGAGTAGAGGTGGGTGTGTTACAGGAATGTCACCTGATTTTAACCACTGGCTACTGTGACAACCAACATATTGTATTCATTCATGAGATGTGGGCAAGACTGGCTAGGCCAGCATTTGTTACCCATCTATGATTGCCCAGAGAGCAATTAAGAGTCAAACACATTGCTGTGGGTCTGGAGTCACACATAAGCAATGCTAGGTAAGAATAGCAGACATCTTTTCTACAAGACATTAATGAACTAGATTAGTTGATATGATCACCATTAGGCTAGCTTTTACTTTCAGATTTTATTGTGTTAAAACTTCACCATCTTCCATGGGATTGGGATTCTGGATTACTAGTCCAGTGACATTATTAAAACACTTTGTTATTGGGTTGGGAACACTGAAAGTCCTAGCCAATAATTCCAGGCTAACTAATGACTGTCCTCTGTTTTCATTAGCTGTGTGGCTTCTGTATTACCAGCCATCTTTTCATTGCTCCAGCTGTTTTCCAAGTGAGGTCACATTCAAACCTTAAAATCCCAAATGCTATTGATAATAAAACTTAGAGAATTTATAGATTAGCTTCCTGACTGACAAAAAAGAAAAAAAGAAAATTGTATTCAGTTTGATGTTACATTGTTAAGCTGTTGAACATCTAGAATTCTGTAGGAAACATATCCTAGGGTTCCCTTCTTTTTATGAACTGCATCTGTTTGTATGTTGCCATTTCCACAATGATGCAAAACAGTTTGTGTGAACATTTATGTCAGGATAACTCAATTCAGCAATCTGATTCCTAAAAGCACAAAACAAAAAGGGGTGCAAATTAATTTCTTGCAGTTACTGCCACATTAGCTTGCCTTTGTAATGCATTTAGTTTGACTTCAGTCCAACATAAAACCAAATTTTAAAGCTGCATGGCAATTGTTCTCCACAATGTAGTTGAACTTTAGGGAATGATTTTAGATGCTTCATTATGAGAAAAGCAGCATTCCTACCCATAATCTGAAAGCATTAAAATTAATTGCTCTTGTTTAACTCAGTGGAACTTGCAGCAAGATGCAGCCAACTATGTAACATAATCTACCACTAGCACAACTTGCTGTGCAGAAATTAATCTGAAGCCAGTATTAGGTTAGTGGAATGTTCTCAACCAGAAAAAAAATAACAGAATCACACAGAATAGGTGGCACAGTGGCTCAGTGGTTAGCACTGCTGCCTCACAGTGTGAGAGAATCAGGCTCAATTCTGGCTTCAGGTGACTGTGTGGAGTTTGCTTGTTCTCTCTGTGTCTGCATGGGTCCCTTCTTAGTGTTCCAGTTTCTTCCCACAATCCAAATATGTGCAGGTTAAATGAATTGGCTATGGCAAATGTGGGGTTACAGCAGTATGTCTGGGTGGGATGCTTTCAGAGGGTCAGTGCAGACTCGATGGGCTGTAAGGATTCTATAAAAATACACTGAAGGTTGTCTGCAACATAAATGGTTATAATCCCACTCCTTAATGGTAAATGCAAAATAGCAGTAGATAAATTGCTTTTCCCACCTAAAACAAGCATACCAATTTCACATAGAAGACTGGGAATTCAATTAGGTGCATAGCTTCATTTGGAGATATGAAGCTGTATTCATCAATATCCCGGAGGCTGGTAAACACATTTTGCCCTCATGACTGCACCTTTCATCTATCTGATGGTTACATGAATATATGCATCTCCTCCTTTCTGGTGATGCCCCCCCCCCTGCTGAGAATTACATACATGTAACATCACCCAAGTTGGTTTGAAGTCTACCAAGTGATGGATGCTCTTGTCCTACTCAAGGTTAATGGTGCTGAGTTGATCCTCTTCTTTTAGAAGCTTGCTTCTGGGAAGAAGCAGCTATTGCCCAAATCTCTGTCACTTGTGAAGAGAGAGCACATGCTGTCTCCTACATGGGTGATAATAAAACTTAGAGAATTTATAGATTAGCTTCCTGACTGACAAAAAAGAAAATGCCTGATGACTGAAATATACTGTTTTCCGGAGAGATTTCAACTAACTGCATTCTACTTTACTTGGGCGTCCTTCATAATTCTGGAGGATTCAATTTAAGGATTCTGTTGAAACTCCGCACTTCGAGCAAAATATAGTTTTCCTTCAACTCACCACATCAGCTCTTTGGTCCATCTATTAGTTATCTGAGATATCTTATCTCTTCAGCATCAATGCAGGGTAAGGAGAGGGAAGAGTGTAAAAGAAAAGAGTTGAAAGAAAGGATACAGAGACATAGACACAGAAAGTATTGCAAGAAGAGGACAGGAGCAGTGAAAAGGGCCAAGACTAAAGCGAAAAATGAAAAAGGAGGAGAGATGCACAGAGATGGAGGAATGAAAAACCAGGACAAGGAAAACCTTACCCAGTCTACAGGAGGGTACTGACAAGAGTAATATTTGCCCAAGTTATTTGTGTGGGTGGGTGAGTTGGGAGCGTGTAGTGGGTGGGGAGCAGTGTTGTAATACAGTACTTTTTGATGTCAGTTCAGTTGCACTGAGGAGAGGATCTGACGTCATCATAAATGGTTACATGATGTCTTGGGAAATGCTCGGAAGATGGAAGGCCAAAGGGCTATCTGATCATCAGGGTGAAGGGACAGAGGAATACTTTCAATTAATATTCAGTGAAAAAGAAATTGGTTTGTGATATTGATAAGATAGGCAGTCCCTCCATGCATGGTGGTTTCTCATGAATGCTGTCAATGGGAGGAGGGAGCACGGTACTTAGGGGTGGCTGGGTGCAGAGCGGAATAGCTTGTGGAAGAGAGCCTGTTTCTGAGAGCATGAGAAATTAGGAGGAATTTGGCGACATAGAGAAAATGCTACTAGAGCAAAATTTTGAAATATTACAAGGGTATGGTTGTTTAAAATTCCATGGGCAACAATCTCAATAGTTAAGCAGGATGGTACTTGCTAGTATCTACCAACAGTCCCCTATGGGGTTTATAGGATCATCTGACGAACACAACATTTCTAAAAGGTCAATATTGCTAGTGTGGTTTGAGGCATCTCTTCAAGGAGCATTTTTATTTGTCTTAACCAATTTTGTAACTTTATTTCATCAGTTTGTGTAAAACTGGCCATATCAGGAACTGGCTTATAGAAATCAATTTTATGTTGTGGCCCATGGAGAAGTGCAACTCAAGAAAGATAATGCATTACTCTCATCTCAGTGTCACCGCTGAGCTTGGATGGCTTTCTGCATCTCTTTTTATAGTTTCGACTGGTTTCACTCTACTCAGAAGTTTTGGTTTCCAAATCTCATTTTCAGTTTTAGCTTCCTTAGAGATTAGGGGATCAATCTCCTTTTCTAGTTTCCTTATCTATTTCCCTTTTCAGTTTGCATTTTTAGTTAGGATCCACCTCAGAAAGTACAAACATTGAAAGCACAGATTCCATCACTCGATTCTGGTAAGATCATTAAACTTTGTTTGTCACTACGTACTCATGCACAGGAAGTTGTAGCTGCCAGTCATTGTCTTAACTCCTCCCAGTGGCATTTCTCGAATATATTTTTAGAATGTTTATTGACATTCCATTGGGTTAAAATACGTAGGGTCCATAAACAGCTCAGGCTGATACAGCCAAACTCCTTTAATTAGAGTCAATGCTTTGGGGTAATGAGCCATTCCACCGCAGTTTACAGAGATTTTTACACTTGCTAAAGGTGGAAAAGTTTGTTGCATGAGTTCTACACCTTTCTTTTAAAAAACTCCCCGTGGTGAACATGCTTCTTTGAACAATAACAGAACAACTGGTTGTAACAAATCTCTTGTTCCACTGATAATAAAATGACATTTTCCAGCCTGAAGGAAAATGTAAGGAAGACAGTTTAGTTTCCCTGCAGTCAAGTATGTAGCAAGATGGATCCATTGATGTACAGAGAAATCCTGTCATTCATTGGATAAAGTGAAATAAGTTAAATCATCTATGTTTATCGCAAATTAATGTGCAATAACATTGCTTTGAATGCACTTGATGTTTTTCGCTGCTGATGTCCTTTGTAGCTTATGAATAGTGTGTCCTTGCTATATTCAATAAATATTTCAGTGAATCAAATGATACATTTCTATAATCAAATATTATCAAGTAAAATAAGGGCAATATACAAGCCCTTATGAATTGTGAAATTAAATTTCCCTGTGCAAAGATGAATTTGGCAACCAAAATATTATTCACTCCTAAAGCGTTTCAAAAATCCTATTTAGTTCTTCCTATAGTAAGTGAAAATTACTATGAGACATATATGCTAACACAAGCATATAAACATACAAAATAGGAACAGAAGTGGACCATTTGACCCACCATTCAGTAAGATCATTTCTGATAGATTATCTTTCAAATTCCACATTCCCATCTACCCCGATGACCTTCAATTCCCTTAACTAGCAAAAGTCTGTTTACGTCTGCCTTAAAAATATTTAATGACACATTTCCACTGCCTTCTGAGACAGAGTTCCAAAAATGCACAACCTTCAGTGAAAATAAAATCACCTTACCTCTGTCCATTTTGCAAATCTGTCAGTTACAAGTTCTACCCAATTTTAAGACATTGCTAAATGTTATAGACCTCATGAAAGACTTTGGTAACCAATTTCTTTAGGAGAAGATAGAATAGTCATTAAAAACAAGAACACCATTTTTGTCAACCAGGAGCAAATTCATTTGACTTATATTTTAGCACAAAAAGTAAGCGTTAAAAAAAAGGAAATTTCATTCCACATGCCTGGAAAAATTTGATCCAGAAATATATATGTATTTGATCTGACATGAAGATTTCAGAACTTTCATACACATTTCTTAGTTTGTTTTCAGAATGTAGGATGATGCTGGGGGAAGTGCACATCTTCTTTGAACAGTTTCATTCCCTGTGATGACGGTAGATGAGGAGCTTCAGGAGTTTGACCCAGTCAGGATGAGAGACTAGTTTGATCATCTAAGACTTCAAGGAAAACTTGTGGCCGATCATGTTCTGATGATATAGTTGCTTTGATGGGAAATATCACGAATCTGTGAGGCACCAGCAAAATAAGCATACTAAGTTGCTGCACTGTTTCCTATAGATAAGTATACAATAGATGGGCCGACTGAAGTTACAATGTGGTGGTGCAACCAAGCAGCATAAACTATCAGACATTATGTTGAAATTTCTTTCATATTACATCATCTGGAAAAGTAGTGGATGTTCCATTATGTTCTTGACTTTTAAATATGTCAACAGCAGAAAGACATCAAGGGCCAAAGTGAACTACTTATTATCGAATGCCCACTCAGACCATTTCTGTAACCATGCTGTTCTGGTGCCTGGTTTTGTTAAGGTTAAAAATCACACAACACCAGATTATAGTCCACCAGGTTTATTTGGAAGTAAAAGCTTTCAGAGCATTGTTCCTTTGTCAGATAGCCAGCTAGTTGGATTTAGTTGGATTTATGCATTGCTTGGCCTTTATGTGGTATGGTATCTGCTTTTGTCTCTCGATAAACCAAAATTGTAATAAGCTTGGCAGGTTGTTCATGTTACTTAATGGGGCTATTGATGACTCCATACCACTTTACTGATAATTGCTAGGAGGTTAATAGCCCAGTAATTGGCTTGATTAGCTTGTTCAGATAAGTTTAACAAATAAATCCCAGTTTCGAAATTCACAGAAACAGCTTGTGTGAGAGACAGGCTGGGCAAGCTTGTCCTAGTCTCAGGCCTTCGTTGCTACCACAATAACACTGGCAAAATGTTAACTTGACTGAGGGCAAATCACGTTTTTACAATATTATCTGCACTGAACTAGCTGGACTTTAAAAACTCACTAGAAATCCAAGTATGATCATTCATAGAATCCCTACAGTGTCAAAGTAGGCCATTCTGCCCAACAAGTCCACATCGATCCTCCAAAGAGCATTGCACCCAAACCCACCCTGTAACCTATCCTATCCCTGTAACCCTGCATATCCCTGAACACTACGGGGCAAATTAACACTGCCAATTCACCTAACATACACATCTTTGGACAGTGAGAGGAAACTGGAACACCCAGAGGATGCACATGCAGACATGGGGAGAAAGTGCAAACTCCACACAGACAGTTATCAGAAGGTGGAACCAAACCTGGATCCCTGGCGCTGTGAGGCAGCAGTGCTAACCACTGAGCCACTCTAAATTTGGTATTCTTACCGTACAGGCACATGGAAACTACCACTTTGTTTCTTATGTTTGAATGCTGGCCCCTGTCATAGCTGGGATAACTCAGCCTTGCACTTTATTGAGTCACATGCCTTGGTCAGATCAATGACTGCACTGAAGAGTTCCTGGTATTGGTTCTTGATATTTTTCTTTGATTTGTCTGACAACAAAGACTAGGTCAGAGGTTTCAAAGGAAAGTTTAAAGCCACATTGGTTATCTGGCAGGATTTTCTCAACTGTTGCATGCAGTTTAGGAGAAATTCATATCAGAATGTGCAGATTAGGTGGATTCGCCATGTTAAATTTCCCATAGTGTCCTGGGATGTGTAGGTTAGGTGCATTAGTTATGGGAAATGCAGGGTTACAGGTATAAGGAGGGAGATGGGTCTGGGTGGGATGCTCTTCAGAGGGTCAGTGTGGACTTGTTGGACCAAATGGCCTGTTTCCATACTGTAGAGATTCTATGAACATCTATAATTTTCATGGACAACAAAGGGAAATGCCTCAAGAGCTTTCCACAGAATAAATTACAACTGTGGCATTGCTGGGGACAGTGGGGAGAGTGGAAGGTAAGGTAGAGTGTTGTGGGAAAGTTATTTTTCCACTCAAAGCTGGAAGATGATTATGTGGAGTTGTAATGTGAGCAAAAACCCATGAGCCTTGAGGACTTCAGTTGGAATAACATCAGGGCTCCTTTTCATCTGTTTGATTGCTTGTCACAACTCTTGCATAAGACATTACAGAGAGTTCTGAATGCAGCCAGTTCATCACACAAACCGTCCTTCCTTCCATTGACTCCATCTATACTTCCCACAGCCTCCGAAAAACAGGTAACATAATCAAAGATCCCTCCCAAACTGGTTATACTGACTTGCACCCTATTCCACCAGGCAGAAAATACAAAGCTTTGAAAACACATACCAAAAGATTAATGAACCGCTTCTTCCTCAATATTATTAGACTAATGAATGGACCTATCATATATTAAAGTTGATCTTTCTCTGCACTTTCTCTGTGGCTGTAACACTACATTTTGCATTCTGTAGTGTTACCCTGATATACTTACATGAAGTATGATTTGCCTGGATAGCACCCAAAACAATACTTTTCATTGTGTCTTTGTACATGTGACAATAATAATAAATCAAATCAAATCAACTCAATAGTGTTCCATTCATGAATTCTACTGCAATGTAGTGGGGAAAGCCTGAAGAATGTCAGATCTTTTTGAACTTGAAACTGTAGACTTCCTAGACTTGCAGTAATTATGCATGAGCTGTCCTTTCACCATTGATCTATTGTGAGTCTATCTTGCATGTGAGTCAAGGCATACTCAGGGATGATGATGGATAAATCTATGATGTTGACTGAAAATATGACTCTGTGTGTATGGATATGTCAACTTAACACTTGCCGAGACTATGGGATACCTCTGACTTTGGGCACCGTTCCCCAGCTTTAAATCCTGTAATTCAGTTTATAGCAATCTCAGCTCTGAACCATAAAGTCTACTCCAGGCCTTGAGCACATCAAAATTGAGGGTAATGCTCTTTTAGCATTGCAGTGTTGGGGGTGCCATCTTTTGGATGAGATATTAAACTGAGGGCCTAGCTGACTTGTTAAAAAAATCATTTCAAACAGGTTACCACTTTGTGAATCACATTCAGGGACAAGGTTGTTTGTCTGTCATGTCAACAAAACTAAATGAAAAAATGAAGAACCTTATTTTTATTAGATGTCTTCTCATTGCTGAAATATCTGTTAAACAGTATTGTTGGTGTCTTATTAGGCAGTTGTTCTTTTACAACTGAGTATTGAAAAGATTGTCGGAATTAAGTCTATAATATTTCAGAGGACATTAAGAGTCAACCACAAATGGGGTGATAAGAGGTCAGATGTTATCCAATTTGGGAAACAGATGGTAGATTCCCCTCCACTCTCACATGCAGGTGAATCTGATGGTGTTTTGCAACAAACGGCAGCTTTCTAATTCATGACTTGTTGAGTTGATATTTGAGCTTTCAACCTATAAATATCTGTCCACCAGCATAGAGTTCTACATTGATTGACTACAGTGACGTGACTTTTTTAACCAAAGATTATTGAATGTACCATCTACATTTGCAAAGTTCTGGCTATCCAGGCACTGTTTAAAAGTACAACTCACTAACTGAATTATTCTGAAAATGCAACACAACAGGCTGCCATCAAACTCAGAATGAATTGTTTGAAGAAGTCTTAAACGCATAAAAGATTAAAACACCTCAAATTAAAACCAGAAAGACATAGCCTTCTCAAACATCTGCTGATTTACACATTTGTATCCTGAATATTATTCACAGGTTTATCCAGCTGCTGCCTTGAAAAAGAAATTGATGTATAGGGAGAAGTAAAAATGAGCCCCTCTATGTGAATAGATTTCTATAATAGGTAATTTATTTCGCCAGAATCAAAAATGACCCTCTGTTTTCAACCATGAAAATCCCTGGAGATTATTTTGGCTGCACTGTTCCTTCAAGTAGGAGTCTGCCTTTTGTATCTGAAAGAATTAGACAGTGGTTCATCTCTTCACTGCATTGGAAAGGTCACTGTCTTTATTATGTTTACTAATGTGTTATCATCACAAGCCAGCAATAGGTTTTGCTTTCTCCCCCCCTTTATCTGGGCCTCTTTTCAATCAAGAACCTTATTTTTGTGTAATAAAGAATGAAGGGATGCTTTTACAATGTAAATCTGAATACACGTATTGTAAAGGGGGAAGGGAGGGGAAAGATTGACAGTTATTTGTTAACTCTCCTCTCTCCAGAAATAGATTAGGAAAGAGGTGTAGATGTTGAAGTATCCAAAGTAATCAAGCTATGTTCGATCCCAGATATTAAAAAGGTCACTGAACGTTTATTTAGAATGAGTCAAGCTGTTAAATCTTCAGAAATTTATTGTCTCCATTTGTATCAGATTCAAAGATATTGTAAGATTGATTTAGCAACATGTTTTTCTTTATATTTTCTGGTTTGAAAATAGTGTAGTAATAGAGCATGAGTACCAAAGATACAATAGCCAATGAAATAAAATACATAAATAATATAAAGGCTGCAAATAATCACTTCTTCAAGTAATGAAACTTATAAGAAAAGAAAATACTTTGAAATGTTTTATTAAGTTTCTCTGTGTGTGCATGGCATGGCTTTTTTTTATACTTTTCAGTGTTTCAGACATATTTAGTTCAATTGTACAAATTTGGCAAGAAATATGTTGAGAACAATACATTGAATTATGATTATATTTGCAAGCTCAAATTAATTTTGAATTAGTAAGCACATCTAATAAAAATGTAGGGGATATAAGTAAGTTGCTGTTTTCCTTCCGTCCAATTGTCAAACATAAAAAGGGAGCATTCATAAGAGAGCAAGTTGGGGCCTTTTGACAATGAACAACTGCAACGGGAATTTTCAGAATGTCGATTAAGACTTAATAGAGGATGTATATAGGCACAACATTAACAAAATATAAAGATATATATGTAATAAGTCTGATCATCATTATTTTAAAACCACTTTTTAGAGAATAATCACAAATACATCTATAGTGTCATCTTAGTATGATGATGTTAGTTAATTACAGATTTTGAGCCATTTTTTACAATATAATAATGATAAATGATTATTCAACTGTAATCATTATAATGTCGCACATTGACATTTTACCCAGTATTTGAGCAGAATTTCTCTTCCCTCTAATTCATTTCTCTCAACATTTCACTATAAGTTCCTTGTTTATCTTGATTTGTTGTGGCATTCCCATTGTCTCACGGGAGTTCACTGCCTTGTTTATTTCTGAAGGCATTGAAAATATCTGAGTCTCTCACAACAATTTACCATAATCTCCTTCTATCCTAGAGGGATTCATTGCTTTACCCAATATTTCTCACTGTACTTTCCTGCCAATGTTTCTTGCAGAATTCAGGACAGCTTGTTCATATTTTCCAGATGCTAAACAAGATTCCGCTGTTATTAGCCATTAAACTGGGTTTTGTCTCCTTTTCAAAAAGCAGAAGAGTTTTTTCTGTCTGCTCACTAAAAGATTATCTAGCTAATCGTCTCTTCGTTCTTTGTGGGAAATTACTGTGCACACATTGGCTGCCAAGTTTCCTTGAATTCCAACCGTGACTACATTTCAAAAGTACGTCTTTGACTGTAAAGTTCTGAGATCCTCAACAGAACTGTATGAAGTCAAGTTCTATTATTTTTAATATTTCAATCTTGGAGCAACACAGCCTTCAATGTAAAAAATGACTCAGCTTGTGCAGCATAGTCACATCAGTAAAATCTCATGTTTTCCAGAAAGAGAAGGACCATCAGAAGAGAAGAGTAAATTCAAGATGACCACCAGCAACTACCAGTGCCCTCAGGCAGCATGCTTATTACCAGGTTCAAGCTGTATTGACCTCAGTGGGAAGCAATGTCTGAAAGGTTGCATCACATGCAGAGATGACATCTATCACTTCCTAGAATGAGCACTTCAATATAGGAACAACATCAGCACAGGACACATTTACACCAGTATTTACCAGGGAGATGAGACAGTTAGATATGACATTGAATGATGAGGTTGGAAATTCGATTAGTGCATTAATAGCAAAAAAAAGAGGATGTCTTGATGAAACTGATCAAACTCAAAAGGAGTAAAGCATTTGGTCTGGGGGAATTACATCCACATATTGCAAAACCATCCAAGTAATAGCTGAAGTTTTACTATATAGAGATCTAAAAATTAATTAGAAAAGTGTATCGTGCCTATTGAAGATGCTTAAGCGAGGGGGACAGATAATGTTCAAGGAATTATAAACCAATCAGCTGAACATGAATGCTATGAACAATAATGGAACCTCTGTTAAAGGAGCAAAGAGAATAAATGAATAATATTGCAATGACTAAACAGCTTGGATCTGAAAGTGAAAAATTTGCTGATGAACTTTATTGCATTTTTTGAAGTGGTAGCTCAGTACTTACACAATAGTAGTGCATTTGATGTGACTTATTAGGATTTTTGAAAGATCAACAGTGAGTTGGCTTGGTCATAGAAGGCAGATTTGTAGAAGGCTGGAGGTCTGTGACCAGTGATGTTCCACAAAGATCAATGTTGGGACCTATGTTGTTTGTAATATATATAAATAATTCAGATGAAAATATAGATAGTTTGATGAGTAAGTTTGCAGACAACGTGAAAATTACTGTATAGTGGAGAGTAAAGAAGGCTTTCAGAAGGATATAGCAGGATATGGATCAGTTGGAAAGTTAGGCAGAGAAATAATGGAATTTAATCTGGACAAGTGTAAAGTGATGTATTTTGGGAGGTCAACTGAAAGAGGAAAGTGCATAGTTTCTGGCAGGACCCTTAGGAGCATTGATATAGAGAAAGATCTTGCAATATATGTCCGTGACTCCCTGAAAGTGGCAACAGCAGTGGATAAGATAGTAAAAAAGGTGTACAGCACGCTTGCCTTCAGTTGTTAGAGCACTGAGTGTAAACGTTGGCAAGTCATGTTGCAACTTTATAGAACTATAGTTTGGAATATTGGAACATTGTGTGCAGTTCTGGTCATCGCATTATCGGAAGGATGTGGAGGTTTTGAAGTGGTTTACCAGGATATTGCCAGGATTGGAGTTTTTTAGTAATATGGAGAGGTTTTTGCTGGAGTGTCAGAGGCTTAAAGGAGACGTGAGAGGCAAGTTTTTTACAAAGCGGATGGTAGGTGCCCGGAACCACTGCCAGAGGAGGTGTTAGAAGCAGATACAATAGCAATAATTAAGACACATTTAGACTTACAGATGAACAGGTAGGGAATAGAGGGACACAGACCATGTGCAGGCAAATTGTAGTAGTTCAGAATGGCTTCAAGGTCGGCAGACATGCGAGATCAAAGGGCCTGTTTCTGTGATGTATTGCTCTATATAACCCCATAATAAGGTCAGAGAATTTGGAGTCAGTGGAAAGGTAGCAGCATGGATTGCAAGTTGGCTTCAAAACAGAAAGCAAAGAGTAGAAATAATGGTTAGTTATTCAAAATCACAGAAGCTGAAAATTGATATCCCATAAACATCTTGATCCATTGCTGTTCAAAATTTGTGGATTTGAACTTTAGAATCAAAGACATGATTTATAAATTTGCAAATGACACTAAACTGGAGAGAGAATCAATGCTGAGGAGGACATCAAGAATTTACAGGAAAACAATTTACCTGTAAAATTGGGAAATAATTGGCAACTGAAGTTCAATACAGATAACGGTGACGTGATGCATTTTGATCAGAAGGATGAGAGTATAGCTTATTACCTGAAAGGCTCAAGTCTAGATGAGGTAGGGAATAAATGAATCTTGGGTTACAAATACACCAATCATAAAACATTAACCATAGGTTAGCCAGGCTATAGGTAAGGCAAACCATACACTTAGTTTTATTTTCAAAATAATGCTAAACTGCTTTGAAACCTGATTAATCTGAGAATGCTGCATACAGTTCTGATCATCATTTTATAAAACGGATGCAGAGGTATTAGAAAAGGTGCCGAAAAGGTGCAGGATGACATCAGAAATGCATCAGTGTAAGTAACTGGAAAAGATAGAGAGGCTGGACCGCTTTACTCTTGAAAATTGAAGGCTAAGTTGTGACGTACTAGAGGTCTTTCAACTTGCAAAAGAATCATGAATTATTGATAGAATAGACAGTAAGTGAATGCTTTCCTCACTGGGGAAGACTATAGCTGTGTATTGTCATAGTTATCAAGAAATTCAAGAGGAAACTTCACAGGATGTAAGCATCACTGACAAGGCTGACATTCATGCCCATCCTTAGTTGTCCCTGAGAAGGTGATGCTGCTGCCCACTTTCTTGAACTGCGGCAATTTGTATATGAAGGAACTCCCATGATGCTGTAAAGTGGCACTGCTCCAGTGATGGCAAAGAAATAATGATATCTTACAAAGGCAGTGCTGAGTGTGACTTGGAGGAGATGTTGCAAATGGTGTTATGGAGTTGCTGCTGTTATTCTCTTAAGTGGTAGAGGTTGAGGATTTGCAAGATGCCTTGGTGGGTTGTTGTCGTGCATCTTGGGGAAGAGAGACAGACTAAACACCACCCACAACCATCCCTCCACATGTTTCTTCCCTTGTCCATAACCATGGCAATTTAATTTTGATAAGGCTGAAATGTGTTCCCACAAACCCATTTGTGTGTAATTAGTTTTTACAATGCCACCACCAGCAAATCCCATGATATTTTAAATGAGGACCATTATGTGTTCACACACATACTTTTCCCAGAACGGTTATTGCTATTATGCACACACCACATACACTCAAGAAAGGTATGACAAGAGAAAGGGGTTTCACTTCAACAACTAGGGATGGGCAATGGATGCTGGAATGGAATAAACAAAAAATGCTGGAAAATTAGAGGAATATATTCATACTGTGGAAGGGTGGTTTAGTTTTGGCAGTGTCCAGGCTATTAGAGCTAGAAAGGAGTCATAAGCAGCTTTAGCATTCTAATACGATAGAACTGTCTACTTAGGGAAAAGCCCTAAGGATGTTTTCCTTCAATGTTAGAGAGCAAACTGTGTCTGGGAAAGACAGTAATGGGGAGAATTACAATGAGGGAATGTACCAAAATGTGTCAAAAACAAAACTCCTTGTGATCTTATCACTTGTGTAAAACATTTTAAAGATAAGAATGGTACTAAACTGGGATTGAGTGTATATAAATTATATATACACTATAAATTTTATATAAACTATATAAAACTTTAATTAGAAGAGAAAAGAAAATGAAGATGGGAGGTGAGAAAGAAAATCAAAGAAAAATGTAAAATGAGAGAATAGGAAAGAGAATGGGAATCAAAATGCTTGAATAGGAAAAAGGGAAGAAACAGAAAGAGGAGAAAGAAAAAGAAACAACAATAAAAAGGGTAATAGATTTCCAAAAGTTTGAATTGCCAAGACAGAAGGAAATCTGAGAACGTGACTTGGCTAGAGGAAAGATTAGTGTAAAGATAGGAAGATGTTGTAGCTGGGGGATGATTCTGATTCCAATGAGGGATTTGATTTTATTAGAAATCTGTGTTTATTGCCTAAATGTACAGAGGATGGAGTGGAAAGATATTCACCTCATTTGAAAGGATAGTTGAAAAACTGAAGTGCCCTCAAGATGTTTGGGCCTTTATGATGCTGAATGTCCTGATAGGTACAGCTATGAATGCCACATCAGTTTGTCAGAAGAGCAATCTGCAGACAATGAAATTGTTGAAGAGCATTATACAATACATATGAGGGTTTTCCTGAAGCTTATCAATTAAAATTTAGGCCTCTCAGAAAGGAAGCTAATCAGATATTTTAGAATTTGCAAGAGAAAAAGAATGCAGAGTGACAATGGTTTTGTTCTTTGAAATTAAAGAAAACTTTTGAGTATGTGAGGGAAATTATAATTATGGAAGAGTTCCAAATCAGTGAATTTCGAAGAATTCTGATAACCCTGAAGACATGTTTCAGTAAGACAAGCCTCATTCCTGATGAAGGGCTTATGCCTGAAACGTCGATTCTCCTGCTCCTCAGATGCTGCCTGACCGGCTGTGTTTCCAGCACAATACTCTTCAGCTCTGATCTCCAGCATCTGCAATCCTCATTTTCTCCAACGTTTCAGTAAGTGTCAAGTATGAAAAATTCAAGAAATGGCAATTCTGGTAGTTATCTATATCTCCAATAGACAGTTACTTTGAGGGAAATGGTTATTTGAGAATCAACAAGGAAACTAGAAGAATAGAAAATCTGCAAGTGGAAAAGGAGCAAACTGAATGACACCAAAATAATAAAGGAAAAAGGCTAGAACGTAAATGAAAATATTAAGAAAATAACATGCTTCTATTGTAATAAAGATGACACAATAAAGCTAATTGCTGGACATTAAATGAGTGATCAATTACAATAACAGGAATGCTGAAGGAACCCTAGGAAAAGGGGTGCATCAGGAAAGGAAATGGATATTAAAACAGTGGCAATGTAACAAGTGAAGTATGTTTCCTTGGAAAGGAGAATATAAGAGCAGTTTTTTGTGAATATACTTCGAGACTGACCCCCATTGTAACCAAACTGAGGTTTCTCTCTGAGGTCAGATTTGTCCAGTGCTAACATCAGTTGCAGTCATAACATTGGATAGCGAAGTGCAGGACAGAGAGGCTGTGGATCATTCATTCTGTGTTTTTCAGCTTCTGCCTCTGAGCATATTGAAGTTGAATGATTATTAATTGGATATGGATCTCAGTGTAAAACAGTATCAAGGGAAGCATTTATGAAAGATGTTGCATATGCAGGTCTCAGGGTTTTCCTGCACAGGCCAGTACATTGTTCATTTGTTGTCTGCAGAGACCAAGCACCCACTGCACAATATCACTCACTTTCTCCATTTCATAACTGGTCAGTAGTCAGATCACAATGTAATATCTAAGCATTCCTTCGCAATGTCATAACTGTCAGCCAATCTTCAGTCACCACCTCTGCATGATCAATGTCCAAGAGGTATGGTTCAAGTTCATTTTTTAAAATCACACTTCCCTGGAGTGTATTTCTTTGGACTGGTGTACATGTGAAATTGTGATTCCTTGAGTGCTGGAGTGAGGTTCGTTAGTGAGAGGGTCCAAATAGTTGCTACTGTGGTTGTGTCACCTCTGTAACCAGAAGAAAAGGGAACAGTGTACATAATTAAGGATGTTAAGTTTGCTGTCCAGACAGTACATTGCACTATCCATGGGAAAACACAGTCATTACTTATGCTGAAGCTGATTACACAGAGAATTGATCTGATTATATTTATTCAAATTTGGAGTGGAACACCCATGCTGCACACCTTTGCAGCTAATTACCCCCGTAGTGGTTTCTTCTGTGACAGGACATTTGGCCAGTTCCCTTGACCCATCTGTACTCTACATATCTGTGTTCCATCCTTTCTATCAACAATGGCCTTTTCCCATAAGGAGAAAAGTATGCATTAAAGAACAAAATATTTTATTGCTGTATATTTTAGGGAGCAAATGACCATAAACATGATTTAATTAAATTACATGTCTGCGGAAAGTTTTTAAAAAGTGGTTATTGTAAGCCTGTTTTCTCAGAATCTTTTTCAGTCTTCCTATTACTCTTGTGGTGCTGACTCTTATAGTTACATTTACCCCCATTCTAGTTTTTGTTCCACCCACCCAGTAACCCTCTCAGACAAACAATATCAGTAAAACACTTTGGCAGCTGTGGCTACTGTCACATGTAGCAAGATTTCTAAGTTGACGCACTCTAACTTCCACTTTGCCTCTTAGTACTTGGAGCATTTATACAGCAGCTTTCCTGATATCACGGTTCCAAATCAGTAAAGAGCTTTTGAAGTGTTACTGATGTAATGTAGGAAACACAAAGATCTGCAAATCGTTCCCATTAACATCAATGTGGTCGTGACCAAATAATATCTTCTTTGTAATGCTGATTCAAAGAATAATATTGGCTAAAATATAAAGGAGAATTCCCATGCATTTCTTAGGTATCATGCCAAAGTATCTTTTACTTGTATTGAGAGTGCAGCCAAAGTCTCCATTTAACATCTCATCCAAACACTGTATCTCCAACAATGTGACACACCACCATTGCTGCCCTGGAATATCAACCTCGACCTTTGTGTTCATGAATCTGGAATGGAACTTGAACTCACAAGTTTCTGACTCAAAGATGAGTGTGCTACCAAGTGATCGACATTTGACAGAAGCTCAGCTCAATTTTGGCACTTTTTACTAGATATGAATCCAATGTCTCTTGGTTTGTAACTCCATGTTGTTCCCTTAGGGATAATTTTGCAAGCCTGCATTTCAGTGTCACCTGGCCTTGAATAAAACAAGATTACTTCATCTGTTTAATTCTTTATCCAACAGACATTGAAGACTTTGCTCCTCTACACCAAAGACATGTATTACATGTAGTAACATATTCTCAACCTTAATCTGTAAGTCTCCCTTTATGGTTTGGGATTTACCACTTCTCACAGGCGTTGTGACCTTCACAGCTGGAATTGGCTACAGTACATTAATTATACATATAAATTAGCTGTTCAACTAATTTACAGCAGATGCTTGAAGACACAGTTGTGCATTATATTTAAATGAATGTAATGCATCCTTATTTCCAGAAACTGCATGGAATAAAGTCAAAGTAATCCTGCAGTATTCTTGAAGAAAAGAATGTTTACTGTATGATACAATTTAACCTCCAGTATTTTACCTCATGCGACAATGCTTATGTCATCCCTCACATGCTTGAATGTAGCAGGATTGGAGAATTTGATAAACTTTTATGCAACCAGTAGTTATGTACAAACATTTACATCAGTTACATACAGTTACATCAGTGTCTGGGCCAACATTAAGCTATTAAATTATACAAAGCAGCAAGCTTCTTATTAGGCTTCATGTGGGCAGGCAGTGGCATAGCAGTAACATCCCTCGACTCATAACCCAGTGACCCAAGTTACTGTTCCAGGGGCATGGGTTTGAATCTCACCAAAGCAGCTGGTGAAATTGGAATTCAATCATATCTGGAATTAAAAGATAGCCTCGTGGTAAGCATGTAACACTGTCATTACATTTATGACATAAAGAAAAATCAGAACCACTAGTGTCCTTTAGGGAAATAAATCTGTCAGCTTTACTTGGTATGACTTCTATTCGACTCTAGATCCACAGCAATATGGTTGATTCTTAATTGCCCTCTGGAATGATCTCATAATCCAATCAATTCAAGGGCAACTAGGGATGGGCAACAAATACATGTCTTATCAGTGACTTTTATATCCCGTACAGGAATAAAGGAATGCGATTCCAGCATGAGATAGAATATGAGACCTTTGTACCCTCAGGTCACATGCCATGGTACATTGATAATATCATTTGCTTGTCTCCAAAAGTTATACTGATCTACCGGCCTTGAGACGTAACACGGCACTCTGTTGACTGTACAGTAACAATCTCACTTCATGGAGCTTCCCATTCTAATTAAGAATGGTTTATGAACAACTGTTTTGTAAAATGCAGAATTATGCAGGAACCTTGGAAGAAAGAAAATTGACCATCGTTCCTCTTTCTCATTTTGATCACACCTTTTACTTGCCAACTATGCAGGTGGTCTGGTTGTTTGAGAACACTATGGGGGCAGATTCAATGTAGAGGTAAAGATTTATGTTCTGTAACTGCACTGCTCCTTGACCTCACTGACTACAAATATTATTTTGTGGAAAACGGTTTCAAGAGTAGCAAATACACTTGTGTCAAGTACATATCTTTAAATTCAGATATGCTTTAAATAAAATCCTTGGGATGAAAGGGACATATTTGGCTAGATCCCTATGTTGGCAAAATTAAAACCCTTAGATTTAAAAGCCACTAGTAGCTTGGATATAAAATTAATTGTTGGTCAGAGAGCAGGGAACAATACTGAATAGTTACTTTCTTAAAACGGAGATTAGAAAAATAAATTATGTAGAGAATGGTTAAGGGTTATAAATTCACTGTCTAAGGAAGTGATGTAGATAAATTGATTTGCAGCTTTCCAAACGAAATTTGATAAACACTTGAATAAAAATTTTCAGGGTTAGGAAAAGGACGAAAGAGTGGAACCAACAGAATTGTTCTGAGAGAGCTCTGACATAGATTTAATAGATGGAATGATCTTCTTTGGTACTATAACATTGGATGATCATAAGGGTGTTTCCCAGAATTCCGTAGAAGATACACTGTTCTTTTTGAAGTATATGAACAACATTGACCTAAGTGCATAACTTCAAAACACAATAACTGTTCAGAAATATAGTAAGCAATGAAAAAATTGTAATAATCTTCAAAAGTTGATAACCGGTGAAGTGAGCAGACATTTGACATACAGAATTTGATAGAGAAGTATGAAGTGATATGTTGTGATAGGAATAATGAGGATAGTAAATACAAATAATATATGATGTCACTTTCAAGAGGTTGCAAGTTATGAATGAATTGAAATCTTTGAAGGTTGCAATAGAAGTTGAGAAATCTGTTTCAGAAAAATTCATGACATCTTTATTCTTACAAAAATAAGGATAGAGTATAAAAGCAAGGAAGTCATGCTAAACATTGTAAGGCACTAGCTAGGCATCTATCTATCATATCCGGTTTTCTTGCACCGTGCTGTGATATAGACAGTCCATTACTGTACCTTTAAAGAGTTGAGGATATACAGATTTCATTTTCTGTTTTATCCTAGAAAAACTTCAAGATGACATGCTCCTTTCCTTTATCCTTTTCTTTTTGTATGAGATGCAGGTGTCACTGGTAAGACTGGCATTTGTTGTCTATCACTGGTTGCCATTGAACTAGTGTTCTCTAGGCCATTTCAAAGGGCAGTTAATAGTCAATAGGGCCAGCGTTTTTATCTCCATAAAGTACATGAATGAACCAGGGTTATGAACAATACTCAACAATGGTTATTATCATGAGGCTAGCTTTTAATCTCTGATTTATTAAATTCATATTCCACTATCTGCCATATTGGGATTCAAACTCATTTCTCTAGAAAGTTAACCCAGGTTACCAAAAGAGACCCATTACCAATACATCACCACCTCTCATTGGTAGTGAGCTATTAAATTGTACCTTCATGCTTGTGTACATTGGGGAGCTGTGATGTTGAATTCTTGAATACCATGATATCTGTATCCAATTTCTTATTTGATGAGTATTAAAGTGTTGCTGTATCCGATATAATATCATGCTCACATATTATGTTGTTCACTTCTTAGGAAGGAATATTTCAGAAAGGAAGTCAACCTTAGAACATGGTGCAGATCAGAATTGTTTGAATGATAGCAGGGATGAGGAACTTCAGTCACGTGGATAAACTGGAGAAGCTGGTATTGTGTTCTCTGTAGAACAACAGCAGAGTCTTGGTGAAGGTGTTTGATGTCATGAATTTTTTTGATAGAGTAAATAAAGAGAAATTATCTCCAATAGTAGAGGGTTCAGTAACCAAAGGGGAAAGGCTTTTTTTTAACATAGTACTTAATTATTGTCAGGACAGCAGGAACTGAATGTGTGGTGGTCGCAACTTCAGTAGTAATATTCAAAACAACCTTGCTACAAATACATAAATAAATAAACAAATACTTTTACAGTGCTAAGGGGAAACAGCTGGGGAATGGGATTAAGGAGATAGTTCTTTCAAAGAATCTTTTCATCAATTTGAACTGAATGACCTCCTTCTCTCCATGATTCAATGATATCACCTTAACACAGCATCAGTACGAATGTACTTATCAAGTGTTGCCACAGGATTGTGTTCACTTTTAACATATTTTTGATAAGATGCATAGTAGCTAATGAATTATTTTTCTTATGGGAAGTATATTTTCTCTTGTACATTAAATACTTCAGAGCTGAAAATGTGTTGCTGGAAAAGCGCAGCAGGTCAGGCAGCATCCAAGGAACAGGAGAATCAACGTTTCGGGCATAAGCCCTTCTTCAGGAAACTTCGATTCTCCTGTTCCTTGGATGCTGCCTGACCTGCTGCGCTTTTCCAGCAACACATTTTCAGCTCTGATCTCCAGCATCTGCAGCCCTCACTTTCTCTCATTAAATACTTCACTACGTTCAGCTCCAGCTGATGAAAACAAAGTCAAATAGTAGCTTCACAGGTTCTGTCACAAGCATAATTGCATAAAATCATTTATGCTGCCTATTCAATCATCAACATTTGTTTAATGTTGGCCTTCCTCATCTACCTGAAGGTACTTCTCATCTGTTCAACATCTGAAGAACCACACATACTGCCAGAAAGATCTGCTGTTTATATTTAGATAATTCATATTATTACAGCACAAAGACCTGTAAACAGATCGATTGAAGATTTAACTTAAGACCTAGGGTATTGTAGATGAGCACAATTATGTGTCACCATTTTGGAATGATATATCCTGCATTCACTGGTTAAGAAGTTGCTAAATGAGCATAAGTTATAACTTGTTCAGGATCACACACAGATTTGATTTGATTTATTACTGTCACCTGTACTGAGATAGTATTCCTTCTCGCCATCTTGAGATCTGGGAGCATCCAAGGAGCAGGTGAATCGATGTCACGGGCATAAGCGATTCATCAGGATGAGGCTTGTGGGTCCGGATGCTGAGAGATAAATGGGAGGGAGAGTGGGGCTGGGGGCAAGGTAGCTGGGAATACGATAGATAGATAAAGGTGGGGGGGTGGCGGGGATAGGTCGGGGAGAGAGTGGAGCAGATGGGTGGGAAGGAAGGAAGATTGACAGGTAGGACTGGTCAAGAGGGTGGTGCCAGTTGGAGGCTTGGGACTGGGATAAGATGGAGGGAGGGGAAATTAAGAATATGGTGAAATCTATATTGATCCTGTGTGATTGCAGGATCGCAAGGCGGAAGATGAAGCGTTTTTCCTCCAGGTGTCGGGTGTAAGAGTTTGGCAATGGAGGAGGTCTATGACTTGAATGTCTCTGGTGGAGTGAGAGGGGGAGTTAAAATGTTCAGCTACAGGACAGTGGGGTTGGTTGGTGCAGGTGTCCCATAGATGCCCTCTGAAAAGGTCTGCAAGTTGGTGTCCTGTCACCCCGATGTAAAGGAGACCACATCAGGTGCAACAGATACAGTAGATAACGTGCATGGAAGTACAGGTAAATTTCTGTCGGATGTGGAAAGATCTCCACCCACTGCCCCTTCGATCATGACCTCACCTCCCATTACTAAGCCATCATCACCCAAACCATCCACAATCTCATCACCTCAAGGGATCTCCCCACCACAGCTTCCAACATTATAGTCCGAGAAGCCCGCACCACCCGATTCTACCTCCTCAACCCTGACTGCCCCGGTCAACCCATTGTCTTAGCCTGCACCTGTCCCACCGAACTCATCTCTGCATATCTTGACACCCTTCTGTCCCCCTTAGTCCAGGAAGTCCCCACCCATGTTTGGGACACCACCCACTCCTCCAAGATTTTTGTTTCACCGGTCCCCAATGCTTCATCTTCACCATGGACATCCAGTCCCTGTACACATCTATCCGCCATGATGGCCTCCAAGTCCTCCATTTCCTCCTCTCCTCCAGCACCCTTCCACTGACACTCGCATTCTCCTAGCTGAACTGGTCCTCACTTTCAACAACTTCTCCTTCTAATCCTTCCACTTCCTCCAAACCAAAGGAGTAGCCATGGGCACCCACATGGGTCCCAGCTAGGCCTGTCACTTCTTCAGGTAGATGGAACAGTCCACCTTCTGCAGCTATACCGGCATCATTCACCACCTTTTCCTCCATTACATCGATGAGTGTATCGGCGATACCTCGTGTTTCCACGAGGAGGTTGAACAATTCATCTACTTCACAAACATCTTCCACCCTGGCCTCAAATTCACCTGGACCATCTCAGACACCTCCCTCCCCTTCCTGAACCACTCCATCACCATCTCTAGCAACCAACTTGACACGGACATTTGCTTCAAACCCACTAACTCCCACAGCTACCTAGACTACACCACCTCCCACCCTACCTCCTGGAAAAATACCATGCCTTATTCCCAATTCCTCTGCCTCCACTGCATTGGCTCCCAGGAGGACAAAATCCACCATAGAACATCCCAGATGGTCTCCTTCTTCAAAGACCACATTTTCCCTCCCAATGGTCGATGATGCCCTCCAGCGCATTTCCTCCACTTCCCGCTCCTCTGCCCTTGAACCCACCCCTTCAATCCCAACAAGGACAGAACTCTTCTTGTCCTCACCTTCCACCCCACCAACCTCCACATAAATCGCATTATCCTCCACCGCCTGAAAACAGACCCCAACACTGGGGATATATCTCCCTCCCCACCCCTACCTGCATTCCAGAGAGACCATTTCCTCTGTGACTCCTTTGTCAGATCCATGCCCCCCCACCAGCCCACTCCTGGCACCTTCCCCTGCCACCGTAGGAAGCGCAAAACCTGTGCACACACCTACCACCTCACCTCTGTCCAAGGCCCCAAAGGATCTTTCCACATCTGACAGAAATTACCTGTACTTCCACTCACATTATCTACTGTATCCATTGCACCCAATTTGGTCTCCTCTGCATCTGGGAGATAGGTCATCAAATTGTGGATCGTTTCAGAGGACATCTCTGGGACACACGCACCAGCCAACCCCACTGCCCCATGGCTGAACACTTCAACTCTGCCTCCCACTCGCCAAAGACATGCAGGTCCTGGGCCTTCTCCATCGTCAAACCCTTACCACCTGACACCTGCCTCATCTTCCACCCTGCAATCCTTCAACCACACAGGATCAATGTGGATTCCACCAGTTTCTTCATTTCTCCTCCCCCCACCTTATCCCAGTCCCAAGCCTCCAACTCAACACCACCCCCTTGACCAGTGCTACCTGTCCATCTTCCTTCCTTCCCACCCTTCCGCTCCATCTCCCCTCCGACCTATCACTTCCACCCGCACCTTCTTCTACCTATCACATTCCCAGCTACCTTTCCCCCAGCCTAACCCCATTCCCCCCCCCCCAATTATCACTCAGTCCCTTGGCCCGCAAGTCTCATTCCTGATGAAGGGCTTATGCCCGAGACATCAATTCTCCTGCTCCTCCGATGCTGCCTGACCTGCTATGCTTTTCAAGCACCACACCCTCGACTCTGATCTCCAGCATCTGCAGGCCTCACTTTCTCCCATTGTTTGAGATCTGGCCCACAACGGTAATGTTGCCAACAAGCCTGTAAATGGAGTTGGGGCAGAATTTGGTCACACAGTCTTGCGTGTATGAGTAGTATAGTAGGGGGCTGACTATGCAGCCTTGCAAAGCACCAGTGTTGAGGATTATCATGGAAGAGGTGTTGTTTCTTATCCTTTCTGGCTGCGACCTGTTGGTCAGGAAGTTGTGAATCCAGCTATGGAGTGGGGTGGTGGGGTGGGGAGCAGTGGCCTAGGTCCAGGAGTTTTGAGATGAGGTTGTTCGGAATTATGGTGTTGAAGGCAGAGCTGTCATCAATAGGTAGGAGCCTGAGGTGGGTATCATTGTTATCAAGATTTTTCAGGGATGAGTGAAGGGCCAAGGAGATGGCATCTAACATGAAACTGTTACCGCAGTAAGGGATTTGCAAGTGATCAAGGCAATCTGGTGGGTTAGAGTTGACATGAGCCATGACCAACCTCTCAAAGCACTTGATAATTATGGAAGTCAGAACCACTGGGTGGTTGTCATTGAGGCACACTACATGATCTTTTTGATTAGATTAGATTACTTACAGTGTGGAAACAGGCCCTTCGGCCCAACAAGTCCACACCGACCCCCAACAATGGGATGACAGTGATCTTCTTGAAGCTGCTGGGGCTTCACCTTGGAATATGGAGAGGTTAAAGATGTTCAATGAATACTCTGCCACTTAGTCTGCATTGGGTCTGAGTGCACAGCCAGGGATTCCATCCAGGCCAGTCACTTTCTGTGGATTAGCCCTTAATGTCTGCGGTGATGGCTGAGGGTAGGTGCACCCGAGGCTGATGGGACAGATGTCATCATTTCACTGCCCTTCATGTAGGGCTATATTATGGCCCATGATTCTGTTAGACTTTATTTTGTAGCCCGTTATGTTTTGTGAGCCTTGCCACAAATGACGGGTGTCCATGTGATTACTCTGTGTCTCAAGCTCGATTTGGTATTGCCTCTCGGTGTCCCTGATGACTTGTGAAGGTGGTATGTGGATTTCCTGTAGAGGTCAGAGTCATACAAATTGAATGCCTCAGACGTGGGCTTCAGTAGAGAGTAGATGTCCCCGTTCAAACATGGTTTCCAGTTGGGGAACATTCAGATTAACTTTTTTCAGCACACCGTATATATACTTACAAATGAAATCTGTGACAGTGGATTACTTGTTTAGGTTGCCAACTGAATTCTTGAATATGGACCAGTCTACCAACTCTAAGCAGTCCCATAGAAGCCTGTCCATTGCCTCAGACCAGCACTGTACTATTTTCTGTGCTGGGTCCTCATTCTTCAATTTCTGTTTGTAAGCCAGAAGGAGGAGCACAGCGTTGTGATCTGATTTTCCAAAATGCAGGTGAGGCTGGAGCGATAAGCATCTCTTATGGCTGTGCAACAATGGTCAAGGATGTTCTGGTGGGATGGGACATGTGCTGGTGGAATTTAAGTAACACATTCTTGAGGTTGGCCTGGTTGACGTCACCGGCTATGACGAACAAGTCTTCGAGGTATTCCGCCTCAAGGTTGTTTGTCGCGTTGTACACTTCATCAAGTACACTCTTCATTTCCGTGTGGGTTCAAATGTAAACCACTGTCAGGATAGTGAAGGTGAACGCACATGGCAGATTGGGTGGACGGCATTTCACTGTTAAATAATCTAGGTCCTGGGACCAGTGACTCACCAAGGTCATCACATCTGTGCACCCGGAGATGTTGATTAGGAGGCAGACCACACCGAATGTTGCTTTGCCCGAGGATGCTGAGCAATCCATTCAGTGAATTGAGAAGTCCTCAGGTTGTAAGGCACAGTCAGGTGTTGCAGGAGCAAGCAATGACTTTGTGAAACGGTGCACACAGCACCCTCTCAATTCCTTGGAAGTTGAGTCTAGCTTTAAGTTCATCCATTTTGTTCTCAATGACTTGGACATTTGTGAGGTGTATGCTGTGGAGGAAGGAGTGCTTAAAACGTCATAATTTTAATCTCACCTGTGGCCCAGTGGGTCTCCCACATTTCCTGGGAAGGTGCCTGCTCCTAATTGATCCCAAGCGCGGTGAGGGAAGTCAACTGCTCCGGAAGGAAAAGGAGTGCTCCTGATGGGGTCCTGATCGCCAGTCACAGCCTTAAACACTCCAGACGGTCTTGCATTTGGTCTGGTCGGACCTCCTTGATACCAGGTCACCGTGGGGTTAGATCTTGTTCCCATGGCGGTCGGGCCTTGCTTAAGGGTTTCCATGAGGTCGGACCTGCGAGAGGCCAGTAAGCCTCCAATTTCTTTGGGCTTGCAGTTCCAGCCTCGGCAAGGGGGAAGTGGGTCCTCCTGATGGGGCCCTGGTGCTAGTCACAACTTGCGCATTCCAGAGGATCTTGCAATTGGTCATGTTGCACATCAGATCTTGATCCCACAATGATCAGGCCTCGATTCCAGCATCGGTAATTGCACATCATTAATCAGAGTATCAGACTGTCAAGTAGATTTAAGAGAACATTGTTTGAAATTTTGACACACTTGAGGCAGGCATGTATGAAATACTTCTGGCATTGCTGGTAATTAACCTGCCAGCCAAATCTGGTATTGAAATTTGGAAGAGTAACACCTTCTTTCCACATTCTACTGGAAATAACCCAGCCTGTTGAAGCTTATTGGTGAGTAGAATGAAAATAACTACACAGGGGCAATGAATATGGTAGGATATGAGGACAGCAGCGTTAATCTTCCCAATGTACAACTGGATAAAAGTGTGGCCAGTATATTCAGCAACACAGCAAGTAGGAACAAGCAATGGAATCTTGGTGTCGCTTTTTTCGATGTGCAAGTTGATTCCAAAATGCATAGATGATTTTTCTTTCCTTTATTCATTCACGGGATGAGGGCATCACTGGCTACGCCAACATTTGTTGCCCATCTCTAATTGCTCAGAGGACAATTAAGAGTCAACCGCATTGCCTGGGGGTCTGGAGTCACATGTAAGCCTGACCAGGTAAGGTTAGCAGTTTCCTTCCCTAAAGGGCATTAATGAACCAGATTAGTTTTTCCAACAATTGACAATGGTCATCATTAGATGCTTAATTTCAGATTGTTTTTTATTGAATTCAAATTCCACTATCTGCCATGGGAGAATTCAAACTTGGGTCCCAGAATATTATCTGCATCTCGAGATGAGCAACCCAGCAATAATACCACTAGGCCATCGCCTCCACCCCATTTCCAAAAAGCAGCATATAGATAACGCATAAGAGACCTAGGATATATCTTGAAATACATTCTGTGTGCCTTTGAATGATTGCAAAACATGCGCTGAATTGTTGGTTTTAATCAACTTGATTCTAGGGACAAGAGTAGACCATTCATTCTTTCATTCTCATTCCACCAGTCAAGAGATATCTGATTTTCACTCTCTTGTGCTTTCTCCTCTTTTTTTCAACAACCCTGAATTGATACGTTCACATACATTGATCTGTTTTATAAGCAGATTGTGACTTTAAAAAACAAATAGCTCTCTCTGCCCTTGCCACTTGTCTGTAAGCAGATTAAAGGTTTTATTTTTCACCCTTTAAAAACAGTTGAGGTGGGTAGTGATTTCTCCCTCTCACTTTGCTTGTGGATTTTCAGTTTGTAAGGAATGCAGCCACATTGGTGTAGCAATGAGCCAGAAGTTGAGTTTATTTCACATGTTCTGAGATGGTGCTGTGGTAAGGGCAAATCAACCAACACATCATCTTTGAAATCTCATCATCACTTAATAACACAGGCTTACTCACAAACATTAAAAGGAGAGATCAAATCAAAATAGCTACGGAGATGATTCAATTAGCCACAATGTATTTACAAAGCAACTGGAGATGCCTGTTTTTAAGAACGAGTCCGATTGAGTTGGCAATTGGTTGATTGGCTATCCAGAAGCAAGTGACCATAGAATCGTTCTTCTCTTTAAAAATCTCATGAAAAGTTCATCTGGGGAATTTGTGGAGAGCACAAAGGCTTTTCCTTTACAGTGATGTTAGTTATTTTGATATTATCAATAGATGTTGTATTGACACTTTGGAGTTAACTTCCACATCTACAATAATGACACCAAGATTCCATGCCTAATTCTAATCCGCTATGATGCCAAATATCCTACCACACTTTTCCGCAGTTTTACATTGGGAACATTAATGCTGTTGTACTCATATCCGACTATATTCAAACTATTTCCAGACCATATGGTAAAAAGGCAGTAGTACTGTGGGAGTAATGTAACCAAGTCTTCTTGGTCATGGGGTAGGGAGTGCTGTGGTAGCAGTTACCATGGAGATAAAGCCCTACATTGCTCTTAACCAATTGTCTATGTTCCATTTCAGAAGCTAAGTGGAAGGCCCATTAACACACAGGATAAGGGAGACTTGCAATTCTATTGTGTTGCCTTTTCTTCTCAGAGGCGACTTTGCTTCTATAGCAGATTATAGTTAGTATTTCAGACCCATCAGGAGGTGCCTGAAGTGTTGATTGTCTAACTGATATTTGATTCTGAGAAGCTTCTAGAGGGAAACTGCTAAATCCAATCACTTGATTATAGAACAAAGAACAAAGAAAATTTACAGCGCAGGAACAGCCCCTTCAGCCCTCCAAGCCTGAGCCGATCCAAATCTACTGTCTAAACCTGTCACCCAATTCCTAAGCATTTCTATCCCTCTGCTCTTTACCTACTCATGCATCTGTCCAGATGCATCTTAAATGAATCTACCATGCCTGCCTCTAACTACCTCTGCTGGCAATGCATTCCAGACACCTACCACTCTCTCTGTGTAAAATACTTGCCGCATGTATCCCCCTTAAACCTTTCACCTCTCATCTTGAAAGCGTAACCTCTCATTATTGAATCCTTCACTCTGGGAAAAAGCTGATCTTTATCCACCCTGTCTATACCCTTCATGATTTTGTAGACCTCAATCAGGTCCCCCCTCAATCTCCTTTTTTCTAACAAAAACAAAACTAATCTACTCAACCTCTCTTCATAGCTAGCACCTTCCATACCAGGCAACATCCTTGTAAATCTTCTCTGCACCCACTCCGTGCAATGACCTTTGTAGGGATGTTTGTTTAATATGCGTTTAAACAATCTCTAAATACACTCATATGTTTTAAAGCTTTTAAAATCCAATTGCCTGACAATCTGTCTTGAAGACAGAAGGACTTCAATTATCCGGCATTCAATTAGCCGAACTTCGGATCATCTGGACAAGATTGCAAGGTCCCGATGCGTGGCTAACAATGATATCTGGCATTCGATTAACTGAACGAAATACTCCCTGCCTGTGTCCTTCAGATAATCAAGGTTCCTCTGTATTTCAATTCACTCAGTATCCTGAGTCTATGTGCAAGTGAATTCTAAATTCCCACTGACTGTTGTTTAAAGAATTGCAAACCAATTTAACTCATAAATGCTGTAGCTTAAATGTTAAGATTACAATTGTTCTGGATTCATTCAGCAAAAGAAATAGATTCTCTGTATCAACGCTTTCGAATCCTTTAATATTTTGATTTAATCAGTTAGATCATTCTCAACCTTCTAAACTCAAGGCGATGCAAGCCAATATTTATGCAATCTGTGATCATGTTTTAACCTTTTAAGCAAGATATCATTTTGTTTTAAATCTTTAATTGACTCCTCCAATGCCATTATTACTTTGTTGAGGTTTGATTGTCATAACTGAATGTAGCAGCCTTTACATGGTGTATAGCCCAACAGTCTGTGTTCGTATAGTTGGGCAGCAGTTAGCTCAGTTGCATGGATGGCTGGTTTTCAGTGCACAATGAGACCAACAGCATAGATTCATTTCCCACATTGGATGAGGATTCTCCTTCACAACTTCTGCCCTTGCCTGAGGAGTAGTGACCCTCAGGTTTAACAACAACTAATCATCTCTCCCTTTAATGAGAGAACTGTCCAATGTGATTATGGCATCTTTACCTTCGCAAGTAAAGTTTCACCTCCCTGATTGAGTTCCATGCTCCTTGAAATAAAAGCGGTCATTCTAATATATCAATGAGATTTGACTTCTTTCACTGATGTTTAGAAGAATTAGAAGTGATCACATTGAAACATAAAGAATTCTTAAAGGGTGTTAGTAGATAAATGGTGGGAGGATGTTTTTCCTTAGCTGACAATTGTGGAATTGGTGATCATAGTATTTGAATAAGATGTTAACTATTTAGGACTGAGATGCGCAGACATTTTTCAAGCAAAACGATTATGAACCTTTTGAAATTTCTACTCCAGACAGTCATGTCTGCTCAGTTGTTAAGTATATTCAACAAAGGAATTGATTTTTGGATATTCAAGGAAACTAACAATATAGGAATAATGTGGGAAAATGAAGATGAAGTAAAAGATCATCCAAGATTCACAGCTGACATGATGAATTGAATTTGACGTCATAAGACCTCCATGATCCTGAAATTTTATACAGCCTGCTTGAAGAGCCAAGTGATCTACTCTACTCCAGTTTCTTCTTTTCTTATTCCATAAGCATTTCTCATTACATTTTGAATGTAACAGATCTGGCAACATCTGTGGAGAAAAAAAAACACAGCTGGCATTTAAGGTCAACTTTTTCACACATAAGATGGTTCTAATGTGGAATGAACTGCAGAGAAAATGTTAGATGCAGGTACAGTTAGAACATTGAAAAGAAACTTGGACAAGAAAGGTTTAGAGGGATATAGGCCAAATGCAGGCAAGTGGGGCTAGTTTAGTTTGGGAAATTAGGTCAGCATGGATGAGTTGGACCAAAGGGCCGGTTTCTATGCTGTATGACTCTATGACTTACCTTTGTAGTTCAAAATTATGTAATTAAAATAGAAAATAATTGTGATGGCCACTAGGATAAGAATTTGAAACTTATAATGTATGCAATGGCTTGTTCCGAGGAATGGTCACTGCACCAAAAACATTAATTCTGATTTGTCTCCACAGATGTTGCCAGACCTGCTGAGCTTTTCCAGCAATTTCTCTTTTTGTTTATGATTTACAGCATCTGCAATTCTTTTGGTTTTTGTTCATTGAAGTCACTCTTTAGAGTTCTAGTCAACCCAATGTGCCAAACATCTCTCAAATCTTTGTTCCCAGTTTAACCCACAGTCAGGTACGTTTGGCTTGAAGATATTGGCACGGTTTATATTATTTCAATATTATGTCTGCTGGATGCATTCATGAGTTCAAAACATTCGTAACATTTATCAGAATTTGCCAACTATCAGTCTTTTAAGTTGATGATCAGAACCTAAACTCACACCTCAGCCTGCCCATGCTATGGAAAAAAGATCTATTCGACTCCCTTGGGTGAATGGTTGTCAGTATCAGAAGCTCTAATAATTTAGGAAAATGGCACATATGTCAAAACTATGAAAAGCAGGTGATGAGTGGAACTGGATCATGGTTAAATCAACAAATTGGATTATTTTAGTTATTAAATAACCTATAATTTGTAGTTACTGATGTGAATATGTGTTTAGTCCCAACAAATACATATGCATTGACTAAATGATAATTGCTGCTATCTGACACACCATTTGTGATATTCCTTTTATGCTTTATGCCTCTCCAAAATGTCCCTGCTTCTGTACATAAAACTTCTTAAATATGTGATTTTTTCTGTCACTTCTGATCAGATAGTGGCGAAACAATTCATTCTGTTTCTCTTTGCACCTGCAAAGTATTTCCAATACTTTCTGATTTTATTTCAAGTTTCCAGAGTCTGCAGTAATTTGAATTTAATATTCAGTATTAAAGCATTTTCAGGGCACAGTTACAGTGGAAGAAGCAGGGAAGAACCCAAAGTATTCACATGAGAAAGGTCAATATCCATGGGAGATATGAGTGATATCCATTAATAACAGGATAATGGATTGTAAAACAGAGTTTGAATGTGACAGTACAAGATTCAGCTCATGATGTGCAGGTATGTTTTTGCCATACTTCATCCTTTTTAGGGATTTTAATCAATAATTACTTTTAATTTCAATACAGGAGAATCTCTCTGCTAATCTAGGTTGGAAATTACTCTGGATGGCACAATCAGATTAAATAGAAGAATACCTTATGAGCATTCATCTTGTTTTGTTGTCAGTAGTAATTTCTGGCCTCATGCTTTAAGATTTTAAAAACAGAAAATATTTGAAACACACAGTCATTTCATCATTTTATAAAAGAAGAAAAAAAGCGATGCTTTGTTATGACCTTTCATTGTTATTGATTTATATGGTATTCTTTTGATGATATCGCATTAGGAGCGAGATATGTTAGCAATGTGTTAATTTTGTCTTTCTGTTGTGGAATATACAGCCATTGGGTTTATTGCAGGTATGTGTTGCAGAGGATTCCAGTTCACAAGTTAATATGATGTATAACTGGGATTAGATTCTATTAAGACGAATTGGACCTCAAATGTTGTACAGCATTCCATATCATTATCAGTAGCTGGTGTCGTGCAGCCTAATTAACACGAACCAACAGAATGGGGCAGGTGATAGTTAGGTCAGAGAGTCAGACTGCAGTTCTGCATATCCAAAAGAGGGAAATGCAGCAACTACTTTCTTCCAGCCTTCAGATTTTCCATTTTTATTTTGTATTCAGGATTCTGTACCCATCAGAACTTTGTTCATTAGCCTGTAGTGATATTGTGCTCAGGATTCTATCAGCACATGTTTTAACCAGCTATATCATTTAATGCTGAATAAAAGGAGAACGTTTATGAATTCACCTTTTGTTTTCACAATAACCTTTGTAAGTCTGTAGTATTGTTTTAAATATTTAACTGAATGTGCAAGTTTCAATGTAGAAAGAATTATCTTCAAATTCATATTCAATTAAATCATCTCCCACTTCCTCAAGAAGATTATTAGCTGTATACAAAGCTGGCTACGTGTTTGAAAATTTGACATAAATTTAACTGTGCTCATTTACTAATTCAACATCTGTTAATAGTTTTCTGTGCAAATCCACCTTCCATTCTTTGAATGTTTGGCTGATGAATCCCATATGATAAAATAGTTATGCCAAAGATTTCAAATACATATAGTAACACTGTTAGTTCTGCAGCAACAGTCCTACATATGTAGGCAGCGTGTAAAATACTGACATAATTGACTGACGGTGAACTTTAAGAAATAATGAGAATATTCTTTAGCTTTATTGAGTGAGGTATAATTGCCATCACACATTTACTTCATGTGTGAGGCTAATTGTCAATTGGGGTAGTTGGAAGGAAAATTTGGTATCATTTGAGTTTAGTGACACTTGACATGGAGGACAATGTGGATTTTAATTGGATGAGTTCCCAGTTATTTAGCTCTGTCAGAATTCAATGACTTTAAACCCTCAAGCTGGTGACTTTCAATAAAGCAAACAGCAACCATGCAAAGTGGTTCACTCACAAATCCACATGATTACGTATATTATTTTATTCATGAGATTTGACAGGCTTTTGCAGAACCATTTCTCCAGGTCCAAATGAATTAAAACACCAACTATTTTCTGTCAATTTTTCACACTACAAATAAAGTACTGAATAAATAATGCTGAAGTTAGCAAACAAAAACGAGAGAAACTGAAAAACCTAAAGCCATTCAAAGGATAAAATAATGCTGCAGTACTTTTGAGGTATTTTCTAGACTCTTTTCTTTGGTATTAATCAACATCTGGATGTAAATATCCAACTGATATTCTGATTAAAGAGAGATGTACTCATGTGTGCCCATATCTTTGATTTTTAAATAGATTGTAGAGAGCTTGCAAGGTAACTTTGATAAATAGATCATTGGCTAGAAAATGACATCTCATTCAACCTAGCACCTATTGACCTAGTATTCAGTATTACATACTAATGTTGTTTGTCAGTGGTTCTGAACATTAGACCCATTTTGTCGCTGGGTCTGCCCCTGTAGTATCTGCATAGCTGTTGTAATTGACATCTTCCATTTAACAGGTCTGTGTTCCTGCCTGTCGTTGCCTAGGAGATGAGCACAGGGCCTCAGTCAGGGAGTTCTGGTAATATTGCCTTCCTACATATAATCTTTGTCTTTCAATATGTGCCAAAAAGCTGACTAAATAATATTCTGCTCCTTTTTTTTCAGTGTGCAGGCATTTTAGAACAATGAGTTTCAACAAGCTCAGTATAGAAAAAAAGACATGGCAGACACCAAGAAGATTAGATGACAATTCAGACTCAATTATTGAATTGAAATTAAGTGCTATATCTAAGACACTGTTTATTGAATCAAAGATTGGAACAGTGCCTACATCACTAAGTCCATTTCAAACAGATGTTTCTTTACTTTCCTCAAGGCACTGTGGGACCAAGAAAAAAATGAAACTGATTTCACTCGATGTAGCACTCTCGCCTTGGAAGGCAGGCTTGAATACACAACATATGGACTAAGAGTACTAAAGGAGTGCTGCACTGCCAGAGATGTATTTTCCCAACTGAAATGTTAAACTGAGGCCTGATTTTCTCACTCAAATAGACAGAAAACATGCCATTATTCAAAGAAGAACATTTATTTTCCCAAGTGGCCTGGTCAACATTCAACCCTTCATCATTAAAACAGTTTTATCTAGTCATTTATGTAATTTCTATTTTTGGAAATTTATTGTTCACAAATTGGCTGTCATATTTACCTACAATATAACAGTGACAACACTTAAAAACCTCCTTGTTTTTATTTCTTGTTTTGCATTCAATGCAATAATATTTCACAACGTATAGGGAATAATGAAATGAATGTTTCCATCTAAAAGAATTATCTTTCACAGCTGTGCATAGATTAAAGCGTATGATTAGAATTGCAGATTGAGGAAGGCATTCTAAATATAGTTTTGTAACACTTTCTATTCCTCTGCACTGTCTGCATCATTCTCATGATGATCAGGTACATTCATTCATTTCACAGAATTGTAAAGTTTTAAATTTCTCACTGATCACAATTAAATATTACCATCTCAGTGAAGAAAGGCTTTGTCAGATCATTTAAAATTTGTCTTCAGGGATTCACCACAGCAATATAAATAAAACTAAAACAAGATTGTTGCATCATTTGTGCATGAATTCAGTGTTTTCAGAAATTGATTTGCTCATCAAACTGTTCTGAGGACTTAATGATCAATATGTATTGGGTTCCTATTTCTGAAAAATAAGTACATGGCGTGGCTAATATGAAATAAATAATTTATATACATAATCTCAAGACTAGAATGCCTTATAAAAAGGATTAGTACTAAATGTGTGTGCAATATTGGAACAGGAAGGACTGCATTGTTTCATTTATCATGGGGTGTCACTGGCTAAGCCATTTCTTATTGCCTTAGAGGAGGGGTGGGGAGCCACCTTCTTGGACAATTGCAGCCCATCTGGTGCAGATTCAGCACCAGAGTTTAAGGATTTTAATCCAGCCACAGTGAAGGATGGTGAGGTAGTTCCAAGTCAGAAAGGTGTGCCTTTGGATGGAAATTGCAAGTGGTTATGTTTCCCTGCATCTGTTGTATTTGTTCTTTGAGGTGGTATAGTCCCAGGTTTCAAATGAACTGTGGCAAGGAGCCTTGGTGAATTGTACTGGTTCCAAGTGCACCTTATACATAGTGCACATTTCTGCCTCTCAGTGCCAGCAGCGGAAGGAAAGAATATTTAAAGTGTTGGATGGGGTGCCAATCAAGAAGGCTGCTTTGTTCTAGATTGTGTCAAACTTCTTGAGTGTTGTTAGAGCTGCACTCATCCAAGCAAGTGAAGAGTACTCCATCACTCTCATCATGATTTTTGCATTAGAGATGATGGACAGGCTTTGGAGAGGCAGTGAAAAATTACAGCAAATCGAATGTTCTTACAGTGTTGAGGCATTCAGCAATAGAGAGTATGTGAAGAAGGAAGGTGCAGTCCACCATATTAAGGATCCCCACAGACGGGAACTCAACTCAACCAATTTTACAGAGGGTTTTGTATCATAGCTATAGCAGCTCAGAAAATCAAATTTTTAAAAATATGGTCTGCAGGTATCCCAGCAGTAGGAACATACAAGAGCAAACTAGAAAGAGATCTCACGGCACTAGTGTAGATTCATGAACATTGAAGATTGTGGTGGCCACCCCGCTGGCATGTGCAGTATCCAATTATATGCAATTCATCTTGACAATCATGCACAGGGAACATCAACATGAACTTGAAATATTGAGACAAAAACTCTAAACTCTGAAAATGTCACATCAAGAAGAGATTCAACATTTAAAGCAAGTGATAAAAAGCTATTCAAGCAAAAGCTGTTTGGGAAGGCAATGGCCTCGTGGTATTATTACTAGACTGTTAATCCCAGATACCCCAGGTAATGTTCTGGGGACCTGGGTTCAAATTCTGCTACAGCAGATGGTGGAATTTGATTTCAATGAAGAAAAAAACCTTGAATAAAGGGTCTAATGATTGTCAAATAAAAATTCACCTGGTTCACTAATGTCCTTTGGTGAAGGAAATTGCCACCCTTACCTGATCTGGTCTACACGTGACTCCCACAGCACTGTGGTTGACTCTTAATTGCCAGCAATTAGGGAAGCCTAGCCAGTGCCTCCCTCATCCTGTGAAGGAATAAAAAAAAGAGATCCTTAACTGCAATCTGGATCATGCCTATACCATTGACAGTTTCTCATGCTGAAGACTCTTTGGAACAACTTATTGTAAAATATCAAAGGAGTTTGGTAATATTAAACATAACCAAAAGTTTGTTAGGCCCAACTTACCTTAACAAAACTGCTGAACTGAAAGCTCGACATTGGCTCTCACACAGTGCAGTTGAACTTTGGAGAGAGAAAAACAAAAGGATTTCCAAAAAAAAAACCTCAACAGAGATAATTGACCCAAGACATTCAGAGCTTAAAGATCACTGGACAATATTATTCTGCTGCAATTGTGACCTTACAGAGGAAATAGAAACTCTTGACAGAGAGAAAAAGAATCTTCTTCAAAATCTTCAAAATCTTCTCATTTTGAAGAAGGTTGTCATAGAGTCATAGAGTAATGCAGCATGGAAACAGGCCCTTCAACCCAAACTGGTCCATGCTGACAATGGTCCTCACTCAGCTAGTTCCAATTGTCTGCATTTGGTCCTATCCATCTAAACCATCCATTTCTCTGTCCAAATGCTTTGAAGATGTTGCTACTGTACCTGCCTCAACCACTTTCTCTGGTAGCCCATTTCATAGACACACCACTCTCTGTGTGAAGAAGTTGCCCCTCTTGTCCTTCTTTAATCTTTCCCCTCTCAACTTAAACCTACACCCTTTAGTTTTCAATTCCCCATCCTTGAGAGAAAAGACGATATGTATTTATCTAATCTACGTCCCTCACGATTTTTTCCACCTGCATTCTCCTACCTTCCAAGGAATGAAGTCCTAGCATGGCCAACCTCTCCCTATAACTTGGGCCTACTAGTCCTGGCACATCCCCGTAAATCTTCATTGCACTCTTTCGTGTTTAACTATTATTTTTCTCTATAACAGGTTGACCAAAATTGTACACAATACTCCAAGTGCGGCCTCACCAACAACTTATACAACTGTAACAGAATGTCCCAACTCCTGAACTCCATGCCTCAATCAATGAAAGCCAGCATGCTAAATGCCTTCTTCGCCACCCTGCCTACTGTGATGCCACTTTCAAAGAACTATGTATTTGTACTTCTAGGTCCCTCTGTTCCACAACACTCCTCAGGATCTTACCATTTACTATAAAACTCCTACATTGATTTGACTTTCCAAAGTTCCAGATCTCACATTTATCTATATTGAATTGCATTTTCCAATCCTCAGCCCACTTCCCCATCTGATCAAAATCCCTCTGTCATTTCTGATAACTTTCCTCGCTATCGATGATACCTCCTCATTTTGTATCATCTGCAAACTTACAAATCATGCCTCATGCATTCACAACCAGATCATTTATGTAACTAATAAATAACAAAAATCCCAGCTCTGACTCTTGTGGCACACCAGTAGTCACAGGCCTCCAGTCCAAGAAACAACCTTCAACAATCACCCTCTGTTTCCTACCATCAAGCCGATTTTGAATCCAATTAGCTAGCTCTCCCTGGATCCCATGTGACCTAATCTTCATGACTAGCCTGCCATGCTGGACCTTTTCAAAGGACTTACTAAAGTCCATATAGACAAAATCCACTTTGTCTATCCTCTTTCTTACCTCTTCAAAAAAATCTAAACGATTTGTTAGACATGACTTCATGGTAAAGCAAATCCTTGTTCAGGATGGAGCTCACCTGCAACATAGAAATATGAGAACCAGTAAATCAAATTGTCATCTGGAACAGTAGATGACAATGTTTCTTATAGATTTTGGTCAGAAGCGTATTTTCTCACAGATCAACTTTCTAATGGAATTCCAGAAACACAGTTGTCAGAAGAGAAGCAGACATCCCACTCTTAATGGATTGAGTGGTCTAATTGTGCTCCTGTATCTTACTGTCTTATCTTACAAGAAGGGCACTCATGCATCTGTACATGCTCCTTCATGTGCTAATGGGCTTCAGCGTAGTAGGTGATCCATTCATTTGAGAATGAATGATGGTTTCAGTAAGTTGTAATAACAGATCTGCCTTTGATGTGGATTCTGGCTCATTGGCACAAATTAATAGGATTACACATATAAAAATATTTTTCTTTACATGGCAGAATGCATTTTGTTCTCGGTCCTGATGGTATGGAGACTTTCAGTGGGTGGTGAGAGGATCATTTTCTCCCCCAAACAATATAAAATATTTTTCATTGATGCTATATGAAATCCAAGGACCTCACATACTGCATGAGTAGTGCAATGATACAGGTAGAACAAGGAAAGAGTTTCTACTGAGGGAGTATGATCAGCTCAGGGCTAAATCAAAAATCAGAAACGAAAAGGTAATAATCTAATAATTATTGAGTCATGAGCTGATTGGCACAGGGTCAATAAAATTAAATATGTAGCTCAAAGATTGGTGTGGAAGAAATTGGTTTGAATTCATGGGATATTGTAACAATGCTATGGCTCTAAGAGGTACATTTTGTGCTTTTTTTTATGAGGAAAGCTTGAGACAAAGGTATCAAGCAGTCTGCTCCAAGGCAATAGCATAAACAGCTTGGAAGGCTTTGGGGATTTTTTTAAAGTTGGAAACAGCCTGAATGGGTGGTGTCCAGCTCCCACAGAATCAGGATTTTTTGTTTTAGCTTTCTGTATACTAGCGTCTTGAAGCTAGACGTGGAAACTTCTATTCCTCTCTCTGCTACAGCTAAAATCTGGGATTCTCTTCCTGCTGCTACAACTGCATGTGAAACAATCTATTTTACTGAATTAGCCTTTACTAAGGGTATATTTATACGAGGTCACTATATTGGAACAGTTAATTAGTAATTAGTACTAGTTATATATGTATATATATATATATATATACATATATATAACATTGTTAAACATTTCAATAGAGTTACAATTAAGCCAGTTCTTTTCTTTTTATTTTGTCTGTATTTTAAAAATAAAGTATATTTTGCTTAAAGTTGATAGTTTGACCAATCAAATTGCAACTGGAATGCAATACCTTACACATATCTTTGAAATAAGAAAACTTCAGGCTCTAGACTATCTTCTTAATATTTTTTGAGGGGGTTTGATCTGGCCTATAACAATATTGGCAACAATACTGGGGAAGAAATTACCTGTTCCAATGGAATTCGCTCCACCCGAATCATGCCGGAACCTGGCAAATTGTATAACCAGGTCTGTAGATAGGGCTTTAAACTAAGTCATTGGAGGTGGGGGGACAAGGGTTGAGTTGCATGGACAATTAGAAATCAAAGTTAAAGGAGCTGATAGGAGGTTCAGGTCGGTGATGAGATCATTGTTACCAGAAAATTAAAGGAATGAGCAGAATGTGTGAATATCATTTTGCACCAAGGAAATGTACTAGAGTAGGATATACAACAAACTTAACGGCTTTGTATCTGAATGCATGAAGCATTTGGAATAAAATTAATGAGTTATCGGATTTCCCAGGTTTCTATTTAATCCATAGAGTGAAAACCCAACTTTAATATTATCTACCTGCCATTAACTTTGTACTCTTCTCCATGAATACTTCCATCTTCCCAGAACCATTCCATCTTCAAACTCACTGTCAGAAGTGGCATTAGTTGCAACTGTTCCACTGTCAGTTATTAATGTCCAAGACTAGTTCAGGTCTAGAGCCATATTGAAGAGTCAGAAAGATGATTACCTTCTATATAAAGATCTCAATATCAGCACAGACGTTGCAGCTGCAGCAGGCTGTTATCCTTAGGCACCTAAAGGCAGCATTCACAGATTGGATATGGTGTTGGATCCCTGCATCAAATTCAGACTTAAATGAGAGGTGGCTCCCCATTCGGGAGATTGTTTTTGAAAAAGTACCTCGGCCAATAACCTGCTAAAGCTCATATGACTTCCTGGACCTGAATCTTCAAATGGAATAATTTATGAAGTGTCTTCAGAACAATGTGAAAACCATTGTACTTGCAAGTGTTAGTTTGTTCACAAAAGCTATCATAATCCCAACACTCCACCCTCTGATCTTAGAGATCTGTGAAATCTCCCAGTTTCCTTGCAAAATTTCAACCGAAAATATTACTTGCATTTTCTGCAAAAATGTTTATAAGGTAACCTTTAAAATAATAGAAATGAATTCTCACATAAATTCCAACAGGCATGACAGCATCAGTGCTAAGGACAATTATAGCATTCTAACTACTCTTCAGTTGTGTGCAATATGAAATGATTCTCAAGAAACAATTTGCGGATTCCCCATTCATTATTTTGGGTATTGTGTGTTGTGATCATTTTGAATTTAAAATCTGAAACTGGATAGCTTTCATTCTTTGAGCGCAGGCCTTGAGCTTTTGTTTTATATCAGGACAAAGTCATATGAAAAGAAATTGGCAGAGAAGGTCTTACAGAGGACAAATAATGTAAAGTCAAATGGCACAACACATGAGATTTGAGCTCAGGAGCAATTTGAAGGCACTAACTGTGCATTGCTTGAGCTGTAAATTACTTGGCTGAGACCCATAATTGCCTGGAAGAGAACTCATATTGAAGAATGAAGACTGCGAAGATTTTATTTAAATTCACTGAAAACATCAATGAGCAGAGACCTATGTTGATATTTGAATTCAAACAAAATTACCGTTAACCCATTAACTAGCTTTGCCATGACTTTGTTTTAGATTTTTCAAGATCTTTTGCTTGATCCAAATTTGCTGGGAGGACCAGAAATGTCTGTGTTGATCAACCCCTGCACATAAATAATTTTTTTGATACGTTATTAAATGTAAATTAGAAGAATTAATAAGATTCTTTGTTGCCCTGTACATGTGACATTTCTGGTTCAGTGTGTACACTAGATGAAACACCAGATGTGTGCACAATTTGGTACACTGCTGGGTTCAATAAACTGTAGTGAGTTCAAAGACTTAATAGTCAAATTATATTGTAATAGGATTGTGCATCACTTGTTATTTACACATTCTGTGCTCATCATCCCTGTTCATGTGTTCAAACATTAACCTTTTGAGATGGACGGTAACATTTTAATATGCCTGTTGCATTATTCTCACAGTACCATTCATTGTGAAAATATATTCATGAAAGTGGAATAGAAGAAGGAAAAAGATCTTGAATCAATACAGTTTCACCTGAAAATGTTCACCATATCCAACCTTATCACATTAAGCTGCTCAATTCTAAATTGCTTCTTTAAAGCTTGATGGGTTAAAGGTGATTCATCTTTTAGGAACAATACCTGAATTAAAGTGATAATGCATGCATATAGCAGTATAATCTAACACATGAAATACATGATTAATAATCATTTTTGACACTGCATTTTGTCTACATATGCTAGTTATATGAATTTAATACACACTCAGCAAATTGCCTGTGATGAGGTGATTAGACCATTTCTTAATGTAGTAATTTTAAGATAGAATCCTTCTTCAATATGTAACCATCTCGTTGTAAAAGTAACTCATGCAAATTGTTGCACATGAATTTGAAAATAGATTTATTAAGATTATGAATTATGAGTATAAAGATCTTGCAATAAATAACACTACTTAAAAGAAAAGTTATTCATCCTTATAATCGTAAAGCAGAAGTATGTTTAAACAGGATTTCTCATAGATAGCACAATGTGTATTAAAAAATCCTTTTTTTTTCAATACTTTCTCCCTTTACTCTTCCATCCATGGATTCCTATAAGAATAAACTTTTCACAAGTGCCCTGACAACAGGGAACCTGGCAGGAAAGTGCTTTTAAAGCAACATGGTAAGATGGGGAGGTTTACCAGTGAATGGTTTCAGCAATATCAAGAGTTCCAGCAACAGGCTGGACTGGCAACTGGCAATACCCCAATTCTGGGAGATCGATCAAGGATATTCAGATTGTGGGAGGGTCCAGTCAGTGGCAATTCAACGTAATCTTTTTTTTTAATACAAGACCACCCTCCAAATATGAATAGTGACTATAGTCTTCCCACAATTTATTTACAGAAACTGCTTTTGAACTGTGAGAATAAACATAAATTAAAGCATGAGTTATTTATTTTTTGTCTCTATTTTCTCTCTTTATCACAAACTTTCTTTCAATCCTTACTTTAATGGAAAAGTAAACTGGCAGCCAAATAGAATTTGAACATCTATTTTAAATGACTCAATTGGTCTAATTGTTCTAAAGAGAGGTCAATGACCCAAAACGTAGACTCATAGCAAAAGAGAGTCACACAGCACAGAAACAGACCCTTTGGTCCAATTATTCCATGCCGACCAAGTTTCCCAAACTAAACTATTCCTGTTAGTCTATATTTGGCCCATATCCCTCTAAACCTTTCATGAAAGATGGAATTTTATGCCGTCTCACATGGCATATTTGGAGGAGGGAGGATATTTAAACAGACAGAAGGATATCCTCCATCATTAAGTGCAGGTCAGGAACGCCCATTGATGGCTTTCCCAACTACTTGCTAATTGAGGCCCTTCGTGGGGATTTAACAATGACGGAAGGACCTCATCCCACTGTATCGGCCCAGAATGGGCAGACATGAAACCACACTATTAGTTGCCAAGATGCTCTTTGTTAAAGCAATGACTATAATTAATTGACTGCTGCATTTTCGTACTGATATAAAATGTGTTTAAATGAATGTTCTTCTATATTGCTATTATAAAACAAGACTTCTTTTCAGAATTGGAAAGGAGTTGCATTAAGTTTAATTAGTTGGTTAATCAACTTTCTTTTTGTGGCAGTCACCAAACAAGTCATTTCTTAACTTGTACATTTAATGCTTTCATTCATATTTGTAACTTGCTAATTGGCACATTGTAAAACCATTTTTTGGAAGTCATGGAGTCATCATCAGACTTAGACTCATTACTACAAATGTAAGAATGACAAGTTTCAAATAATCAGAATAATTTGTATGACAGAAGAAAATATTACGGTTACATTGGTAAGTCAACTTCCATTGCCAGTATACACAAACATGTTCAATTGGGACTTACTACTTTTTCAGAATTTTGAGCCAACTTGATCCAAATAATTTTCTGAATGGAACATCTTAATATATGTTAGCTGATATCTCATAGTGTGGCCACAGAAGTCAGATGAATATTTTTTCAAGGAACTGTTGTGAAATGTAACACTTTTGTGTCTGTTATGTCATATGTTTTAGGTATTTCATTTATAAGAAAATGAAAATGGCCGCTGAAAGGATTTTTCTAAAAGATTAAAATATTTTGATTAGCTACTTGTTTCTACAGCTACACTTTTCAGTTACAGAACTTCCTTGGTCTATTGTTCATTGTTTGTTTTCATACTGTCAGTTTTTTCACCCTTTTTTGTCATAGAATCATAGTCATCGAGTTGTAGAGTTGTACAGCATGTAAACAGACCCTTCAATCCAATTCATCCACGTCAACCAGACATTCCAGTCTGACCTAGTCCCATTTGCCAGCATTTGGCCCATATTCCTCTAAATTTTCCCTATTCATATATCCATCCAGATGCCTTTTAAATGTTGTATTTGTACCTGCCTCCACCATTTCCTCTGGCAGCTTGTTCACACACATACCACCCTCTAAGTGAAAAGATTACCGCTCAAGTCCTTTTTAAATCTTTCCCATCTCACCTTAAACTTATGCCCTCTAGTTTTGGACACCCCCAACCTCGGAAAAAGACTTTGGCTATTTATCCTTTCCATGCCCCTCGTGATTGTATAAACCTCTACAAGGTCACCCCTGATCTACTGACAATGCAGGGAAAATTGCCCCAGTCTATTTAGCCTCTCCCTCTAACTCAAACCCCCCCAGTCCTGGTAAAATCCTTGTAAATTTTTTCTTCACCCTCTCATGTTTAACAACATCCTTCTTATCGAGGGACAACCAGAATTGTATGCAGTATTTGAAAAGTGGCCTCATCTATATCCTCTACAGCCACAGCATGATGTCCCAACTCGTATACAGTTTTCTAACCAATGTAGGCAAGCCAAATGCCTTCTTTACCACCCTGTCTATTTGTGATTCCATTTTCAAGGAACCTTCACCTCTAGGTCTCTTTGTTCACCAACACTCCCCAGGGCCCTACCATTAACTATATAAGTCCTGCCCTGGTTTCCCTTATCAACATTTATCTAAATTAAACTCCATGTTTAACTTGTATGTTACCCACCTTATCAACTACATTAAATAAATTAACTGAGCCAATCTTCAGCCAGTTATTGAGGTTAGCATTATTTAAATGCTACTGTTTGGCTAGAGGACTTTGTAAATTATAACTCAATATTTTTGACACCACAGCCAATACAACTAGCATTAAGAACTCTGTTTGCCTTGTTGTTCATCTATCGGTAAGTATGATGTCTAGGACATGAAGTAATTTTGACATGCACATAATTTTCCAAAAAGATGTTCCGTCAGTTAGCTAGGATGTTATAGTGTGTTATTTATTGAGCTACATTTAAAGAACTCTAATATAATTTAAAGCATAGTTTTGAGGCTATTTCTACATCTTATTTTAACTTTTCTTCATATCCTACTTAGATAGTCTGAAATTTTAAGTCACATGCTCTGCCACTGTCATCTTCTCAGTTGGACCATGATATCTGGACAAGGATTTCCCAAATGGAAATCCATTTTATTACATAAAGATTAAAAAAACTCACCAAGTCAAGTAACAGCTATGGAGGGAGGAAAACAGAATTAAAATTAGCAGATGAAGATCTGGTGAAATATTTTTGGCCTTGAAGTGTAAACTCTGTTCCTCTCTCCAAAATGCTACCTGATCTGTTGAATATTTCCACCATTCATTTCCAGTTTTTATTTCAAATTCTCTCCCTCCGCAGTCATTTGTTTTTGTATCCATTTACTAATGTGTTTTATGAAGGATTAATAACTGGAACAGTGAATGGAGCAGTTCAGCCTGAGACAAAATGCACCAATTTGCCAGGATCTTCCAATTAACGAAGACTGGTCTATCTGCAATGGCTGCACAGAGCTGGATATACAATCTGCAGATCTACAGACATCCAGATACAGACCTGTGATATTTGCTACAGGATATCTAAATTAATATTCATCACAGGGTGGGCACTGTTAGGAGCAGTGTCCATTAGTGCTTTCAGCATCAGGAGGAACTGCAGAACAAAATGGCATGGCAAATTAAATGTGGATGTCGACTTTTCATAACCTTGTTTAATACCATTTCCATTTTGTTAGTTAGTAACAGAGAACTCTCCATTCATTGTAGGCATTGACTTTCCATTTAGATTTTGTTTAATTTCAAATCAGATCTTCCAAGTACAAAATAAATCTTTAAAATATAGTCAATCTTCTAAATATACCAATGCTCTTGTTAAGGTGATCTTTATTTTTTGAACTACTTATAAGTAAATTCCCATCCTGTAAATGGCAGGCCTGATATGGGCTGACAGCTCAGAGAGCTCACCCACATTATATAAATTACTCTGACCTCACAAAATCAAGCAGAGTCTGCATACTAATGGCCAGCCAGCCACTAATAATACTCAGCCTGACTACTGTGGAACTGGAGGTCCAATTAGAAAAACGAATTCAAAAAAGCTGAGATTAATGGACCTTTTTTCCATTCCTTTGACCAGTTGGTATATGCAGCATTAAGACATTGGAACAAGTGCAAAATGCAGGACTCAGGAAGTTGCTACTCTCCCTCCCCCGACTTCACCCTCCTCTCCCTCCCCCGACTTCACCCTCCTCTCCCTCCCCCGACTTCACCCTCCTCTCCCTTCCCCGACTTCACCATCCTCTCCCGCCCCCTGAATAACTTAAAACACAAACAATTTTAGTTGCATAGAGTAAACATGTGAACCATCGGTTTGTTCCACACAACAATTATAAAGTTGTTTTCTTTTCAAAATCAGTTCTGTTTATTCTTTATTAACATGATTTGTAGTATTGATCGTTTCACAAACAATTCAGAAAACTTTCCGCAGGGGCATTCTAGCTTTCCATTTGATTTATCCCTTCTTCCCACAAACGTTTCTCTTGAGAAAGCAGCTCTGAAATTCTATACATTGCTGTGTTCACATAAAATAAAATACTTCAGTTGCACTGGAAGTTAATACAGAGTGCTAAAGCTGCCCACTAAAATAATTCCAATCTGAATCCCCACTAGTGCAGTAAGTGGTTTTAGTTTTTGGTCCTTCCAGCTTGTTCAGGTTTCCTGAAAGTATAATTAGAGATTGAATTCATTCTTATTGAGGTTGACTGATGTTGGTTGTGTGCAATAAAAGAAAGCCTGGCTCTTTTAATCAGCATTCTCGAAATGCAGACATGAAAACTTTAGCATAGTAACTGAAAACAAGAGTTTCAGAATTTTTTTATAAAAATGGCAAGGAAATAATTTTCTGCTTGAAAAACAGGTTGCTAATACTCAGAATAAATACGAACAACATTAAGTATGATAAGTCAGGAAAATCAAGTTTATTTTCCAGTAATTAATTATTTAAAGTTGACAGCTAAATTCTAATGGGTAGCTTCATTCTTTCCAACTTTCCACACAAACTCACAACTCCTTCTTTCCACTTGAACAACATTTGAGGTTTTGCTTCCATAACAATAGAAGATGAGTCAAGATATTAATTACTATTTCTATGAAGAAGTGCCTCCTCATAAATCCTGGATATATATATTTAGCAACTTGTATGAATGTCCCCTGATCCTGCAGTTGTGACTTGACTATTCTTTTTTTTAAAGACTAAATTTTCTTTTCAATTTGCACCTTATATATCTCCATAAGATAAACTTTCTTTCTTATTCAAATATTTTCAAGGTCAAATAATCCCAGATTTTGCTACATGCTAATTTATATGACACTAGGAATCTACCTTGTGGCCATTTGCTTACTTGATACAAAACTGAACTGTTGCCCTTGTATCTCAATAACTTGACAGTATGAAGAATCCAGGCTTAATATGGAACATTATAATGGTCTTATGCTTACCTAGAGTGGCAGTACAGCTGAAGTTTTCCTTGCTTAGTTCATTGTCTGGACAAAGTGGGTGCTCAGTCTATCCAGATAAACATCAGTAATTAAATTAGTTTTCCATTTTTTTTCAGCAGATGGCCATGACTGGTAAAATATCCAACTAAAAATCATTCTGTATCCATTAGTTCTATGCTAGTTTCATTCACCTCAGGACATTGTGATTTTGAATCAGAAGTTTATGTTCGACTGCAGGATACAAGCAAGATTTAACTTGCACTTTTGGAGTAAGTAGTGATGCATTGTTGGAAATGCTATTGTTCTTTGCCGAACATTCCTTCTTCAAGTAACAAAAGTAAATTAATTGATCATTCATCTTGTTGTTGTTAATGGGAACTTGCTGCATGAATAATTAGCTTTTGAATTTACTTGTTAAGACAGCAACTAAATATCAAAGTACTCCAAGTTGAGTACCTTCAGAAATTCCTGAGAGAAGTACTGGGAGTGTCTTACAAAGATAAGTTTCTTTTTGATTCATCTAGTCTCAAATCTGAACATAAATTATCTAATACCACATTCCCTACATTCAAGAACATACAAATCAGGAGCACATGTAGACCACTTGGTCACTTCAGCCTGCTCCGCCATTCAATAAGATCATAGATGATCAATCATTGTATCAAATTCTACATTCCCATCTACCCTGATAGCTCTCAATTGCCTGCCTAACTAGAATCTATCCAGCTTTGCCTTTAAAATATCCAATGACTCCACCTCCAATGAGACAAATGTCCCAAATGTGTAGAACTCTCTGAGAGAAAACAAATCTCCACACCTGTCACATTTTTATTAAGACGAACAAGGGCATGACTTACACAGTTAATGGTAAGACCCTGGGGAATATTGTTAAACAGAGAGACCGAGGGGTTCAGGTAGACAGTTCTTTGAAAATCGCATCACAAGTAGACAGGGTGGTAAAGAAGGCATTTGGTATGCTTGCCTTCATTTCTTGGACCAGTGGGCATAGAAGTTGGAACATCATGATGCAGTTGTACAGGATGTTGAATAGGCCACTTTTGGAGTACTCTGTACAGTTCTGGCCACTCTGCGAAAGGAAAGATATTATTAAATTGGAAAGGGTGCAGAAAAGGTTTACAAGGATATTACTGGGACTGAAAGGCTTGAGTAATAAGGCGAGGTCGGATAGGCAAGGATTTTCACTGGAGTGTGGGGGGGCGGGGTTGAGGGGTGACTTTATCGAGGTTTATAAAATCCTGAGGGACATAGATAAAGTGAATAGCAAAGGTTTTTTTTTCCTTTGGAAGTAAGGGAGTTCAAACCTAGAGGGCACAATTTTAAGATGAGAGGAGAAAGATTGAAAAGGACCTGAGGGGCAAAGTTTTCACACAGTGGCTGGTTTGTATATGGAATGATCTGCCAGAGGAAATGCTAGATGCAGAATTAAAAGACGTTTGGACAGGTACAAGAATAGGATAGGTTCGGAGGAATATGGGTCAGGCAGAGGCAAATTAGACTAATTTAGTTTGGTAAATCTGGTCAGTGTGGACGAGTAGACCGAAAGATCTGTTTCTGTGGTGTATTACTTTCTGACTCTGACTCTCCAATTTGACCATTACTTGTTTAGATTTTTCTTTACTTGACAGTAACATAATTCATGTCATGACAGGATAGAACAGTCCAATATCATTCATAGATGCAATCAATCTGATTAACTAAAATACATTCAGTATCAAGTGGCATGATGCTTATAAAAGACGTGATCAGCATCATCTTCAAAACAGAACCAGGATGTGCAATGTTTCTGTTACTAGACTAGCAGTGCACAGGCATGAGTTTAAAATCTCACCACGTCAGTTGGAAAATTTGAATTCATATAAATGAATCTGGATTTTTAAAATTTCACTTATGGGATGTGGCTGTTGCTGGCTAGACAGCATTTATTGCTCAACCCAAGTTGCCCTTGAAAAGGTGGCAGTGAGTTGCTTTCTTGGACCACTACAGTCCATGTGCTTTGGGTTGACCCACAATGTCCATAGAGAGGGAATTTCAGAATTTTGACCCAGTGACATTGAAGGAAGACAAAATATGTCCAGGTCAGGATGGTGAGAGGCAAGGAGGAGAATTTGCCTCTGCTGCTACTGAGCATCAGTGGTGGAGGGAGAGGATGCTTGTGGATGTGGTGCTAATCAAGTGGGCTACTTTGTCCTGGATAGTGTTGAGCTTCTTGAGTGTTGTTGGAGCTCTACCCATCAATGCAAATGGGGAGTATTCCAACACATTCTGACTAAGGCCTTGTAGATGGTGGATAAGCTTAGGGGAGTCAGGAGGTGAGTTACTGGCCACAGTATTCCTAGCCTCTGACCTGCTTTTGTAGCCATTGTGTTTAAGTGGTAAGTCCAGTTGAATTTGGATGATCTCATTAACAAAAAAAAACTAAAGCTATTACACTTGTGTAAACAAACTAATATTATTCAAGTTGTTGTCCTTTCACAGCCTGATGTGTATAACATCAGTTCCAAACCTAACTGTAGCCTAGCACTATCTCCGAGGAGAAAGTGAGGTCTGCAGATGCTGGAGATCAAAGTTGAAACTTTATTGCTGGAACAGCACAGCAGGTCAGGCAGCATCCAGGGAACAGGAGATTCGACGTTTCGGGCACAGGCCCGTTTCGGGCTCACTTTCTCCTCGAAGATTTCAAAACCTCACTTTCTCCTCGAAGATTTCAAACCTCACTTTCTCCTCGAAGATTTCAAGATTCCTGAAGAAGGGCCTGTGCCCGAAACGTCGAATCTCCTGTTCCCTGGATGCTGCCTGACCTGCTGTGCTGTTCCAGCAATAAAGTTTCAACCTAGCACTATCTTCTCAGGGTAATGAAAGATAGCCAAGATATGTTGAATTTGACGGCAATGCCCAGATCCTAAAAATAAAAGGAAAATCTACCTTCTGGATGCTATAAAATTTTACATGGACTCAAGCAATCATTCTTTCAGCAAACTCAATATTTATTTACTATTCAAAATGAGCAAGGATGAATGAACTAATGTTTTGATCAAAGGAAGTGTATGCAGCTTCAGGAAGGGTTTAGTGTCCAGTTTGATGACCTCACAGCAATGGGAAACCCTGTGAAGATATGTAACTTCAGGGCTGAGTTTTACCGTGAGCACGGGGAAATGGTACACCTGGAAAAATGACAGGGCAAGGTGGGCAGATGTGATGCTCTTCATCTTTTTCCTGCCAATCTGTCCTGTTAGCAGTGCATGGCAGACTTCACTGGAGCCCAGTCAGTCATTTAATGCTCAACTAAGGGCTCATACACAACTGCTGTTATTTTACAAATGATTCTTGGGGCCTTGTAGTGGTCTTGTATTGGGATTCATGGGTTGAAATGTAGAGATTAAATTTGGATTTCTTTTGGTAATGGTCAGTGCCATGGGTGACATTCCCATAGCCATCCCACCTCTATTACCAGGGCCAGCCTGCTCCCAGCATCCCAGACATGCACACATTAATTTCAGGGTATTACACCAAAAATGCACCCTCTTTCAAGGTTTGCATAAAGATTTCTGGTTCGGATGCTGGTTGTTGTAGTTGTGGGTATGTTCACTGAGCTGGGAAGTTGATTTACAGGTGTTTTGTCTCGTGTTTAGCAGACATCTTCAGTGCTATGGAGCTTCTAGTGAAGCGCTGCTGTACTGTGTCTTCTGGAATTTATTTGGTTCCATTCCTGCTACTTCCGGTTGCCTGTTCCAGTTGTTTCTTATAATGGCTGATCTACTAAGTCTATGTGTCTGTGCTGCTTGATGGAGTCCATGGATGAGGGTCATGCTTAGAGTCGTAGAGTCATAGAGGTGTACAGCGTGGAAACACACCCTTCAGTCCAACCCATCCATGCCGACTTGATATCCCAACCCAATCTAGTCCCAACTGCCAGCACCTGGCCCATATCCCTCCAAACCCTTCCTATTCATATACCCATCCAAATGCCTCTTAAATGTTGCAATTGTACCAGCCTCCACCACTTCCTCTGGCAGCTCATTCCATACACGTACTACCCTCTGCGTGAAAAAGTTGCCCCTTAGGTCTCTTTTATAACTTTCCACTCTCAGCCTAAACCTATGCCCTCTAGTTCTGGACTCCCCAACCTCAGGGAAAAGACTTTGTCTATTTATTCTATCCATGCCCCTCATAATTTTGTAAACCTCTATAAGGTCACCCCTCAGCCTCTGATGCTCCTGGGGAAACTGCCCCAGCCTGTTCAACCTCTCCCTATAGCTCAAATCCTCCAATCCTGGCAACATCCTTGTAAATCTTTTCTGAACTCTCACAAACTATCACAAGTTTCACAACATTTTTCCAATAGGAAGGAGACCAGACGTGCACGCAATATTCAACAGTGGCCTAACCAAAGTCCTGTACAGCTGCAACATGACCTCCCAAATCCTGTACTCAATACTCTGACCAATAAAGGAAAGCATACCAAACACCTTCTTCACTATCCTATCAACCTGCGACTCCACTTTCAAGGAGCTATGAACCTGCACTCCAAGGTCTCTTTATTCAGCAACATTCCCTAGGACCTTACCATTAAGTGTATAAGTCCTGCTAAGATTTGCTTTCCCAAAATGCAGCACCTCGCATTTATCTGAATTAAACCCCATCTGCCACTTCTCAGCTCATTGGCCCATCTGGTCCAGATCCTGTTGTAGTCTGAGGTAACCCTCTTCGCTGTCCATTACACCTCCAATTTTGGTATCATCTGCAAACTTACTAACTGTACCTCACCTGCATCCAATCATTTATGTAAATGACAAAAAGTAGAGGACCCAGCACTGATCCTTGTGGCACTCCACTGGCCACAGGCCTCCAGTCTGAAAAACAACCCTCCACCACCACCCTCTGTCTTCTACCTTTGAGCCAGTTCTGTACCCAAATGGCTAGTTCTCCCTGTATTCCATGAGATCTAACTCTATAAATTCTTTGGCTGTCCTCTCTTTGGCTTGTCCTATGATCATTGTGTTGTCCAGTTGAATTTGTGGTCCTTGTCATCTGTGTGTGTGACTACTAGGGACAGTTGTTCTTGACATTTAGTGACTAGTTGGTGTTCGTGGATGCAGATTGCTAGTTGTCTGCCTCTTTGTCCTATAAAGTATTATGTGCAGTGTTTGCATGGAATCATGTAAATTATGTTTTTCTTGCACATAATGGGGACAGGGTCTTTTGTCCTGGTGAGTTGTTGTCTGAGCATGGCTGTCAGTTTATTGGCTGTCATTAATCCCAATGACCAGACAAGTCTGGCTGTCAGTTCCGAAATGTTTTTTTATTTGAGGTAGCATTGTTAGTGAGTTAGGTCGTGGCATGTCCTCATCATGTTGTTTGTCTGTTAGGCATCTGCAAGATAACGTTGCGGGGATATCTGTTCTTGGCGAATACTCTGTAAAGGTGTTCTTCCCTTCATTGGTCAGGAGTGCTGCAGTGTGTTGTAGCCCTTTTGAACAGGGTCCTAATGCAGCTTCTCTTGTGTGTGTGTTTGGGTGGTTGCTGATGTAGTGCAGGTCCTGGTTGGTGTGTCTGGCTTTCACGTACACTGTTATGGTGCATTCACCTGTGTTCTTTCTATCATCAGACTCAGGAATGAGAGTTGATTGTTGGTTTCCTCCTCATAAATCTGATCCCTGTGAGCATAGTGTTGGTAACCCAGTGTGTGTCCTCAATTTCTGTTCTCTTAATGATAATAAAAATGTCATCCACGTATCTTATCCAGAGTTTGGGTTGGATTTGTGGAAACAAGCACTGCATACAGTCATCACAGGAATTCCTAGACAACATCATGAACAAAAACATAGACAAGGAAGAAGCAATAGCCTTATTTAATGTCATGGCACTGTTCACTTCAATTGTCAAAACTCTAGCCAGAGAGACAATAGCCCACTTCCTGGACAAGCAGAACAGACAACACGATGGGGAACCTATCAACAAGGAACTGCATGCTCAAATTTCTAGACGTGTGCTTGACGACACACTTCACACTCAACAATTAAATATATGAACAGATCAATAGAACACCTGTGGGCTCACCCATCTCTGGGATTATAGCAGAAACAATGATGCAAAGACTGGGACAAACAGCCCTCCCACAAATCCAACCCAAACTCTGGATCAGATATGCGGACGGCACTTTTGTTGTCATTAGGAAAACAGTAATCAAGAACACGCACCGGATTATCAACACCATGCTCACAGAGATCAGATTTACGAGAGAGGAGGAAACCAACAACCAATTCCCATTCCTGGATGTGATGGTAGAAAGAAGACAGAACGGTTAATGCACAGCAACAATGTACGGGAAACCCACCTGAACTTTAAGAGCAATCACCACACACACACACACAAACACACGAAGCTGCATTAGGATCCTGTAAAAAAGGGCTACAACACACTGCAGCAGTCCTGACCTACGTTGCCAACAAGAACAGATATCCCCACAACTTCATCCCACAGATGCCTAACAGTCAAACAATGTAATGAGTACATACCACAACCTACCTCACTAGCAACAGTACCTTTCATTAAAACCATTACAGAATTCATAGCCAGACATCTCTGGTCACTGGGATTCATGACAGCCCATAAACTGACATCCACATTCAGACAACAACTCACCAAGTCAAAAGACCCTGTACCCATCATGTGCAAGACAAATGTAATTTACAAGATTCCATGCAAAACTACATGAAACACTATATAGGACAAACAGGCTGAAAACTCCAATCTCTCAGCTCTTGGGGGCAAGTCCACTATTCTTTATGAGGATCGCAACTCAGACAGGAGTTCAGGTACATTGTTTTTTGAAGGTTGTATCATATGTAGACTGGCTGGTTAAAAAGGCATTTAGAACACTTGTCTTCATTGCTCAGACCATTAAGTGTAGGAGTTGGGATGTCATGTTGAAGTTGTACAGGATATTGGTGAGGCCACTTGTGAAGTATTGTGTATGGTTCTGGTTGCCTGGCTATGGGAAGTATTTTATTAAACTGGAGAAGGTTTAGAAAAGATTTGCCATGATGTTGCTGGGACTGGACCGTTTGAGTTATAAGGAAATGCTGGATAGGCTGGGACTACTTTCACTGGCGCGTAGGAGGTTGAGGGATGACCATATGGAAATTTATAAAAATATGAAGGGTATAGAAAAGGTGAATAGCAAAGATTTTATTCCCAAGGATGGGTGAGTTCAAAACTAGAGGTCATATTTTTAAAAAACGAGGAGAAAGACTTAAAAAGGACCTGAAGGACAACTTTTTTTTGAGGATGGTTTATATGTGGAATGGAGGGCTTGAGGAAGTTGTGAGTCGAGGTACAGTTACAACATTTAATATACATTTGGATAGGTACATGAATAGGAGAGATTTAGAGGGATATGGGCCAAATGCAGATAAGTGGGACTAGTTTAGTTTGGGAAACTCCATGCTGCATGATTTTGTGGCTCTATAATTAATTGGGTGCCACGAATATCATGTTACCCTGGGTACTCCTGATCACCGAAGTGGAGATTTCTCCCAACAGCCCTATCCCTATTTTCAGTCCTAATGGGAGGATCCCTAGTTCTGAAGTTCGGGTTGATTGTGGAAATTAGAGTAGCTGGCTATCTATGGTATTCGGTCAAGCAGCAAGGATTTAGGAGGTATAGTTCAATGTTGCAAACTGAGTGTTGACCAAAATCACTAAATAAAGTTCAAATGGTGGTGGTAAAATGCACAATGCATTGGCGGCACGGTGGCACAGTGGTTAGCACTGCTGCCTCACAGCGCCAGTAGACCTGGGTTCAATTCCCGCCTCAGGCGACTGACTGTGTGGAGTTTGCACGTTCTCCCCGTGTCTGCGTGGGTTTCCTCCGGGTGCTCCGGTTTCCTCCCACAGTCCAAAGATGTGCAGGTCAGGTGAATTGGCCATGCTAAATTGCCCTAGTGTTAGGTAAGGGGTAAATGTAGGGGTATGTGTGGGTTGCGCTTCGGCGGGGCGGTGTGGACTTGTTGGGCCGAAGGGCCTGTTTCCACACTGTAAGTAATCTAATCTAATCTAATCTACTGAGACTCCCCAGTCAGCACTTGCTTGTTAATCAAGTCTGTACAGCTATGTGACCTTTAGATTTGACTAATCTATGAATATCACCCTGAGGTGGAAGACCCTCTCAACTGGATAATTTTGTATAACTCAACCTCTCCAACCAGTGGCATAATTTGGCAAATGCAGTCACCATTTGTGTAGAACATCGTGTTTCTGTCAGTACTCTATCCATGTAAACCCGTTGCAACTAGTTTAAGGAACTTGATATCAGTCACTTTGTCATATTTTAGTGACTTGTTGGGAGAATAGGTTTCAAAATAGCATGTCAAATGGAGGTACAATATTTCCAAAGAATCCCCTTTGGAAATGTGACAAAATCAAATTTCCACATATTTTTCTTACAAAAATTAGCAACTAAAAACCTTACCTCAACTGGAAATAATTTGGATTTACAATTCTGTTGAAAATGTCATCCTCAATAAAAATGAAACACTGTAATTGCATCTGCAATGTTACAGCACTTCTAAAATTCGCACTGCATTTTTTTAAATGGAAAAATTGACCAGATTAGTTTTGCTTTTTTCAACATAAGTTCAGACTTGAGCGAGAACATCTGTTGACTGCATGTGTTAAACTACAAATTAAGTTAAAAAAATAGAAATTGGGTAGAGTCAGGAAGTAATGCACAGTCAGGGAAAGATCTCAGGCACTGGAAGCAAAGGGTATTGAGTATCCTTACACTGAAACATAGAAGCAATGAGCAGGAGCAGGCCAGTCAGCATTTTGCACCTACTCCATTGTTCACTAGGACAGGGACACATATTTGGGGAAATGGCTTGAGGTACTGCCTGAGGTGTTGTTTCTTTTGGCGTCTGCCCTACGTCCTCAGAGCACTTTGCAACTAATACATAAGAGGCAACATAGAACACAGAACATTACTGCACAGTATAGGCCCTTCGTCCCTCAATGTTGTGCCAATCTGTGAAACCAATCTGAAACCCAATCTTTAACCTACACTATTCAATTTTCATCCATATACCTATCCAATGACCACTTAAATGCCCATAAAGTTGGTGAGTCTACTACTGTTACAGGCAGTGCATTCCACGTCCCTACTACTCTCTGAGTAAAGAAACTACCTTTGACATCTGTCCTATATCTATCACCCCTCAATTTAAAGCTATGTTCCCTCGTGCTAGCCATCACCATCCGAGGAAAAAGGCTCTCACTGTCCACCCTATCTAACCCTCTGATTATATTATGTGTCTCAATTAAGTCACCTCTTAACCTTCTTCTCTCGAACAAAAACAGCCTCAAGTCCGTCAGCCTTTCCTCGTAAGACCTTCTCTTCGTACTAAGCAACATCCTAATAAATCTCCTCTGAATCCTTTTCCAAAGCCTCCACATCCTTCCTATAATGCAGTGACCAGAACTGTATGCAGTACTCCAAGTGCAATTGCACCAGAGTTTTGTACAGCTGCAACATGATCTCATGGTTCCGAAATCCAATCCGTCTACCAATAAAAACCAGCACAATATGTCTTCTTAGCAACCCTGTCAACCTGGGTGGCAACTTTCAAGAATCAATGTATCTGGACACAGAGATCTCTCTGCTCATCTACACTACCAAGAATCTTACCATTAGCCCAGTACACTACATTCCTGTTACTCCTTCCACATTAAGCTCCATTTGCCACCTCTCAGCCCAGCTCTGCAGCTTATCAATGTCACTCTGTAACCTACAACATCCTTCATCACTATCCACAACTCTATCGACCTTAGTGTCATCTGCAAATTCCCTCATCCAGGTCATTTATAAAAATAACAAACAGCAGTGGCCCCAAAACAGATCCTTGCGGTATACTACTAATAACTGAACTCCAGGATGAATATTTCCCATCAACCACCACCCTCTGTCTTCTTTTAGCTAACCAATTTCCAATCAAAACCATTAGATGACCCTCAATCCCATGCCTCTGTATTTTGTGCAATAGCCTACTGTGCAGAACCTTATCAAATGCCTTACTGAAATCCATATACACCACATCAACCGCTTTGCCCTCATCCACCTGTTTGGTCTCCTTCTCAAAGGAGTCAGTAAGGCACGACCTTCCCTTCACAAAACCGTGTTGACTATCCCTAAGCAACGTATTCCTTTCTAGATGAGTATAAATCCTATCTCTTATAACCCTTTACAACATTTTACCCACAACTGAAGTAAGGCTCGCTGGTCTGTAATTACCAGGGTTGTCGCTACTCCCCTTCTTGAACAAAGAAGCAACATTTGCTATCCTCCTGTCTTCTGGCATTATTCCTATAGACAATGACGACATAAAGATCAAAGCCAGAGTTCAGCAATCTCCTCCCTGGTTTCCCAGAGAATCCTAGGGTAAATCTTATCTGGCCCAGGGGTCTTATCTATTTTTGACTTTCCAGAATTGCCAACACCTCCTCCTTGTGAATCTCAATCCCATTTAGTCCAGTAGTCTGTATCTGCATATTCTCCTTGACAACATTGTATTTTTCTAGTGTGAATACTAATGAAAAGCATTCATTTATTGCTTCCCCTATCTCCTCTGACTCCACCACATCTTCCCACTCCTATCCTTGGTTAGCCCAAATCTTACTCTCGTCATTCTTTTATTCCTGATATACCTATAAGAAAGCCTTAGAGTTTTCTTTGATCCTATCCACCAACGAGTTCTCATGCTCCCTCCTGGCTCTTCTTAGTTCTCTCTTTCAATCTTTCCTGGCTAACTGGTAACTCTCAAGCACCCTAACTGAGCCATTAGATCTCATCCTGACATAAGCCATCTTCTTCCTCCTTAGAGCATGAGGATTCTCAGGATGAAGCTCCAAAAATATAAACAGTAATTGTTCCCTCTGTAGGTACTCAGTCCTGCAAGAGAAAGGACAATATAAGTCCAGTGAATCCTACAGTCAAATATCTCTCATGACATTGGACTTCAGTTTACATCTGGGAACAGTATTTGAATGGGAAAGTGAAATTGCTAGAGAAACTTAGCAGGTCTGGCAGCAGCTGTGGAGAGAATGCAGCATTAACATTTTGAGTCCAATGACCCTTCTTCAGAATATCTGTTATGAACCCAATCTGCATTATTACCAGATGAGTCAGATTCCAGGCAGGAACCTAACCTGATAAAAACATAACTTCCTTTGTTTTCATTTTAACAAAGTTGCCTTTCACTGAACCATAAGCAGGCAATGCTGTGGATTTTGTTTTAACAACAAAACAGACATTTATTGCAATAGGAGCAAAGATACAATAGAATAATACAAGCTATCTACTTATTAATACAAATTCAAAGATTTTAAAAACACTATAAAAGTATAACCTCATTAATACTAAAACACACCTTTATAAATTGAAATAAGCAAAACACTTTGTTTAGTGCTTAAACCATGCCTCCTGACACTGTATTCAAAATACCATTAAGACAATACTCATATCATTATCCCTATATCTAACACCTTGATAGTCCAAGTCACTTGGGTCGTCAATTTTTAAAACTGGAATTGTGATATCTTCCTCATACAGCTGTCATATATTTGAGCTTCACTGCGCTTAGCTTAAATAATCACTTCTATGTTTTTATCTGATCTGGAACAAACTCTAAAGACATTATTTAGTATCGTTTCCTCTTCTCAGTTTTTCAGCATCTCATTTTCCATTTGGACCCTGAAGACCCTGCAGTCTTCTAGGCTCAATATTAAGTTCAATAATTTTAGGCACCTTCTTCCATTTCCTTTACCCATCACCACATCCTAGCCTTATTATGACATGGGCTGGTTTCAGCACAGCCAAACCATTTTCTCCTACACAGTCCCCATTATCAACTTTTCTATCTCTCTGCTTACTTTTACCCTTATCCTGCTTACCCTTTATCTGCCTAACCATCTTTCTCACTTGCTGGGCTCAGTTTCCACCTATCATTTGCTTCTTTATTGCCCCCTCACCCCGTGTTTTTAGCATATATGCCACCTTTTCCTAGCTACTGTCTTGTTCTGAACAAGAGCCACTGAATCCAAAATGTTAATTCTGCTTTCTCTGCACAGATTCTGCCAGACCTGCTGAGTTTCTTCAGCAATTTCTGTTTTTGTTTCAGATTTCCAGCATCCACAGTAAGTTGTTTAATTGTGCTGTATACAGCCATCCTGTTCCAAGGTCTTTGCAGGACTAAAACACTACACAAAGTCAAAATGCATCTCGAAGTTTCTCTCACTCCACTAAGAATGCCTTAAAGAATGCCTTTAAAAAATCCCAAATTCCAGAATTCTGGAACAGACCTTTGAGGTGCCATTAATTGCTCTGCTGAGTCGCAAACTCTCTAAAATAAGCAAAAGTCCATTAACACATTCACTCTAAAGCCAGGGTTCAAAAACTATAGACAAAATTACCATAGTTACAAAATTATTTTCAAATTAATTATTAACCAGATACACAGAAAGACCCAGCAGTTACTAACGCAATCCTTGAAATCAAAGATTGCAGCAACTAATAAAAAAATGCATATAAATGTCAGTTTGCCTCATAATATCATAGGGAATTTTGATGTGAGGAGAGATTAGGTTGATCTGTGATTACATTTTGCTTCCTAGTAATGAAAGATATGAGTGTGGACCCTCTGCTGTTCATGAATTTTAATCATAGAGGAAAACGTACATATTTTGTGCAGCTTTTACAGTCTAATGATGAAATTTGAATAGTTATTTCGGGAAAAAAAGTCAGATGTAATAACATGTTCTGGGATGAGTCCAGGACTGAAGAATGTGCCGTAGATATCTCATTCATTTGAAGATGGAAAATTGGACTTTTGGTAGTAGTCACAAGGATGGACAATTAATGACCACTTGTTATCTCCACTGCTATTTGGGCTGTGGCTGGTGACAGATTTGGAAACCTGGCAGGTAACATTATCCAGGCCAGGCTGAGGAAGTGGATAGGTTTGTCCTTTGCAAGTCACATTTCAAATGGAGACACCCTACTCACAAACTACAATCACCTCTGAAGTTCTCTTGCAGTTGACCTGTTCTCATGCCCAGCTCATCCTGCATGCAGTCCTAGCAGTCGAACACTGCTCCCAGTGGCGCTGCTGGGGAATGACAGCCATCTGATTGACCAGTAGTTCTTAGCATTAGGGCTTCCTCCTCGGATGACGGTGAAGGTCTTGCCTCAAGCTAATAAATGTCTCAACAGATGTTGAGAAATCACAATAGGACATCCGGACTCAACAGGACAGTCTTTATGGCTTTGTCTGCATCCACCTGTGGGACTCACATGCTGGGGGTAAATTCCAGCCTCTCACAATCAGAATGACCATTTACTGGACACTGCAAAATGCTCTCCAGCCGGCAATGTAGGCATTTTGAATGCCAACATTTACATGGAATATGTTGAGTAAATCTCATATGTAAAACCTTCATGATCTATGAAGGCAATCGAAGCAATCCTTTTATGACCTCCATAGCTCTATCAATGACCAATCTGATGCCTTGTTGTTATGGTCCTCAGCTTTATCTTTCAAAGGGATCATTCACCCAAAATAACAAGGGATACAATCACCACTACTTAGCCATATGTTTATTGACTCTCTTATTTTGACAGCTCGGGGAAGACAGAATTATTGAGGATGGGTGCCTCATTACAACTTCCAGTCATGTAGCATTTGTGTGAAGGATTCTTTGCATCTTCAGATCAGTGGTACTACAACTGTGATGGGAGAAATTCATTGGTAATCGAGACCAACCACTCTACAAGTCACACCATTAGTGTGAATGTTATAACCCAATCCTAAAAATGGCCAATTGTTTCTCTTTTGTATTGCTATCTGGAATAAAATAGTCTTTTACCAGGCTTCTCTAAATGAACTCAAAACAAAAGTTACTTATAAAAAAAAGGACAAAATTGGTTAACAACTAATAACCAGAATTAAAACTATGCCCCTTTTAATCCCAAAACAGACAAACTCACAGAACACAAAAGACAACAAAGGCAATACGGAGATTATATTTCAAAAAGGGCAAAAGAAAAATCATTCATACTGAACAATGTTCTACAAAACCAAGGGTAGAATTTGATCATTTCTCACAAACCATGCCGTATCTTGTTGATGAAATCATATTGCATCAGTCATAAAATTGTGGAAGAGATTCCAAACATGGCTTTGGTTCAGTTAAAAATCAGGCTGGTCCCATCTCTTTGAATAGTGGTCACAGTTCAGCTTTTCAGGGTTCACAAGATAGTCAAAACACTGAGATTTAGAAATCTTATCAGGTCCCTAAGTACTTCAACTGAAAGTTAATGCAGAAGTTCCTTTTGCTTTACGAAGGAATTTGGTGATTTATTTCCTCTGCCACATATGTTCAGAGACTGTCAGATGTGTATGCCAGTAATGAAATGTTCAAACACAGGTACAATGCAGCATCTTTATAAAAATTTATTCATGGGATGTGAGTGTCACTGGTTAGGCCAACATTTATTGCCCATCTTTAATTGCGCAGAGGGCAGTTAAGAATCAACCACATTGCTATGGATGTGGAGCTACGTGTAGTCCAGACCAAGTAAGGATGCCAGTTTCCTTCCCTTTTGGACATTATTGAACCAGATTGTTTTTTATGACAATTGACAATGGTTTCATGGTGATTCTCAGACTCTCAATTCCAGATTTTTACTGAATTCAAATTCCATCATCTGCTGTGGCAAGATTCAAACTCACGTTCCCAGAACATTACCTGTGTCTCTGGATTAACAGTCCAGTGATAATTTATTAATAGTTTTGGTCACATACATAATAGCATAGACTATGACAATTGTGCTTTACATAATTAATAAAACTCCTACCTCATATTACATGGCTTCTTTCAGAGGTGCAGTTTCTAGTACAGCAATAATGACATTTCAAGGACACATTCATTCATGTATAGCAGCTGTCCTGTGCAAGTGCATCAATAACACTGTAAGGTAACATAACAAGCAGCTTATTTATACTTTTTATATTTTAAACACTGGAAAACTGTTAAAAGAATTCAAAAAGTGCCCTGATGTAAAGTCTCTCGGAGACATTTCTTTGCATATTCAATCTGCAAAGCATTTATGAATCACCTTTTGTTGGAATTGGAGCCACTCAAAGGTTACGTATGATAGAACAAGTCAACCACATAATGATGCAGGGCAACAAGTTGCCGATCTTAGCATCAAAGATATATAATATTGGCTGTTTACCTTTGCCAAGAAATAAAATAACTTAATTGGCATATAGCTCTTGAAATGACGAGCTCAGAATTGAAAATAATATTAACAGGCTATGTTGTTTCATAAATGTTACTACTTAGATATCTTCTCTCTATGTGATTTGTTTGCTGTACATGTTGAATGGTTTATCTTGTCTATCTGCAACACCCATGATGTACAGAAGAAAGGACCGAAACATTAATGAAATAGATATGATGTAGGTAGGCACAATCAGAAAGCTAAAATATAAACAAAATAATGAAGTCTGGCTGTAAGGATAGGTTGTGACAATTGTACTACAGTGGAGATGAATACCTCCCAGTTATTTAATGCTTTGAACAATGACAGGATATGGTTTATCTTATTGTTGTACCCAGTGCTAGATAGTTGTGCCTTAACCAAGTGCAATCTATTGAGTGAAAACCCATTTCTGCCAATGAATGCTCATAACATGCTCTAAGGAGGAATTTCAAAACTGACTATAATGGAAATGGTTCATGTTCTTCTCTGACTTAAACAATTTGCCTTAATGTTGATGTTTAAAACAGTGGACGTTCCATAAACCACAGTAACAGATTGAGGTACATTTTGCAGTCAAGAGAAAAATCTAGCCCAGCTATCAGCTATATCCCTCGTCGGCCCTCAATCTGCTCCTAAAAGCAATTTGCTAAAGAAAACCATGTTTAATGAAAATATCTTTCCCATTAAAAAAAACTATAACAGTGGGCTGCCTTGCTGACTTGTAATATTTACATTAAAAACCAATGGATTATCTTGGACAAACCTGGTCCAAAAGTCCTCCTTCTAACTTACAATTCTTTAGAACTTACTAGTTTATCTACTTCTGTTCCCATTGCTCGTTGTTTCTCTTTCCTGATCCACTGTTCCCTCCTGCCTATCACTTCCCTCTCCCAACTCCCTCGTTCCTGCTTGCAATGTCCTTTTCAGCCCAATTCCATCTCCCTCCCACTTACCATTTCCCTGTGCTGACTCTCTTGCTCCCTCCTATGCTAACCCTGTTACCCATGAAAAGGGTGGCAAATGAAATAGTGAGCAGGGAACTGAGAACAAGGTCAGGAGAGTGAAATGGCAAGTAGGAGGAAACGAGGGCATTGGGAAGTGGCGAGTAAGAGGGAATGAAGGTATGAGCATAGGCAGAGAGAGTGAGGGGGTCAAGATAAGTGAAGAGACGTTTGGCTAGTGGTGAGCAATTTGTTTAGAAACATAATGTGTGTGCACAGTTACAGTGTGGTTCCTGGCACATGCTCAGTTCTCCAGTAAAGGCAGGTTTTATTCAATGCTACTTATTCATAATTTAGAGTCCTAACCTCAGGGTCAACCTTGTTCTCAATGATATCTCCCTAATGCATAATTTTCTTCTGACAGTGAAGATTACGGAGGTAATTTGTAATGTCATCTCAATAATAAACTTTATAATGGGTAAGTTAACCATTTTAACCTGTAAATAAGCATCACATAGTATTTACAACCTACACAGAGGCCAATCAGCCCATTGGGTTCATGTCAACTTTTATGTTCTGTGTGAGAAATTGAGACCATTGATTGATTAATGCTGTATTTTAATAGTTTTTGCATTTGTGAATCAAAAGATTGGATTTGTAACTGATTCTCCATTTTCATTTATGAAGACAAGCTCAAAGAATTACATGTCTTCTGTAAATGTATAAAATTAAATTAACAACTCTGTCATTTCTGAACTTTTTATATAATGGTTCTACCCATCCGATCTCTTAAAGGTTCATTAGCAGCTGTAATACCAATGGGAGCATCATCAGGCTTCGATACATCACAGTTCCAGTATGAGAATACATTAATATATGGCTGTCAGTAATGGTGTTTAATTAGCAATAAAATAAATACATAGTTCAAATAATATATAATTTTTGGAGGCTGGCCAAACAGTTACAACCCAGGGAAGAAACAGGAAAAAAGTACTTGTCAATGAAGTTTGCAAGTAGAAGTGAATGCATGCTTAAATAAGTGTAAAGACAGATAGCAGCAAACCTCAGAGAGGACTGGCATTAATGAATTATCAACAATGAAGTTTGAATCTTAGTGTGCGCGACTATATAATGAAAAGCATTACTATTGACCCTACATCCTCCTGCCCATAACTCAGTAAGACATACCTATCACCAAATTAAGTAACCATGCAATTACATATTTATACTTAGTGTGAATATATACTAAGAGGAATCCCAGCAACGAAAGTATATTTCTATTGTTAGCATTACAGCAATGTATAATTCTACTACAGATGTGAAGCAGATGCATTGATGTAGCATAACCCAAGGAAATCTGCTGAAGCACTGATCATAGGCTATTCTTTCTCAGTGAAGTGTAAGATAAAACAAAACAACCCTCCCTGTAATCAATCTGCAATTGAATCAATCATCCAGATGACAGCTGTCAGAGGAGAGCTGTTTTAATGCTGTCTCCTTGACTTGCATTACCCTTTTCCTTTGTCATAGCTTTTGGGTTTTGTTACAACAAGGTACAGCATACTGCCATAGTAGTTCCATAATACCATGAGCCCTGTTATATTTAATGTGCTGTTGCTCTGAAATGCTGAATATTTGAATGGTCATTGGCAGTGGCACTGTTCTGTGATGTATGCTGAACATGATCACCACAAAAGATGAGCAGAAGCTAACTTGAAATATTGTCATGTCTCAGCATAAAGATACCGCATGTTACTATGAATTAAAGAGATAGTCAAAAACAGTTTATAAAACATAGTTTATAAAACTTTGCCATTGTGAACATAGAGGTATATATGGAATTCTTTGCATCTGTATACCACTGTCAAAATCTCTCTCCTGTGTTGGAAAATACAGTCTCATATCATGTCAGAGCTTTGGATGTGAATAATATCAGCTTTCCCTCTGGTGATAGCTTCCAATCCTTTTGGAGATACATCTAATTGAAGAGTGACAGATTTCTTTCAATTGAATCTCCCATTTGTCATCATCTCTTTGAGTTTATTGAAACTTCTTTAATGTGACTCTAGCCATCCATACTGGGCAACCTTCTCATATCAGCTCTTGTAGATTTGTTGTGTATTCAGATATGTGTGGTATGGAAAACTTATCCATTGGACCAAACTAAATAAATGTCTTATATCTTTTTGTATCTTGGTGTGTTAATCTCAGAGACAGTCAGTGTCAGCACTGGTATGATGTCGTCCTTTACAACTGTCTGTTAAAAACAATAAGATTGACATGCATTTACTGACATCACCAAAACTAAGTTAAATTAGGGATGAGACTGATAAGGATGAAGAGTAGCAGCTCTTTCTCCCTGGCACTAATTCTAGTTTTGTTCGCAATCTAATTCAGCATTTATTTTGCTTATTATGCTTGGGTTTTACTCACAAACATCATCCACCACCATATTATGTTTAGAGGTTCCCAGAAATTTGAAACAATTACATTATTTCAAATAAATGCTGTAGCTCTTATTGAGTATTCCTTCCTGATCTTACCATGTACAGCAGAACAATATATTATTTCTTTTGTCGACTCTTGTTATAGAGTAGTAAGTGATGTAAAATTCTTTTCATAAAAGTAAACATACGCCTGAACAAACTTATTTGTGAATCATTTCAGAATACTATACCAGTAAGCTAATCATCTACAGAGAAAGTGATCACTGTGTTGCCACAGATTCGGTACAATTTTCTCTTGCTGACCAAGAGTAGGCCAAGGCTGTATTATTCACCCTTGACTGTACTGCACCAAGTTTTCTAAGAACCTGACATGCTTTCTTCCAACCACTTTAAACATGACATATTGCATTTGAGATACTTTGAAAATAACTTAGAAAAAATGTTAAAATCTCAGAAATGTTTCTGAAAAATATTTATTAATGGGAATTTCAAAATGACAGGATGATTGTTTCAATCAATTTAAAAAGGTAAAATTCAAAGACAATTTCAGAGCTCCTTCACTCATTGGCTGAAAATTGTAGTAAAACAATCTTTTGGGTCGCTGATGTACATTTTTCAGTTGCTTAATGCCATTTCAAGTCATTGTGACAGTACATTGGAAGTCAACAACTTCTAATGTGTCAGTTGGCATATATTGGGTACCAGAGGTCCTAACCCAAGACCTGTTTGCTCTTTTATTCATCCAAAAAATGGGTGCAATGAGATCTAATTTTCACCCCTTGAATCATCTCCAATTCCCATAACAAATGGGTACACCATTGAAAATGCACTATCACAGCACCAACATCATTGAATTGTGCAGTGAAAGTTCATTGTAATATGGATGCTGAGGGCCAAAAAATGAAACCATTTAATAAGCTGCATTAATAAGGAAACTCCTCATTATTCCTTTTAACCAGCAAATTAAGATTTAAGTAAAGATTTACCTCTTTTGAGAACCATGAGACCCCCAATGCTATAAGCAAATTCGTGGAATATTGAAATATGTTATAATGGACTTTCACTGTATATCTTCATTTAGCTATGTTTGCACCACTCATGGGCATTACAAGAAGCTAATGTTGTATAAGGTAATGAATATGAAGAAGTTAATCTATCAACTAAGCTGGAACTCCATTTACTCTAATGTATATCTGCTGTCTTTCTACTTCAAGATGAAAGTCGGTTTAGAGTGTGCTGTCAAAGGAACTTTGGTGAATGTCTGGACTGCATCTTGTAGATAGTTCACACTACTACTACTGACCATCGCTGGTGGAGGGAATTGATGTTTGTGGATGTAGTGCCAATCAAATAGGCTGATTTGTCATTGATGGTGTCAAGCGTCCTGAGTACATTTGGAATATAATAATCCAGGCAAGTGGAAAATATTTCATCACATTCCTGCCTTCTGCCTTGCAGATGATGGACAGGCTTTGGGGAGTCAGGAGGTGAATTACTCACTGCAGTATTCCTAGTTTCTGATATTCTGTTATAGCCATTGTATTTATATGGTGAGTCTAGATAGGTTTCTGGTCAATGGTAACCCCTGAGGATGTTAATAATGGGGGATTCAGCAATGGTAATGCCATTGAATGTCAAGGGGTAGTGATTAGATTGTTTCTTATTGGAGATGGTCATTGCTTAGCATTTCTGTAGCATGAATGTTACTTGCCATTTGTCAGCTCAAATTTGGACATTGTCCATCATTTGAGCATGGAATGCTTCATATCTGAGGAGTTGCGAATATTGCTGAATGTGGGGCAATCATCGGCAGATGTCCCCATTTCTGCCCTTATGACAGATGGAAGGTCATTGATAAACAGCTGAAGATGTTTGGGCCTAGGACACTACCCTGAGAAACTCCTGCAGAGATGTCCTGGGGCTGAGATGACTGACTTCCAACAACTACAACCATCTTCGTATGTGCCAAGTAGAGCTCCAATTGCTGCAGAATTTGTTCGTCATACCCATTGATTCCAGTTTTGCTCAGCTTCTTGATGCCACACAGTCAAATGTGGCCTTGATGTCAAGGGCTGTCACTCTCACCTCACCTGGAATTCAGCTGGTTTTATTTTGTTTATTCATTTAGAGGATGAGGGCATCACTGGCTAGACCGCATTTACTGTCCATCCCTAATTGCCCAGAAGGCAGTTAAAAGTCAACCACGTTGCTGTGGGTCTGGAATGACCAGGTAAGGATGGAAGTTTCCTTCCCTAAAGGACATCTGTGAATCAGATGGGGTTTTCCCAACGATCGACAATCGTTATGGTGACATGATCATCATTAGACTCTTAATTCCAGATATTTATTGAATTCAAATTTCATCATCTGTTATCGATGGATTCAAGTCTGGGTCCCCAGAACATACCTGTTCAGTGACAATACCACTTGACCATCACTGCATCCTAAACCTCCATGTTTGAACCAAGGCTGAAATGAGATCAGGAGCTGAATGGCCCTGGGAGACTCCCAAACTAGGTGTCACTGACCAGGTTATTGCTGAGTAGGTGCTGTTTTACATAACTTATTTATTTATTTTTACTTATTGTCCTGTGTGACATTTACATGAAAAGTTTTAGAAGTCACTACACTACAGTGCCTATATTAATGACAAATTAATGTAATTTTAATAATTTTTTTAAAAAAGTTAAATTAAGACAAAGTTCATTACAGTTCAGTTAACAGATTCTTGGCTCAAGGAATGCTGTTTAAGGAATGATGGAATATCCTGAAGATGCAGATGTGATGAGACCACCATTCTGGAACAAGAACACCATGCCAGGCCAAGACAGCCATGCCAGGCTCTTGGAAGCCACCTCGTTACTGGGCCGGGTGATACCTCATGTTCCCTATTTGACAATCTTCCAGACACTGCCACTGATCTGCCATCAGTCCCTTTTGCCGATGTTTCCACTGCTTCAGGTGCCCGGGCCTAGCTGTGGACTTGGAGCCAGCCCATCCTATATTTCCAGGTTAGGGGAGTCAGCCCAAGGCCAGCTCCTTGCTCAACTTGAGACCCCAATCTGAGGTGAAACAGTTTCTGGCTTGTCCGAGCATTGTTGCCGCTGCCAAAGAGGCCTCCTCCTTCATCTGCCACCCTCCAGGCTTTAAAGAAAGAAAATGAAGAAAAATGAAAAGAAAAGGAGAGAAAGTAAAAAGAAGACAAAAAAGAGAGATAAAACCGACAGGAGCAGACCAGCCCCAAGCTCAGTTATTGATGACACCATCCAGCACTTTACTGATGATCAAGAGTGATGGGTGGTTATTGGATGAATTGGATTTGTCCTGCTTTTTGTGTACAGGACAATTTTCCACATAGTTGGGTGGATGCCGGGTTGTAACTGCACTGAAACAGGGTGTGGCAAGCTCTGGAGCACAAGTTTTCTGTACTTGTGGAATTTTTTAGAAGATTTGTAGCTCAGGTTGACGATAAGTCAGTAAGTTAGCTTGCTGAGCTTAAAGGTTTGTTTTCAGGCATTTCATTACCATACTAGGTAATATCATCAGTGAGAGTCTCTGGTGAGGTGCTGGTGGTATGTCCCTCCTCTCTAATTATAGGTCTTGGTTTCTTAAGGTGGGTGATGTCATTTCCGGTTCTTTTTTTTTTAAATAAATACATTGATTTAAATCCTAGCTATTTCCCTTGAAAGAAAGAACCAGAAATGGCATCACCCAACTTAAGAATCCAAGACCAATAAATAGAGAGGCTGGGCATACCACCAGCGCTTCTCACTGATGATGTTACCTAGTATGATGATGAAACATCTTAAAAGAAACCTTCAAGCTCAGCGAGCTAACTTACAGACTTATGGAATATTGTCAGGGTTCTGCTCCAGAGGATTCTAATAATATTTCTGAACAGGTAGATATATATATATATATATATATATATATATATATATAAGCTAAATTGCCCATAGTGTTAGGTAAGGGGTAAATGTAGGGGTAGGGGTATGGGTGGGTTGCGCTTCGGCGGGGCGGTGTGGACTTGTTGGGCCGAAAGGCCTGTTTCCACACTGTAAATAATCTAATCTAATCTAATCTAATCATCCTGTAATCTGAGTCTCCTGCTGAGAGGTATTTGTTGTCTATCCTCCACCACATAATAAGAAGGAGGATTGGTGGCAACACTCTGCCTCAACTACAAACAGTTGGTACCAAGGCATCACATCATTTTATAATAAACTAACACAATGGACTTCTCATCACTGTTACAAAAAGTGCCAGCATTTCAGCTACAAAATGTCAAAGTCTACATTCCTGCCTGTAATGAAATTTGTTTCAGCTATGCTATTCCGTTTCACCATCTCATCTACCCTGGTTGTACATTTGTTTTCCGAGTGACAGCCTGCTGGTCCAGCTTTATTATTCCAATACAGCAAAATCCAAATCAGCATCACAACACAATTCACTGTTGAGGAACTAAAATATGCTGAGCCAACCTTATACAAAATGACAACCTAAAGTAGCAGCAGGAATGAACTTCTTTTTACAGCTCACTTTATTTTTTAGCATCATTTATTTATACTTACAATACTATGGCAGGAATGTAATTTGGGAAGGTGCCACCAAAAAAACACCTGCTTTTAAGTGTCAATCTTGTTTCAAGGGTGTTATATCCCACAACTGTATTGCCAGCTGTAAAGGGGGATCTGGTGAAATTCACTTGAATTGATGTTCTCCTGGATTTAACACACACCAGCAGTATATGCTGATGACCAGACTTGGTTGTTGCTGCCTATTTAAACCCAGTGTTTTCTCACTTTTAGATATCACTAAAGAGTCTAGAAAATTTGGAAGTGATTTGGTTTGTGCAATAGTAGCGTCAATCGAGTAAAACCAACCACTGCACTTATATTTTAACCATTTAGGATGTAGGGGATCATATTTGTGCATTAATCAAATCACAGTCTAAACATATTTCTGTGGCTTTCTGCACTGTAAAATCAATAAATTGAGAAAATCAATGCATTAATTTTAATGCCTGACATGAAACCGACAGATATTTATCTTGGATATCGAAAAGATGCTTTTTAATTAAATACGTCTCTGTCCTAATACATACATGATTAATCTAACAAGGATTCTGTTTGGATCAGTATTTCAATAAATAAAATAGCCACTCGCAAACCAAATACCATAGTCATTTAATCAAGTGCACAATAATTCAATATTACCACAAATACAGAAAAAAAATGAAAAATACACTCCACACCATTTTCTGCACTTGCTTGAGGATTTCTGTTTCTGATTGACTGTACTATATTTGCAGGATTATATTAAATGCCCATGAGACATACTTTATGCATAAATGAAAAGATATCAAAATAAAAAAAAATCACAAATGACCAGAGAGCAATACACACTCAGACTGTCATTTCTTGGAGCAAGTATCTGTATTCCATCAATAGTGACTTGATAGCAATTCCTCAGATTAAGTTAATCCAACTGAGGACAATGATGTTTAAAAGTAGTCTTTTTTATATTCTTATTATTTCTGTATTGAATTTGGAGTCAATAATACTTAGTATATTTTAAAGCAACTTAGGATATATTCGGATGATTTGTAACTTGCTGAAATCAGCAAGAACAGGCAATGACAGGCTCAAAATAGGTTTAGTAGAGCCATAGCTTAATTAACCCAGTAATTAGGTCACTGCACCTTCCACAAAGATTACCATTGGGCACCTGCCTGGTTCAAGGTAAAAAGGCTGGGTGAAGGAGGATTTCAGTCCACGTCAGTTATCTGAACCCTACTCTCCTGTTATGTAGTTGTGATTGTCACTCCTGTCCCATTAGCCTTTCTCTTTGCTAACCTAATTGTCATGCAGTCTCTCTTTTACCAGTCATATCTTGCAGCTCTCCCAGTGGTCACACCTCACATTTCTCTAGCTTGCTCTACACTGTAATTTTCCTGCTGGTCACAACTTGTCATTTTCCGACTGATAAATTCTTGTTGCTGTCCTACTGGCTATTGCTGAATACTTGAAGGCTGATTTTCTTTTACAGTTCCTAACTCACCTCTTCTTGCTTCCTTGCTGGTTATGCTATCCTTGGATAATTGTCCTCATTTTGTCCCCTTACAGCAGGACAAAAGGCACTGTCAGTCCCAGTACAATCTCAGGTTGGCTTGTAGATCTTGTTCCTCTATTTCATTTTGCTAGATTTTGAAATTTGAGGTCTATTATCCATGCTAATATTAGCATACTTATTATCTTTGGGTAACAGGACAGAGAACCATTCCCAAACCATAAAAATATTAAAAGTCCAGGAGACAAAACATGTAGAGTAACAAATAAGAGCAACAAATAGTCTGAGATGCCTATACGGTCTGACAAATGTTATGAAGGTGCTTCATTGTTAATATTTTTGAAGATTCCTGTTAAGGGTTTGTGGACCATGGTCCATTTGCAGTGCTGAAGAGATAACTTGATTGTCTCACTAGAATTACATTGGAACTTTTAAACAAAAACACTTCTTGGAAGCCATTTGGCTTAAGCTAATAACTTACACTTGTTTACTGAAATCACGTGTTGGCTTTGCTTTGGATGCTGTTTTGGCTTCAGTCAGAATACAGCCTGCAGGTGAATAGAAGCTACCCAGCTCATCTTCTCTCTTTCAAGGAAAACCCTTTTGGAGGGTCAAACATAATAACTGGAACATTGATCTAATGATCTATTCTCCTAATAATGCACTGAAGGGTTATTCTCGGCATTCCCTGAGCAAGCGACATTTCAACCACTGCCTGTGGTTAGTGACATCTGTCCACAATGAAAATCTTTTTATAATACATGTTACCAGATGTATCTCTGTGTGTTGTTGTGTAGAAGGGTCAATATTTATATGTTAATATTTCCAAGTGCATGTTAATCAGATTTACATCTTTGCTGAATATATCCTATTTGATAATAAATTAATAATTTTAATTATTAAAGATTTTTTTTCCAATCTAAGTTTAATTTACATAAAGCATACAATTCATCATATTGGTAACTGGATAAAGCATATAAATTTACATTGTGATTGCTGGAATAGAGAGAGATCGTACTCTTCTCCAACCTCAGTCACAACACAATTTGTAAAAGGATGCCAAATCCTGAGGGAACATGTAATGCCAATATTGTAACTTCAAACTTTGAATTACATCTTCAGGCTTCAAGGAAGAATGAATTCTTTCTGAGAAAGAAGGACAGTGACCAATGGTGTGCAACAAGGATCACTGCTGGGTCTACTGCTTTTCTTCATTTATATAAATGATTTGGATGTGAACATAGGAGGTATACTTAGTAAGTTTGCAGATCACACCAAAATTGGAGGTGTAGTGGACAGTGAAGAAGGTTACCTCAAAGTACAATGGGTTCTTGATCAGATGGACCAATGGGCTGAGAAATGGTAAATGGAGTTTAATTTAGATAAATGTGAGGTGCTGCATTTTGGAAAGGCAAATCATAGCAAGATTTTTACACTAAATGGTAAGGTCCTAGGGAGTGTTGCTAAATAAAGAGACCTTGGAGTTACAGGTAGATAGGATGGTGAAGAAGACATTTGGTATGCTTTCCTTTGTTGGATAGAGCATTGAGTATAGGAATTGGGAGGCCATGCTGCAACTGTACAGGACATTGGTTAGGTTACTTTTGGAATATTGCGTGCAATTCTGGTCTCCCTCCTATTGGATGGACGTTGTGAAACTTGAAAGGGTTCAGTAAAGATTGACAAGGATGTTGCCAAGGTTGGAGGATTTGAGCTACAGGTAGAGGATGAATAGGCTGGGGCTGTTTTCCCTGGAGTGTCAGAGGCTGAGAGGTTTCTAAAATCATGAGAGGCATGGATAGGATAAATAGACAAGGTATTTTCCCTGGGGGTGGGGGAGCATAGAACTAGAGAGCATAGGTTTAGGGTGGGAGGGGAAAAATTTAAAAGGGACCTAACAGGCAACATTTTAATGCAGAGGGTGATGCGTATATGGAATGAGCTGTCAGAAGAAGTGGTGGAGGCTGATACAGTTACAACATTTAAAAGGCATTTGGTTGGGTATATGAATAGGAAGGATTTAGAGGGACATGAGCCAAGTGCTGGCAAATGGGACTAGATTAGGTTAGGATATCTGCTTGGCCTGGAGGAGTTGGACCAAAGGGTCTGTTTCCGTGTTGGATATCTCTATGACTCTATGACCATTAGAAAGAAGTTGAGAAGTTTAAGTTGTAAAATCTATGGAACTATTTGTTTGCCCATGTGAATAATTGAAAGCTCTGTCATTATCATTCTCATTGCCATATGGATTGATGAATTTATTGAGTTAGCAAATTCAAAATGGACACTTTTTAAAAAATGGACAATCGATAGTTTTGAACAGAATTGAATTGAGGCGTCTGTGACCATTGCTTTCCTATGAATATAGATGCAATAACTCAAGGCCCCTGAGCTTATTTTCAAGTCTGGACAAGTCATTAAAATGCAAATTAACTTTTGAGATATATTTTTGATAAGTTGTTAAAATGCATCAGATCTCCCCTGAGCTAATGGCTGCCTTGCTCCAAATATTTTTGAGAAAATGACACACTTTAGAACATAAAACAATACACTGCAGTATAGGTCTTTTGGCCCTCTATGTTGCACCGACCTGTGGAACCAATTGGAAGCCCACCTAACCTACACTATTCCATTTTCATCCTTATGTTTATCCAATGTCCATTTAAATGTCCTTAAAGTTGGCGAGTCTACTACTGTTGCAGGCAGTGTGTTCCACATCCCTACTACTCTCTGAGTAAAGAAACTATCTCTGACATCTGTCCTATATCTATCACCCCACAATTTAAAGCTATGCCCTCTTATGCTAGCCATGACCATCTGAGGAAAAAGGCTCTGACTGTCCAACCATTTAACCCTCTGATTATATTATATTTCTCAATTAAGTCACCTCTCAATCTTCTTGTCTTGAATTAAAAACAGCCTCAAGTCCCTCAGCCATTCCTCATAAGACCTTCCCTCCGTTCCAGGCAATATATTAGTAAATCTCTGCACCATTTAAACTTCCACATCCTTCCTATAGAAGCTTTTCATCTTGCTTTTATCAGGACAATGACAAGAATTTGAAAGAAAGGTAAAACACAAACAGGCTGTAAAAGAGACTCCTGAGTGCTTGGTTTAGCAAGCTGAATGTTAGATGTGTTTCCATGAGAATGCACTTTTTAATGATATCTGAAAGTTAATTGCCAAGATATGTTTAATTTTTAAACAAGATCAGATGACTTTGACAGATCAAGACATTGCCTGTTGCATTAAAGCAGGCATGGTGTATCTATATGAATTTTTTTCTGTCTGTACAAGGTAGGGCTTTGTTTATTATTGTTTGTTATCTCCAATACTTGCAAGTGTACCACACTTTGAGTCCAACTGAAAATCTTAAATTGGTTGTCAGCATAATTCTTTGCACACTCAGGAATATTCACAAAGGTGATATCTGCTACCTGAGCAATGAAATTCTGGGTAGGAAGAGCTATGGTCTGCCCTCCCAATCCGCCTCCAATTGGCAAAATATCTGGATTGGTAAAATGCACAGTCTGCCTGCCTGGTTGGGAGAGCCTCGATTTGCCCCAATCTAGGACAATCAGTGATGCAGCATTTTTTGGGGGGGTTGAGGCGTTGCCTGCTGAGACCCATTCTCTTGCTCTTGTCATTGTTACCCAATGACTCCATCTCCCTGCAATTCTACCTCCCCCCTAACTCTGATGTCCCTGCAGAAGTCACTTACTTTCCTGCTTTCATGCTGGTGTGATAGCCACAGCCTGAGCCTCTAAAGGGACACTGCTGCTCACAGTGGCTGATGGTCTCTGACTAACCAGCAGCTTCAGGCACTGCTGCACCAGGGAGCAATTGACAGGGAAACATGCCTGGGAACTATTTCAGTGGCACTTGTTTGAGCAGGCATTCTCACTGCAGTGGTGAGAGGTTGAATCACTCTCATAGACACCCACCTCCAAACAAGTTAAAAGGAGGATTGGCTGTCTGACAGAAGGCAGAGAGTTGGGATAAAAGGTTCTTTTTCGGAATGGCAGCCGGTGACAAGCAGTGTCCCGCAGGGTTCAGTATTGGGGCCGCAGCTGTTCACATTATATATTAATGATCTGGATGAAGGGACTGGGGGCATTCTAGCGAAGTCTGCCGATGATACAAAGTTAGATGGACAGGCAGGTAGTACTGAGGAAGTGGGGAGGCTGCAGAAGGATTCAGACAGTTTGGAAGAGTGGTCCAGGAAATGACTGATGGAATTCAATGTGAGCAAATGCGAGGTCTTGCACTTTGGAAAAAAGAATACAAGCATGGACTACTTTCTAAACGGTGAGAAAATTCGTAAAGCCAAAGTACAGAGGGATCTGGGAGTGCAAGTTGAGGATTCTCTAAAGGTAAACATGCAGGTTGAGTCCGTGATTAAGAAAGCGAATGCAATGTTGTCAATTATCTCAAGAGGGTTGGAATATAAAAGCACCGTTGTGCTACTGAGACTTTATAAAACTCTGGTTAGGCCCCATTTGGAGTACTGTGTCCAGTTTTGGTCCCCACACCTCAGGAAGGACATACTGGCACTGGAGCGTGTCCAGCGGAGATTCACACGGATGATCCCTGGAATGGTAGGTCTAACATATGAGGAACGGCTGAGGATCCTGGGATTGTATTCATTGGAATTTAGAAGATTAAGGGGAGATCTAATAGAAACTTACAAGATAATACATGGCTTGGAGAGGGTGGACGCTAAGAAATTGTTTCCGTTAGGCGAGGAGACTAGGACCCGTGGACACAGCCTTAGAATTAGAGGGGGTAAATTCAGAACAGAAATGCAGAGACATTTCTTCAGCCAGAGAGTGGTGGGCCTGTGGAATTCATTGCTGCAGAGTGCAGTGGAGGCTGGGACGCTAAATGTCTTCAAGGCAGAAATTGATAAATTCTTGATGTCACAAGGAATTAAGGGCTACGGGGAGAATGCGGGTAAGTGGAGTTGAAATGCCCATCAGCCATGATTGAATGGCAGAGTGGACTCGATGGGCCGAATGGCCTTACTTCCGCTCCTATGTCTTATGGTCTTATGGTCTTATGGTCTTATACTGGTCTTTGAAAAGACCCTTAATAAGAAACATTTTTTGTAGCAGAAAGAGAGAAATATCCACATGTAAAATGGAATCCAGCCGAAGAATCATAGCAGGCAGAGAAACTTTATTCTCTTTTTGAGGAATCAAATGTTTCACTACAAGGATTTGACTGCACCCTGACTGAAGTAGAAACAAAAGCAATAAATTGCAGTATTTTCAACTTGTTAAATCAGGAATGCTGTGTAAGAAGTTACCTCTTGCATTTCTAAAGTTGCCCCCTTTTATCTTAAACCTATGTGCTCTAGTAATTGACATTTCTACCCTGGGAAGAAGACTCCAACTTCCATTTTATCCATCGCTCCCATAATTTTGTAAATTTCTGTCAGGTCACTCCTCAGACTCTGACGTTCAAGTTAAAATAAATCTAGTTTGTCCAAGCTCTCCTCATCTCCTGCAAACCAGGCAACGTCCTGATAACCATTTTCTGTACCCTCTCCAAAGCCTTCTAGTAATGTGGCAACCAGAACTATGTACAATATTGCAAATGTGGCCTATCTAATGTTCTATACAACTGCAACATGACTTGCCAATTTTTATACTCTGTGCCCCAACCAATAAAGGCAAGCATGCCATATGTCTTCTTGGTCATCTTATCCACCTGTTATTTTCAGGGAACTGTGGGCCTGTGTGCCTGGATCCCTCTGTTCATGCTTTTCAGTGTTCTGCCATTTATCGCATACTTTCTTCTTGCATTAGACCTTGCATTTTTCCAGATTAAATGTTATTTTGAGTTTCACAGCATGTCTGGATTGCATAACTCTAACGGCAAACAAAAAACAGGCACCTTGACATAGTTGGCAGGACTGAACAATCAATGGGGTGGGCATGTTCCCGTACAGCATGGGAGAAGGTGCTTAGGCCCTAAAATTACTCAATCCAGAAGGCTGTAGAGTTCCCAAGCAGAAATTGAGATGCTTTCCTTACAGCTTGCATTGAGCTTCACTGGGGCACTGCAGCAAGCCTGAGACAAAGATTATGGCCAGGGAACACACTGGTGTGTTGAAGTAGCAGACAACAAAAAGCTCAGAGTTATTTTTACATAATAATATAGGTGTTCCACAAAGCAATCACCCAAAATGTGTTTTATCTCCCTAATGTAGAGCAAATCATACTGTAAGTAGTGAGATCAGTCGACTACATTGAGTGAAGTGAAGATAAATTGCTGCTTTACCTGGAAGGTATGCCCGGGGATTTGGATAGTGTGGAGGAAATAAGTAAAAAGGCAGGTTTCTGTGATTGCTTAGGAAGATGTTGTGGGGGTGTGGGGTGTTGATGGGAGTAGAGGAGGAATGAAACAGGATGTCTTAGAGGTAATAATCCTTGCAGAACTCTGACAAGGGAGGGGAGGGGAATACATGATTGTGGATGACACCAAAATTGATGACATAGGAGACAATACAGAAAGTTTTCTAAGATTACAAGGGGATCTTGATCAAATGGGTCAATGGGCTGAAAAATAACAGATGGAGTTCAATCTGGATAAATGCAAGGTATTGCATTTTGGTACAACAATCAATGGTCTGGCCTTGAGTAGTGTTGTAGAACAGAGGGACCTAGGGATGCAGGTACATAATTCTTTAAGGTTTCCGTCACATATAGAGAGGGGATAGTTAAAAAGGTAATTGGCACACTTGCCTTCATTGCTCAGTCCTTCAAGTATAGGAGTAGGGACATTATGGTAAAGTTGTATAGAATATTGGAATACTATGCCCAGTCTGATTGTCCAGTTAAAGGAAGGATATCATCAAGCTGGAGAGGGTGCAAAAGGCATTGACCAGGATGTTGCCAGGTATGGAAAGTTTGAATTATAAAGAAAGGCTGGATAGGCTGGGACTTTTTCCACTGGAGCATAGGAGGTTGACAGGTGACCTAATAGAGGTTTATAAAATAATGAGAGGTATAGAGAGAGTTAATGGTAGTTGTCTTTTCCCTAAGATGGGGAATTTCAAGACCAGGGTCTCATTTTTAAGGTGAGAGGAGAGAGATTTAAAAAAGACATAAGAGACTAGCTTTCTACAGATGGTGGTTTGCACATGACATGAACTTCCTGAAGAAGTGGTGCATGTGGGTACAATTACAATGTTTAAGACATTTGGCGGGATACATGAATAAGAAAGGTTTGGAGGGATATTGGCCAAGAGCAGGCAGGTGGGACTAATTTAGTTTGAGATTATGTTTGGCATGGACCAGTTGGATCAAAGGGTCTGTTTCTGTGCTGTATGACTCTATGTGCCTTGGGTGAGAATCCTGCTGGAGTTGTTGAAAATAGTGACTGATGGTCATTTGGATGCAGATGCTGATGGGGTGGTAAGTAAGGACCTAGGGAACTCTATTTTTATTGTGGGAGGGAACAGAAGGGATGAGGGCAGAAGTGTGCGAAATGGGTCAGATCCAGTTGAGACCCCTGTCAACTAATGCTGGAGCATGCCTGGTTGAGGAAGAAGGTGGACATTTCAGAGGGATCCTTATAGAGACAGGCATCATTGGAACAGATGCAACAGAGCTGGATAATCTGGAAGAATGGAATAGAGTCTTTATGGGATGCAGGGTGTGAGGATGTATCGTCAAGGTAACTGTGAGAGTCAATTGGGTTATGGTGTATGGTAGCCAGCCTATCCCCAGTAATGGAAACAGAGGTGTTGAGGAAGGAAAGAGAGGAGTCAGAGATGAATCAGGTGAAGGTGAGGACAGTGTGGAAATTAGAAACAAAATTGATAAAATTTTTCAGTTCAGAACCAGCGAGGGAAACAGCATCAATGACATCATTGACATACCAGAGAAAGAGATGTGGGGAGCCAGCCATTAGGACTGGAACAAGGAATATTCCACATACCCCTCAAAGAGACAGGCATAACTGGGACACATGCCCATGGCCACACCTTGACATGAAAAAATTGCAGGAGTCAAAAAAGAACTGAGGGTGATCCAAGATGGCAGCAATCCAGTAGGTCTGCCCTGCCAGGTTCTGCCCAGAAACCCAGAAAAACTGGTGCATTCACCCTCCCTTTTTTACCCATTGTGATGTAAATCACTGGTTTTAGATCCCTAGAACTGTTATTTATTAGTTTCCGTGCTTTATTTAAAGAAGCGAAAATGACTAAGGGAAAAGGATCACAAGGATCGCAACAAGCGGGGCACACCCCTGCAATATCGGACACACCCGCGGCTGCAGCGTCGGTCTCCACGAGCACCCCAGGATTTACCTGTGGAGCAGAGCCTGGTCTCGGAGTTCATAAAACTCTGACAGAAGATCACTTCAGTAATGGAGGAGACCCGGACCAGGCTGGAATCGATATCGGCCATGCTGCAGAAGCATAACCTGGAGATCCAACATCTCGGGCGGCACATTGTGGATATGGAGCAACAGGCCACGGCTTCTGAAACCACAGTGGAATCTTTGGAGGGCCGTGTCCAGGCCCTGGAATGGCAGGTACAGGCCTTAATCGAATAGATTGACAATCTCTAAAATTGAGGCCACGGACGAATATCTGCCTATCGGGCTGCCAGACTGGGAATAGGGAGGCCAGCTGATCATCTTCTTGGAGCAATGGCTCCCACAGTTTTTGAAGGTGGAAGTCAGGCAGACTGGGTACAGGTCGAGTGAGCCCCCTGTATCACAGCGAGCAGGCCCAGATTGTACCAGTGCCCCCATCCAGTCCTAGTGCGACTCCAGAGACAAACAAACAGCGCTGGAAGCTTTTCGAACACTCGGAAAGGATCCACAGGCTCTGATATATAAAGGATCAAGAATTATGTTCTTTCAAGACTTTTTTGTGGCTGTGATCTGTAAGAGGAAGGCCTTTAATGAGGTAAAATGGAGGCTGAGAGATCTGAATATTCAGTACTCTGTAAGATATCCAGCGATATTATGTTTCAGCCAGGGAGGGTCCCTGTTTAATTTTGACTCATCGGAAAAGGCAAAGGACTTCCTGGACAACTTAAAATAGACTGGCAAGCTCAAATAATATGGACAATCGTGTTCCCTTTGTTTTTTTTCTATAGTTTACCTGGTTTTGTCATTTAATATGAGAGGGTCTTCCCTTTTTCTTCTTTCTCTCTCTTTCTCTCTCCTCTCCCTTCTTTCTCCCCTCCTGTTATCCTTTGTTTTTCTATCATTTCCTTTTTGTTTCTCTTTTTTTTAGCATGGAGTCATGTTGGAGGTTTGGTGGGGAGTCGTCATTGTTTTTTTTACCAGGACTGCCTAAGGTCAAAGTATGGATGGGATGCGTCGAATGCCCACTTTGGGCTCCTCAAGGATCAGCAAGGCGGCCTTTGTGTGGAGCCGCAGAAAATGGGGGAGATACTAAATGAGTATTTTGCATCAGTATTTACTGTGGAAAAAGATATGGAAGATATAGACTGTAGGGGAATAGATGGTGACATCTTGCAAAATGTCCATATTACAGAGGAGGAAGTGCTGGATGTCTTGAAACAAGTAAAGGTAGATAAATCCCCAGGACCTCATCGGTAGTCACAGGTGAGGTGCCGGAAGAGTGAAGGTTGGCTAACATGGTGCCACTGTTTAAGAAGGATGGTAAGGACAAGCCAGGGAACTATAGACCAGTGAGCTTGACATCGATAGTGGGCAAGTTGTTGGAGGGAATCCTGAGGGACAGGATGCACATGTATTTGGAAAGGCAAGGCTTGATTAGGTATAGTCAACATGGCTTTGTGCATGGGAAATCATGTCTCACAAACTTGATTGAGTTTTTTGAAGAAGTAACAAAGAGGATTGATGAGGGCAGAGCAGTAGATGTGATCTATACGGACTTCAGTAAGATTCCCCATAGAAGACTGATTAGCAAGGTTAGATTTCACGTAATACAGGGAGAACTAGCCATTTGGATACAGAATTGGCTCAAAGGTAGAAGACAGAGGGTGGTGGTGGAGGGTTGTTTTTCAGACTGGAGGCCTATGACCAGTGGAGTGCCACAAGGATCGGTGCTGGGTCCTCTACTTTTTTTCATTTACATAAATGGTTTGGATGCGAGTATAAGAGTACAGTTAGTAAGTTTGCAGATGACACCAAAATAGGGGATGTAGTGGACAGCGAAGAGGGTTACCTCAGATTACAACAGGATCTTGACTAGATGGGCCAATGGGCTGAGAAGTGGCAGATGGAGTTTAATTCAGATAAATGCGAGGTGCTGCATTTTGAGAAAGCAAATCTTAGCAGGACTTATACACTTATGGTGAGGTCCTAGGGAGTGTTGCTGAATAAAGAGACCTTGGAGTGCAGGTTCATAACTCCTTGAAAGTGGAGTTGCAGGTAGATAGGATAGCTAAGAAGGCGTTTGGTTTGCTTTCCTTTACTGGTCAGAGTATTGAGTACAGGAGTTGGGAGGACATGTTGCGGCTGTACAGGACATTGGTTCGGCCACTGTTGGAATATTGCATGCAATTCTGGTCTCCTTCCTATTGGAAAGATGTTGTGAAACTTGAAAGAGTTCAGAAAAGATTTACAAGGATGTTTGTAGGGTTGAAGGATTTGAGCTATAGGGAGAGGCTGAACATGCTGGGGCTGTTTTCCCTGGAGCACCCTGAGGGGTGACCTTCTCGAGGTTTACAAAATTATGAGGGGCTTGGATAGGATAAATAGGCAAAGTCTTTTCCCTGGGGTCGGGGAGTCCAGAACTAGAGGGCATAGGTTTAGGGTGAGAGGGGAAAGATATAAAAGAGTCCTACGGGGCAACCATTTCACACAGAGGGTGGTACGTGTATGGAATGAACTGCCAGAGGAAGTGGTGGAGGCTGGTACAATTGCAACATTTAAGAGGCAAATGGGTTTGGAGGGATATGGGCTGGGTGCTGGCCGTTGGGACTAGATTGGGTTGGGATATCTGGTCGACATGGACAGGTTGGACTGAAGGGTCTGTCTCCATGCTGTACATCTCTATGACTCTATAACTGTAAGATGCATTTGACTTTTATACGCTTTGTTTTGTCTGCATTTGGGGTGCGGCTTCAACAAGAAGGAGCCATGGGGAAGTTAGTGGGTAGTGTGGGCATCCATTGTGGGCAAGGGAGAAAGTCTCCTTTTTTGTGTTATTTGTTCATTCATGGTTAGATTAGATTAGATTCCCTACAGTGTGAAAACAGGCCCTTCGGCCCAACAATTCCACAAGAATCCTTCAAAGAGTAACCCACCCTCTGACTAATGTACCTCACACAATGGGCAATTTAGCATGGCCGATTCACCTGACCTGCACATCTTTGGACTGTGGGAGGAAACCGGAGCACCCAAAGACATGGGGAGAATGTGCAAACTCTACACAGACAATCACCTGAGGTTGGAATCGAACCCAGGTCCCTGGTACTGTGAGGCAGCAATGCTAACCACTGAGCCACTGTGCTGTTCCCTTTTTTTTAATTTTTAAAAATTATTTTTAATTGTAGAAGTAGTGGTTGGAAGTTTTGATTTGGTAGGTTTGATCATTGTATTTTCAAGTTTATATGGACTGTTTATTGTTTTCACTTGGTGTGTTATGAGTGGGGTTCTTCCTCCCAGGGGTCACAGACAGTTTCGGACTGCTATGGCTAACTGCTTGTTCAAATGGTGTACCTGGAACATCAAGGGGAGTCATTCAACAATTAAGAGAAAGAAGATACTTCCAAGCCTTTGAAAGGAGAGGGTCAATGTAGCATTGCTGCAAGAAACACAGCTAACCAATAAGGAGCACTTAAAGTTACAGCAGGGAGGGTTGGGCCAGGTATATTTTTTAATCCTTTAATTTGAAAAGTGGAGGAGTAGCTATATTCTTCAGAAGAATCTACCATTTCAGCTGTTAGACCAAATTAAGGATGAATGTGGGCAGTTTCTGATCCTTAAACCTTTCATACATGGAGAGGAATATAGGATCTTGAATGTATATTGCCTCCCCCACCCGCACACCCCCTCAAATTCTTAACGGATGTGCTCTCCAGGTTGACCAGGTTCTGCAATTCCATGACCCAGAGACCAGGAATTGATCACTGTCAGCCTTGCAGGTGAAGTGCAAATAATCTGAGTATGTCAAAGGGCTGTTGAGAAGACAATCCAGGGTTTGCATTGTGCTGGGACTGTCCTCCCAGTTTAGTCCAGGGTGTCTTGGGGATTTAGGCAATTACCAGTCAGACAGCTTGTCAGGACATTCCATAAAATCCTGGGAAAAGTTTAAGTCTGAGGCTGGAGTTCATTAGACTCAAAAGAGAAGAGTGGGACTTCATTCAATTTCAGACAGAATGGTGAGCTGGCGGAGGAGTGGTTCCCACATGTTTGTGGTGAGAGACTCTAAAACTCCTATGAATATTAGGCCAGATGCAGACTCACCCTCCCTGACTGCAATTTCCACAGGGTTAGGAATCTCAGGTAGGGTGGAGATGGAGGGGTCTGGCACCTCTGGCATGTCCTGCAAGGAGACTTCTGGGGAGTTGCTAGGGGAAGGCAGAAGTGGCTTCTCTGTCTGCCTGCTGGCATCATCCTATCTCCTTGAGTAGAACAGGCTGCTGGAGTAGTCAAGGTCTCTCTTCTCCCTCTCAACTTGCTGTTAATAGTAAGCAATGATGGCTGCAGCTATGGCATTTTTGACAGCCACTGAATATTTTGCTGATCCAATTTATCAAGTGCCTCAGACGCATCTACCTGCTATTCTTGTGACTGTGCTGTGCATTTTCTCCAAGTTATTAACTGCTAATAATGTGGGATCATCCTCTGCTTGGACCTAAGCAAGCACCTGATCTCTGGACCTCCTCTACCAGCAACTTGGAGCATTTCTTGCTTGGTCAGCCATAGAGACATAGCAGTGATGAGCTCACCACCTGTGCTCCTGAATCTAATCTAGAAAGAGAACCTACCAAGGTGACTGTTTTTTGAGGCATCAGAGTGTGCAGGAGAAGGTCTTACCACTGCATTCCCTTTAGGATTTCTTTCTCAGAGGTAGAGAATGAACTCATGGCCTCAGGATGGCATCTTCACTGTATAGTCTGTGAGTGCGTAATGCTGGTGCTTGAGTATGGAAGAGAGGATATTAATTTTGCAATACAGCTAGAAGCTTTAGTATCTAAAGAATAAGTTAACATTGGTGGTAATGCATGTGCAGTGCAGCACAGTACTATGATGCTTACTGGGTTGCCTGGATGTGGGGATTTTGGAGTTCCCACATGAGCAAACATGATCATCTCCAGATATCATAGAATCCCTCCAGGCCATTTGACCCAAGTCCACACCGATCCTCGGAAGAGTAACCCACCCAGACCCATTCCTCTAATCTATTACTCTACATTTACACCTGAATAATGCACCTAATCTACACATCTCTGAACACTATGGGCATTTAGCATGACCAATACACCTAACCTGCACATCTTTGGACTGTGGGAGGAAACCAACACAGACATGGGGAGAATGTGCAAACTCCACACAGTTGTCCAAGGCTAGAATTGAACCCAGGTCCCTGGCGCTGAGGCAGCAGTGCTAACCACTGAGCCACCGTGCCACCTTCAAGTATCTTCTAGTCTCAAGTATCAAATATTTTCTCAGAAGGGGTGACAAGCTGAATGTTGACCACCTGCACTCTCTGCTCGTCTTTTTCCTCTCAGTCCTGTGATGATCCAGAAGTATTATCACTGGACTGTTAATCTAGAGACTCAGGTAATGTTCTGGGGACTTGGGTTCAAATCCCGCCATGGCAGATGGTGGAATTTGAATTCGATGAGAATCTGGAATTAGAAGTTTAATGATGATCATGAAACCATTGTTGATTGTCAGAAAACTGTTTCACTAATATTCTTTATGGAAGAAAACTGCCATCCTTACCTTTGACTCCATTTGACTCCAGATCCACAGTAATATGGTTGACTCTTAACTACCCTCTGGGCAATTAGGGATGGACAATAATTGCTGGCCTAGCCAGAGATGCCCACATTCTATAAATGAATAAAAAAGGTCCTTTGCAATGAGACAAAAGGACATAATGAGTGTGACCAAAGTGAATGGAAAAGCTGTTAGTGATGTGGCAGGACCATGAATGAGTAGGAAACCCAAAGAGTAGGAAGACTTAGTCATTTGGGAAGATGAGTTGAGTGGAGATACTGCATGTAGCTGTAACAGGGGTAGGCCATTAGACTTGGCAATCTTACTCTGAGGTGACAAAGTTAGAGTGAGTATGAGATAACAGAAAACAGATGGTAGCAATTAACTGTGCACAGCACAGAAGATCATTCACCTTCTTCTGGCCCTGCTAGGCATTCCACTTTCCCTGAAAAATGGCAGGAACCAGGGAGCAGTATCTGGGCCCAAAGTGGCTGGTTCTGATCGCATGGCCTGCTTTGTCAATGCAGAAAAGAACATGACCCTCCTTTCCACTCTTCTGTCCACTGCTGGGTGCAGGTCAGGATATCAGCTTCCCTTTCTGGTTATGGCCTTAGTGATAATGATGGAATATCACAGAGTGACAGCCAGTTCCTGGTTTGCAGAGTTTGATGTGATGTACACCTGGGGTTTAAATATGATATCATCAGCATCAACAGCACAAAGTCCTGTCAATGCCACTTCTACATCTGCTGCCACATGGTAGCATGTGAAGGGTACCATAGAGCCCAGATGTGTCATTAATGAGGTGAGTGGAAGATAGCGTGAGTTGCAGCAACAAGACTGACACCATGACACTTACTGAAAATAACACCCTAAACGCAGGACAATTGTGCCCTACACGTTTTAATTTTTGTATTTTGGGTACCATGATGTCCAGTCACTGAATAGAGGCACTAGAGGCACCAATGTAATTTTAAGAAAAGCACATCAAAACTTATTGTCCACAAAAGGAAAAACAATACTTGGTGACAATTTGGAAGAATCTTACAAGTAGCAAAAAGAAGGATTCAAGTTTTATCCCCAATAATCCCTTACCGATGCTCAAGTTTAGTGATGTATCACTTCCATTTAATAGCCCTTTAATTTCTTCCTCAAATGACAAGGTCAAATGCTTCCTTTTGGCAATTTTCTGCACTTTGGCCAAATGCAATGGTCTTTGACTACTTTGATGCTACTAAGTAGCACATCTGTTGGGATGGATCTTTTCTTCTAAACTTAACTTTCTCCGGGTCATAATAGCGCAACTTAGTCAATACTTCAGCAATTACTTCACCAAGTAGTGTCTCTAGCCATTTAGTTGAAATCACATGATTTCTTGGAAATGCAGTTTTGATCCACTGCCAAAAAATGAGCTTCTGACCCCTTGAAAAAATTCAACTTCAGAGTACTAAAAATTAAAAATTCATTAACCTCTACTTTAGAGCCTGAGTTCCCAAATATTATATTATAAACCTTCATCACAGCATAGACAGTGCTGCTTAAATGCATTACATCTTTAATTAATTCTAAAAATACTCCTGTGGTTTTAAAGTATACAATAGTACTTATTTGTTCTACCAGCTGGTGAGTGGTGCCTTTTTTATGGAGGAAGTGATTGCCTATTACCAATATCTTTAGAGCTTGGCCTATATTGAACATAGAGTCATAGAAACGTACAGCACAGAAACAGACCCTTCGGTCCAACTTGTCCATGCCAATCAGATATACGAAATTAATCTAGTCCCATTTGCCAGTATTTGGTCCATATCCCTCTAAAACTTTCATATTCATATACCCATCTAGATGCCTTTTAAATGTTGTAATTGTACCAGTCTTCTCCACCACTTCCTTGGGTAGCTCATTTCATAAATTGCACCACACTCTGCGTGAAAAAGTTGCTCCTAAGGTCCCTTTTAAATCTTTCCTTTCTCACCTTAAACCTATACCCTCACTAAGTCGTGGCACTGGGAATAATCCAAATATCTCTACCCTCAATGTCCTCCTTTTTAAATTTCTGCCTAACTTCCTATATTGTCTCCTCAAATCTCATCATTTTCTCTTTCTATGTGATTAGTTCCAGTGTGTACAATGACCTCCTGCTGGTCCCTCTCCCCTTTGAAAATATTCTCTCTCTAAGATATTCTTGATCCTGGCACCAGCCAAGCAACACAACATTATGATGTTTTGCTGTCAGCTGCTGAAATGTCTGTCTGTACCTCTGATTAGAGAGTCTCCTATGACAATCGATCGCTTGGAACCTGACGTACCTCTCATTACATTGGAGCCAGTCTTGGTATCAGAAACCTGGCTGTCAGTGCTACATTCCCCTGAGAGTCTATCATCCCCAACATTTTCCCCAAAATATAATACCTGAGTGAGCTGGGGATAGCCACAGGAGACTCCTGCATGATCTGCCTCCCTCTCTTACCTTTCCTAGAGGTAAACTATCAACCTGACTGGATCTTTGGATTATCTTCCTTCTTGTAACTGCTACCCATCACAGCTCCTGTAAATTCCTCATTGCCCCTAACTGCCACTCCAACCAATCTACGCGATGCAAAAGGATTTGCAATCAATCAATCAATCAATCTGCACAGATAATCATCAATAAAATGGAAACTCCTCCTACTCTCCCACATCCGACAGGAAGAGCATATCACTCTATTAAAGGCCATCTTTGTACCTTAACAATCTACAGACCCAGAGTTTTATTGCACTAAAAAAAACTGCTCCAGGCTAACTTAGTATGTAGGTGTTGTATGTTTTTAAAGTTTAATCAAGAGAAGATCTCAGTAAAGATACAATCAAAAAGGGATCCACTCCACTCACTATTGTAGATTTACAAAAAAAGCAGTAAGATTACACTTTAAAAAGCCACTTAGGGGGTCCAAGGTAGCAGCGATCTAGGAAGACCGCATTGCAGAGCTCTGCACTGCATCGCAAGAGGGATGAAATCCTAGCCTGACCTACCCAGATCACCGCGATATCCAGGGATTCTGGAAAGATTGTGGAGTCCCAGGAAATAGTCAGAGAGCAACTTACCTCGGTTTTCACCTTCCAGGGATGACGGAGAAGGGAAGATGTATGTCAGAGGCTGGGCTCAAAGCCCAGGCTGCAGGATGCTCAGACTCGATTTCTTACCAGGTCCTGGTGAAGGAGCTCACAAAATCTCACAAGATGTTGGGCAAGCAGCTAGAGAGGAAACTGGCCCTGATCTCTATCATGCTGCAGAGGCATGGACAGCAGCTGGGAGACCTGATACCAGTCCCTCCAAGGATAGGATACAGGCCTTAGAGATGCAAGTCCATAATTTGCTTGAACAGGTTGCTGACCTCAAGAACAGGGGCAGGAGAAAAAATATTCGGATCATCAGTCTGCCGGAGGGTAAGGAAGGTGAGCAGCTGGTGGAATTTATTGAGGGCTGGTTGCCAAAATTCCTTAAGTTGGAGACTGGAATGAGAGGCTTGAAGATTGAGAGGGCTCACCGGGTCACGGTGTAGAGGTCAAGTCTGGATCAACATCCTCATCCTATCTTGATGAGGTTTCATCATTATAGAGATAAGGAGAGAATCGTGGAAACTTCCAGAATCTTGGGGAAGGATCCAAAGGCTCTAGTTCACAAGGGCTCTAAGATCATGTTCTTCCAGGACTTCTCAGCGGCTGTGATCCAGTAAAGAAAATCCTACGCCGGTTCTTGATCTGTTGTCTAAAGCTAATTTTGTTTAAATATTCGACAAAATCAAACAAGACCTTCAAAGAGGGAGGCACTTCCGGTCTCATGGTTAGGTCGGATAGTGCTTATTAAGATGAATATTCTCCCCCGTTTATTGTGCCCTATACAGATGCTCCCCCTGATTTTCGATAAGCAAACCTTCAGGAGACTGAACGGCTGGTTCAGCTCTTTTATTTGGCATCATAAGCAGCCCCTCATTTAATTAGCTAAACTGCTATTGCCTCACAGATTGGGGGAAGTGGATTTTCCAGACATTAAAAGCTATCAACTAAGCTCGCTTTTACCTTATGTGAGTAAATGGGCTCTTTCAATATGGTTAGATATTGAAACCTCTCAGGCAAGGTGCCCCCTTACTAGCTTGCTGTTTTTGGACAAAATGAGAACAGTTGAGGATTAGATTAGATTAGATTAGATTAGATTAGATTAGATTAGATTAGATTAGATTAGATTAGATTAAATTAGATTACTTACAGTGTGGAAACAGGCCCTTCAGCCCAACAAGTCCACACCGACCCGCCGAAGTGCAACCCACCCATACCCCTACATTTACCCCATACCTAACACTATGGGCAATTTAGCATGGCCAATTCACCTGACCTGCACATTTTTGGACTGTGGGAGGAAACCGGAGCACCCGGAGGAAACCCATGCAGACACGGGGAGAATGTGCAAACTCCACACAGACAGTCGCCTGAGGCGGGAATTGAACCCGGGTCTCTGGCGCTGTGAGGCAGCAGTGCTAACCACTGTGCCACCGTGCCACCCACAAATATTGCCATAACCCAATAGTTAAAAAATACACTTAAAGGATGGAAGGGCAATTTGGCAGAGGGAAGGCAATATTGGCAAAACATCTTTTTTTACACCAAACTTGGGTATGCCGGGCTTTCAACCGGGGATGATAGATTCAATATTCAAACATTGGGCAGCTAGGCATGTGTCTTGCATGGATGATTTATTTAAGGGAGACATAAATATGTCCTTTGACCAGTTAGCACGAAAATACGAGCTATCTAACAGGGACCTCTCTCGTTTTTTTTCAAGTTAGGGATTTTATTCAAATAAATACGACACTTCTGACTGATCCCTACAAATCTGATATAGAGAGGAGGGTGCTCAGTGCTAACAGTACACATTTTGTCAGCACTTTATGTCTTAAATTGCAGGGGGGGGACCTCAGATAAGTTTGATCAACTTTGCAGGGTTTGGGAGAGAGAGCCAGGCATTGAAGTCTCCTCAGAGGCATGGGAAGATATTTGGGAAAATGCAAGAAGGATATCAATTTGCAATAAGACCTGTGCTTTACAGTTGAAGATTCTCCACAGGGTCCACTTGGCTCTGGATCATTGGTCAAAATTTGAACGAGGGCTATCTTCAACATGTCCCAAGTGTAAAGTTGGTATGGGCACTCTTACCCATTGTCTCTGCTCCTGTGACTGGCTTCAAACATACTGGATACTATGGCGCGTGCAATGGAGGGGATCTTGAGTGTAAGGGTGGAGAAGGACCCGATCTCTCTTCTTCTTGGCCTGCCCTGTAGATGCGCTTAAGAAAAGATTTTTCAACATCCTCACTTTCTGCGCAAGAAAGAATATCTTGTTATGTTGGGTATTTGAAAATCCTCCGGGCCTATTGGGTTGGCAGAATATTGTTATGGAGCATATCCCCTTAGATTTTCTCACAAGCATGGTACACCACAAGACTGAGAATTTCTGTAAGACATGGTGGCACCTTTTGAAATACCTGGACACAGATTTGTCTGCTTTACGAGTCCATTATCTAGAGAGGGGAAGCTGCGAACGTATGAATAGGTGAATTAATGCTCTCAATATTCAAGAGTTAGTGTTTTGTTTGGCTAAGCCGTATTATTATTATTATTATTATTTATTAGTTTGTTGTTAGTTTTCTTATTTAGTTAAGTAGTTGGGGTTTTTATTTTTTTTATGCACATTTGTATATGAGGGCGGTTTGGATTTTTAAAATTGTTTTTTGGTGTTCTTTCGTTGTATTGTTCTGTATTTGTTGTAATAATAAAAAAATCTATTTTTCAATAAAAATATATTTAAAAAAAACACAGCTGCTCCCCTGCTGTGACCTCTCCCACAGAGGTTTCTCTTACATCAGTTGTGAATTTCATTATTTGTTAATTTTTCTTAGACAACTCTGATGTTCCAGAGATACTTGAAATCAAACAGCAGAACAGTCAGCTGTGCAGATTCACTGCTGGGTCAGACAGCAGTGCAGGTCTATTTCTCCATTTGCTTCCCTTGCCATGTGGTCACCACGTTTGTCTGTTTTCCTCCTTTTTGAAGTGCCATTGTTTTGCTTTTTTTCCCCCAAAGTTCCAAAACAATGCAACAGCTTATAAAACAGTAACTAAGGGTCCTAGAATTTGAGGAAATTAGCTCCAACAATGAAAATACCCCAAAAAACGAACATCTCTTACAGCAATAATTTTTTTTCCCATCCTCCATCTTGGATTATTTGAGAAGGATCTACAGTTGAGTAGTTAACTACTAAACTAAATATGTTCACAATTTCCTGTCTAAGTTATTTTTTAATCATCTTTAGGAGGAACAGACAGAGTTAATATATGCTGTTTAAGAAGAGTAATCCATATATTTCATGAGCTGATGATCTGACTGGAAAATTATGAAAGTGCAAATGGACAATTGGCTTCTTTAGTTGTAAACTGGAGTCCTTCATTCCAAGAGAGGGAGCAAACTCATCCAAACAAATGACTAATTACTGGCAGTAATCAGAAATGCAGGCAAACCTCAGTTGAGCATATTTTTGTATAATCAGCTTCATTATGCGCAACTGAAATGTTTATGTCTAAAGACCAATGCAAGCTCTTTCCAAGTTTCCTCCTTACCTGGCATGGTATAATTCACAGAAAAATTGGAAGTACTGCTTTGCAGGCAGTTTCTAAAATTCTATTAACAACTGTTCCAAAATATTAAAAAGAATACATTACTTCACAGTGAATTCATAAATTAAAAGAACAATTTCATTAGTCTCTTGTAGAAGGGTATTATTTAATGTTTTGTAATACATTTATCAAATAGGGAGGTCACAACCTGTAATCTATCCAAATAGTATTATATTTGCTTGATAGAAAAAAGAAGTCATATTTTGTCAAAAGTGGCTTGATCCTAACAATTCTTCTTTTATGTACCCGAAATTGGAAAAGGACTTGAGACTCAAAAAACATTTTGCAGCTTGAATCAGGGGTGCTGTTTTTCATGAATCGAGCATGGATTATGCTTTAAAACCTAATTGCTAAAAAAAAAAGAACCTCTAAAAGACCATTACTATTTTGAACCTCAAAGGCTCACACTTTCAATCTTCAGTTTTCATTTTGTCATTTGCTTTGCTTTTTCTTAAATTGGCCTACTTGTTCCATTTAGAAAATGCATGCCATTGTCTTAGCTTCTTAACTTGGTGCTTTCATTTATTATTTCCTGTACTTGCACACAAAGAGACAAGAAATCACTATTAATAGATGGTAGGGGAACCACAGAACAGCACCTGCCATGTGAAGGTTGAAATAATGGCATCTCAGCCCTATTTCGTTCCCCCAGGGGCATAGAATACAATAAAAAAATGCAGTGAAATCGGCACTGCTGCATATGAGCTCAAAGACTACAAAGAGCTGGCTTGGTTTTGCTGTGTATGTTTTAAATATAGCTTTTTACTGAGATATAGATCTTGACCTGGAAACATTGTATTGCTCAAGTGATCTTGAAATGAAATCACATTTATGTGCTGCTTTCTTTTGCTTGAGTGTTGGGGTGAAGCAGCAATAAAAGATAGCTCAGACTGTGTCATTTAGTATATAAGACAGCCAGTAACAGATGCTAATTGTGTTTCACAGCATACACTCCAAGGCTCGAGATAAATGGAAGCTGAGTGAAACTCTGATATGTTTATCTAGTCCAGAAAGAGAGAGACCATAGATCCAGCCCTATTACATTAAAATACATACTGCTACTGAGAAATAATTAGTTATATTCTGTAAATGGGAAAATATAGAAGTTAAAGCAAAAGCTTTAATATTATTGTTCCAAATATTCAGATTTAATTATGCGTTAAAAACACAAAAGCTTTTTGACAAAATGAAACTACTAGTTTCTTCAATGTAATGTAAAATATTGAAATAGTATTAATACAAAATCTTGACTCAAAATTTGTTAAATATGAACAGTACAATAATGATATAATAATGATATAATAATCTTTTTTTAAGAAATATAACCATATTCTATGAATGTATGTACTTTACTGAGTCTTATTTTTGGTTTTATGGTGAGAGGAGACATGTGGCCAGCCACATTGTTTTTACTAGCTGACATGAGATGAATGAGCCTTAATTAATAACTTCTCACAGCCTTAGACTTGGCAGTCACTGTAAGGGCTGTTAATTTTTTTTCATTTTATCAGCCCATTGCTGATAGTGGCAGCCAGCAATAGCCCTGTGGTGCATGCATGAATGATTGTCTGGTTTTCTTTGAAAAATTCATGAGGCTAAATTGTTAGCATGTGTAATCACTGTGTAATAACCAAGGCTTATTCTGCTTTTTGTGCAAATAGGAGAGGGATAGCTGCTTTTAAAGGTGGAGGCGGTTGAGCTTGGCTGAGGGGACGGTGGGGGGAGTGAGGGTGGAATTGGTGACGAGTTCGTCAGCACAATTAGCATCTGGTCATTTATCTCACAAAAATATCCCTAACCAAACTTTAAATTAAATAAATTATGACTGGCATGGGGAGATGAAGAACCACAGCATGACATGTTACTTGGTTTATAACCTTATCTTTTATATTGATGACGCGTGCTTTATTTGAACCTACAATGAAAAAAACAGAACTGCTACTTTTAAAAAATACTGAACTTGTCACTTTTAATATATAGTGTAAAAGAGCAGATAAGGCAATAATTTGGCAATACTGCTTTAAAAAAATTGGAAGTAATTTAAGCATTTTGATACTTATAGGCAGTTACCTATGCCTACTGATAAAAATCATGCAAGATTGGCAGAATCCATTTTCAGAGAGAAAGGCCAGAATGTGCCTGTCAGTTTCTGGTAAAGTTTAATAAATTTCATGTCATTCTAAAGACCAGCTAGTGAAGAATGGCCCAAGGCAAATAAAACATGATGAACCTCTGATACTGTGGTTTAACACACTCACTCATGTGCTTGGTCCAATATCTTTATGAATACTACCTTATATGCTGTCAATGGCTATCACATGGCACATTTTGCTAACCACTCAAAATACATGTTTGCACCTCAGGCAAACTAAACATCAAAATATACGATTATCAGTCATTGGTATTTTAGCATTTTTTTAATATTTAAATACTCATTTCCATCTTGCCACTTTTGTTCAGTTTCTATTCTCACTCAAAGCCCTTTATCATTGTTGTGGTATATTTCTTGTAAGTGCACAGTTACGTCATAAGCTTCTGACCACAATGTTGAAATATCATACTGAACAATTCATGCATATATTATAGCTTCCCTAAAAGATGCTGTATCGTCAAAGAGCATACTGCTTAGGGTTACGCCTAATGCCTATACAATATCTCCTAATTAGTCATTACAATGTTTAAAGAATGGGTATTTCTGGATATTTGCTAATTAATGGATATTGTATTTTAATTAATCAATCAAAAATCATTGTACCATAAGGGAATACATTGAATTCAAAGCTCAACCCCCTTGTGTCTCCAATTAGTTCAGGTTGTTAAGTATCTCCTTGAATTTTAATGAGGTACTTCAAAAACAGGTTGCATCAGAGAAAGAAAGGATTTTAACTGGTACCATTGCAAGTAACTATCACATTTAATATAAGAATTGACAGCAAGAGAAGGCATATTGAAACATCTTTACACTAATTTGCAATGAATCCATTGAGGCCTGTCCCACTGTTTATTTAGCGCTATAAGGTCTCTGTGGCATTGATTGTGTTGAGTTAAAGGTTTCTGTTTTGAGGGGGGGATGCTGGAGTATGAAAACTAAAAATGGGTGTACGAGAAAATTATTACTTGCTAAAAGTTCTTAAAAGACGCTATCTACAGTAAAAATTTTTGATTGGTCATGGAAATAATTAATGTTGACTAAATAACAGTTGCAAAATTAAGTATAAATATGAAAAATATAATTTTAAATTACTAGTATTAATGCATTGCAAAAAAATGCTGCTGTAACCACTTTGTGTAAGGAAACAAAGATTTCACTTGAAAATATGACATTGTTATGAGCCTAGATCTCTCTTAATGTATTTTATAAATATCTAAACATTACATACATTTTTTACATATTAGGAGTAAAGAAGCAGCATTCTGAGAGAAGCTGAAGATACTCACTGGGGAGTCACTGGGGATTTTAATGTTTCTGGAACAGTGAGAAAGGAATGGTCATCCAGTCAAAATGAAAATTCTGTATTTCTATTGTTGTCACTGACTTGCAATCATGACACCATTGGTTTTGTTTGTTATATGATAAGAATCTCATTACAAATACTTGGGTGGGATGCCAATTTTAGATGTCCATCCATTATAGAGTACAGGCTGGGACTGTTTTCCCTGGAGCGTCGGAGGCTAAGGGGTGACCTTATGGAGGTTTACAAAATTATGAGGGGTATGGATAGGATAAATAGACAAAGTCTTTTCCCTGCGGTTGGGGAAGTCCAGAGCTAGAGGGCATAGATTTAGGATGAGAGGGGAAAGATATAAAAGGGACCTAAGGGGCAACCTTTTCACACAGAGGGTGGTACGTATATGGAATCAGCTGCCAGAGGAAGTGGTGGAGGCTGGTACAATTGCAAAATTGAAAAGGCATTTGGATAGGTATCTGAATAGGAAGGGTTTGGAGGGATATGGGCCAAATGCTGGCAGATGGAACTAGATTGGATTGGGATATCTGGTCAGCATGGACGGGTTGGACCGAAGGGTCTGTTTCCATCTCTATGACTCTATGACTCTATAATTGGAAGAATACTGGTCTCCCCTCCTTTCCAGTTACATGGATCTTGCAATTTTACCCCTGTTTGCTGCCAGAAGCTTTCGTCCTGAATTGGCATCAAGGGTATCAAGTTTTCAATCTCCTTCTCTGGCCAGTCTAGCTATTCTGCTGGAAATGGCTGAGCAGCTGACCAGCAACAGAAGCAGCAAAGTTAGTCCAGAGAGTTTCAACATCTTCTGAGCATCCCATTCATACTTCCACAAGGGATTACCTTCTGCAATCTTCTGTTTGTGAAACAGGAAATAAATATTAGATAGTTTTAACAAATATACATTTCAATATGTTTTTATCATTGTTCCCCACATTGTCCCCGAGCTAGAGAATTACAGATGGCACGGTGACACAGTGATTATTGGATTACCGGGACGTCCGAGTTCAATTCCCCAACCTTGGGTGTCTGACTGTGTGGAGTTTGTATATTCTTTTCATATTTGTGTTGATTTTTGCTGAGTGCTCTGGTTTCCTCCTGTTGTCCAAAGGTGTGCATGTTAGGTGGATCGGGCATGTTAAATTGCCCCATTGTGTCCGGGGATGTGCAGGCGAGGTAGAGTAGTCATGGTTAAAACCCCATGCAGGGTTATAGGGGTAGGGTCTGGGTGCCATGCTGTTCTGAGGTTCAGTGCAGACTCAACAAACTCTTTCTGCACTGTAAGTATTCTGTGATTCTAACAATAATAAATTGTTGATGTGGTTTTGAAGCTTTCATTTAAAAAAAACTCATCACAGAATCTCAGAATTGTTACAGTATAGAAGGATGCCATTTAGTTCATCATATTTGCACACACCAGATAAGTTTCTGTGCTTTCCTACAAAATTGGACATTTTTGGAGGCACACAAAAATGAAGTCTCATTTTCTCACTGTTCTTGGATTCCGCAGGGAAGAATCTTTTAACTTGTCCCTGAAGTTAAAATGAAGACAAAGGTAGCAGACAATGAAAGGAATTAAGAAAAATGATCAGCAGATGCCCTAACCTAATAATTCAGGCTCCAGGCAATGTCCCATTGGAGCTTCAGGTTCACTGCCTGTAAATGGGCTTCTGGAAAACTTATTTGTAAGGGTTTATGTAATAATAATATGGCCTAAGTAATTTAATAAGCAGGGTTAAGTACTTGAATTTCTTTAATGTTTATAAACATTACTTTTAAAATTCGAGCATTGATCTCAAATTAATTTTGCAACACTTTTCCAGAATTGTGAATCCTCTTCTGTGGTTTTGTTTGTAGGTTTTACCTACTGTCAATTCATAATTTGCTAGTTTTATTTCAAGAAATTTTGGTTTGAATCTTCCTGTTTCCAATTTGTGTTTTGTCAACTGAGATTTATAGTCCCTGGCTCATTGTGACTTTTCACATGCAACCTACTGCTCTTCACTTCAACAGTTATGTAACTGTGCTGTTTGCACCTTCCTTCTAAAATCACATAATAAAAAAAGCAGAAGGGTCTATCATCACCAGGACCTTCTGGCATTTGCATAGCTGACACCAAATTTCTCGCCCAGCTGCACAGCATCTTCAACACTGCAAGACAGGAACTGCCCTTCACACTTTGGCTCTGGATCAATATGACACAGAAAGGAAGCCTGTATCCTGCACTTGGACAGGAATCTAGTGGACTGGGTGTTGGAAGAGCACAGTCCTATTTCCATCTGACCACCACAGGATGTCACATCACCAAATCCAGCTGGCCTGGACTCAGACAGCCACTTAAGGCAGTACTAGGCTTGGGAGAAGTGGGATGCCCAGTAGTTCAAATAGAAGGGCAAGGATCTTTTGATCGGCAAATTTAAGTGCCACCATTTTCTCTCTGCATTTTACGCTCACAGGCCCTCACTCACTCTCAACTCTCAAACCTTTCATCAAGGTTGATGCAAGGTTGATTCTTATTACTGAATGCAGTATTTCAACTCAGCAGCTTCTGTGTCGGTTTCTGCTGGGTGCTCCAGTTTCCTCCTATGGTTCAAAGTTGTGCAGGTTAGGTCGATTGGTCATGCCAAGTTGCCTCGTACTGTCCAGGGATGTACAAGCTAGGTGGATTAGTCATGGTAAAGACACCATGCAGAGTTATGTGGGTGGGATTTGGGTGCCATTCTCCCAAACTAATCTTTCCTGACCTGTCTGCTTCTGACTCACGGAGACACTTCATCAGTTCTTCTGTTCATGCAGCTGCACTGTCCATTCCAACTGCACAACACTCATTTCCCCTCTTTGTTGCAGAAAGATTTGCCCCCATCCCAAACTGATGTCTCCACAGTTGCTCATCTGACTGACCTGCAACTCCTGGATTGGTTGCACTGACCTGCAGGACTGAACGTGACCCAATCCCTGGACTGCAAGGATTCAGATTTCCAGACTCTAATAAGACCAAGTGCCTAACTGACCATGGGCAACCCCTGGATTAGAATCAGAATATCTTTTGACTCATGTGGCAGCAACCTCTGACTGACTATACTCCCTGTTGACTCTGCTGAAGACTGGTCATCTTTCATTGACTGTAAATGTTGTGATGCTACAGAGTCCAGCATCCCTTGACTCATAGCAACTGCAAAAGCAACTTATTGGTTTGATCTTTTTATGCTTTCCCTGTCGTTTAACAAAAGTTAAGGTTACATAATGATGAAAGCATTCACAACATCCTCATTCAACCATGACAGTGTTTGGGCCCTGTGGAAAGGATAGCTATCAGTCAAACTGGGTTTGAATATTATGTGGCACTAAGAATGGCAGGTCTCACTACCTTCCTTTTTATAGCTGCAGCTACAATGATAATGACTCACAGAACTGATAATGAAAAGTGAACAAATATTTAAAAATGTGATGATGCATTCACAATTAAACTTCACCCTTGCTACCTATGTGCCCTCAGAATGTTTTCTTTTCCTCCCACTACATCTCCACACATTCCCAGCTGGGATGACAGGAGTGCTATAGAGGAACCTGGGGGACTTGGAGCGTTAGTGACCTCCATGGCTCTTTGTGTTTTCAGAGCGCAGACATGCTGACAATGCCCTCGTTAACTGCAGGCTCACCCTCCCTTTGTCTGAACCTCACAAGATTGGGCACTGCAAGCCGAGTGGAGATGAAGGCCTTGGGGTACCTCTGGACTGTCCTGAGAGGTGACTTCTGTGGGGACGGGGTGGAGGGGGCCTGTATGTGGTTCCTCCTTTTGCTGGATGCTGACTGGCAGCATCCTGTCTCCTTGTGACGAAGGGGCATCTGGAGTGAGAGCTCAGTCCCTCAGCTCCGGTTGTGGTACCTTAGAAGCTGAACACCAGTGCAGTGCCGGTCTCTGCATATATCCAGCAGACACTGAGTGTACTGTAACTGGTTTGCCATGGCAGTTTTCAAGCTGTCCATGGAGACAGCCAGACGCTAGCATGCCAGAGCCAGCATGATACAGATAATATCGGCGACTCTTCCAACCTACGATCCAATTTCCTGAGTCTCCCTCACAAACCGCCTACTATTCCTGTGTGCGTCTGTGCCTTTGAATGAAGTTCTGCCTGGATACTCTCCTATGTGAGACTGAGCAGGTGCCTGGCCTCTGGCAATCCTGGGTTTAGTGACCCGGGGCATTCGTTCCTCAGCCAGCTGCATGAATGTATTCACATCAATGTACTCTTGACTCTGATCTAGCTAACATACTCTCCAAAGTGTCACTAACAGATCTGGTGGAGACTGCAGGAGACAATCTTCTTGGTACTTCCTCTGAGGGATCTATAACTTATTCCTCAGAAGTGAATGAGCAGATGATGCCCTGAGAGGCTGGTCACTTCAGGGTGGAAACCATGTGAATGCTGCAGGAGTCAAGAGAAATAATGAGTTGTCAAATTGGCATTGAACCTTAGACATGTTAAGAATCAATTCACAAAGATGCTAATGGGCGAGCCACATAGTACTTGACAACAAATCTTACTTATTGCTGGGACAAGAAGCCCTACTTGGGCAGTTTTCTTCTGCAATGAGATAAAGAGAGGGATTGAGTGAGATTGAGTGCCTGGGATAGCCGTTACGGCTGATGCAGGTGCAGGGGAAGGAAGGAGGTCAGATGCCTGAATTGGAAACAGAGAGGCCAAGTCAAATTAGTATTATAAAACAAAGATGCTGAAGATCTGAAACAAAAATAGAAATTGTCGGAAAACTCAACAGGTCTGACTCTGCGGCTCAGAGACAGAGTGAGATATGAAAGGGGTAAGTAAAAAGGAAATAATGGAAAGCAGGGCAGAACAGAAGTAAAGCTGAATAAGAAATAATAACATCTACCAGTGGGAACAGGGGTTAGCTGTACTTAATGCAAGACACATAATGTGATAATGGGCTGTGGAGTAACTGGGTAACTGTGCTAAAAGCAACCCAAGTCATAACAGGACAGGGTATGGAGTTGAGTAAAAAAACAGAAGGATGGAATTAGGCTCTAAAGTTATCGAACTCAATGTTAAGTCCTAGAGGCTGCCGGATCCCCAAACTGAAAATGTGATTATATTATTTGAGCTTCCAGAGGCTTGCTGGAACATTGCAGCAGGACTGAGACAGAAATGTAATGTGGGAACACGGTGGTGTGTTGAAGTGGCAGGCAACAGGAAGCTCGGGGTCATTTTTGCAAACAAAGCACAGATGTTCTGCAAAGCAGTCACCCAATCTCGCCAGTATAGGGGAGAGCACACTGTGAATACAGTGATTAAATTAAGGATGTTGCAGCTATACAGGACATTAGTTAGGCCATTTTTGGAATATTCTGTGCAATTCTGGTCTTCCTCCTATCGGAAAGATGTTACAAAACTTTAAGGGCTTCATAAAATATTTACAAGGATGTTGCCAGGGTTGGAGGATTTGAGCTGTAGGGAGAGGTTGAGGAGGTTGGGACTGTTTTCCCTAAGCATCGGAGGCTGAAGGGTGACCTTATAATGGTTTATAAATTCATGAGGGGCATTTCCCTGCGGTAGGGGAATCCAGAACTGAGGTCATAGGTTTAGAGTGAGAGGGGAAAGATTTTAAAGGAACCTAATGGGCAACTTTTTCACACAGAGGGTCGTGCGTGTATGGAATGAGCTGCCAGAGGAAGTGGTGGAGGCCGATAAAATTGCAACATTTAAAAGGCATCTGGATGGGTATATGAATAGGAAGGGTTTGGAGGGATATGGGCCAAGTACTGGCAAATGGGGCTAGATTAGATTAGGATATCTGGTCGGCATAGACAAGTTGTCCGAAGGGTCTGTTTCGGGGCTGTATATCTCTCTATGACTCTCTGACAGGTGACTACTGCTTCACCTGGAAGGTGTGTCTGGGGCCTTGGATAGTGAGGAAGGAAACTCACAGATTGCAGGGAAGGTTGTGAGGAGATGTTAGGAGAGAATGGACCCTGCGAAATGCTGACAAGAGAGGGAAGGAGAATATGTGTCAGGTGGTGGCATTCCATTGAAGGTAACAGAAGTAGTAGCTTACAATCCTTTGGATACAGAGGCTGGTGAGGTGATCTGAGGATGTCCCTATCATTGTTGTGGGAGGAAGAGTACCAATAGGAGGGGCAATAACAGGCAGAAACAATGTTTATGGATTTGGGGGACAAGGTAGAAGCGGGCTGTATAGGATTAGGAGACTATGAGCTGGGAGGATGTCACAGGGAGATCTCCAGATGAGATGAAATTTGTGATAGTCATTGACACAATGGCTGATGCTCAATGGTACAGTTATGGTCCAGAGAAGATAGGAGGAGGTGTCTGAGAGCTGGCGCTCAGCCTCCACAACGCAGAGGTCAGTAAACCAGAGAATAACAATACCACCTGTCAGCAGGTTTGATTCAGCTCATTGATTTGGAGTTATATAGCTGTTCTATGTTCTCAGGACATTGCAAGATTTTCCTTCGCGAATGAAGCACTTTTGATATTTTGTCACTGGAAGCACAGCCGTCCATTTGTACGTGAGCTCCTATACGCAGCTTTCTGATAAAGACTTGATAATTGATTTTTAGTCATATTTATTGTAGGATAAGTATTTGGCAAAAATCTTCATTTCCTTCTAAAAGTTCCACATAGTTTTTTACATGTACCTGGGAAGATTTATACAATGCTTAAAAATGTGTTGCTGGAAAAGCGCAGCAGGTCAGGCAGCATCAAAGGAACAGGAGAATCGACGTTTTGGGCGTAAGCCCTTCTTCAAGATTTATACAATGCCATAGACTTATTTGAGCGTACATGATTTTGCTCAATCAAGATTCACACATTCACTGCCCATTGTTATGCTGTTAGATAAACATGAAATTTGAACAAATCGAAGTGTGACATTAAAGTCTGAGATCCCAGATTTTAGGACAGGAAAAGTGATACAACACAAATCTGTGATCTTTTATCAATATGTAGTTTGGAAACAATCTTTTGAAATCACTTACACTCACAATTCACATTTTCACATCTATAGTTGGCTACTTGCTTTGTTGCAACAACTTATAGGTTGATGATACAGGTATTTTCAGCCTTCAGAAAATGATCACAAGAGACCGACATAAAAGATTGAATGCTGTATTCACTTCTGAAACTTGACAGTTGGTGGAGTATATATAAAACTCATAATAAGCTGTGGTTAAATGAATTATTTTGTGGCTGCAATAAGTAGCATTCTCCTTCCCTCTGGTTTGGTCAGAAAATCAAACTTCCCTTGAAACACTGCAGGTCACACTCACTGATTAGCTCCAATTAATTTTCATAAAATAGAAACTAACCAGAATTGAATAGGCAAGGAAATTTATGAATCAAATCTAAGCAAAGTGCCTGTAATTGTTTTCATGCAACTGCATACCCAGAGTGCATTTTAAATATAATTAACCTCTGAAACAAATACCTATGGCTGAGTTAATCTTTGTGTCTTTAATTCACAATGCACAATATTGTATTTTTATATAGCATTGATTTAGTCTAATAACATAATCTTCTTAAAATTACCCATGGAAAGTCTCACATAGTCAGAGTCCATAGTTTATCATTAATGCAATGCAACTAAAGACAATGAAATGCAGATAAAAAATTTTCCCTGGGCAATTTTATTAAAACGAAGGTATTAATGTTAGTTTTATTTTATTGTGCAATAATGCTTAATTCAAGAATCATCAGCTATCACTCTGTGCATCTTTTTAGAAAACTATTAAATATTCAGTTGTCATTCTATTTTCGGGTTTTGCTGTGTACGCAAGAAAGATAACATAAATTGTAATGTCCAATAATATTTTCAACACATCTTGTCAATATTGTTTCCCTTCATCCCTGATAGTTTATACATAGCAAATGATAATTGTACCAAAATTGGTGACAAACAGGTTAAACTATGCTACAAAGGTTATCAATGCTCTTAGAAGAATATTTATTGATGATGTGATGTAATGCTGCTTTTAAAATCAATCTTGTGTGCAACAAAGTCAACACTGGCACTGACTACATCAACTTGTGGTAAGGAATAAAGTGATTTGAGGCTGAGTACAGATTATACACTGCATGTTTCACATGAATGTAGAAGCTGTATGAACAAGCTAACTGAACAGTAAGATGTATTACAATGATAAATAACTACTAATATTGACTATTTTGCTGTGGGGTCACATCTGGGGAATATTTTTGGATGTTTTATCTTCAAAATGCATTGGAGGAATTTTAGAAAAGAACAACATGGATAATGATGCAAATAAGGCATTGAGTCAAGAAGAACTTTAGTCCTTAAAATGTAAAGCATAGCTGATGCAAAAATATGGGGTAGTTCACCTGAAGTGCATGAATTTCAAATCAATGGTGTGGATTTTATGGTTAGTATCAAAGCAGTGGTGCTCCCCATTGAGGTTGTGAAAAGCTGATCACAAAGATCTGCTAACTTCTATGCTGCAGATTTCCCCTTTCCAAAAGAAAATTTAAATCCAGTGCCAAGTGATGGGGATTTCTAGGAGTCTAGCAGTAACGATAGTGGAGTAAACAGCTAGCTATGTTGAAGGTAACAAAACAGAAAGCCCCGATTTTCCTTCACTTTGAACTTAAAATATTAAGTAATGATATAACTGATTCTGATCAATTAGAGTAAAAGCTAAAATCTCATGAACAAGCTTTAAAAATGTAAAATATTTGGAATTGTTTTAATATTGAATAAACTTGATATTCCACAAATATTAAAGTAACTTGTCAGGACCAGTAAGAGTAGTTAGTAATATTTATAAACTTAGTGCATTGCAAAATACCCAGCCTACATCTCATTCAACATGGTGTGATATGTAAGTGTTTTTACAATATTAGTGGTGTAAAAATGGAAGTTTTTGACACTTAACTGATTGCTCAGGGTTTCTTCTCTGGGCATAACCTTACAGTGTACCATTTGGAGAAGAGTAGAATCACTCACAATCACTTTTGGATTTCCATGCTATTATACAGACTTAAAGTCTTCCAAAGTTATTGTAAGTTTTAGTGCAGTAACATAGTTGAACCCTGAAAATTTCTCCATCATCGCCACAGCAAACTTTGGACTATGAAATGTCAGATAACATAAGAGGTTTTTTTTAATGTATACAGCAATGAATATGTAGAATGAACTCTCAATAAAAAATGAGACAGAAGATTGATTAATTTCCTCAAAAACAGATGGATACATTCCTGTATAGAAATATGAATGAAGATAACTGTGACCAGTATGGTTTGAGATTATACATTTGTGTTTCTGTAGCTCGGAAGATAAACGAAAGTTATCTCTCAAAAGCAGAAGCCAGGTTTGAATTATATAGATGTAGTAACAGATAAGTAAGCTGAAGTTTACTTGATTACCTTTACAGAGCAAAGAATATTTATACAGAAATTTCTCTTTTAATTTTAAACAGAATGGCTGGAATCCAAGATAGGACAGATAGTTAAATTAATGTTTCTTGGAAGGAATGAACTTGATCAAGTAAATGGCTATTTCTCCTTCCATGTTTTATTGTATTTTGTTTTATGATGCACCTGAAAAGAGTGCAGTGCACTGTTCCACTGACAAAGTATCATCGCAATGCATTCACAAGTAAGACAGGCTCACAGGAAGTGGAATGAGCTGCCAGAGGAAGTGGTAGAGGCTGGTACAATTAGAATATTTAAAAGGCATCTGGATGGGTATATGAATAAGAAGGGTTTAGAGGGGTATGGACCAAATGCTGGCAAATGGGAATAGATTAATTTAGGATAGCTGGTCGGCATGGACATGTTGGGTCTGTTTGCATGCTGTACATCTCTAAGACTCTAAATGCGTGTGTGTGTGTGTGTGATCAAACTGCAGATTACCATGTAGATCCTTCTCAGCTTCAAATCAGTTGGTTTGCACGAGGATCAGATTAAAATCAACAGCATGAGACTGAATTCCATCTGGCTGAGATAGACTTGGTTCCTGTTCCCTCATTGTGCCCGTAACAGTGGAAGCCTAGAGCGAACCACCACAAAGAAAAAAACAACCAAAACACCGATTAGAAAGAAACATTAGCAGACAGTGAGTCAAGGAGCTGCCTTCAGACGCAGCACACACAAACGAATGAATATAAATAGCAGGACATTTGCCTGACTGAATAGAACACAGTGCTTAATATCTAATCTTGTGTTCACGTTTTCTGTGAATTCTGTATTGGTAACAGTACAACTTCCCACCAAATGCATAGTAAATTTTTTTGTTGAAATTGTAATATATGGATCTTGACAACCATTAACAGACTATATGCTAACAGTATTGATTGACAATAATGGAAAATATTCAGTTTTATACAATCGTCTGATGTGCTATTTATCCCTGCCAGAATACAAAATACTAAAATGTTGTGTAAATTGCAAAGCATCTAAACGTATTCTTTACAAACTGAAACAATGTTTTGCACTGATTCAAAAATATGTCAGACAGTGTCAATCAAGATTGTTTTTGTGATCTATTTTACATTATAGCTTGTGTCCTATGCAGAATTTCAAACTGATTCAACAAAATATTATCTTGTCTTCACAATGCTCAGGAAGTTTACAATATACACCAAAAATGACTCCAAGTTCATACTTTTGTCCTTTCACTATTTACTGCAGAGCATATGCCATTTTGATTAAATGTATAACCAATGGACCCAAACAGAATTTTCCCCAGTCTTTTTATAAAGTAAATTAGAGAATGATTTTCATGTTAGCGTCACGATGAGTAAGATAGGTTTTTCAGTATTTATGTGACCTCAAGGTCATCTGAAGGAAAGCAGCATTAATCAAAGTGACACTAGGCAAGAAACCTAAACAGTCCTTATATGTGTAGTGTAATCCAACACTGAAGAACAGTTTATCTTACCTAGTGCTTACTTCACAGCTCCTGTGTAGGCAGCTAATTTTTACAATTAGACACTGAATGGTCCTATTTCACATAATATTTTTGATGGTCTAAATCAGTGGAATACGTAATACTAAGTTAACATGGTTAAAAACTATCTTTAACACAAGGAAGAAATACAATATTTAATTCTGCCAATGTTAGGATTTAATGTTTTATTTTTAACATATGGAAATATGCATTCAAATGCTGCAACACTACATTGAGATAGTGAAGAAGCAAAAGTATAACAGAAAACAACGAACAGAGAAAGTTGTTCTATTGCAAAATGTCCTCAAATAAAGATGGATCAATACGTGAAGCTTTTTGTCTGGAATGTGGCTTCCCATTCAGCCTCTCCTGCGAACTACATTCATTGATATATTTGGTTTAGCTTCTAATTTGGTTAGATTAGAATGTCCCCTTTCTACAATTAACTAGAAAATATCAAATTAAACAACACTTACCTCAACAAAATTAAATGATTTTATAGTAATTTAATCTTCAGGCTGGGGTATTCTGAACAGTCATTTGTAAATAAATGTTCAATTTCATAAATATAATAAAGTAAAAATATTAAATACATTTATAGCATCATGGGCCTACATTACATTTTTTAATTAGTTTCAGGTTATTTGTGACAATTCCTGTAATGACTAGGTTTGCTGTAAGATGGAATTGCAATTCTCTAAGGGCTGCAGTCTCTCCAACCACTTTATTTCACATCAAGTTTAATAGCCCTGCAACCTATAGTGAGCAGCCTTTGTCAAATTCACCTCAGGCTCAAACAATATGCACTGTACCTCATTTCTTGGCTCACCCAAGACAATTCATGTATATGGAGTGGTTTAGTGCATGCTGTATTTTGAAGAGCACTGCTTTTTTTTATTTGCAATCCAATTCCACAGGAATCCAGGAGAAGCAATAAATGTGGTTTGCAAGATGACAGTTCTCTTCAGATATTTTCCTCCACTGCCTATTCACACAGGAGTTGGCTATTTATAAATAGCTGCACTATTTATTTTGTTGAAGTCACCATTAATTAGCTCACATGCTTCAGAATCTAAGTTGTCTATTACAATTTTACTTTCTTCAATTTAAATTATTCTTGAGTCTTATTCTTCATTCCAGTGCATTCCCACTTGAAACAGCATTACAGGTGAGGATGTTACCTTCTCTCATTAGTTGTCTGTTTATTTAAATGGGAACATGGAAGGGGCTAAATTTAATATATCAATGTCTTGAGTTTATGTGGTGGAATTCTCCTATAGACATGGTGCTGGGCTTACTACCTGAGAATAATTCATTTTATTTGATAGCTGGTATCCTTGGCTATATCATTCTATTTTCAGGCAAAGTGTTTTTCCAGTGAGATTCATGATGTCTGGACACTATGACTCATAGTGACATTTCTCATGCAAATTTATGTTCTTCACCTTATTACTTATGCAGTTGGGCTCAATGATGCCCACCTAATGGAAACACACAGCAGGACAAGTAGAAGTACTTGGCATTTCCTGGACCTACCTCCGTATATGCTATTAGCTTCATATTTAAAACCCAACTGCACAAAACTTCACAAACCGCAAGCAAGGAACTGCCCTTCACACTTTGGTGCTCAAGCATCTACATTCAGGACATGGCCTGGAAAGAGATGTTAGTTCCTCAGTTTACTGACCAGGACCTTGGAGGTGCTGGTAAATGGGGTGGTGGAGCGGACGGCAGTGTTATATCCTGCTGACTGGCATTGGAGAGCAAGCCAGCCTGGTCCCAGATGTTGTCCCTTGTCAGTGCAATGACCTGGTGAAACACAATGCCTAGTAGTGCACAAAGAAGGTCAATGATTATCTGCACTCTGCAGGATAAGTCCCACTGTCTTCTGCCCACCACTTCAATCTCACTTGGCCACCGCTTGCTCTAAACCTGTCACTGCACATGTCTCTCACCAAGGCTCATCAACCATAACTTTCTCTATTGTGTGCAGCACGCCCACTCCACCACACTCTCTCACCTCATCCTCCCAAACTACTGACCATTCTGATCCACTGCACTTCATAGTCACTCACTGGGCACACCTCGCCAGCTCTCCTGCTCACGCACTACAAATTCCTCGTCCATCTACTTCCATCATTCTCAAAACTTCCTTTTGTCTTACTGCAGGAAACATGACTCGTAGCCAGGCTGAGAGGGCCAAACTAGTGAGGAAGAGGCAGATTTAAGCCTTTTTTATGGCAGGTGAGACAAAATCCTGGATTTGGCTGAAAAATAACACACAGCTAATCTGGGAATAGGGAGACCTCAATGGGGAACCAACTCAGAAGCTTCATTATGCTGTGCTGCTGTACTCACCCATTATCATTCACATGAACTCATCCATTAACCTGTACAATCTTTTATCCTTCTTACTCAACTAATTCGTTCTCCTCTCTAGTACTTGCATCAGTGGTACCCAAAGAACCCCTACCAAGTGTCAGCCAGTGGTGGAGACTTGTAGCTCCATTTATAAGTCTGAGAGGGATGTAACTGAACCCTCAGAGGATGTATCAGCTAGACTTTCACCTACACCCTCCACGAAATCTGAGTCCAGGCTGGTTAGGTCTGTTATGGCTTCTTCTGCCAGTCAGCAGGATACAGCACTGCCTTCCACTCCACCATCCCATCTACCAGCACCTATCAGTAAACTGAGGCAGTCAGAAGACAGTTAGAGACCAGGCACCTGCTCAGTCAAGGGGAGGAAGCAATTCCCAGCTATTAATGACTTTATCAAATTGCACAGACAGGCAAAGGAACAGCAGACAGTTAGTAAACTGGATCAAAAGATAAAGGAGTCCACCAAATTCATAGTATTGATTTCTGGATGCATGCATTTGCCAGTTGCCATGAAGATTTTGGAGACTGAATGGAAAACCAGATCCAGCTTGTTAAGTTTCTGCCATTTTTTCACACAGACCTCCACTCAATATTTGTAGCCATAGCTGCTCAGGATTAATGGCAAGGTGAAAGGGTAATGAGGAAATTCAATCTCCCTCCAGGTACTCCTTCATCTCTGGGATCAAGGTTGGGCCAACTCATAGGGAGGAGAGGCCACATTCAGGTACCCCAGAAGTCTCCACTCAGGATGTAACAAAGGTGCTTGGCTCCTCCATTTCATTCATGCCTCTGATACCAAAGCCTGCAGATGTTCAAGCCGGAGAGAGAGAGAAGTCTGCATCTGAGCAGGACACTCTCTGTGCCCTTCAGATCCAAATGCCCCCAGGCATGACAGCTCCAGTCTTCCAGACTAAGAAGGGAAACTATAAAGAGGCTCCTTTCTCCCTAGTTGCGGAAGTCAGGACTGCAATTCAGTGTAATGGGAGGGAAAGGAATCTCGGGGCACACAAACAGCATAGGTGACAATTATTCTGGATAACGTTGCACTTTTGTAAATGTACATGCACTGGTATCTCAAGATGTCTGCTCCAATGTCTTAGTCACTGTCGGATCAGGTTAGGGCAGTGCCTGAAAGTGGCATAGGTGACAGGTTCAATCAAGGCATTCAAGAGGGCATTAGATGAATACAGGGTTATGGGGAAAAGGCAGAAGATTAACATGAAGTTAAAATACTCAGACAGCCATTGCAGTTATGATATGCTGAATAGCTTCCTTCTGCAGCACAATTCTGTCATTCTGTGAAGTTGCATCCATGTGAGAGATGGAAAAGCACAGCTAGTCAGGCAGCATCCGAGGAGCAGAAGAGTCGACATTTCGAGCATAAGCTCTTCATCAGGAACTCATGCTCGAAATGTGGATTCTCCTGCTCCTCGGATACTGCCTGACTGGCTGTGTTTTTCCAGCACCACACTTTTCAACTCTGATCTTTAGCATCTGCAGTCCTTACCATGTTAGAGATGACCAGCCACTTCACAATCCTATGGATGAAATAAGTTGTAATGGTCAAGCATTGCTTACCTCTCATAGACTCCTTGACTGCATTTACCTCCAAGTATCATGAATCTTTGAATTGTGAGTTTGATGACAATAGCCAGGCATTGCATTTTAACATGGAACACACTGAAGGTAATGTAGAGGGATTGTGCTAAGGCCTGACCACTTCATCATTGAGAGGATGGAATCAGTCATGATTCCACACATCTCTGAGAGGAATTGTTCATTCTATCAGCCAGCTTTCCAAATTGGGAGGAATTGGGAGGAATACAAGACAATTCACATGACCACTCTTCCTCAAAACATACTAATCTGCTGAGAAAAGTTGAACCAAGCACTGGCTCTCCCAGGTTAAGTGTTGTCCTACAGAATGCTCAAACATCTCAGGACAATTTAGCAGTCTATGCACAATTTGAAACATTGAAGGATAATCAATGATGGCTCTGTTAAACAAAGGTGCTCAGGATGCCTTTCAGCCTTTTGTGCATCATGAGATGCACAGCATTTGGATATCATATGCGGATTGAAGTTTCAGTACAATATGATATTTGTGCCCAATCATACTGACTGTTGCTTTCTTGTTAATGGTTAGTTGGTGCTGTAATGTGTCAGTGCTTGAATATGGGATCACCTGAAAGTATTATACTTACAAATATTTAGAATCTCAGATGGAAGTATCATATCTTCATTCTACATCAGCTGAGGGTCTTGGAATGGTGCCGTAAACCATTTTTGGAAGAACACCATCATCAACCATCCTTTTATGTCCTGAGGACCTAGGAAGGAGGCAGGAACCCATTACCTCTCTGCTAAGTACCCACCATAGTAGCTCTCATGATACCAAGCAAAGACTTTTAAAATCTGGCATTGATGGTCACCTATAACAACCTGAATATTGATGGAGTGGAAGCCTTTTCTGTTGATGAAACTCTGCAGGTTGACAATAAGGTGCCCTCAAAGCAACTTGGGTGCAGTCTATCATGCTGTGTCAGAGATTATTGAAAATCCCAGTGACTGGGCTGCTTGACTCTCTTTATCTCTGGACAATGAAATGAACAGCTATGGTCTGGCAAAAATGGTATCGATGATATCCTGGATGCTTTTGTGGGTTAAGGATTAGGAAATGCCACACAGAAACCAATTGTTCCTTGAAATAAGCCACTGGCTTAAAAATTCAGGACAGCTGTACCTTGATAACCACTGCAATGAGTTGGCTACCAGACCTTCCGTTGGCGAATCATGTCCAGCAGACAATACAGTCAGTGACGATGACTTGGGACATACTTGATCTGTGTCTGCATTGTGTTTCTGTAAACTGTAGAAAGTGATAGCAGGATCTGTGGATGTGGGATCACATTGCTCCCCTCCTCCCCACTCCTGCCAAAGCCGTGCCACCCACCCTCCCCCCACTCCCCACCCAAGCTATGGTGGTGTCCATGTCAGATGTATGAACAGTCAATTTATGGAGAATGTCAGAAAGAGAACACCATTTCAACAACAATACACCTGAGTCCTCACATCAGTCACAATTAAATATGTTATGCCTTGAAACAATATGCCACGGAGGCTTTGCAAGAAAATCAATGTCTTGCCTCAATAAGGAGCTATGAGGCATGTAATCCTATCTAAAAATATGTTCTACAACCAAATTATTCACACTACATTGTGGAAGTGGAATTCTGGCAGTAGGCCACCTGTGATACCAATGCCCTTAAAAGAAGGCACCCTTGAACATGTCCTTGCACACTTACAGTTCAATGTACAAATGTGGCAGCTCTGAAGCATTATCCTCCAGTGATAGCAACAGCATGGGTTTAAAAATCTTCTACACAAATAACACTACTAAATTGGCATCTGGTTATATTTACTTAGTTGACATGGGAAGAAAGCAAAATAAATTGCTGACAGGTTGCAATTACACGAGAACTGGACAGAGAACAGACATGATTACGTGGTGAGATTGTTGGTTTGACATTGCCAACATGCATGTATGAAGGTTGGAGAATGATGGAGTCATTGGAAGATGCAGGGTCATTGTGATGAATACAGAGTTGGATGAAAGCCCGGACAAGCAAATAGCAGAGTACCTGCTCTGACTTTTAGGTTGGGAATTGCCACTGTCTAATTTCTTGGAGATGGAGATGATAATTGAAATTGGCACACAAATTAAGTGAGGTGGGCTAATAATGAGATGCAAATGCATGCTGCTTAATTGTGATATTCTTAATTTGTATTGAAACGCTAAGAGGGAAATCAGGAAACATATTGTCAACCTCAAAATATTGTCAACCTCAAAATTATAATCTTTGCATTCTTGCTATATTTTCCCAACTTTCTTGCAGTTGCTCACATGGCTTAAGAGAATGGAAAACTCTGCCCCGTGTTTCAGTAATAGCAACCTCATTTGCAAAATGTAATATATATCATAATGCAGCTGCTCTAGTCTTCAAAACCAATAAAACTTTAAACTGAACTTCCAAACCAGGTGGATAAACAAAACTAAAATCAGATCCATCTATAGCTGTTGTAATTTCAGTTCTCGAGAATCTTTTCCTACTGTCTTGATTCTTTGAAAAATAACTAAGGTGGTGCAGTGATGAAGAATGTTATGTTTTGAGCCGAGCCCCACAACTCTTTTAAAAGAAACGTTCACAAGTCTTTTGCATCTACTCTTCCTTCACAAATGACACAACCCCTCAATAATCTTAAGTCATTAACTAAGAGACCACTAGAAAGAACGTTTGCCATTGTAATGAGTTCTAGTTGGAACTAATTCCATCAGAGAGGTTGGTCACATTTTTTATGTTCATTGTTTAGTTGAAGTAGTTATTTTGTTACAAAAAATGTTTCCACAATAATGCAAGGCTCTTTATCCTTTATTTCTTTTATGTTCACCCTGGTCAAAAGGCTGGAAAAGAGCAGATAAATTAAATGGAGCAATTATTTTTACTTTGAAGAGACAGTAATTTTCTTGGTATTTTCTCCAGTTGATACCTCAGTTGAAATCAAGGCAATCTTTTCCTCTGTTCAATTTGGAGCACAGCATACTAAAATGTCACCACGCTATCCATAATTTCATTAAATTTTACTTGTCGTCTGCTATGGTTAGTTAAAAAAAGTAAAAATGGCAAAATAGATAGCTAACTGCATGTTTTCTTCGGATCACATCACCTTAAATTATCTTAGAAAGCTGAGTGAAAAAAAATTAATGAAAAAGAGCCAATTTAACATATAGGGCCAGACTCAGGGTTAATCTCGAATTAGTGATGTTGAGTAGTGACCTTAATGAAAATAGATGAAGAGATCAATGAATAAAGATTATTGGACCATGACAGCAGGTCAGAGAAGAGGGTTTCTCTCCCCCTGCATCAGACCATGGGGAGCAGTAACTATTGCTACATATCTACGCACATGTGATAAGACAGTCAGACCGGGAATTATATGAATCTTAAAAATTTGCTATCATAGTCTTAAGTCATCATCTATGATGATTCAGAATCTACAGTAAATACAACGCTTGAATACAATACACATTTATTCCATGTTCATTTTAAAGTCAATCTCTCGAGAAGTTTCATTTTACAATTAAAGTTTTCAGCTATGTAATATGTGAATCCATTCGCTTTGAAAATTTGATACTTTGTTCATTGGGTCAAATACACTGTCATGTGACAGTTTTGCTGTCAGTAACATTACCAGGGAAGTTGGCTTCTTTATAGTACTGGTTCTTTATAGTTCTTTACATTCACTTCATTTATTTTGCTAAATAGTTAGTAGTTGACAAGAACAGTTACACTGTCTAAAAATTTTCTTTTGGTATTCCTTCAATTAATCGATTCATTAGTTTGCTTTCTTTTTGTTATTAACATATCAAAAATATTTTCCCAGACCTTAACATGCTTTGAAAATAGGTGCCAAATCACCTGTGTGTGTCTCTGAAGAGTGATATTCATCATTGTTTATCTCTTATACATTACAAAGCATGTTGCATTTACTTTCCAGCCTAATATAGAGTTCCACAAATTAAAATAGTCTTGCTTCTTGGTCATACAGTATGTATTTTCAAACCCAGCATCTCTTAGTCCTGTAATCTGTTCCACATATCGACTAGCAAAGCAGCAGTGAAGAGACTGTTCATAATGTTATGCACAATTTTGGAAATTTGACAAGAACATCAGTGATTTGTGCCATTGTGTGGAGAGGAGATAGCTATTACTGGGACAGTTATTACAGTTTAAGCATCCACTATGTATACTGAGACCTACAATTATTATCCACTGAATTAGATGTTAGGTTTTTTTTTCCCCTGAAGATTTTCTGAGAGATTTGAATTAAAAAGCTGTGATATTTAGTGCTTCCCTTAAACCAAACCTTGGAAATGGGTTGGAGCCCTTTTGTAGTTTTCAGATACTATAGACCATTACACACAATAGCAGATTTCAAATGTTCAATAGAAGAAGTGTTAGTTCTAGAAATATATACCAAGTAATTTTAGGGTAGGAGAGACACCTAACACAATTATTTCTCCACTGTGCACTTTTGCCAGTTAATACCCTGCAAGCAAACTGGAATTGTGGAATAATCCACATCCTTTCATTATAGATGTACATAATCTAAATAATTGTATTTGCATATATTATTTTCTCCAAGTAAATATTAAGACTATTAATGTACAGTATATAAGGCAGACATGAAATGATAGCTCTAATTCCATTTACAATGAGGTTGAATGTCTAGATGTTAGAAATTTTGCAAATTGTATATCTCAACCCAGAAATTACAGTGCTATGCAATTAAAGAGAACAAACCCTCAGTGCTAATAATGAATAATAATCAGTTTTATTAATTTGGACAGTACACAGTTTCTTCTGTGCTGGGAAAAAAGTCAGTCTCATACTAACAGTGGCTCCATCATGCATCACTGGGCAGCTGCTGTTTTTCTCTTGGTAGCCCCAGACCCGGAGAAAGGTCATGGAAATTCTCTGAGCTCTCTTATCAAGCGATTGCTGACTTGAGATACAGGATTGTCTTAAGGGTACAGCTGAGTGCCCAGGTGTGGGTTCGAAAGTGGACTCTACTTCAATTGTTGGTGAGTCTGGTATGCTGCATTCTGCTCAGGCTCTATAGAAAAAGGAAGTGAATCATGTCAATAGTTCCCAGAGCAGATTATCAAAGGAAGAGTGTCTGATTGATAGAACTTCCATGCAAACACCAAAACACAATTAAGTTCCAAAGATTTTTTGACTTGAAACATTAAATCTGTTTCTCTTTCCACAGATGCTGCCAGGCCCGCTAAGCTTGTCCAGCATTTTCTAATTTCATTGCCAAAACATAATTTGGCTGGTGATCGAAGGGACCCCCTTTGTCAGGTCTTTCCTGTGTGCTCATAATGACAAATTGACAAATTAATATGGCTGTGAGATTCAAAATATCCAAACACAATGCCTGGATTTTATGAACAACAATAAATGGATTTTACTGCCTCCATATTTTCTCTGGTTTTTCTGCACTGGAAAATGTGGGACAGAATCTTTCCAGCCCCTTTATGACATAGAGTCATAGAGATGTACAGCATGGAAACAGACCCTTCCGTCCAACCCATCCATGCCAACCAGATATCCCAACCCAATCTAGTCTCACCTACCAGCGCCCGGCCCCTAACCCTCCAAACCCTTCCTATTCATATACCCATTCAGATGTCTTTTAAATGTTGCAATTATACTAGCCTCCACCACATCCTCTGGCAGCTCATTCCATACACGTACCACCCTCTGTGTGAAAAGATTGCCCTGCAGGTCTCTTTTATATCTTTCTCCTCTCAACCTAAACCTATGCACTCTAGTTCTGGACTCCTGACCCCAGGGAAAAGACCTTGTCTATTTACCCTATCCATGCCCCTCATAATTTTGTAAACCTCTATAAGGTCACACCTCAGCCTCCGACACGCCAGGGAAAACAGCCCCAGCCTGTTCAGCCTCTCCCCATAGCTCAAATCCTCCAACCCTGGCAACATCCTTGTAAATCTTTTCTGACCCACATGGCCATTGGCGAGTTAATTGGGAAAATGTTGTGAGGCAGAAATGAGATTCTCAACATTGAGAAAAAAGAATCCGATTCTCCAATCAAGTTTTGAACAGCGAGATGAGAATCTCGCCAGTAGGTGGCAAGAGTCCTATTTACATGCGTTAGCATTCCATTATTAGCAAACTCTGCCCCATTGATATGCAGATTTTTGTTGTCCCATGGGCTCATAAAATCCATGCAATCACAACAGTGTGGAAACAGGCCTTTCAGCCCAACAAGTCCACACCGACCCTCTGAAGAGTATCCCACTCAAACCCATTCCCCATTACTCTACATTTACTCCTGACTAATCTGCCTAACCCACATATCCCTGAACACTATGGGCAATTTAGCATGGCCAATTCACATGGCCATGCACATCTTTTGATTGTGGGAGGAAACCGGAGCACCTGGAGGAAACCCACGCAGACACAGGGAGAATGTACAAACTCCGCACAAAAGTCACCCAAGGCTGGACTCGAACTCAGGTCCCTGCTGCTGTAAGGCAGCAGTGCTAACCACTGAACCACCATGCCACTGTTCAATAGAAAACTAAACAGTTATAATTTTACTCGAGAAAGTCAGAGCAGATACCTGACAATTCCAGCTTGCAGCTTGTTCCTCCATGTTGTACAGCCTTCCTCAACATCTCAGGACACATTCCATAGGCAGTGACTGCCTGCACCTCCCATACACAAAAGCTGGCATCAGACGTGTACCAGCCTCACTGCACCCTCATGCACATCTCTGACCTATGTGAAATACAACAGTCTACTTAATGCTGCTGCCAAGACATTTTGCATGCAGGGAAAAGCACCCAGCTCAAGGTTTTGACCAGTACGTATTTCAGGGCTTTTCACATGCCTTCTTAGCAAGTATTTGGATGCCAACAATAGCTCTGCCCTCCCTTGCTTTTTTATGCTTTGCCGGCTCAGCCACAGCTTAAAGGGTCAGATTATAATGGGATCTTGATCAGATGGGCCAATGGGATGAGAAGTGGCAGATGGAGTTTAATTTAGATTAATGTGAGGTGCTGCATTTTGAGAAAGCAAATCTTGGCAGAACTTATACACTTAATAGTAAGGTCCTAGGGAGTGTTGCTGAATAAAGAGACCTTGGAGTGCAGGTTCATAGCTCCTTGAAAATTGAGTTGCAGGTAGATAGGATAGTGAAGAAGGCGTTTGGTATGCTTTCCTTTATTGGTCAAAATATTGAGTACAGGAGTTGGGAGGTCATGTTGCGGCTGTACAGGACATTGGTTAGGCCACTGTTGGAATATTACACGCAATTCTGGTCTCCTTCCAATCGGAAAGATGTTGTGAAACTTGAAAGGGTTCAGAAAAGATTTACAAGGATATTGCCAGGGTTGGAGGATTTAAGCTATAGGGAGACGCTGAACAGGCTGGGGCTGTTTTCCCTGGAGCATCGAACCTTATAGAGGCTGAACAGGCTGGGGCTGTTTTCCCTGGAGCATCGAACCTTATAGAGGTTTACATGAGGGGCATGGATAGGATAAACAGACAAAGTCTTTTACCTGGGGTGGGGGAGTCCTATGCTCAAGAATACATAGGTTTAGGGTGGGGGGGGGCAAGATATAAAAGAGGCCTAAAGGGCAACGTTTTCACACAGAGGGTGGTACATGTATGGAATGACCTGCCAGAGGAAGTGGTGGAGGCTAGTACAATTGCAACATTTAAAAGACATCTGGATGGGTATATGTATAGGAAGGGTTTGGAGAGTTATGGGCCGGGTGCTGGCAGGTGGGACTAGATTGGGTTGGGATATCTGGTCGGCATGGACAAGTTGGACCGAAGGGTCTGTATCCATGCCGTACATCTCTATGACTCTATTTCTGTGTTTCTGAACACAGACACAAAGCCAGGCAGCTTGTCATGGTTGTCAGCAGACATCAGTCAAGGAAGTGGGTTTTGTTGTATGGCACTTTGCTATGTGAAGCTCAAACCTACGCCATGTGCCAGCAGCTTATGCAGGAAACATGTTGCATGTGCTTCAGCCAAATGACTATATCTCAAAGTCCTCAGTCAAGCCTGGAGGAACAGCCTCCAGTAAATCAATGGCATCATCTGATATTAATGCAAGGGCATAAATGGGATGAGTAGGCCACTTAGGGCAGTCAGGGTCGGGGTCTATATTGTTACAGAATCAGTGCAACAAATGCAGAGAGGATTGGGAAGTCAGTAAGGGAGCTGCACAGAGATCACGTAAAGGTCCAATCGATCTTCAGTGGGAGCTCTTAGTCAAGTTAGCTCAGGGTGGGAAAATCTTCAATCCTTCAGGTCAACTCAATAAAATTAAAAGGGATTATTAGTGTCCACCGCTGCAGTATTGAAATTGGGAAGTTTGTTGTGGGGATTGGACGCTGCATTTTGGATGCTGAGGGGACAATAATTGTGTGGGGGTTGAGGGAATTCAACATATAAGGGTCTGTGACAATATTGCACTGGAGGTCAGGGTTACTGCAGGAGGGGAGATCATCAGTGGTCACACACATTCTGGTTTCAACACTGGAGGGTGGTTCAGCACAATGGCTGACACGTCTAAGCTGTAGGGCTAGGCTTCAGGGGGTAACGCTGGGAAATGAAGTCATAATTCAAAGAGGTTTGGAGAAACACATTAAAGTTTAGTATGGATAGACAGCACAGGATATCTAGGGAAGAAAGGAATGTGGAAGTTTGGGGAACCCTTTGCTTAACAGGCTGCACCTGCAATTGTCAGTACGGTACCAACTGTGACCTGTGACACCTTTCATACTTACATAATTCGTAAGACATTCTGGCTATTGAGGGAGTGCAGCGTAGGTTCACGAGGTCAATTCCTGGAATGGCAGGATTACCTTACACTGAAAGACTGAAGCGACTGGGCTTGTATACCCTTGAGTTTTGAAGATTGAGAGGGGATCTGATTGAGACGTATAAGATTATGAAAGGATTTGACACTCTGGCAGTAGGAAACATATTTCCACTGATGGGTGAGTGCCGAACCAGAGGACACAGCTTAAAAATACGGGGTAGACCATTTAGGACAGAGCTCAGGAGAAACTTCTTCACCCAGAGAGTGGTGGCTGTGTGGAATGCTCTGCCACAGGGGGCAGTGGAGGCCCACTCTCTGGATTCATTTAAGAAGGAGTTGGATAGAGCTCTCAAAGATAGTGGAATCAAGGGTTATGGAGATAAGGCAGGAACAGGATACTGATTAGGAATGATCAGCCATGATTATATTGAATGGCGGTGCAGGCTCGAAGGGCTGAATGGCCTACTCCTGCACCTATTGTCTATTGTCTATTGTAAATGCGCACTGGAAATGAAAAATGGCTGCAGCCACACCCAGAGTGGGTAGACTGAGTTTTTTTTGATATCTGAATATGCTTGTGAGTAGTGTAAGGTCCTTCACATGAGATGTTTGCCATGTCCAAATATGTGGGATACAAATCTGGTCACAAGCAATCTTCACCATGTCAGTGATCATTACAGACTGAAGTTAATCATCTCTGAGAAGCAGAGATGACCTTAAAAGAAGTATCTATCGACCACAATTTACAAAGATAATCCAATATAACTATATTCATTCACCAACATGTTCTGAGATGCAATGCTGCCTTTCTTTTATAATGTAAGACATGGTGGGACAAGTATTCAATAATCATACAGTACATGTAGTATTTGTGGGACGTGGTTTATGCTGCATTTGTTGCAATAAGGTCCTTATATCAATGGTCCATGTAGAGGCATTTCTGAACAGAGGCCTCCATATTCCAGTCTATGAAGGACTATGCTAGATCATCAAGGGGCTTATAAGGATTTTACTGGGAAGTGTGGCCTACCTTCTGCAAAATAGATGATGACTCCATTACATAACACATTGACTGAGGCTAAGCACAGATACAAAGGTGTTCATTCTTCTACAAGCACCAGGATGTTGTAGACATAGCTTTGCTGAAGATGAGGTTCTGGTCTGGGGCTGCCTTGCAGTATAGTTTAGAGAGAATGTATATGAATTCTTTGATGGTCTTCACAGCTGAGGCAAGTAAAGAGGTGATATGATGAACGCTGAAGAGCTAGGAGAGCGGCAGAAACCTTTGTGCAGGAAGATGAGGGCATTGAGCTGGAGGAACATCATCTTCAGCATGATACGGCACTGCAGCATCAAGCTCAACAAGCGAGTCTGGACTTAATTGTCACTTGGTTCCAATAGATGTGGGCAGTGATCATTCAGCAATTGTAGATTTGTTACTGCTCAAAACATGCCTGTCTGTTCTCAGAAGAAATTGCAGCTTTTGTTTATATTTACTTTGCTTTTGGTTGTGCTGAATAATAACAAACCTTTTCAAAAGTGTGAAGGTTTTCCAGCATGTAATGATCCCACGTTAAACAATGGAAAAGTACAGTCAGTCAGGCAGCATCCAAGAAGCAGGAGAATTGACGTTTCAGGCATAAGGCCTTCATCAGGAAACTTCATCTTAATGATGACGGGCTTATGCCTGAAATGTAAATTCTCCTGCTCCTCGGATGCTGCCTCACTTGCTCTGCTTTTCCAGTGCCACACTTCGACTCTGATCTCCAGCATCTGCAGTCTTCACTTTCTCCACATTAAACAATGGCAAGATGTTAGGTTTTAATGGTTATAGTGGACGTTCAGCATCCCTTACACAATGTTCTAAAATGGGATGGCACTAAGAATGAGTAACCTGTGTTATTTCATTCTTAAGTAGCAATACATTTACAAACGGGCACTTGTGTGTGCAATGATGTGTCAGCTATGCCACTTACGTGTCCTCAGAGATTTTTGTTTGGTTCCTCCCTCATTACACGTACTTTGAAGGGCAAAGTCTGGCTGACAGCACTTGACTTTGTGCACAGCTGGGCTTTAAAATGGCACCAGCAGCAGGCAAGGTCCCAGCAGTGGCAAGAATTTCCACTTCTCATGAGAAGGAAGTGACCTGTAGAAGTATTTGCACAGCTAATGAGATGAATTGTGGACCATAGCATGAGAAAATGTGTAAGGGTTTACAAAGGGCTTACCCTCCACGAAACTCGCCAAAATTGACACAAATAGGAGTAGATCATTTGTGGTAAAATTCAGCCAGAAATTACAAATTCATTTCAGTGCAATACCTCCTACTGGGGCTCTAGAATGTGTACAAACTGGGGAAGCAATTGTATCTCCTTAAACAACATGACTGACTAATTCTTAATATGCAAAATCTAAATCAGGAAGCTTGAATTGGAATAGTTAATTCAAAACTGAATCCTGTACAGAAAAGAAAATATGCAGAGAAAAAGAAAGATGGGACTAAGAGATGGAGATATAAGAGATAAACAAAGACTAGGGTTTTTAAAATCTCATACAAAATTAAAACCTGTAGTAATGAAGACTTCACACTTATAAATGTGGTTGGCAATAATCATGCCTTTGAAATTCCAATTACACTGCAGTGGACAAGTCTTAACTTTTTCTGATGGGTTTAGAGGATAACAACCTTATGCAGTTCCATGCATTCTAATGGTGATTGTCTTGGCAAGATACCAGTGTGGAAAATAGCAGCTTCCTGATTTCTGTATTTAGCTGCAGTGTGTGATCACCGGAAGTTGCTTTTTGATTTACACCATCATAATAGTGAACATTGAGAGCTTCACCATTATTTTTACTGCTAAGTCCAGACTATAATTTATCTTCAGACTATTTGATTGACTATGCAAATGTTAGGAAATCAAATTGGATGAACAACTTTTTATCGTTCCACTGCCAGTTTAATTTATTACCTGGCAAATAATGTGAAGCAAAAGCCGAAAGATTATCTTGAATAATAAATTCCTTACCATTTCTGGAAATTACTTTTAGTTTACTTGAAAAAGAGCCTTCTTTTTACCGTATTGAATCAATGAAAGGGTTTATTATTTCAAAAATAAAGTTTTTGCCATCTATGAAAACATAATTGATAAATTTCTGAATCCTGAAAAATAAATCAAAATAATTTTTAAAACTCTTTGGAATACAACATTAAAATATTGGTCTGAAATCACTAGAATGCAAAAATATATTTAGTTGAAATTCATTGCTGTGTAATAATTTTCAGAACAGCAAACAGAATAGAGCATACTATTTAAAATATTAAATCAAAATAAAATCCCTAAAGAGAATGAACTATGAGTATTAAACATATAATTTTGAGTATGTTTGTTTATGCAGTCAAATACCACGAAAAATATTCTTCAACTACTTGAGGACTGCTGTGTGTCTAGGTTGCTAGGAGATGTTCTGCACTGGGATTTCCATTTTATCTTCCATTCTATCAAGAGAATTGGAATAAAAACAAAGATAATACATTAGATGTCATTCTATTGTTAGACATGTAAATTAATAATGAAGAAAAAAGATACTAAAAGTATTATATTTGTATTATGCTTCTCTTCTGAATCACTTGTAATCTAATTTTATTCACACCAATAAATGCTAATCTTACATTAAATATTTTATTTTTCTTTTCAACGTTATCATACTAATCTTTTTCATATAAAAGGATTTATATTTGATAATTTAATTATTCTCCTTAACTTTGTTTCACTTCTATGTGCAATAAAACAGTATTGAAATAGTTATAGGGCTGTGAATAACTAACCAGAAAATAATGCAATTGAATGGAAATAGTTTAATTCAGCTAAAATGTTCGGCTTGTGATGAATTATAAAAAGATTGTAAAATGTCTGAGGAGCTTCCCATTTATAGTATTACAGCAATTCTCAGAGTCTTTGAGGAAGACTTTGAATTCCATATCGACTGTTAAAGATTTTACTACATATAAAAATACACACAAACATATAAAAATACATGTTAGGAATAGGAGTAGGCCATTTGTCCCCTCGAGCCTACTCTGTCATTTAATAAAGTCACAGCTGATCTCATGGGATTAAATCTTCTACTTTGGCATAGCAATGCTGGAAGTACATATACTGGAAAATTGAAATATCCCATATCTGCATGGGGCTCCTAAAGCTTAACTGTGGGTCATTGCCTCAGATGTTAACAACTATGAGCTTGAAAATATATTAATCACATGCAGGATTATATTTTCCTTGTTAGTTTACACTAGTTTACACAAGTACCAATTGAGTAAGAAATCATTTATTCATTTATTCTCAATTTCTTTGCAAACATTGAGAGTTCAAGACTATAGGGCAAAATGTAATGCCCTGAAAAGTGGACACAGGGACTTGCAGCCATTTATTCAAAGTTTGGTAACTTTGTGTTGCCTTCTTTTTTAAAGTAATCCCCCACTTAGGCATCCAACCAATAACATGAGTAGCTAGCACCAAATAAAATGAGCCGGCACCGCACTTAGGTGGTAGTGTGGGAAAAAAAAAGACAAAAAAGAAAAAAAAAGAAAAAGAAAAAAATAAAAAAAATAAAAAAAATAAAATGAGCCGGCACTGCTTAAAACTAGCCAAGACCTTTTCATGTAGTGCACTCTGTGTTAGAAGTTGGCCAATAAGTGGATCTCGAAAAGTGTGGTGCCGGAAAAGCACTAAAGGTCAGGCAGCATCCGAAGAGCAGGAGAGCATAAGCCCTTCATCAGGAATTCTGAAACGTCGACTCTCCTGCTCCTCAGATGCTGCCTGACCTGCTGTGCTTTTCCAGCACCACACTTTTCAACTCTGACTCTCCAGCATCTGCAGTCCTCACTTTCTCTCAAAAAATAGACATGGCTAGTGAAACATTGAATAATGATAATCACTTGGGAGATGTTTAACGCTGTACTGGATGGAGTTTCTCAAGGAAGTGGTGGAACATGGGAGATGTGTCATGTATCCCCAGACCATGTGACTCTTCTGGTACAGAATCATAGAATCCCTACAGTGCGGAAAGCAACCATTCAGCATAGAGCAGGCATTGGGTCAAAATCCTGGAACTCCCTCCCTAATGGCATTGTGGGTCTATGTGATGATGCTGCTCCTTTAACAAGGTTGTGTTGTCCTTGATTTTTTTCAAAAGTGTTATACAAAGCAGAGTAGCCAAAATGTTTGGGTTGATCTACTTGAAGCTTTTAAATTAAAAAAAAACACTTGTACAATGGAAGAGGAGTGGCCAGCTCTCCCAGCTCAGCTTTTCTCTGGTTTGGTTTGGTTTGGGTTTAAGTAGTCTGGCTGTTCAGAGCAAGCAGTCAGTTTTTTGATGCTGCTGGTCTAAGAAACAGCTACATGGAAGAAGATGCTCCGTGCTGAATCTCTCTGTCATCTCTCTGTCCTGTAAGACTCTGTGTTTGATTTTACCTTTTTTGCCAAGGGGTGTTTATGGGGATTGTTGCATGAATTTGGAACAGCATCATTAAGTTGCAATAGAGTCGATCGGATATTCAAAGAGGTTGTTATTCTATATTCTGTTCTCTTTTGTTTGTGTTTCATTCGGTAATCTTGCAAATAAATTCTGTTTTGTTTAAAGCTAACTGGTTGGGCCAGTTGCATCACTCCTAGAATACCCACTGTACAGTCGCTTAAAACAACTAGCAAAGATAGGGTCTGGGCTACTTCTTTGAAATATTTTGAGGGGGTCTGGCCTGGTCCATAACATCTACAGACAGCACGTGGACAGCAATGGTTCAAGAAAGCAGTTCATCAACATCTTCTCAAGGATGGACTGAGAATGGACAACAGAGCTGGCGCAGCCAGCAGCACCAACATCTTGAGATAATGTTTTTACAAAATGTAAAAAAATTAAAAAAAATAAAAAAAATAAAATGAGCCGGCACTGCTTAAAACTAGCCAAGACCTTTTCATGTAGTGCACTCTGTGTTAGAAGCTCAGAAAGTATTAGGAGCAGTTTGCTGTGGATGTCAATGCCAACAGTTGAGTCGAGAGAACTTGTGCTGCAGAACTTGTGGCAGCACAGTGGCTTAGTGGTTAGCATTGCTGCCTCACAGCACCAGGGTCCCAGGTTTGATTCTAGCCTTGGGCAACTGTCTGTGTGGAGTTTGCACATTCTCCCCACATCTGTGTGAGTTTCCTCCGGGTGCTCCGGTTTCCTTCCACAATCCAAAGATGTGCAGGTCAGGTGAACTGGCCATGCTAAATTGGCCATAGTGTTAGGTGCATTAGTCAGAGGGAAATAGGTCTGGGTGGGTTACTCTTCGGAGGGTCAGTGTGGACTGGTTGGGCCGAAGGGCCTGTTTCCACACTGTAGGGAATCTAAAAATAAAGTTCATGACCTCAGATGAGTGGTTAAGGTCAGTGGATGCAAGTTCAAATGATATATCCTGCCAGCTGTACAAATGGTCTTGGATACTGTTCAAGTCACCAAATGTCCATCATTCCCTTACTAACAATATCTATCAATCAGGACTCATACCTGGAAACTAAGAGCTCGACCATACACTTAATACTGCTACAAGATTCAGATTTGTCTCAAAGCATTTTTATTCTTCAACTGTTATTCAACTACATATCACGGGAGCACATTCCACTCCACTCACTGGCACACTTTACAGGATAGGGTGACACAACGGGAAAAGCTAACTGGAATGGGGTGGGGGGGGGGGGGCAGATGGTGGGGAGGAATGACATGTTGGTCTATATGTTCTGACCTCATGAATGAAACAATGTTGGCTATAATTGTGACTCCCCATTGCTGAGGCTGTTTCCAGGGAAAGAGCAAGAACTATTAAATTCCCTCTTCTCACATTCTTCTGATTTACAAACTGCAGGTAGTAAGCATGAACAGTTCCCCTCAATGCCCGATGTTATCCTGTGCTTGTCCATTTTTAGGTTCTTAATTTCATAATCAGCGTTGAATTGTGCTGTCATGCACTTGCTTCCATCTCTTTCTTTGTATACTTACTTTCTTTCCTTTAAATCTGCATTGTTATCCTTCTTCATTCTCAGTCCGTATATTACAGGTTAATGACACTCTTTCCCTGGATGCCATTTTTAACTCTCTGCTTATGCTTCATCTAAACTCCATTGTACACATTCATAATTGCTGTTCTTTAATTTAGACTGCGCGCAGTCGATTTGATCTGCAGGTAACAATCATCCTCCTTTACTGCTCACTAACTGCATCTTGTCCAAATGATTCTTTATATGTGTTCACAAGACAATATAAGTTCCCTAAGTAGGTCTATTTCTCATATGGTCTGAAAGTTATCACCTTTCATTTGCATACATTGGATTAAGATATTATAAAATTAGCAGATGTTCCATTTAACTCAATATTTTGCACTGCAGGTTATATGGAATACACATCATGAACTGTTAGTTATCTATCTAGAAGATGAAACGTACTGTAGTGTCAGATTGATTTTTTTCTATTTTTATTGAAAGATTTTTTTAGTATTACATTAAACCAAAACAATACAAATCACAACAATGCAAAAAGAACAGGACTACACTCAATTACATACATGTAAAAAGAAACAACTAGATAAATAAATAAATAAATAATATGACCCACCGTGACAAAACAAAAACTCTCGACTATCGAGAGCACTAACTTGCACATATTCACATGTTCGTAATTCTTCCTCTCAGGGTATTAGATTCACTAGACACGACCATCATGGCTATATAAAAGCCCTTATTAGCCTGGCAGATAAATCTGAGTCCAGTTAATCCAAAAAGGGCTGCCACGTCTTATAAAAATTCTCAGTTTTTTGGTGTACCATACTTGTAAGAAAATCCAGAGGGATATGCTACATGACTAACTTACGCCAACCCAACAGACCTGAGGGGTTTTCAGATACTCAACAGAGCAAAATGTTTCTCCTTGGGCAAAAAGTATTTTCCTATGTGCATCTAAAGGAAGTACACTGGGCAGGCCCAGAAGAGAGGAATGGTCCATCTCCAATTCTGTCCCCAAGATCCTCTGTATTGCACTTACCACAGCGCTCCAGTATGTCCAGAGCCTGCGGCAGGACCAAAGGCCATGAGTGAGAGGTCCTGTGCTCATTTTACTGCGTTTGGGACATGTTGAGGATACTTCCATTTTGAATTTTGTGAGGCGATCTGTGGCCAGATGGGCCCTGTGGGGAATCTTCAGCTGTACGACATGGGTCCTGTTACAAATCGTAATCTTTCTTGCATTTTCCCAAATATTCCTCCCACGTCTCAGAGAAGATCTTGACTCCTAGCTCTCTCTCCCAGACCTTACAAAACTGCACAACCTCGCCTGAAGGGCCACACCCCCAACAGGTGATAACGAATGCTGACAGAAAGTGTGTTCTTAGCGCTATGCACCCTCTGCTCTGTGTCAGATCTATAAGGGTCAGTTAGAAGTTTCATTCTTTTTTGAATGAAATCCCTGATTTGAAGAAAACAAAAGAGGTCTCTGCTAGGTACTTGTACTTCCAAGTCAAAGGACATCATTGTTTCCCCCTCAACGAAATCACCCAGGCAAGACACACACCTTGTTGCCCAGAGTTTAAACCCAGAATCCATTATACCTGGTTGGAAACCCGGTATACTAATTCACTAGTAAGTCCATCAGGACCGGGCACCTTTCTGCTCTGAAGCTGCTTCCCAGCCTCCTGCACCTCCCGCACTGATAATGGGCTTTAAGGAAAGACTCTTGCTCGGGGGTTACATCTGGAAGATCCAGGTTCTTGAAAAAAAGACTCCATCTTAACCCGCTCATCCTCCCAGCATTCAGACTGATATAATTTGGAGTAAAATCTCCAAAATGCTGCATAAATCTTTATAGAATCACAGTATGGGTTGCAGTCCCTTCCCTGATTGAAGGACATTCCTTTTCCTGACAAGCTATGCTAAGTACTTGCCTGGTTTATCATCATGCTCAAACAACCTTTGTTTCAAAAAAGTGAGTTCTTTTTTGGCTGTCCGTGTGAGCACGGATTTCAGTGTAGATCAAAGTGCTGTGACCCTCTGTAGCTTAACCACTGAGGATCTATTAAAGTACGCCTCCTTGACTGCTTTCAACCGTGTTTCAAGCAAGCATTGCTGCTTTCCCTTCTGCCGCTTCTTACTGGTCGAGTAGGAAATAATTATCCCCCGGCATAAGCTTTAGCAGTTTCCCAGAGGATGGATGGGTTACTGGCCTAGTCTGAATTAATGGCTAGAAAAGCTCTGAATTCATTGGAGAAATACTCAATGAACTTACTATCCTTAAGAATGAAGGAATCCATTCGTCAGTATCCAAGATATATTGTTATATTGCCCTTAATCTTAACTAATAAGTATACTGATGCATGATTAGAGAGGGTAAGATTCCATATTGTACAGGACGCCACCGAACCCAGGAGAGCTGCAGGGGTTAGAAAGAGATCAATCTTAGTATGACACCTGTGTGGGTTGGAGAAGAATGTTAACTCTTCGAGGAGAAAGTGAGGGCTGCAGATGCTGGAGATCAGAGCTGAAAATGTGTTGCTGGAAAAGCGCAGCAGGTCAGGCAGCATCCAAGGAACAGGAGAATCGACGTTTCGGGCATTCCTGAAGAAGGGCTTATGCCCGAAATGTCGATTCTCCTGTTCCTTGGATGCTGCCTGACCTGCTGCGCTTTTCCAGCAACACATTTTCAGCAAAGAATGTTAACTCCCTGCTTATGGGATAGAGACATCCAGCTAGTTTTAGATCTGCACATAAATCAACTAATTGTTGAGATTGTAAAGAAGGTATTGGTGGCCTTTGGGCATTCTGTCTACCATTGGATCCATAAGACAGTTAAGATCCCCCCCCCCCATAATAATGTGCTGCAACAAAAGGTTAATCAATTTGGAAAATGCATCTACCAGAAATTTAAGGGGATGAGTAGGGGGACATTTAAAATACTGTACTCTTCTCCATATATCGTGGCTTTGAGGATTATGAACCTTCCATATATATCTTTCATACAATCCAGTAACTTAAATGGGAGATTCTTCCTAACAAGTATGGCCACTCCTCTACTCCTAGTATTAAAAGATGAGAAGTAAACCCATTCGAACCTACTCTGTTGTAATTTCAAAAATTCCCAAACATTTAGGTGCATATCCTGCACTAGGGCACTATCTACCCTCTTCCTTGAAGACTGGAAACTATCTTTTTCCTCTTGACTGGCGAGTGGCTCTCCCCGGTGTTCCAGGTACACCATTCATGCATGTCATTAGCCATAATAATCTGTAGCAACATTTCGACTCCAGAAAGGAAGAATTCAAATCACAAAATTGCTGAGCCTTGATGAAAGCAAATGCACAAAACATAAAAACTATACAGACTAAATCAGCTACAACTAACAAATCTTCAAAACTTTCAAAAACTATGTACAACAAGAACCAAAAAACAAAAGAAAATACAAAGTGCTAATGGTACTGAGTAGGGGCACTTACCCTCCACCCAAAGGGGGCACTACACATCCCAAAACCTTGTCTTCTGCCCCATTGCCAATATGGCAACCAGGGCAATTGAATACAAAAACCGGGCTTGAACTGCCCGTAGTTAGGCATCTAGCCATTGCAAACACCTGCTGACCTCCTTCTACCTACAGCTGCACCATAGATAAAAGCAAAAAGAGAAAAAATAGTAGCGTTGAGGAAGGAGTTAAAAGTGAGTACTCTGTCCATCCCCAAGTCTAAATTAATGCTGGTTAGTAGCAGAAGAAAATCCAACAAGACTTCCTTTGAAAAGAAAAAAAAAATATTTCCTGTATCTATTAAATCGTCCAGTCTAATTTAAAGTGTCCATAAAGTTTTTGCTTTCCCTGGAGAGTCGAATGAGTAAGCAGATCCATTGAAAGCAAACCTAAGCACTGCTGGGTACTTTAAAGTGTACTGGATCCCGAGATCCCTTAATCTTTTCTTGCTATCATCAAAAGAGTTTCTTTTCTGGATCACTGCCGCCAAGAACTCCTGACAAAACATGAACCTGGAGCCCTTGTGAACTAAGGTCTTTGGATCTTTCCCCAGGGTTCTGGAGGCTTCCATGATTCTTTGTTTTTCCCTGAAGCGGTGAAACCGCACGAGGATAAGGTGCGAGCACTGGTCTGAACCTGATCTGCATGCCATAACCTGGTGAGCTCTTTCAATTTTCACCCGCCCTGTTCGACGTCTAAGTTGAGGAATTGCAGCAGCCAGTTCTCAAAATATTTCACTGGCTGACCGCCTTCCATCCCCTCCAGCAGACCAAAGAAACGGACATTTTTCCTCCTGCCCCTACTCTCGAGATCATCAACTTGATCAATTAAATTATGGAACTGCTTTTCAAGGGCTTGGATCCGATCTTTGGGTGCAACAATCACGGTCTCTGCCATTGTGGTTTGACGCTCGACGTCAGGTTCGGCACTCGAGGTTTTCAAGCTGCCGATTATGTTTTTAAATTATGCAGAGAGCAGGGCCAACTTACTGTTAAACTTTTCTTCGAGCTTTTTGCACAACTTCCTGAGCTCCTCGACAAGGGCCTGGTGAGAAACTGGGTCCACCGAACTGGTGTATGTTGGGGCGTGCGTGTGTGTGGTGCCATAGTCGCACCTGCAGACAAACTAGGTGCCTCCAGTAGGTGCCCCACATGTTGGGACATTGTCGATCCTTTTCCGTTGTTTGTCAATTCCACAGAATAAAAGGGGATCAATCGAGATTCTATAACTATTTCAGTGTTGAAATTTAGCGAAATGGTTTGAGTTGGGTGGGTTAAAGCACTGCTTTGCTTGTGCTGTGATGCAGAGCCCAGCAAAGCAGTCCATTCAGATTGCTGCCATCTTGGAACCCCTGTCAGATTGGTTTAACACTGAAGTTTTGTGTACTTTGAAGATCTTTGAACTACTACATACTTCTCCACTCCTAACCCCTTTTATAGGTAAAATGCACAAATATATCTGAGAGTATAGAAGTGAGGAATGGTGGCTAAGTGGTTTTGGATAAATGTGCTGAGTAAAAGAATTGGAACAGGCAACCTCAGAAATCTTCCAGGTCTTGATTTGAAGACTCATTGTTAAACCAACAATGAACATGGTACAGATTCTTTCCCAAAATTCAGATCACTGCTCAAACTTTGAAGGCATTGGAAGTCCACTATGAAATTCACGCCACTAGCATCACCTCCTCATGATGCTAGTATGTGCTGAACAGAGGGTGCATCCTTCTTTAGGCCCCACTGGAAATCAGCCTCTGATCCTAATCAAAACACACATCTGGAATTTACTATATCTTTCAGATTTTAATTATCCTGCACTCTGTAATTTGCACCAGGAGTATATTGCAAGCCCTAAAAAATACTGCAGTTTTTATAAGACCATAAGACATAGGAGCGGAAGTAAGGCCATTCGGCCCATCGGGTCCACTCCGCCATTCAATCATGGTTGATGGGCATTTCAACTCCACTTACCCGCATTCTCCCCGTAGCCCTTAATTCCTTGTGACATCAAGAATTTATCAATTTCTGCCTTGAAGACATTTAGCGTCCCAGCCTCCAATGCACTCTGTGGCAATGAATTCCACAGGCCCACCACTCTCTGGCTGAAGAAATGTCTCTGCATTTCTGTTCTGAATTTACCCCCTCTAATTCTAAGGCTGTGTCCACGGGTCCTAGTCTCCTCGCCTAACGGAAACAATTTCCTAGCGTCCACCCTCTCCAAGCCATGTATTATTTTGTAAGTTTCTATTAGATCTCCCCTTAATCTTCTAAACCCCAATGAATACAATCCCAGGATCCTCAGCCGTTCCTCATATGTTAGACCTACCATTCCAGGGATCATCCGTGTGAATCTCCGCTGGACACGCTCCAGTGCCAGTATGTCCTTCCTGAGGTGTGGGGACCAAAACTGGACACAGTACTTCAAATGGGGCCTAACCAGAGCTTTATAAAGTCTCAGTAGCACAACGGTGCTTTTATATTCCAACCCTCTTGAGATAATTGACAACATTGCATTCGCTTTCTTAATCACGGACTCAACCTGCATGTTTACCTTTAGAGAATCCTCAACTTGCACTCCCAGGTCCCTCTGTACTTTGGCTTTACAAATTTTCTCACCGTTTAGAAAGTAGTCCATGCTTCTATTCTTTTTTCCAAAGTGTAAGACCTCGCATTTGCTCACATTGAATTCCATCAGCCATTTCCTGGACCACTCCTCCAAACTGTCTAGGTCCTTCTGCAGCCTCCCCACTTCCTCAGTACTACCTGCCTATCCACCTAACTTTGTATCATCGGCAAATTTCGCTAGAATGCCCCCAGTCCCTTCATCCAGATCATTAATATATAATGTGAACAGCTGCGGCCCCAACACTGAACCCTGCGGGACACCGCTTGTCACCGGCTGCCATTCCGAAAAAGAACCTTTTATCCCAACTCTCTGCCTTGTGTCAGACAGCCAATCCTCAATCCATACCAGTAGCTCACCTCGAACGCCATGGGCCCTCACCTTGCTCAGCAGCCTCCCGTGTGGCACCTTATCAAAGGCCTTTTGGAAGTCTAGGTAGACCACATCCACTGGGTTTCCCAGTCTAATCTACTTGTCACCTCTTCAAAGAACTCCAACAAGTTTGTCAGGCATGACCTCCTCTTACTAAATCCATGTTGACTTGTTCTAATCCAACCCTGCTCTTCCAAGAATTTAGAAACCTCATCCTTAATGATGGATTCTACAATTTTACCAACAACCGAGGTTAGGCTAATTGGCCTATAATTTTCCGTCTTTTGCCTTGATCCTTTCTTGAACAAGTGGGTTACAACAGCGATCTTCCAATCATCCGGGACTTTCCCTGACTCCAGTGACTTCTGAAAGATATCAACCAACGCCTCCGCTATTTCCTCAGCCACTTCCCTCAGAACTCTAGGATGTAACCCATCAGGGCCAGGAGATTTATCAATTTTAAGACCTTTTAGCTTTTCTAGCACTTTCTCTTTTGTAATGGCAACCATCCTCAACTCAGCCCCCTGACTCCCTTTAATTATTGGGATATTACTCATGTCTTCCACTGTGAAGACTGACGCAAAGTACTTATTAAGTTCTCCTGCTATTTCCTTATCTCCCATCACTAGACTTCCAGCATCAGTTTGAAGTGGCCCAATGTCTACGCTTGCCTGTCATTTGTTTCTTATGTATTGAAAGAAACTTTTACTATCATTTCTAATATTACTGGCTAGCCTACCTTTATATTTGATCTTCTCCTTCCTTATTTCTCTCTTTGTTATCCTCTGTTTGTTTTTGTAGCCTTCCCAATCTTCTGATTTCCCAGTGCTCTTGGCCACTTTATAGGCTGTCTCTTTTTCTTTGATAGTTTTCCTGACTTCCTTTGTCAGCCATGGCTGTCTAATCCCTCCCCGGATAATCTTTCTCTTCTTGGGGATGAACCTCTGTACAGTGTCCTCAATTTTACCCACAAACTCCTGCCATTTTTGCTCTACTGTCTTCCCTGCTAGGCTCTGCTTCCAGTCTATTTTACTGACATTAAACTGAAACTTTTGCTCACAGATACAGATGGATACAAAGGATCACAAGCTATTATACAAGGCAGAGAAGAAAGCTCTTGTTATTTCCTTAAATATTCATCCCTCAGTAAACACAACCAAAAATAGCTTATTCATGGCTTTTTTTTAATCTTGCTGTGTGCAAAATTCAACTAGTTAATAAAAAGTAATCTTGTAAGTAATCTGTTGGATATAAAATATATTGGGATGTTTTGATACAACAATAACGTGCCTTTAATATGTACTTTTTTTTTATAAACAGCCGTGATGTTTATTTGCAAATCCATCCAGGAGAAATAAACGTATGAATGAAATAATTCTTGACCAAAATAAGACTTTAAACTGCCTGAAAACTAATCTTTGTATGAAATTCAAGAAACTTCTCAGTGTCTTTGAACTTAGACTTTGATGTGGATATTTAGGACGAGTTCTTCATTCCATGAGTGCTATCTGATTACCATGTTGTGAAAACAGTTGAAGAAACACCAATAACTTATTTTTAATGTGGATAAACAAGGCATTTCATATGAGTATTACCAAATAATATTTGTCACAGATTCGCAAAAAGAGATAATGGGATGGATCACCAATGCTTACATCAAAGAGATAAGATTAAGGATTAACTGAAAAGGGAAGAGTAGAAAAATGAAGAGGATTTAGGGTGTAGGTTTGCTCGCTGAGCTGTAGGTTTGATATCCAGACGTTTTATTACCTGGCTAGGTAACATCATAAGTGGTGACCTCCAAGTCAAGCTTGACTTGGAGGTCGCCACTTATGATGTTACCTAGCCAGGTAATGAAACGTCTGGATATCAAACCTACAGTTCAGTGAGCAAACCTACACCCTAAACCTCAACCTGAGCTACAACCCTTAACAAACCTTGCGAAATGAAGAGGAATAGCAGGGCAATTAAAATTAGGGATGTGGAAAATGACAGGATTTAAAGATAGCTATCTTGGGCATTCTGGGTTTGGAAGAGGTTACAAAGCTAGAAGGTTGGGAGGGCCTGGATGGATTTGAAATCCAGGATGACAATTTTAACATTAAGATATTGCTAGTGCCAGAACCTATTTAGGTATCTGTGTACAAGTGTGATGGGTGAACAAGACTTGGTGCAAGGTAAGATACAGACAGCAAATGTTTGGATTAATTCAACTTTATGTAGTTGGGGACATGGGAAGAATGTGGGGGCAGTCAAATATATAAGTAACAAAAACATGAATTAAGTTGATTACCGTGGCAGGTGGTAAATCAGAGATGGAGACAGGTATTCTTGATGGTGAGAAAGGCAATTTCAGAAAATGGAAAAATAACTGCAATGGAAAATGGGAAGCCTTCAAAAATGAGAAAACGAGAGTCCAGATACAGTATATTCCTGGTAGGGTAAAAGGAAAGGCTGGTAGGAGTAGGGAATGCTGGATGACTAGAGAAATTGAGGTATTGGTTGAGAAAAAGAAGGAAGCGAATGACAAGTATAGACAGGAGAGATTGAGAGAATAATTAGAATAGTATAAAGGCAGTAGGAGTATATTTAAGAGAGAAATGAGGAGGGCAAAAAAAGACATAAAAATAGCTTTAGCAAGTAGGGTTAAGGAGAACTCAAAGGGCAAAAGGGTAACTAGGGAGGCAATAGGTCCCCTCAAAGATCAGCAAAGCAGCATATGTGTGGAGCCGCAGGAGATGAGGAGATACTAAATGAGTATTTTGCATCAGCGTTTACTATGGAGAATGACATGGGAGGTATAGAATGTGGGGAAATAGATGGTGACATCTTGAACAATGTCTACATTACAAATGAGGCGGTGCTGGATGTCTTGAAATGCATAAAAGTGGATAAATCCCCAGGACCTGATCAGGTGTACTCTAGAACTCTGTGGGAAGCAAGTGAAGTGATTGCTAGACCCCTTGCTGAGATATTTGTATCATCGATAGTCACAGGTGAGGTGCCGGAAAACTGGAGGTTGGCAAATGTGGTGCCACTATTTAAGAAAGGTAGTAAGGAAAAGCCAGGGAACTATAAACCGGTGAGCCTGACATCAGTGGTGGGCAAGTTGTTGGAAGGAATCCTGAGGGACAGCATTTATATGTATTTGGAAAGGCAAGGGCTGATTAGGGATTGTCAGCATGGCTTTGAGCGTAGGAGGTGATGTCTAATGAACTTGAATGAGTTTTTTGAAGAAGTAACAAAGAGGATTAATAAGGACAGAGCAGTAGATGTGATCTAGACGGACTTCAGTAAGGTGTTCGACAAGTTCCTCATAAGACTCTGGTAAAATCTCATGGAATACAGGGAGAACTAGCCATTTGGATACAGAACTGGTTCGAATATAGAAGACAGAGGGTGGTGGTGGAGGATTGCTTTTCAGACTGGAGGCCTGTGACCAGTGGAGTGCCACCAGGATCGGTGCTGAGTCTACTGCTTTTCATCATTCATATAAATGATTTGGATGTGACCATATGAGGTATAGTTAATAAAATTACAGATGACACTAAAATTAGAGATGTATTGGACAGCGAAGAAGGTTACCTCAGTTTACAACGGGATCTTGATCAGATGAGCCAATGGGCTGAGAATTGGCAGATAAGTTTAATTTAGATAAATGTGAGATGCTGCATTTTGGAAAAGCAAATCAGAGCAGGACTTTTACATTTAATGGTAAAATCCTACAAAGTGTTGCTGAACAAAGAGACCTTGGAGTGCAGGTTCATATCTCCTTAAAAGTAGAGTCACAGATAGATAGGAAAGTGAAGAAGGCATTTGGTATGTTTTCCATTATTGGTCAGAGCATTGAGTATCAGAATTGGGATGTCATGTTGTGCTGTACAGGGCATTGGTACAGCCGCTTTTGGAATATTGTGTGCAATTTTGGTTTCCTTCGTATTGGAAGGATGTTGTGAACCTTGAAAGGGTTCAGAAAAGATTGACAAGGTTGTGGCCAGGTTTGGAGAATTTCAGCTACAGGGAGAAGCTGAATAGGCTTGGGTTGTTTTCCCTGGAGTGTTGGAGGCTGAGGGATGACTTTATAGAGGTTTGTAAAATCGTAAAGGGCATGGATAGGGTAAAGAGACAAGGTCTTTTTCCTGGAATGGGGGAGTCCAGAACTAGAGGGCATGGTTCAGAGTGAGAGGAGAAAGATATAAAAGAGACCTAAGGGGCAATGTTTTCATGCAGAGGGTGATGCGTGTATGCAATGAGCTGCCTGAGGAAGTGATGGAGGCTGATACAATTGCAACATTTAAAAGGCATCTGGATGGGTATATAAATAATATGAGTTTATAGGGATATGGGCCAAATGTTGGCAAATGGGACTAAATTTGCTTAGAATATCTGGGCTGCATGGACAAGTTGGACCGAAGTGTCTGTTTCTGTGCTGTATATCTCAATTACTCTAATTGCACCACTACGAGAAAAACTGTATGCTCATTCCTGATCATGAGCAGTACTCTCATGCTAGGCATTTAAACAACTTAGATCGCCCTTGGAACCCACAGCTATCTAGATTGTCTCACTTTCCAGCACAAGACTGTACAATGTGATAACTGTAGATTCTATCATCCTTTTTCCTCTGATGTTGTAAAACAGCAATAGATTATTACCGATCTCTGAAATTAGATTTGCGTCATGCCCCTTATTTACATTAAATGCTTTGGAAATCAGCACTTGCTATTATTGAATTAGTTGGATAATTTATCTTTAGTCAGTTAATTTATGGATCTTATTGTACTTACAGTGACTATTATTTACAAATTAAGCAACTAAGTCTGTAAATTATGTGACATTATTTGGCATAATGTGACAGCATACAAAATTACGTAAATAGATTCCAGAGAAGTCAAATTAAAATGCTGTCACTGAATGATTCCCATGTCTAATTATCTGGTTGGAGTGATACAACAATATAACAAAATGCATATATGCCCATGATTCCCTATTACTGGGGTGATTATCCAACATGTCAAATTAAATCAAGTTAATTTGACAGAAGATAATTCAACTGAAAATGCAACATATGGGGATGATGTACGTTAGCAGGATAGTTATATCTTGCCACATGTGACATTATTTAACAGGATTTGCAAAATAGGAATTTTGACAATTTAGCTAAATAGAAGTGCTTTGTATACTTTCTATCATTAACAAATGTTACCTTTTGAAATATGTATCAAGTGAAAGAATAATGCTTTGTAATCAAGCTGATATTTCAATATCATTGATAAATGAAGGAACCATAGCCTATAGTTTACATCCAATTCCCTTTGACAGCTCTGTGGTCAGGATATTAGATACTATATTCGACCTGAACTAAACGTAAAAATTCTCAAAATTTACACACCGAATAAACTGAAAAATTCCTCATTTTGCTTCAAATTACACTGTTCCCTTATTACTTTAAGGTATGATACTTGCAGGCTTAATTTTGAATAACTGAACTCAAGTGTTGCACTCACATAAAGTTGATGTTGATACTTTTTTGCACAGGGAGAGGAAATACAACAAAGTAGGATCAAAGGAATATCTGATCTACCACTGTACATGCAAATGTACTCCAGACATTTATATTCTGTACTAAACTTCTTTAATGTTAGCATTTTTATTTTTCATAAAAAATTTAGGCCAGCTGTGACATATAATTTGCCTTGCTTTATTTTCAAACACTGCACATACAAAATCTACAAAGTTTTTGCTTTTACCTTGAAAAGATCCTTATAAGACAATTAGAAACATATCTATTTTAATGGCCAACATCTTCCCCTCTTTGGTGAATTCAGAAAATAGGAGAGTATCCAGGAAAGGAAACTGACAGTCTACAATGAGATAGCTGGATGGATTGTTTCGCAATTAGGCAGCTGATTGGCTGGTGGGCTTTCTGCCGGAATTACGACTTGCAGTCCCATCAGAAGACAACAGTTCCAGAATATGGCATGAGGAGGAAATGCTGCTGTTGGGACAACACGTCACATGCCCTGGATTACTAGGATGGGGATTGTCAATAAGCAGGATAAAAGTTGTTTGAGGGAGTTTCTGCAGTTGAAGGTCAGAAACTAAGACAGAAGAGAATCATGGCTTTCTAAAGCCCAGGCAGAAATAAGCCCTAAATGGTCATAAATTGGTCATGTAAGGTCCTCACTTGGCAGCTAGTTGGAAAGGTTGAGGTAGGGCCTTACAGAACTTAAGGAACTTACAGAACTTAATTCGGACAAGGTAGGAATGTGTTTTGGTGTGTCATCACCTCACCTAATTAAGTTCACTTTCTACCTCCTGGCCTGGACAATTATGCTCAATATCTATTAAACCCTTCACAATATCCCAATTAACATCTCATCTGTCTTAAACTCTAACCTGAATGTATATCTCACTTAGCTTCAAATATCTTGGTACTTTTTCTCTCTCTTTTGAAAAGACTGCCTGCTTCTGCTTTGTGTTTGTTCTCTACTTTATGCATTCCACCTTGCTATTCAAGTTCTTTCAGATGTTTCTTCATTGATTAAGCAATTTGTGCTTTATTATTTTTCTTTTTGAAGAACAGTACATGAACTGGATGCTAGATATTGGATAGAGAGTTGAATATGGCAGGAAAGAAGCATGTGAGAGCAACTGCAACATATGTAGCTGAGCAAGAACGACCGGAGACTAGAGCCAGGAAGGAGTGGGTTCTGAGCTAGCAAATGGTAAAATATGATCTACAAGGTTAAGACGCACCTCTCTCATAGGATGTTCTAACAGTTCTTGTCTCAAAGATTTGAAGGGACTGTGGCATATTCTTGCAATTGACTGTATCATCAAATAATCTTAAAGTGGTTTTGATGCAGCAGAAACTACTTGAGGTTTTTATAGAGAGGAATTGAGGTGTAGGACATGTTAACAATATAATCATTTTGTCAACAATTTTAGCTCATTCAACATTTCTGAATCACAATGTTATTTTCGTTTGTGAATACTCCAATTAGATATAACATTAATTCATGGAAATCATTTTAAAGTATATGTTATTATGAGGAGCAGGAATGGAGAGTTGGTTCCTTTTAACTCACCTCTTGGTCGGTCACAAAAAATAATTTGAATTCCTTTTTTTAAACGCAAGGAGTATCATATTTCAATTAAATGTAACTAAATAGAGCAAAATGAAGGAGCTAAATTTCAAGGTTTCCTTTAATTAAGAATGACCAATGTTATTATCTATTAACCTGAAAAACAAAAATACAATATAGAGTCATAGAGATGTACAGCACGGAAACAGACCATTCGGTCCAACCTGTCCACGCCGACCAGATATCCCAACCTAATCTAGTCCCACCTGCCAGCACCCGGCCCATATCCCTCCAAACCCTTCCTATTCATATACCCATCCAAATCCCTCTTAAATGTTGCAACCAAACTATTTATTTTCTTTGCAGCTTCCTTACAGTTTTGAATAAGTCCCCATCCTCAACATATGTACTGCTACCATATTTAACTTAACCTGGCATCCTCTTCTCTACATGAATCTTTTTTACAGTCATACAAATTAAACTGTTTGCCCCTGTTGTGACTCCACTACCATATTTTATTATTCAAAATGTTATGTCTCTTTAACTCTAATACCTATGCCATTCTTATTTCTCTTTCCTTTTCAGTGTGTGTAATGGGTGACACGATCTAATCTTGTGTTTCTTGCTATAGCCCTTATAACTGGACCCATTGAGGCAACATGAAACGTAGATATACACACTTTAAAAAAATTACAGACAAGAACAGGCAATCCAGTATTTTTTTAAAACAAAGTCAATAGCGTTTTTGAAGTGTTAAATTTTAAATCTGAGATCATTAGCTTTTGCCTTATATCCTCTGCAGCTATCCCTAAGTTCTCAACAAATGGTTATTGTCCAAAGTTGCTTTTTAATATGGGCTGACTTTGCAGATAGGTAGGGAAAGAGATTTCCAGTTACTTGTTATCAGTTCACATCTGTCTCTGCTTCGCTGTTCAAAGCAACTGTTAGTATAGGACAACTTGTATGTTCCATTGGGTGGAATTTTAGCAAAAACGGACCAAGTGCCAATTTCAGTGAAATTCATGAATGGTTTCTCTCTGTGAGCTCTAGCGCGTTCTCTCGTGCAATTCTGTGCAGTTCACTTCCGTATGCATGCACCACATAATCCATCCAATATACTCCATCTACACTATCAACAATTCAGCCAGACTGGCATTTACTTTCCACTTCCTGACCTCCTGTGATTACCAGCTGTGGCACATTTTAAAGCTCTGCCACGCACCAGGTCAAGCACTGCCTAGCCAGGAGCTTTCCTTCACAGTGATTGTGGTGGGAGGAGAATGACAAAGGAAAGCTTCTGAGGGCACATTAGTGGCAAGAGTGACACTTCATTTGCATACACAGGTGCACATTCATATTTTATTGCATTGCTATTTTACATCATTATTTATCTGATCAATGGTCAATGGTAACTGCAGCTGTGACAATCAAAATACACAGGTTACTACCCTTAGCACAATACCATCTTCGATACCTAAGGGAGTGCTGCTGTTTCCCTACTGCACAGTATAGCGTAACAGTATCTTATTTGTGAGCATCACATTCGGAAAGCTTTTGTTGATGGAAAAAATATACTTTTATTCAGCAACAGCAAAAAGTGACAAAAAATGCTGCATTTGCTTCTAAGAACAAAAGGGACTGCTAGCTTCTTGAGCAATAACTACAGTCAATAAGTAAGCACTGCACCCAGTTCACATTTATTGGATCAGAGTATTAAGTAAGTCTTCCCTAAAATTGGCAGTTGGTCAGTTTTTGCTAAAATTCTACCCAGTAGAATGTACAAGTTCTCCTATACTAACAGTTGGCCCCTGGTGTCCGACACTGCACTCTACTGAGATGTCCCTCCTGTTCAAAGTCCTCATCTTCCTCCTCAGAAGACCACTGCCACTCTCCCAGCTCTTTAGCATCCATCAAAAAATGCACTTTATGATTAAGCTAAATGAAATCTAATTTGAATGTTGGGTAAATTGCAAACTTAGGGCTTACAATTTAATCTTACACATTTTCCTTAAAGTTTCTTGCTATTGTCATCAATGTAAGAAGCAAGCAGATAAATTGATAGTATTGTCCAGAATAAGTGACAAAACATAATTATGTCTCAACTACTTGGGTTCCTAAAATAGTTTTTCTTGGTATTATTACCTGATAGTTCAAATAATCAGACTGGTCCTGGACAAGGGGAATACATTACCATATTAATATGTAGTACTCCATTTACAGATTGAAAGTACTACACTAAATTAAGCTGAAATTCTTTCTGTAAAACATATTCAGAAATCTTATTTGTGCATAATTTTTGTTTCCAGAGACCATAACTATTACTTTGTATTAGATTTTTCATTTGAAAAACATTATAATGGAATCATTGAGTAAATTCATGCAGATTTATCCCACATATACACTACAATTAAATTAATTGAAAGCTCACACTTAAGTATATGAAATGAAAATTGAGAATGAAAGCTTCTTTTGCACCTGTGTATTTGTGATTATGATGTGAGCTTTTAGTGGCCACTTCATAATAAATAACTTGTGTGATTACAAAGAAAGTACTAAGAATGGCAGGTGAATATGTAAAACACAAGTAATTACATACCCTTATGAATGGTTACCGTAACTTCATGGTGTGACAGCTAAATAGTATTGACATTTACTGTTGTGACAGTGTTACTTAGAATGAATGGTTCATTTCAACACTGTGTTTCACTTGCAAATTATTTTGTTTTACTTTGTGTTTTGTAAGCATTTTCATCTATAATTTTATCAATCAAATATTCCACAGATTTTAAAGTTCTGTGACTTCAATATATTAATTCTTTGGGCTAAATTCAATTTTAATGTATTTCGCAATCCCTCAAAGCTCTGTGCTGTTTAATCTTTTTGAAAGTATGAAATACAGTGTTGTGTCTCCAAATAATTATTAATTAGCTAATTGTGATGCCATTTTACAAGCAGGACCTCCTTATATAAACAATCACTTTAGCATATATTATACATACAAGCAGAAAAAAGAGAGAAAAGAATGATCAAGTGTTTTTCCATATTCCACTTCTCTGTAGAAACATTATTTTGTGGTGATGGCAAGAGTAGCATCACCATTTTTCAGAAAGAAATGCAGAGGGATGAAGATTCTAAAGCGTTCCTCCCCTTTAGAATGCTTTAATATGTATCAGAACTAAATGCTGTGATACAGTGCAATAATTATACTAGCACCTTGAAAAAACAGTAACTATCCAACATTTATACAACTTAGAGCTTAATGCAGCCCTTATCAGTTTTCTGTGCTGGCATAAATTGACCGCTGTTCAATTGGCAAATATCTGGTCAACTCTCATTAGCCCGGCAAATTATACTGACCAATAAAGGTTACAAAGAGTATTACAGCACTGTCAGATACAAAAAAAACTACATATTTAAGCTTGTGACCAAAATTCTTTCTCATTTTAACCAAACAAGTTATTTGTGAAGTCAAATTTTGCTCAATCTTCAGATCACAGCTAGGTTCATTGAATTATGGATTCTTTATTCACAAACATCCCATGAATCTATTAACTTTACATGACAATCTCACAATCTTGAATGGTTGGATGTCAGGGTTTACGCTGTTTCCTGCAGGCAACTGAATTTAAGATAACTGTTGGCTGTCAATTGAAGATGGCAAGTAGCATGCCTGAGGCAGTAAATGTGTTCTTACAGCCTAGCTCCTACAAGTGCCAGCCCTGACAATATCACTATCTGATTTCTGACATCAACACCAGCACCCCACCCAACTTGTGTCCCCATTCTCCCCACTTTATGCACCAACATCAGGACTTCATCACTGCTGGTAAAATGTCAGCTTGTGTCATCCCATGTGGATTTTTAACTTTTAAAGTAGTATATTCATTCACAGATAATAGGCATCACCAGTAAAGTTATCATTTATTGGCAACATCTAGTTACTACAATTAAGTGGCTGACTAGCTCATCTCAGAGAGCAGGGAACAGTCAACAATGTTGCAAAGGGACTGGAGTCACACACCAACCAGGCTGATTAGAACAGCATTATCATTCCCTAAAGAAAATTAGTAATCCAGTTGCACCTTTACAACAAGCTTTATACTTGGTTTTACTATTAAGAGGTTTTTCTTTCCAGATTTTAAACTTGAAATCAAATTCTCAAGATATCATGATGATATTGAGCTCAATACTTCTGTGGAGGTGATAGTGGAAGCAGCTATTTTAGACTGTACTTCTCCAAACAAGCTCAGGCCAGACATCTACATTTCCTTTAAAAACATTTATTAATAATAGGTACATGATTGTAAGATTTCATATGGAGTTACATGTTCTGAGCTGTACAAATTGCAACCGATTAGCAAAGCTATATCTCTTGCTGACTGAGTTACAGCTATATCATAGCATATGCTTATTTATATAGGGTTTTAAAAACCTATCTCTACATATTCTGTCCCCCTCCTCCCCACCCCAACCAAGTACTTTATCAGTATCCAACATTATTAACTAACATTGTTGGTTTGCTCACTGAGCTGGTGAGTTTGTTCTCAGACGTTTCATCACCATGTTAGGTAACATCATCAGAGCTTCCCATAAAACGTTGGTGTTCTGTCCTGCTTGCTACTTGTATCATGGTTTCTTATGATGGGTGATATCATTTCCGGTTCCATTTCCAAATGGTTGGTAAATGGGGTCCAAATCTATGTGTTTGTTAATGGAGTTCTGGTTTGAATGCAAGGCCTCTAGGAATTCCCGCACATGTCTTTGTTTGGCCTGTTCCAGGATGGATGCATTTCCCAGTTGAACTAGTGTCCCTCTTTTTCTGGATACCAGTAATAGTTTGTCATGTCTTTTGGTGGCTAGCTGGTGGTCATGTATCCTGGTTTGTGTATTACGTTTGTTCTGCTGACTGTGAACATAATACACAAAATACCCTGCAAGAACTGCAACATGACATTGGACAAACCAGCAGGGAACTAGCCACCAGGATACATGAGCACCAACTAGCCACCAAAAGACATGACCAACTATCACTGGTATCCAGATAAAGAGAGACACCATTCCGACTCGGACAATGCATTCATTCTAGGACCAAGACATGTGCGGGAATTTCTAGAGGCCAGACATTCAAACCAGAACTCCATTAACAAACACATAGATTTGGACCCCATTTACCAATCTCTCAGAAACAGAACCTGAAATGATATCACCCACCACAATAAACCACGTCACATAAATAGCAAGCGGGACAGGACACAAAATGTGTGAAAACAGCTCAGTGAGCAAACTGACAACTTGAATCACAACCTGAGCTACAAATCTTCTCCAAGATCTCATTATTAACTAAAATTATTTCCTTAATATTATTAAATGCAAGATTCAACTAAAACTATTCCCATTCATCTGCATGTATTTCTGACTCAACTATTTCTCCCAATGGTCCATTGTTCATAGGTTCAAGTGCTGTCAGATCTCACAGTTCTCCTTGATCTGGTCATTCAAAATGAAGGAGGGCGATAGCTGGAAGGATGAACTGGAACTATACTTTCAACAGCATAGAGCAAACTGTAGGATTAGGGATGTCATCCCAAATCTTAGTATTGACAGAGCTGATTGCCAGTGGGCTGTTGCATCAGGATGAAGACAGGTGGCTGTTTATCAAGAGGGTATAACTTCTGCTTGATGGGACAGTGATTAGTCTTATCTCTTTAAGGATATCTTCTGTTGAAGAGATGATCTGATAATGAAAGACAACTGAATGGTGAAGTTGCACTGTTGAAGGAGAACTGAGAAGTATCACCATGCAAGGTGTATAATGACATCTTGAGGTTTCTGTGTTGTATTCTCAGAATTAGGCTAATTGGAGGATAAATCATTGTGAAGACTGCACAGTGTAGATTCACTTCAAAAACTTTGCGCAAGGTTTGTGAATGATAACCAAAAATTTTTTTAAAACTAGAAGTTTTGCAATCAAGAATCTTGAGTCCATGTCCATAATTACTACAAGTCATTTTAGATGAAAAGACAATATGACAGGTACAGCAATATTGAATTTTGCCTTTTAATGTTGACAATAGATACATATAAAAATTTTCTCGACTATCATACAAAAGTAGAACATCAATTTTGTATTTCAGTATTCCTGAAGGACTTTCCTGTATTTGCAAAGTTTGCTGTTCATTGTAATCCTGCACAATCTCATCAGACATGTTCTGTTTGTTATCAATTGAAAGGTCATTGTAACCACTTTGGTCAAGCTGCAGGTACTTTAATTTCTATCACATTTTCAATTGTCAAATGTGCTTTTATGTTAGAGTCATAGAATACAGTCTCTACAGTGTGGAAACAGACCATTTGGCCCGACTGATACACACTGACTCTCTGAAGAGCATCCCACCCAGACCAATCCCTTACCCAATCCCTCTAACACTAGATTTCCCATGGCTAATCCACCTAGCCTGCACAACTCTGAACATTGTGGGCAATTAGATGGCCAATTCACCTAAGTATCACATTTTTGGGCAGTGGGAGGAAACCGGATCCCTGGTGCAAACTCCACATAGTCACCCAAAGGTTGAGTTGAACCTGGGTCCCTGGCACGGTGAGGCAGCAGTGTTAACCAATGAGCAAACACGCAGCCAAAATTGTTGGTCCCTGAAGCTGGTATTACCATAAAAGGTGAGAAATTCTGCTCATCTGATCTGGAAGAATGTTAGAGGGAATTGATGATCCGCATCAAGGAATAAAGTGGTAGGTAACACAGGATGAAAGTGATGAAAACTGGGCCTGAATAATATGCGATCGGGTTCAAATGCTGGATGTGTCTTCTGTTTAGGAATCTCTGATGAAAGAGGCTCTTTATCTTATAATATCTCTGGAAGAGTATCCAAGACTGATCAAATGCTTGGAAAAATGGAAACATGTCTTCAAATTAAAATCATCCAACATTCTTATGCTAAGGTTTCAATAGGCTGAAAAAACTGCAAGAAATCCTCCTTAGATGAGGAGCTCATTTGCTGAAACAGTTTAGGTAATTCATCACAAAATGAGATATAGCCATGATCCTGGATGACCTTAGTGGACATACACCTGCTAAATCAACAAGAATTGATTCTGAATCTGTCAGATGTAAACTGACTGTAATATTTTACCATTGTAGAAGGTGTTGCTTGAAAAGGTCCTTTACTAAAAGGATGTGACTTCCCAGACCTTAGATTTTCAGTTTGATGACAAAAAGGCATGCTGTGTGAAGTCATTTTATAATTTCTCCTAAATCAAAGAAATGTTTAGGATCAAAATTCTTTACTTTCAAATTTCCTGATCAATAATCCTGATCTACATCATCATCTTCTGCTGTAGTGCCAACAAAATCCATTTGATAAAGAAAGTCTAATTTCCATCTGAACATATGAATTAAGAGCTGATGTAAGCCATTTAGCATCTTAAACCCGCTCCACCTTTTAATAAGATCATGGCTGGTCTGTTTGCTTTCCAAATTCCTTGTTCCCATCTACTCATGAAAACATGTGATTCCATTGCCTAACAAAAATTTATCTCCACACTAAAACATTCAATGACACCACCTCTATGCTTCTGAGTCAGTGAGGCTGCTCAGCCCTCTGACAAAAGAAATTCTCTCCTCTTGATCATAAAAGGACAATCCCTTATTTTAAAACAGTACTCAAAACCTTTCTTCTTCCTATTGTTCAATTCATTGGATTCTCCTTCATTGGGGAAGTAATCTTTTACATTTACTTTTAAGAGATTACCTTATATTGCAAATTTCTGAAATGATCACATCTATCACAATGAAAACACTGGACACCCTCTCCGAGATAATCTTGTTGTGTGTGATGTTTTCTTGCACCGGAATGCCAAAAGCTGGTTCCCACTTTTTCCCTGACCTTAATGGACTTCTTGTTGAGTATGGTGGACAACCTGAGCCTAGTCAACTAATGAGCTTAGGCTGAGCCTTACAGTTGTGCTGAATCATTCCAATTTTCAGACCCTTTCCCAGTTTTTCTCATACACTGGACTGCTCGTTCTAGAACCAAACTGTATTCAGACTGCAATAAACCATGATGTCTGTTGTCAAGAATTTAAAGCTCATTCCTCAATTATGCATTATTGCATGATTTATCCACGTTACATAAGTCCTCAATGGAGTATACTAACTGCTGGCTGCGGGAAACTCTGTTGAATCAGACATGTTCATTAACAAGGTTTTCAGAACTAAAATAAGCTTCAAAGTCTGCTAGGATTGACTGAAAAGCAGCTGAGGCTTTAATCACATCCAAGAATGTACTAGGACAGGTGCTACTTGGCTGGTGTGGACATGCTCCCACTTTGGATACTTTAGTTTGTTGTATTCTGAAAGTCTCCTCAGGATATTTGTTGCAGTGTTCTTCAACCTTGCCTTGCAATTGTTCAAGCTTAACTTGAAGGTCTTCAGGTACTTCTGAGAAACCATCATCTACCCTAGAAAGGTGTTTTTACTTTCTGCTACAATGCTTGAGTATGGATTCTTCCATTCTTCATACAAGCTGGGGCCAGACTTCCATGTTTTTTTTAAGCACCATTTATTAACAACATCTACATGATAGCAAGGCTAGAAAACTCTATGTTCTGACCTATATACAAGTTCTAGTCTTTCTATGTTTTATGTGACATAAGCAGAAATTGCTCGAAAAAATGCAGCAAGTCTGGCAATTCCTGTTATGAGAAAAATAGAGTTAATGTTTTGAATCCAGAGACCCTTCTTTGTTCTGAAACACGTTGACAAGTTATGACAGGTACCTGGGCTTTCATTTTGTCAGTGCCAGTCAGAAGAGACTGGAGTCAGAAAAACCATCCTAGTAAAAGTGGTGGCAGTACAAGAGCAGTCTCAGTAACACCACTGCTAGCAATGCTTATTGCTGAGCACTTGGAAGGAATGAGGATACATTGAAGACCAGGCAAGTAGGATCAGAGGTTGTCAGGTCCAGTTAGACAAACCCACGTGAGGTGGGTATGGAGGTGGGTGTTGTTGAGGTCAGGGGACAGCATTGCAATGGTGTGGCTATTGCCATCAGTGCACATCTTCATGTTATGTTCAAAAAGGAGTTCTCTTCCTGGAACTCCCTGTCCAGAGTTGAAAAGTGGCTCATAAGCTCCTGTTAGGTACATGCAAAATGGCATGGAAGCAGGAATGTGTCGTGCAGGCCACCAAACCTTTCCAAATTACAAGGCATTTTCTGCACTGTTTTGCCAAAATTAACACCTCCCAGCCCCCAGCCTAAGTCATGAAGGCTAGTAAAATTCAGCCAGTATTCTCCAGACTATTTGGAATAGTTCAACAATAACTTGTGGCTTTAATATAGTAAAATATTCCCATATGCTTCCTCATCTGTTTTCTGGTCTAATACTGGTGTATAATGGACAGCTTTCAGAAACCTTATAAGAGACATTTTTTCTCCAGTATTAGGCTGCACCTTTAGAATGAGATATTATTGAAGGATATAAGCAATGTCTTTGTTTAATTTCAATACTTTTGACAAGCTTTTGCAATAAATTTCAAGCTTCTTTGTGTTTTCTATTCAGTAATGGGAATGTTTGAGCACTGCTCGCATTTCCCACTTCACTTGATGGGTGCTCACTTCAAAACAGAAATCTATATTTGACATTTGAAAGAAGAGAAAGTGGAATTTTAGAATGTCAAGGAAACAGGAGAACCTCCACCATTACCCAGCAAGCTGAATATATCAACCATAGCACAACTTCAACTTCATAGAGCAGCAATAGTGCACTTATTCAGATTCACTCAACAGCTGAAATCTAATTGTGCTATGTGCTCCACGGGGGATCTCTAGACCTGAGGGGAAACATTGCCTTGCCAGTGAAAGCCAGAAAAACCATGATAACATTTGCTTTGGTATTTTCCAAAGACTGCCAGCAGGAACATCAGCCACGATGGTTGGTTTTGCAATATGCAGGTGCATCAACCTAACATGTTGTTTGTATGACTAGGAGAAAGTGAGGACTGCAGATGCTGGATATCAGAGCTGAAAATGGGTTGCTGGAAAAGCGCAGCAGGTCAGGCAGCATCCAAGGAGCAGGAGAATCGACGTTTCAGGCATGAGCCCTTCTTCAGGAATGAGGAAAGTGTGTCCAGCAGGCTAAGATAAAAGGCAGGGAGGAGGGACTTGGGGAAGGGGCGTTGGAAATGCGATAGGTGGAAGGAGGTCAAGGTGAGGGTGATAGGCCGGAGTGGGGGTGGGGGTCAGAGAGGTCAGGAAGAAGATTGCAGGTTAGGAAGGCGGTGCTAAATTCGAGGGATTTGACTGAGACAAGGTGGGGGGAGGGGAAATGAGGAAACTGGAGAAATCTGAGTTAATCCCTTGTGGTTGGAGGGTTCCTAGGCGGAAGATGAGGCATTGACAAAACAACTAAATTAATTTTCGAGAGAACAACAGCAGCGAGTTATATAATTTTTCCAACTGGCAACATTTCCTTCCTCTCGCAAAAAAGGACTGGCATGTATATGACCTGCAAGCAATTCCTCTTCATGTTAAGCTTGTAATTGATCATTCATATAGGTTAATGTGAATGAAAAAATGCAAATTTCATCAGCAATGAATACTGCTGGCTAGACTTCATTACGTGCTGATAATAAAGAAAGTCAAAGGTTGCATTTTGGGAAACCAGAGATATTCAATAAAGCATTGAGTCACGAGTCTTCTCTTGTATTTATGCAATGCAATTGTATGGAGGTGTGCACCCCAACTAGCCCCATAATTTTACCAGAATATGTCCAAGCACCAATGCTGATCAGGTCATGAGCATCCTCTGGTGAAGCCAAAACATAATTTCAACAATATCACCATTTGCAGCATTTTCCATTGCTTCATTACTTACAGGTAGCAATAAGTGCAACCTGTGTCTGCATGCTCTGAAAGGAATTTTGCCAAGAGGAAAATCTGTTTGATAGTTTCCTGTAGAGGAGACAGAGTCAGAGTCATAGAGATGTACAGCACGGAAACAGACCCTTCGGTCCAACCTGTCCACGCTGACCAGATATCCCAACCTAATCTAGTCTCACCTGCCAGCACCCGGCCCATATCCCTCCAAACCCTTCCTATTCATATACCCATCCAAATCCCTCTTAAATGTTGCAACCAAACTATTTATTTTCTTTGCAGCTTCCTTACAGTTTTGAATAAGTCCCCATCCTCAACATATGTACTGCTACCATATTTAACTTAACCTGGCATCCTCTTCTCTACATGAATCTTTTTTACAGTCATACAAATTAAACTGTTTGCCCCTGTTGTGACTCCACTGCCATATTTTATTATTCAAAATGTTATGTCTCTTTAACTCTAATACCTTTCCTTTCTCTTTTCTTTTGAGTGTGTTAATGGGTGACACGATCTAATCTTGTGTTTCTTGCCATAGCCCTCATAACTGGACCCATTGAGGCAAGTGACAGCTACGTATTTATGAAATTCAAGGAGCAGAAGAAACTAATTCATAATATATCTTGAAAAATCAATGATATCACACTGAAAATGGAAATCAGATATGATATGAAATATATTATGATTAGATTTCTTTTCATTATTTTGACTGTGAAAAAATTGGTTTTCCACTTATTTCTAAAATCTGTGCCACAGCATGGACACAAAGAGAAGGATATTTCATGCCCATTGGGGCTGAGAATAGAGGCAGTGGCCAATAAAGTTAGCATTAATGCCTTACTGCATGTTTCAAAGCTCCAACCAACCGGTGTCCAGCATGCAGTAGGTAACCAAATGAAGTAATTAAGGTACTGGACTATTGAGGCTTATTGCAAGCGGATACTTGGGATTTTCCAGATGGCTTTCAGGTCCAACTTCTAGTGTGAAAAGTTTGAGACCAGTTTAAGTGGAAGTTCAGAAAAAGAGTCAAACTGGACTTGAGATGATAACTCTGTTTTTCTCTCTCCACAGGCACTGCCAGATTTGCTGAGTTTCTCCAGCATTCTCTAAGTTTGCATCATAAAACTTAGCCCACTGTAACTAGTTGCTGAGTAATACGTAATAAACCTATTTATTGTTCATTAAGACTGACTTTATCTTCTACTGAAGAGTTCATGTGGGCATCATTTTCCACATGGTAGAACTTAGACTGATACTAGTAAAAAGGATTGGTGCCAATTAACCTAACCGATGATGCTTCCCTATTGAACAGAGGTCAGTTGACTTGACCAAGATTAGCTGCTTATTATTGCAGTGGCCTGAAAACTTTGAGAACCACAGAGTTCGGTACTGTTATCCAGCATGCAGAACTCAGTGCTGCTGTTGTTTGAGTTGACCTACAAGAAACCACTATCTTATGTTGACATCAGGAAGTTAAGTAACTGGCATCATTAACCAATTTTTTTACATAATAAAAGACTGAAGCCTCGAAAAAATTGCTGAGCTCTGAGACTAAATATGATGCAATGAGTTACTTTGGGCTTATTTGGGAGAAAAGGACACATTCTCTAGTGTGTGGCAAAAATATGCATGATGTTCAACTAAAGGATAAGAGGAATGAATGAATTGTGGTCAATGCTCTATGCTCTCTTTTCTTTAGACCTCACAAGTTTCTCTGGGTAATATTAGCAAACGCTTAAAGCATTTATACAATATTCCAATGTTTGCGATTTTAATACAACCATTCGTCTAACTATTTTGAATGGACAATGTGCTGGAGGTAACTTGTAAAACATGTTTCATAACTGAGAGCATTAAAGAAAAAAAAAATTCACAACAATAACAAGAAAGGTGAAGAACTTTAATTTGGTTCTACAAAGTCTAACATAGCAAATTTTCTGATTTCAGTGATATTGTCAAGTAGATGATAGTTGGTCTGAGAAAGGATAGGAGCGTACATTGCTATGAAGCAGTTTTGTGAGATTGTAAGTGGCCCAATGTCAAAAGCACCAAATACTCAACTGACTGAGGCTTGACAGTATATTTCTTGCTCATCCTTTCAGCTTGGCATGGGTATATGATATGAAGAGAGCTAAAACAGAAGAATAAAAATAATGCCAAAAACATAAGTACAAACAAGCACTTTTTTTTCCAATCCAAAAAAAAAATTAGTCTGTGCTAATGTAAATTCTGTCTCTTGATATTGGTCTATTTAAATAAGGAAAAATAAATTGTGGAAAACTATCCATTAAATATAATTCATATACAATTAACAATTTCACCAGTGTAGGTCATGTACTGTATGCTTACAACTTGTTTGAAACGAACAGCATGTCTCAATTTGACTTATTTCAACAAGTAAGACAAGGGAGGGATTTGTGAAATAACAAATTTGAAGATAAAAGAAATAGGAAACAAGACTAAAAGTCAGATTGGTTGCATAAACAATAAATACAGTTTACAAATAAAATATAAAAGGACAATGAGACAAAAAAACTATACTTAGAAAACAATGTACTCTGTATCCAATATTTAACAGGGAAACTAAAGTTAACAATCTGGAATGAAGCATCAAGTATAATTGAAATGTGTATAAAGTTCAGGTCTGGCAGGTATTGCAGTTATAACATAATTTAAGGAAGATTAAAGGGATATGGATCAAGAAAGGAAACAAAAACAATGATGTTAGATAACTTGAATTGAAAATAGAACACTTCTATGAGCAATTGATGCAGAAAGTGCAAGATCAAGAATGTGGAAAGATTAAAAGATGACCTGCCCTTAGGCAGTTCATTGCTACAATGATAAAGAACTACCCTGCAGATTTATGACCAGGGTCAGAACATGTGAGGTCAGGAGACAAGGAACAGAAGGGATAGCAAGCTATGCCTTTAAAATAAAAAAAACGGAGAATCGGGGTCAAACTAGTTTTCAGTTTGGCAACTGTAAGAAGTGATATTCCAAAATAATCAGTTTGCGATTATTGGTGAGAATATTCACCAGTTTCATAAATGATTTGGGCATGAAAATTGGAAGTGTAATTACAAATGTGAAGGGGACATCAAATTTGTGGGGTAAAGATAATATAGAAAATGAGAAAATGCAGAAGACATATGGTTGCAGAATGTTTGCTTAATTTGTAATTGAACTTCAAAATAATTAGTGTGACAAGGTACATTTTGGCAAGAATAATAAGGAGCCACATGCTCCTTGGAAAATAAGGCTCTGATATCTTTTGAGGTGAGATTACTGAGGAAGGATTGAATATTGTTCTGATCTAAATGCCATGGTGTTTTAATTGCACAACATGCATGTTTTAGGATCCTAGGAACAAGAATAGGGCCTTAAGTCCATCAAGCTCACCAGTCAACATGATCATTGCTGATCAAACACTTCAATGCCTTTTACTCACCTCATTCCAATAATCCCATTTTTTTTTAGATTAGTTACAGTGTGGAAACAGGCCCTTCAGCCTAACAAGTCCACACCGATCCGCCAAAGCGCAACCCACTCAGACCCATTCTCCTACATTTACCCCTAACATGAAGGGCAATTTAGCTTGGCCAATTCAACTAACCTGCACATTTTTGGACTGTGGGAGGAAACCGGCGCACCCGGAGGAAACCCACGCAGACACAGGGAGAATGTGCAAACTCCACAAAGTCAGTCACCTGAGGCGGGAATTGAACCCAGGTCTCTGGCGCTGTGAGGCAGCAGTGCTAACCACTGTTCCACTGTGCCGCCCATATCACTGTGCCGCCCATCTGCTATTGGTAATAAGAAATCCGTCAATCTCTACCTTAGGCATATTCAAAGACTGAGCCTTCAAAGCTCTCTACAATGGGGAATTCCAAAAGTTCACAACACCCCAATTAAAAACAATTTCTCCTCACCTTGGACTGAAGTCACAATTCCCTAATTTTTACTTGTGTTGTCAGTTCTAGACTCCCCAGTCATGGGAACCAATTTACCTGCATCTTCTCAGTCTATCCTTTTGAGAACTTTATAAAGAGATAATTCTTCAAAACATGACAATACAGGTCCAGTTTGCCCAATCTCTCTTTGTAGGCCTGTCCCACCAATGTGGGAACAGTCAGATGAACCCTCATTGCACTCAATCTTTGGCAATAATATCTTTGACTAAATAAGGAAACCAAAACTGCACCAGTACTCAAGGTGCAGTCTAATTAAGCCCTTACAGTGTGGAAGCTTGTGTCCAGTGGCATACTGCAGTGTTCAGTGCTGGGTCATTTGCTGCTTTTCATTTACATTATTGATCTAGACATTAATGTAGGTAGTTTAATCAATAAATTTGCAGGTGACATGAAAATTGTTGGTGTAGCAAAGAGTGAGAAGGTATGCCTTACACTAAGGATGATATAAACAGTTTGATCAGATGGGCAGAACAATGACAAATGTATTATAATCCTGATCAATGTGAGATGATGCATTTGGGAGCGATGTAGCTTAGTAAGGCCAAAAATAAAGAAAACAGCATTAGTGTTCATTTCCAGATGGGTAGAATTAATAAACAGTGCATTTATGTTAAATTAGCACAGTACCTTCATTGGAGAACACTTGGAGTATTGTACACATTTATGGCTCCATCTTATAAAAAAGGAAATAAGTGCAATAACATGCAAATAGACTTATTAGAATTAGACTGGAAAAGTTGTATCTATCAAAAGATGGGTTAATTTCTCTGGACAAAAGAAGGCCGAGGTATGAACTGATAGAGATGTTAAAAATTATTAAAGGATTTGATAAGTTGGACAGAGTAAGTTCTACCTGACAATGAAACTATAACTATGGTCATAAATATAAGATAGTAACTAATAAGTACAACTGGGAATTCAGGAAAAACTTCTTAACAACAGAATTGCTAGAATGTAGAAAATGTGACCACAAAAAAGAAGTTGAGGCCAATTATATCACAGAAAATGAAGTTGAGGCAACTTGCATTGTTGCATTTAAGGGAAAGTTTTAAAGCTCATGAGGGAGAAAGGAATAGAACAGTATGTTGGTTAGGTTATATAAAGAGTGGGAGATGGCTTATGTGGACATAAACAACTGCTTGGACCTGTGAGGCCAACTGGCCTGGTTCTGTACTGTAAATACTTTGCAATATTTTGTATGGGCAATGGGAATATCATGTTTCTCAGCATTTTCCCTAAAACTGTCAGGAATGTTGGAGTGGTAGCAGATGTCACAGTGGAAGAAGCTGAAGGCAAGGTTTCCGAGTAGATATTGAGCCAGTAGAATTCTGAGCAGGAGGGACTTGAAATTTTGCTATGACTCCTGCAACTAATAAATCTTTACAGTCAATGTTACATTTCAGCAACAAGTCTATTAATGTTTTGTCATTAACAAGATTGAACATTTTTCATAGTCTGTGAAGCATGTGTAATTGTTCTTGTTTACTTTTAGATAAATATTAAAGATTGTTCTTATGTTAAATACCTGACTCTTGTTCCTAATTCAAGTCTAAATTCAGACAGTGTTTCACCAATGTCTACTGCAAATGTGTTATTATTTCTATTATGAGTTTCAAAATCAGTTTAATGAGATGACTCATTGAGCTTATGGCTCTAAAATTATTGCACTTCATTGCTTTCTTAGGTAACTTAAATAATGAATGTCGTAAGTCACTTGAAATGTACCCTTTAGTGTATATTTAATCACAAATTACAGTTTCTGTAAGACCTTTTAGATGGTTTGTTGTTATTTCATCTACTGCTGGAGCTTTTCCTGTACTTATCAATTTCAAAGCATCATTTGCCTCAGTATCTTGAGGACTCCCTTGATGAGGATCATCATACAATTCATTTACATTTCCTGTCCAAATATTTGCTACTGAATTTTCTTCAATTCTCAATAAAATCTAGAAGTAAGCAAGAATGTTTATATATGCTTCATAGATAATGAAATATTGTTTGAAAATATTTTGTGACTAAAGTCAATAGAAATATTGTTGAAATTTGATAATGACAGTGAAGGTGTGAGATTTTCCCAGTGCCTACATTGGGACCAACTAATGAACATCGGGATAGAACAGGAATAATTAGAAATGTTTCAAGTGAAGAGGAGTGCAACAAAATTATTCAATTCATACACAGAACAAATATTCAGTGAAGTAGATACATTTCTTGGGTAAAGATTGGGGAAAAGAACATGACAAATGTGCAAATGTTGATAACACTTTGATACTTGTTAAATCAAAGAGGCTCTACAAAACATTGTCGATCAAGCAAAATCTACAAGTTTAGAATATGAGTTGAATACGAAAACTAAAAAGACCCAAACAATGGTAGTTAGAAGACATAGATTAGATGTGAAGTTTGAAATGGATGATGTCAGACTGGAACAAATAGATTTGTCTATTTAGGGCTGATGATAAACAGGAAAGATGGCACATGTGATGCAGAAGTTAGAAAGATAAAGATAGCCAGAAGTAATTTTGTAAAGATGAAGGATGTTAACAATAAAACTTAGCTTGCAAAAGAAGTAATTCATAAGATGCTATATTCTATCCACTTCCCTACATGCCTCAGAAACCTCGACAATACATAAAGGTCTGCAGAAGAAAATAGAATGCACATTATATATTCCAAATGCAGCTAACAAGCAAATGAAGAGCTACTTGAAATTGCAAGAGCAAGCAAACTCTATAAAGTGACAGATGGAAAAGAAAATGTCAAAATTTTGACCATTTGATCAGAACTAAAAAAGCCAGAGAAATCTCCTCTTGAGGATAAAGTGGAAAGCAGTTGAAAAAAGGATTTACCTGAACATAATTAGATGATAGATATCACAAAGTGGTTTCAGATAAGTTATAGTGCATGTGTGAGGTTGACACAAGACAGATGACCATGGCATACCATGACAGCAGATGTCCTGACAGGAATGGCTACAAACAACAGCATGCACCTGAAGTGGCAGCTCATGAAGTCGTGGGTCAAAAGTTGCAAGACAGAAACTGAAGATTAGTCTCATGTTCTGCAAAATCGGTCAGTATGACTGGCTTTGGTCTCAGTTCATTCTTCTTACTGCATATGAAAGTAGTAATAAGTCGAGATTTAATATATTCACAGCCAGATATTGTTTACTCGGTGTAACAAGAAGAAAATTAATCTTAATGTACTTGCATCATACCTGTTCTATGGCTTTCTATTTTAAATAACAAGTTTCTGATTTATGAAAATAGTTATCTTGGTTTTTCATGCAATTCTTCCAACTTGTATTTCTAAAAAGTTATTTATTGTCTGCAGTTATGAATATTATTTCTATATTTGTAGCTGAAGTGAGAAATGTGTTATAAATCATGTTATACATCATGGCAATGATACTTGTGTCCACTAGAGCTGATAAATTCCTACATATTTTAAAGAATGCCTGTGGTTTATTTTAATACATTGGACCAAACAACAAATTAATGATCCATACTTTCACCTGGATTAAATTCCAACCATTTGTAGGCAGCACGGTGGCACAGTAGTTAGCACTGCTGCCTCACAGTGCCTGAGACTCGGGTTCAATTCCCACCTCAGGCGACTGACTGTGTGGAGTTTGCACATTCTCCCCGTGTCTGCGTGGGTTTCCTCCAGGTGCTCCGGTTTCCTCCCACAATCCAAAGATGTGCAGGTCAGGTGAATTGACCATGTTAAATTGCCCGTAGTGTTAAATAATGGGTAAATGTAGGGGTATGGGTGGGTTGCGCTTCGGCGGGTCGGTGTGGACTTTTTGGGCCGAAGGGCCTGTTTCCACACTGTAATGTAATCTAATCTAACCTAATTACCAATGTCATAAATGTTATTTTATTCCATGAGTTTAGGTGTAATGTTTGCACCAAGTAAACAGGTAAATCATTATTTTGTGTTAATGTAAATGCATAGAAAATAATAAATTTGACAGGGATTCATCAAAAGTATTCTACACCTTTCTTTAATAAAGAGGAAGATACTAGTAAAGGTGAATGTTAATTTGTTCGCGAGAGATATAATAGTAAACAGGAAAGTATTAAAGAAGTTTGAACAATATAAAGGGACACATTTCAAGGATCTAATGGGATGCATCCATGGATCTGCAGGGAATACTGGAATAAATTAGGCCAGAAGTGATGGAGGTAATTTATTCTTTAATATTAATGGTAAAATTACTAAATATTTAGATGAAGAGAAATAAATAGAGTTGATAAATAGAGAGGTTTTAGAAGGGAAGATTTGGCTTGACAAAACTTATTGAGTGTGATATTTGGAATGGGAAAATACTGCAGTTACGATGCATGTGGACTTTCTGAGGGCTTTCGACAAGGTACCATACCTTGGAAATTATTAAAACTATTAGGATTAAACAATTACTAAGAAAGGAGAAAAGACACATAAAGAATTGAGTGCAGTTTTTCCAGACTAGTAGGAAGTGGGTAATGTTGACCCATAAAGTTCTATTCTGAGTCCACTGTTGTTCATTGTGTACATCAATGATCTGGCTGTCAGGCTGGAGGGAATTATGACCAAATATGTACATTATGCTAAAATAGGAGGCATAATAAATAATTCTGAAGACTGTAGCAAGCTGTGAGGAGATACTGGTAAGAGAGTGGATTAGGCAAAATAGGCATTTGAAAATAATTTTGAAGTATTGATCTAACCTTTCTGATTTTCTCAAAAGAATCCATAATGTTGCAATATTCAACATTACAGGCATAGCCTTCCATTATGAAGTCTGAGTTCAGCCTTGGCTGTGGAAGCATATATGACCTCTGCTGGGAGGCAGATTGGCTTTACTTGTGTGATTACATTATTCTAAGTTCATATATATGCATGCACAAAGAGTTTAGTGAATTGCGTGCAACAAAGGAACTTTCTCATCCCATCAGGACTTTCTGGGATCGAAACTCCTGGTGCAATATTTAACAGTAGTCAGATGGCCCATTGCAAGTCAGGAGCATCCATCAGCATCTATCAGTGCCTTCGCAACCCCCAACATGCTCCTCTTCCCTTGCCACGCAGAGATATCATAGACATGATTGTGAATGGCTCCACTTTCAACAATGCTGTAGGTTCTCCTCCAGGCAGTCTGGGAAAGATGTAAGGAACTATTCCCAGGGAAAGCGACAGGAGGATCAAGGCACCTGGAGGAGATTGCAGCCTCGCTCCTGTGGGGCCCACAGAAGACCCCAGCTCCAGTGCCAGCAAAGGATGAATGATCTACTGTGGCACAATAAGGTTACAGAAAAGTGACACTCAAAAGGAATCAAGCACTGTAACTACATGAATGCAGAGGGATGTCAGAGAGGAGGATTGTGTGCAAGCTTTATGGAACATGTGCACCAAAAGTGTAGCAGTCATTTCATGCTGTTAATGTTCTGCCAGTAGCAGGACACAGCAGCAGTTGCTAATCATTTACTAGGAAAGCTTGAGGAATTAGCAAAGGCATGGGTGCTCATACAATGCCCATCGACAAATCAGGTTGGTACTCAATACTCCCATCTGTCTGCAGAATAAAAGCACTCAGAAAAGGTGGGAGCACTCACAATGGTCCAATAATGCTGGATATTTGGAGCAGGTTGCTATTTCCAGCTAACAGAGCTCTCAGAAACACATTGTCCCTACTTAGAACAGGCATCAGGATGACATGAGTGCATCCAAGTCAATGTAAGGCAGCATATGGTTTTCAATGTATAGTAGTACATATATGAGCCTTCTTGAGCCAAGGCACATAATCATTCTTCCCTCAGGAGACAAAGGTCACAGGAGTATGCAATGTTACGCAGGTACCACTGCATGCAACTAAATCAATGCCTATGTCTTTAAAGACTGATTGACTACTGTAAGAGCGAACATGAAATACTTTTTTTAAGCCAACAAAAACAATGTTAATTAAAATAAACAGTAACAGTTTCCACACATAGGAACCCAGAACCTTGGAAATCAGCAGTAACTCAGTCAGACTGAGAACTGTTAGCTCTTAGATTGTCCTTGGCCTGTCCACCTCATCTCAGTATTGCCCTGGTTTCCTCATGTCCGTCTGCAAAATCTTGGCCTCTGTCAACTCTATTGCCTTCCCCATTTTGATTGGTGGAAACATCTCGGGTTTCCATCTCTTCCTCTGGAAAAGCATCCTCCCTTGTTGAGTGAGTTTTTTTTACAGGGCATAGCAGTATAATGATGTGGGACATGATTTATGAGTAACATTGAAATGTTCCACTTTCGCAGTCCAAACATCTGAATCTCATTTTCAGAAGATCAATGTCTACTCAATAGTGGCCCTTGTGCAGGCAATTTACCTCTTCTGAGTGGCACTTTAAGGCTTCATAACTGGTATAATCAGCCAGGTCTTATTGAGGTATCCCGTATCTCTCAACAGTCCTGCACTCGATGCTGCACATCAGAGATTTGTAACATGTGAAGCAGTGAGGAACTTAAGCATCATTTCAGGTCCTTAGATAGTGTGCACAAATGTGGAGAATTTTTTTTACGTATCCATGTACCAACTGAACATTCATACAGTAAAAATCTTGTGTAGCTACATTACACAATCTCACTTGATTTTCATCCCCGATGTCTTTACCTATTTAGCAGGGCTCAACTTGCATTTTCTAGTTCATTGAGAAAACAACATGGTCCGTTATATGCCTCCACCCATAGAGAAGTAATGTTGTTGTTATGATAAAAGGATAGCAAGCCAGACCAAATCAGACTCACTATCACTGACTTTGCAACACAGTGAAAGTAAAACATTTAAAGAACCTTAAAATTATTCCTAACCAGACTTTAAGAAGATCAGATGTCTGACACCAAGTTTTAACTTAAAGAGAAAATAACAAATTATTATTAATACGGTAACCTTAGCAGAACAAAACTAAACCACATGGCAATCTAATTAATGTCAATGATTTAAACCCAATCTTCTTTGATTGTAACCCCCACTCATGTTCATAGATAGACACAGTTAAGGGATAAATTAAAAAAAAGACTTGGAATTTGCCAATTCAATAACCATTTCAGTGGGGATTACCACGTTTTAATGGAAGCATTGAATGATGCCTGTAGGAAGGATGTTGTGAAACTTGAAAGGGTTCAGAAAAGATTTACAAGACTGTTGCCAGGGTTAGAGGATTTGAGCTATAGAGAGAGGCTTAACAGGCTGTGGTGTCAGAGGCTGAGAGGTTTTTCCTGGAAAGTCAGAGGCTGAGGGGTGACCTTATAGAGCTTTATAAAGTGATGAGGGGCATGGGGGGGATAGGATAAATAGACAAGGTCTTTTCCCTGGATGGATGGAGGGCATAGGTTTGGGGTGAGAGGGGAAAGATATAAAAGGGACCTAAGGGGCAACGTTTTCACACAGAGGGTGGTGCATGTATGGAATGAGCTGCAGAGGAAGTGGTGGAGGCTGGTACAATTACAGCAATTAAAAGGCATCGGGATGGGTATATGAATAGGAAGGGTTTAGAGGGATCTGAGCCAAGTGCTGGCAAATGGGACTAGATTAGGTTAGGATATCTGGTCAGCATGGATGAGTTGGACCAAAGCATCTGTTTCCATGCTGTACATCTCTATGACTATATGTACAGGTACATGGTATTGCATCTTGCTTGAATTACGAAGTCACCAGTTGAAGCAAACATCTTCCAGCAGACCCTGAGGTATATTGACTTATTTCTAATGACTGGGATCCTTTTCTCAGAGCATTCAATAATTATTTAACTGAATGTAAAACTAGAGAGAGTAAAACACAAACAATGCTTCCAAGTTCAGCAGCTTCCCAGGATACCTCCATCCTTAATTTCCTTGGTTAACCATAATTGGCTTATCTTCTTCTGAGAATCCTTCTTCATCTCAGGAATATGTCTGTGCTTTACTGTTTGTATTTTTTTTCTTATTAGTATCTTAAGGCTCATGCTCTACCACTCTCCCTAATGGGGAGAGACACCACTCCATCTACAACAGATGTGACAGCAGTGCCATCCACTATCACTTCCTGTAATACCTACCACTCTTAGAGTCATACAGCTTGGACACAGACCCTTCAGTCCAACCAGTCCATGCTGAACATAATCCCAAACTAAACTAGTCCCACCTAGCCCATATTCTCCAAATCTTTCCTATTCATGTACTTATCCAAATGTCTTTTAAGTGTTGTAATTGTACCCACATCCACTACTTCCTCAGAAAGTTCATTCATCACATGAACCAGCCTCTGTGAAAATAAATTGCCCCTTGTGTATTTTTTAAATTTCTTTCCTCACCTAAAGATTTGCCCTCTGGTCTTGAAGTACCCCATTTTAGGGAAAAGACAACTACCATTAACCCTATTTATCCTCCTCGTTATTGTATAAACTTCTGTAAGGTTGCCTCTCAACCTCCTACTCTCCAATGAAAAGGGTGCCAGCTTATCCAGTCTTGCTTTATAACTCAAACCCTTCATACCTGGCAACATCCTGGTAAATATCTTCTGAACCCTTTACAGCTTAATAATAACATTCCTATAACTGGGCAACCAGAACTGGACACAATATTCCAGAAGAGGCCTCACCAATGTCCTGTACAACCTCAACATGACTTCCCAACTCCTATACTCAAAGGACTGAGCAGTAAAGGCAAGCGTGCTAAATGTCTTTTTAACCACCCTGTCTATGTGTGACGCAAACATCGAAGAATTATGTTCCTGAACATCTAGGTCCCTCTATTCAACAGCACTACCCCAGCCCATTGTTTGTTGTACCATAAATGCAATTCCTTGCATTTATCCAGTTTGAACTCCATCTACCATTTTTCAGCACATTGACCCATTTGATCAAGATCCCTTTGTAATCTTAGAAAATCTTCTTTGGCTCACAATAGTCCAGAAAGAGTCAAGATAGGTGGCAGGCTGGAAAAATTTTATTACTCACCCCTTATGAGGAGAGTATCCTTACCATGGTTGCCTCGAGCTGCTGAATGACTGTGTCCAACTCCTGGATGGTTATAGGAGGTGATTCTTGATTAACTGTGCCAGCACCCATGAGTGAAGACCACCTCCCTTGTGTTAGTTGAGGCCTGTTCGTGATCATGCCGAGCATCCTGGCTTTGTTTCTGTGCTAAATAGCAAGGCAAAACAGAAGTAATGTGAGCCTGGTATTTCTGGCTTCGGGGCAAAGCTCAAAAGGCCACTCATCCAGATAGACACCGTGTGAGTGACAGCAAGAAAACTGGCTGGAGATGCATGGTCCACTGGAAGAGCTGAGACGTATCTCTGCATGCATAGCAGTCTCACAACAGCATTACAGTGATAGTTGCCGGAGAAGCTTTGAGGCAGAGCATTAAAGTTCAAACACGCACTATAAGTGGATCGGAGATGTACCATGAGGGTTCTTAGAGGTTGGTACATGGCTGGAGCCAATGTCCATAATGACCTGGATGTGGGACTAGAAAATATTGTAGCCAAATTTGCAAGTGACACTAAAGTAGGTGGGAAAGTAGGTTACAATGAAGGATTCTTTCGAAAAGGAGAGAAACTTCAGAGTGTTTCGGTGCAATGAGATCTAGGTGTTGAACGTAAATCTCAGAAAACTAGTATGCAGTTACAGTAGGTAATAAGGAAGACAAATTCAATTTTGGCATTTATTGCTAAAAGAATAGAGCAAAAAGTAGGGAAGTGTTGTCTCAACTATACATAACTGAGACCACACCTTGAGTATTGTGTAAGACTTTGGTCCCCTCACTTGGGGAGTTCAGAGGAGATTAACTAGATTGAATCCAGCAATGAGGGGTTTGTTTTACGAAAACAAATTGTGCAGTTTAGGCCTATGCCGTCTGGAATTTAGAAGGATGAGGGGAGATCTAAATTGAGGTATGTAAGATGCTAAAGGCGATTGACAAAGTAGATGGAGAAAGGATATTTCCTTATCTAGAACAAGAGGTCATAGTTTTAGAATAAGGGGGAGCACATTTAAAACAGATGAGGAGAAATTACTATTCTTAATAGTAATGAATCTGTGGAATTCACTACCTCAGAGTGTGTTGCATTTCTGGGACATGAAAGGAGGAGATAGACAGATTTTTAATTAGTAATGAGGTGAGGTTATGGAGACGGGGCAGGAAACTGAAGTTGAGGCTAAGATGACATTAGCCATGATCATATCAAATGGTGGAGCAGGCTTGAAGGCTGAATTGCCTACTCCAGATCCTGGTTCTCATGTGGGATGCATGTGGCTGTTGCCCATGGACCATGTCCTGAGTGCCCAGTGTCCAACAAAGAGGTCCCTCAGAGCAAGTGACAAGCTGAATTTGCCAGGTACTTGCTCTAACTTCCATGTGAAGAATTTTCCACACCTAGTTGTGCAGTGCATTTGATAAGAGCTGAATGTTAATGAGGTGCACTGTGGCATTAACAAGCTATATTTAGCAACTTGCTGCTACATAAAGGTGCAGTGGGTTGATCCCAATGTCAAGCTAGACCTCATGATATTTCAAGCACAATCCTACCATAGATCTTGCCATAGCTGATGTCACTCAGGCCTCTGAATATTTCATCCATAATCTTGAGTCTTTATAATGCACAACACACAATCCTATTTGATTCTGAAATTGCAAAATTCCCCAGGTATTTTTAGCTATATAACACAGACCAACTTCATTTTCTGGTTTATAATCTTCCCTGGACTCCTCCAATCCAGTATGGTGAAGGTTATACTGGAGAGCCATAGATGAGTTGTACTTTTGTTCAAACATTCACAAACTTAGAGGTAGTGTGCAGTGACCTGAGTAATAGAAGTTATTTCAATGTAACCTTCTTCGTATATTATTGAGCTTCCAACTGTCACCCTTGAACAAAATCAAACTAGCTTTGCTGTGTCACTTACACCCTGTGTACCATGAAACTGGAAACTCCAGACCAGGAGATGTTGCCCTCCCCAACCAGATTCCTGAAGATAGAATACTGGGTCCCTTTCTCCTGGATAAAGGGAGCCAGTTCATCCTTCCTTACTGAGGGTACTTGGGGCATCCCAACTGGAACTGTCACAAATTGCAAAATTTTGCCCTGGGTGTCATTGTAATACTTTTGCTTCCTTGTCCAGCCTCTGCTCCCAGGCACCTTATCGAGCATCTGTTCCAACCTCCCTTCCTTGTCTGACCTTTGCACAGTTTAGGGTAACAGCACGTGATCTCAATCAATTTCCTGACATTTACAAACAGTCCTTGAGGAGGGCACTACAGCGACTACTTATTTCAAAGTCTAGGAAAAACAATCCATCTTGTCAGGTACACACCTCTTAGATAACAGTTAGGTATCTCAATGCACCTATTTCTTGATTAAGGACTGACTTTAGGCTGCATTTAAACCTTGTTTAATGAACATTGCAAGCCAAGCTGGTTTTAGTCAGGATTGCCAATAATGCAGATGTCCTTAACATCAATGTAGAAAATCAGTGCACTTCCATTCATAACTAGTGTACAATTGGAGGCTTAGAAATCCATTTAGCAGACTGAGAAAAGAGAGTAGTAACTTCCAGTTTCAAGACCTAGTATTCAACTCAGGCTGGCAAAAATCAATTTCTAAATTTAGTTTGAGCCTTTAAGGAAAACTGCTTGTGAGATGCAGAAGCTTTCCCATAGGAGAAGGCAGCAAAGTCAGAGGCCAAGTAACCCTAGGCACACTTGTGCTTGTCTTAACAGTTGATTAGAGAAGAACACTGGCAGGAACTGGGGAGCAAACTGTTTAACACCCCTTAGACCAATGAATGCTGTGTGATGTGATGAGGAGATAACTAAGGAAAGCAAAATATGACTCTTAAAAATATATGTATCCTATAAAATCTATAAATTCAGCAATTAGCTAACGTGACAAAATTTCACTGATGTGTTCATTATAGATAAACTGCATTTCATTAAAAGACAATTTTTTGTACAATAAAGCCTTTTCTCAGCCATTTCTGAAAAGATAACAGATTTGTTCACAATCAATTTGTGATTATGTTTCATTGCAATTTACTTGTTTTGATTAAGTCAAATATGTTGCCTTTGATTTAGCCTATGTAGTAGGTTTTATGGTTATCAAAACAGTAGTTGACTTTTTAAGAAATTAATTTCAAATCATAGGTATGAGGTATAAAAAGTGCAAATGACAAGAATTTCACATGCAACAGAAGTGACCCAATGCAGAAATATAAAGGTGAAAATAATTCATTGCAAATAAATGCAGTTTATATCTCAATTTGCAGCAATTACAAAGCTGAATTATTTCAACAGAAAAGAAATGTGTTCAATAAAATAAAATAAGGGAGCTCTTCGATGATGTATGTTTTTAACATAAAGAAAACCATTTCATGCCTGTCAAAGTTCAGTTTTTCACAAAGGATAAAGGAGGTTGTACAACAATTGCTCATATTGCAGGAACATTATCATTGACAGAGTAGTGCATAGAATTGATTTCAGTTCTTTCTCATGGGTAACAGTTAAAGTATTACAGCTGCTGTTTGCTTACATGATCAAGAGTAGAAATGTTTAAATAGAAATAAAAAATGTTTTAAATATAATTTTACAAATGCAATTAATGCAATGTCTATAAAGAGAGTTGTTTGTAAATTTTCTGCACTTTAACTGAACCAATAACTACAGTTCATACCTTTAATGCAGCAAAGCTATTACGTTTCATGTTTTATTTAGCTGACTAACAGATGACAATTTATATCACAGACTGCTGGCTGCATTGATTTCTTTATTAAGATGGATAAAAAGAAAAAGGAGTATTGTTATAGTTGAACAATAATCAGACTAATGTATTAAAACATTGGCTTCTTCCTATACCAGACCTGTAACAGCTGTTGTACACTTTAACTATTTGTCTATTTAAAGATTAACATTAAAACATCTGCATTCCAAATGCTGTACTTCTAGGTCATTTTGTTGTGAAGCTATTTCATTTTTAATAGGCTACAATATTTGGCATCCCTGCCTCTGTTTACAAACAGCACCATCATTGTCAATCACTGATATAATTTATGAGATGTTAGGTCCTGGCTCTATCACTGGTGGAGAAACAAAGGAACCGGCACTGCAGTGTTGACATTAGCTCGATAACTTGAGCTGCTCTGCTGTTTGTAGACAAAGCCACTCGCTGCAAAATTCTGAGATCGCGTTTTTGAAGCAAAATCATACTTTGAGTTTAGTATTGAACTTTAAAGTTGAAAATGTTTAATTATACGGTACTTCTGTTTTAAATAAATGCTTTACTTATGCTCCCATTCCTCACAGCTATAATACACTTAAAATGATTTCATCTGCAATGTCAGATAGAATTTGTGCTAGTATGAAATGTTACTGTTTGGACCATGCTTAAGGCAGTGGTGAAAATATAAACTGAAAAATGTTATTGAATTCTCTATTTGTGATTGAATTTGAATATTTTAAAATTGGGATCTTGACAAAACATTACATTATGACAGCTCTGAAACTCGCTAAAATATTGAACTATACAATTGCATTCATTATAAAAGATTATTGTGAGTTCTTTATCTAGCTCTTATTTTGTACCACTACATGCTGCTTGTTTCTGCAATCTGACATGAACAGTTCATTATTTATTCATTTTTTAGACTCTAGATAGATGGAGTGTAACACTGGAACAAGAATTGTGTTCCTTTTGGAGAAAGCTTTGATGAATTTGTGCTCTACATCTATCTTGGTTTGCCAAATGACAAATACACTGGCCTCTGGGGGTTCATGCAGCCCACCCCCACCTGAGCATTCTGCTGCCTGCATACCATTCACTATTTGTTGCAAGGAAAGCACACAAATACACATTTTGCAGGTATTGATTTTACTGCTTGTTCATTAGTTGCAGAGGGAACTGAAGCTGCATTGGTAATCTATATTAGAAAGAGATAGTCATGTGAGAGATGTAGATTATAGTTGAAACATTAGAGAGCTTTATCTTATCAAACTGGCAGTAACCAGCTTGTCTATACTGCACTGGCAGTGCTAGATGCCACCTCTTATTTCTGCTAGACAGTTGTTTTCTATTTATGAATGTGTTGATCTCTGTGGAATCCCTGCAGTGCCCTTGGAAGAATTATAAATCAGCTCAGCTAATGCATTCACCCAGTACAATTGAACACAACAAACAATATCTAGCTCAGGAAAGCTACATGTTTGTCTAATTTAGAAATATTATATAATATAACCAGGTATAATCTAACCTTACTTGGCCACAGAACTCAAGATTCCTTTGCTTTAATTTGTTGAAACTGATATATAAGTTCAATCACTAGTGTTAATTGGTGATATGTCAGAATATAATGGAAAATTATTTTCAAATCAGATGATTTTTCTCTAGCTCACTCTCTTTAGATAAAAAATTATAGATATTGATATGAGATTTTTAAGTCCCAACAAAACACTGAAAATTTGGTACATAGTAACTTCAAATTTATTTTAAGTATGTATTCTTATCCCTTTGGTTTGCACCTTTCAATCACATTTTCTTTCAACTGTTCAAAAACAATTTGGAACAAGAACACGTTTATATTTTTTGATATCTGTTGCTACTGATAATGAATTATGATAATTATGAGTTTGCCTTTCTAATAATGCAGATGAATTCCATTGTGGGCTTTTACTTATAATTTTCCCATTGTTAATTTTTTAAATTCACCCTTTTTAAGGTTTTAATGTGTTTTGCATTATTCTGATAAAGAAAACATGCAGCTTGCCACTAAGTGAATACCGGTGCCAATCTTTAAACACCTAACAGTCAAACTCCACCTTTCCCTTCTTCACTGAGAAGAAGTAATTAATTGTATTTGATTCTTTCCAATAATTTTGTGAACAAAATTCATAGGTTTTCTGTGTGGGAATTGAAACTCCACGGAACAGTTAAACTGAATAGAAATGCCTCATATTACCATATCAGTGCAGCAGCTCATTTTAAAGATGCCCCAAGAGTTTGATATCAGGTTTGCTGTTCTTTGCCATATTCAAAACAGCAATTTAGAATATCATCTTAAATTATTGCTTTTTTATTTGCTCCCTTTTTGGGTATCTTCCAAAAAACATTTAATTCTCTCTTGTAAAAGCTGAATGATTATAACTCAGCTAATACGAATATTGTGATATCTTGCATTTTAGTAAACAAAATGTGTGCAGATCAAAAACTTTTATGACTCCAATAATTATTTAACATTATAATGAAAACACTAATTAAAAAATTGAATCTTGAATTGAATTTGGAAATTTGAATTTTTTTTGGAAATCTATTTGTTTTATTGTCTTTTCCTGAATGAACTTATCCACTAACAATATTTTCAATCATCTTTAACTTTAATTAATAGTAAGTTGTATCAGCAATAAGTGGAATCTACAGAGAGTTTCTCAGAGAATATCATCTAGATTCTGAAATTCGCATTCTTCGATAAAGTGCATTGATGCCATGGTAGCATTCATAATACTGATAGTGACTCTATGGGAATGCAATTCTATTTGTAAATAAATGACTTCTCTTTTTAATGTATATTATCAGTAAAATTTAACAGCTTGTCACTACAATGTAGTTCATAAAACATTTGTAAGCTATTTTTGTGTATATTACATGTTGATCTTTAGAATGTCAATTACTTAAACTTAAAATAAAAGAACTGCTTTATTATTAAATATATTTTTTAAGTTTGGGGAAGACGAGTTTTCAAAAACTATTTCATAATTTTAAAAAAGCATTAAAAGTCATGAAATACTTTTAACAATTAAATTCATGGCTATAAAGATAATAAGGTATCTTTTAGTACAATGAAAATGTAAACAACTTCTACAAATATACTGCATATTATATGTAAAGGTTTTAATTTTAAATAACAGTAGGTCTCCTCTTTATACCATTGAGTGACATTTCAGAAAAGAAGTGATGAAACAGGTGGACTTCACTGACATTCGTCATGGGGATTCACTGGGATTGTGCCCACACACCAGCATTGATCTTAGTGTTCCTTGTCCACTTACACACTGTTCAAAAGACTTTAAAACAAATAGTTACTCATTGAGATTTTACAATGAGTATAATAAATCTCAGCAGGAAAAAAAATTGTAAAATATTTCTCAAGTACTTTACAAACAAACTCTTGTATAAATCAATGGTGACTAATTGACATACTTTAAAAGAATCCCCTGCTATAGGGAACTTCATTCCAAAGTCAATGAGAAGGTTGCTTGCTCTCCTAATGGAACAGTGTAAATCAAATCTATCAGTTCACATCTGTGACTCTCACATTGTGTGGTTATGTTTCGTGGTGAGGGATTGCGAGAAAGAGAAAAAAATTGCAGAGTAATCTTAAACTGTTTTCACACACCTTTCAGCAGCTATTTCAGCCTTGGATGTTTTGTGCTGTGTTAGGGAATAAGTCATGATATGGGTGAAACAAAAACCATCATTTTCAAACGTTTTAGTGATGGCTGTATAATGGCACAATGTATTTACTTTGTGAATGGCTAAACCATACAAAGTAGAAAGATCCTAAATCACCAATATGTGTTTAGCTACATGATCTCTAACCAGGGTGCCAAAACTACTTTGTTTATTTTTGGGTGAAGGGCTTGGATTTTCTTACCTGATTGCCATCCATCAATCAATCTTGGCTGCAAAGTGGACTCGTATAGTTTTAAGGAGCTTTGCTGTGACTGTTCCTGCAATTGTCTTACATTGACTGCTTAGGCTTATATGTTTAATGATCATTTGTGTGATCGCATAGAATCCCTACAGTGTGGAATCAGGCCCTTCAGCTCGACAAGTCGACACCGACCCTTTGAAGAGTACTCACCCAGACTCATTCCCCTACCCTATTATTCTACATTTACCCCTGACTAATGCACCTAACTTACACATCCCTGAACACTATGGGCAATTTAGCATGGCCAATTCACCTAACCTGCACATCTTTAGATTGTGGGAGGAAACCCACGCAGACACGGGGAGAATGTGTCTGTGTGGAGTTTGCAGTCGCTCGAGGCTGGAATCAAATCAGAGTCCCTGGAGCTGTGAGGTAGCAGTGCTAACCACCAAGCCACCGCGCCGCCCAGTAAATATGTTGGAATAGGATTTGGACCTACAAAACCATAGTCAATTATAGAATGAATGCCTTCTAAACAGGAAATGAAGGTGTGGCTGAAGATCAGGACAGTAGGTTCAATTTAAAAACATTAATTTTTTAAAAAAATTGACATTCATATTCTTTTGAAATTCAAAGAACTATAATTATTACTATTGAGTTTTTATTGCTCACGTTCCTGAAATATTTGGCTCAAGAAATCCAATTTTTGTCTGCCTGCACTTTGATCACAAAGGCTTTTACTATGATTGTCACATTAGAAAAAAAAATCAACAAAGACAACCTGACTCAAAGATAAAAGTTTTCCCACTTTATTGTTTTTGAAAGAAAGACACTATCAATTTTCTAAATGCAAGCCATCAAGTGATCTGACCAGAGTGGAATGGAGCAGAGGCTGTTTTTCTGAATATTTACTCCTGCTGCTGCACAGTGGCGTGCCAATTCAGCTTTAATATATTTGATTTTGATTGGGTTATTTCACTGGATCAAATTAGATAAGCTCTGCACCTATTAAGTAGATGAAGTCGAGCTGTATCAGATCGTGTACAATTGACAATTACCGGGTCGTTTGTATATGTTGAGGACAGGCTTGTTTGTGATGACTTTTCGAGATGATTGGGGACAGACTGGTTACCGGGGCAACCAGCGAAGAAGGGGACGCGATCACGTGCCGTGAGCGCGTTCACCCGATTGGTTGGATTTGACAAATAGACTGATAGCCGAGGCGGGCCCTATCTGCTTTTGGAAGTTATGTGGCTTCATCATTATTATTATTACCATCAATTCCCTTTCCCGTCCCCGGGTGTTTACCTGTTGGCTGTTTTATTTCTCCCTTCCCTGTTTTGGCGGTTCAGGAACAGCAGGAAAGTCTGACGAGCAGGTCTGAATCCCCGGCCCAAACACACAAAAAAACCCCTTTCACCCTCCCCAACCCCCAACAAAAATAAAAAAAAGTTTGCGGTCTCCGCGGCGGTCACGTGACGTTCTGGCAGCCGAAGTGAGTGACAGGTCGGTGTGGTTGTCGTGGTAACCCGAAGAGGCGGGACGGTTGGGCGCGAGCTCGGGGTTGGGGGGGGTGGTGAGAGAAAGTGTTCGTTGTGATCACATGTCAGCCAGACAGGGTCAGAGGTCGTTTCCTTAGCACGATTACCCTTCTCTTGTCAGTTACAACAAAATGGCTGCAGTAGCAGCACCGTTACTGATAATTAACTGACGGCGAGAGCGACTAGCTCAACTTTTCCCTTTCTCCAGCCCCCTCCCCTCTCCGACCACCCCACTCTGACGTTGTTTTGTCTACTGTTGGATATTTCCTCCCCCCACCTTCTATTTGCACTTTAAATTGATGAGGTTTGTACCTGTCGGCTGTTGCTAGGGGTGTGTGTGAATGTGTTGTGCCGTCTAGAGGCTGCTGCTGGGTTGGGGGAAGAGACTCGGCGGGCGGCGCTGCTGCTGTTGCTGCTAGCTGCTTCTTCCTTTCCCCGTGTGTTTGTGTACAAATAGCCCCCGCTCTCGTCGATCGCCTGAGCGATCCTGACTGCAGCTGTCAGCCCCCGTGCATGTTTTCAGATCTGCCAAATTTGAGTCTTTTTAAAAAAAGGCTTTTATTTTCCTCCTGTCTCTCCTTCTCCCGCCCCCCGACGTTTTCAGAGACCCCGAGTTTAAAGCTGCCAAAGAGCCTCAGGAAGAAATTAAAAGGTAAGACGGATGATTTGAGTGTAGCTTTTTTTTGTTTTTGTAACGTCTGTCTTCTTCGCGGGCTTAAATGTTAAAAGAGATTGAATTGTAGATTTGTTTCTCTTTTGAGGAACTGTCAATGTAGGAATCATGAAATAGCAAAAGGTTGTGCACTGGTTTTCCAACAGCCAGTGAAATGAAAAGAGGTCAGAGCAGTGAAGGTTGAAATGTAACGTTCTTCGTTTATAAAACCGGCTCAGTTGGTGCAGCGGGGTTTGAAATCGACTGACTGAATAAAACGTGTTTCGATCGCTGTGCAAGTTGGATATAATGACAGCACTATCGCAAAGAGATGTCGTAGCTTTTTCGCAAATGGTAAAACCACTGCAACGTGAAGTAGGACATTTCTGCAGTACTTGTTTGACATTAGGAATACATTCTACTTTTTACTACACAATGCAATTTACTGAAAGTTCTGTGCAGTCGTGGTCGTTAAGGAACACTTCTGTTCTTTTGAGTCATGTTGAGCTTTGGTGTTGACTGGCTTCTGTTTTATCGTCAAAGCGCTGGCATTTTTGGACCGTTGCCCACGTTGTCTGTCTCCCTATGCGCACAGTTCTTGTACTGTATCTTATCATCCAGATCTCTTTGGATGTGGAATGTATCTTTTGACAACAGCTGCGGTGTGGAGGCTTTTTTTTAGTCTGAAATGTTCTCCTCCAGGAATACAAACTAGATAATTTTTAAAACATGCAGCAGAATTCGTTTCATTTGAGAATCGAAAGATTTTAAGTATTTGAAACGCTACCTTGTTATGGTAATATATGGAGCATCGAATTACAAGTACAAAAAAGAGTCAATATAACGTGGGCAGGGCATGTCTATAGTTTGTAGGTATTCCAGGAATATTTTGTTTTGTGTAATATAAGTATCCGTATTGGAGTTTTCTTTGCGTGCATTAAAAAATCTATTTTGAACCTTTGCAGCAAGTTATGTCTATGTATTTGGCACCAATCATTTTTACAAACGTCATAGATATTGCCCTGTTTTGTGAAGTATTCCGGAAATTAATGCATTCCAGCATTCTGCAATTTACCATCAAGTATACACACTTTACATTATGTAACCTTCTAAAAAATTATGAACTTATGTTTTTGTATAATTTGCCAAAAATCCAAATAAACTAATTATTTCCTGTAATCAACATTTTTACAAAAATATGGATATAGGTTTCCTCGCTGAGCTGGAAGAAGCAAACCTACACCTAGAACCTCACCCTGAGCTACAAATCTTCTCAAAACTTGCTTACGAAAATATAATTAGATTTAAGAAAATTATTGGCTGTTTCCTACCCAGAGGTGTAACATTTGTTGTTAAACAATATATTGCATAGTGCTCAGAAGAAACTGCGCAAACTTGTCACACTTCATGTAAAATCTAAAGTTATTTAAAGAAATTGGATGTACTGTAAAACGGTTTGTGTTCAAGGATTTGTATGGATAGAAATAATGCAAAATGTTTCCCTAATGGATCAGTGGACAGTGCAACTTTAAAGATTTGGAGTATTCAACTTCAAAACTAATTAATGTACTGAGTAAATTGATTTCTTGGGTTGGTTTACTACAAAGTGCCTTTCACTTGGGTTAAACTAAGAAAATTTGGCCAGGTTGCTTGGTTCGTCTCATGTGCAGGTGAGGATTTGATGATTAGAATTATCAGAAGATCTGACTAGAAATACCTTTTCAACACTATTTTGAGGTTTGGATATGACCAAGCAATTGGATGAGATCCAAGACAGTAAATGGTTGCTATATAATAGTAATCCAACAAGGAGTCAATATGTAAAAAGCAAGGTACCTTTTTTCCCCAAATGAAAACATACTGTGGCTGTTGTAAGTCTGCACGTGCAGAAAAACATGGAAATACTCACAGTATCCCTGGAGAAAGAAATAATTCATATTTCAGATCAATTACTTTTATTCGGAACGCTAAAGGAAATTCTGAAAAAAGGTCATTGATTTTAAAATTTTAACTCTGTTTCTCTCTCCACATATGCTACTAGACCTTTTCGGCATTTCTGCACTTTGTTTCCATTTGATATAAAATTATGTTGAGTTGGGCCACACATGCAGGTTTCATGTTAAAACTGTGATGGAGCCGGTAGCTAAAAATATAACGGTTGTCTCTCCTGTTAGCATTGTTTTAACATCAAATCACTTATCAAAAATAATTCCCTTCTTGTGACATCTGGATCATTGCTGATCTTATGCTGAAGAGTAGCTTTTGCAGCTCACAGCCTTTATGCGGTACATTTTGTTTTTAAGTGTTTCTGCATTGCAACTGTTTTGTTGCTATGTTTACAAGTACTGTTCCTGTCATTTTACAAATTTGACCCATGTTGGTATTATGTATTTGGTAACAAATGGAAATTTAGTAATAAAATCCCCACTTACTTTCCATTGACTGGCTTAAATTGACTGGTTCAAAAGAAATAAGAACAGGAGTAGACCATTTACACCTTAATTTAATTGACCTTTAAAATCGTGATGGAAAAGGATAGACCCAGATCTAAAAGTTGGAGTTCTAAATTGGAGAAAGGCCAATTTTGATGGTATTAGGCAAGAACTTTCAAAAGCTGATTGGAGGCAGATGTTCGCAGGTAAAGGGACGGCTGGAAAATGGGAAGCCTTCAGAAATGAGATAACAAGAATCCAGAGAAAGTATATTCCTGTCAGGGTGAAAGGGAAGGCTGGTAGGTATAGGGAATACTGGAAGACTAAAGAAGTTGAGGATTTGGTTAAGAAAAAGAAAGAAGCATATGTCAGATATAGACAGGATAGATCGAGTGAATCCTTAGAGTATAAAGAAAGTAGGAGTATACTTAAGAGGGAAATCAGTAGGGCAAAAAGGGGACATGAGATAGCTTTGACAAATAGAATTAAGGAGAATCCAAAGGGGTTTACAAATACATTTAAGGACAAAGGAGTAACTAGGGAGAGAATAGGCCCCCTCAAAGATCAGCAAGGCAGCCTTTGTGTGGAGCCACAGAAAATGGGGGAGATACTAAATGAATATTTTGCATCAGCAGTATTTACTCTAGAAAAGGATATGGAAGATATAGACTGTAGGGAAATAGATGGTGACATCTTGCAAAATGTCCAGATTACAGAGGAAGAAGTGCTGAATGTCTTGAAATGGTTAAAGGTGAATAAATCCCCAGGACCTGATCAGGTGTATCTGAGAACTGTGGGAAGCTAGAGAAGTGACTGCTGGGCCTCTTGCTGAGATATTTGTATCATCGATAGTCACAGGTGAGGTGCCAGAAGACTAGAGGTTGGCAAACGTGGTGCCACTGTTTAAGAAGGGCGGTAAAGACCAGCCAGGGAACTATAGACCAGTGAGCCTGACCTCAGTGGTGGTCAAGTTGTTGGAGGGAATCCTGAGGGACAGAATGTACATGTATTTGGAAAGGCAAAGAGTGATTAGGGATAGTCCACATGGCTTTGTGCGTGGGAAAGCATGTCTCACAAACTTGATTGAGTTTTTTGAAGAAGTAACAAAGAAGATTGAGGGCAGAGCAGTATATGGACTTCAGTAAGGCGTTTGATAAGGTTCCCAATGGGAGACTGATTAGCAAGGTTAGATCTCATGGAATAAAGGGAGAAGTAACCATTTGGGTACAGAACTGCCTCAAAGCTAGAAGACAGAGGGTGGTGGTGGAGGATTGTTTTTCAGACTGGAGGCCTGTGAGCAGTGGAGTGCCACCAGGATTGGTGCTGGGTCCTCTACCTTTTGTCATTTACGTAAATTATTTGGATGCATAAGAGGTGCAGTTAGTAAGTTTGCAGATGACACCAGAATTGGAGGTGTAATGGACAGCGAAGAGGGTTACCTCAGATTACAACAGGATCTGGACCAGATGGGCCAATGGGCTAAGAAGTGGCAGCTGCAGTTTAATTCAGATTAATGCGAGGTGCTGCATTTTGGGAAAGCAAATCTTAGCAGGACTTATATATTTAATGGTAAGGTCCTAGGGAGTGTTGCTGAACAAAGAGACCTTGGAGTGCAGGTTCATAGCTCCTTGGAAGTGGAGTTGCAGTTTGATAGGATAGTGAAGAAGGCGCTTAGTATACTTTCCTTTATTGATCAGAGTATTGAGTACAGGAGTTTGGAGGTCATGTTGCGGCTGTACAGGACATTGGTTAGGCCACTGTTGGAATATTGTGTGCAATTCTGGTCTCCTTCCTATCGGAAAGATGTTGTGAAACTTGAAGGAGTTCAGAAAAGATTTACAAGGATGTTGCCAGGGTTGGACGGTTTGAGCTATAAAGAGATGCTGAACAGGCTGGGGCTGTTTTCCCTGGAGCATCGGAGGCTGAGGGGTGGCCTTTCAAAATTGAGGAGCATGGATAGGATAAATAGGCAAAGTCTTTTCCCTGGGGTCGGGGAGTTCAGAACTAAAGGGTTTACGGTGAGAGGGGAAAGATATAAAAGAGACCTAAGGGGCAACTTTTTCATGCAGAGGGTGGTACGTGTATGGAATGAGCTGCCAGAGGATGTGGTGGAGGCTGGTACAATTGCAACATTTAAGAGGCATTTGGATGGGTATATGAATAGGAAAGGTTTGAAGGGATATGGGCCGGGTGCTGGCAGATTGGGTTGGGATGGGATATCTGGTCGGCGTGGACAGGTTGGACCGAAGTGTCTGTTTCCATGCTGTACTTCTCTATGACCCTGTAGGAATTTACAGAGTTATATAGAGTCATAGAGTCACCCTCGAGCAATGTGTTTGTAACTTAATCGGTCTAGCGGAGAACAGTGATGATAGATGAAATTGATACTGGGGAGTTGTTGTTGGCTCACACTTGTGAACTAATTTCACCAACACACAATTGCAGGTGATACCTTCTGTTCCAAGTTTGTGAGGACCTTTCACCATTATTTGGGAGGAGTAGAAGAAGAGTTTGGTTATATTTTATTCTGTGGATATGCAGAAATAGGTCTACGTCTAAATGACTATTAAGTCTATAGTTTATATTCCATTTCATTGATTTTCAAGTTTCCTTTATTGGGGACCTTTGGTGAATTGGTGACACTTTTGGGATCTTTGCCTGAAGCATATCACTATTCAAATGAAACAGTGCAGTTGTGAAGTATGTTTTTGCGTATTTGTAACAGATTAAACCAACAGACAAACCATAGAAAACCAAAATATCTTGACACTATGCTGGTGGTAAAGTCCCTCCAACCCTAGGTTAATGGAAAATGTCATTACACACTCTTGGAATGGCCTGAGCCGGAAACTGTGAATTGGCATGAAGGAAGAGTGGTAGTTGACCTCATGCTACTTTGAACTTGCTTGTATCATCAACATACAGTTACCATTGTTGTAATGCAGGCTAATACTATTGCCAACTAAGCTCTCACCAAAAATAAGTAGTTGTTTTTCTGTGTGTCGATTATGATCTTTTAATTTTTTTTACTGCGGCAAAGAAATCTGTTTTTTTTTCAAAAGATCATGTGAATTATTTGTTTCAGTCCTGTTTTATTTAAATTGAGTCCAGTATGTTCACCATATTAATTTTCTTTTTGTTGAGAATACACTAGATAATACTATGTGATAATCTTTGTTACAACCTGCAAATTTCTTTAACCTTTTTATTTCTTTAATTTTCCTTTTTTAATAGACTAAAGAATTGGGGTGCCGTCTTTTATACTTGGGGAGCCCTACACATAATTAAGCATCCTGTCAGTTTCCATGTTTATCATAGTTGCATGTCATTAACTTGATACATTATACTTGTCACTTTAATTAACTACAACTTTACAGTGCAAAATCTATCCATTTTGAGAACTGTTTACAGATGTAATTAATTGTTGCAACAATTAGGGCATTGACTTAACAAAATTATTTACAGCGTAATGTAATTTTGGTTTCTCCACAGTTTTTAATTTTTGTTACTTATAACACTTGCTAACTTGTTTAGCAGATATTCCACAGCTAAGTCATAACAGTGAATTTATGTTTTAATCAGGTTATTTACCAGTTGTGACCATTTCTACAAAGCTAGTGTATTATTATCATGTAGCAGACTGCGGTGATGAATGGAAAATAATTATCTTGGTTACAAAACATGTTGTGAGTAAATGTTTTTATTCTGCTTTGTTAATCAGTAAACAGTGTATCTTAAATGGAGAAAATTCTATGAATATTGATACACAGGGTATTGCCCAAGGAAAAACTGATTGGCAAAGATCTGGATACTGAAATTGCTTTTTAAAGGATCTGCTAACATTCAGAGGTGAAAAAGACAAATTTAATCTTCACAATATTATGGATGGTTTTATCTGAAATGTTATGGAATATCTGAGCTGCTATATGGGATTTGTTGCACCTGTCAAAATGTGAATAGAGTTTTCGGAGCAGATTGTTGGATATGGATTGCTTTGAAGCCTCCTTCGTGAAATTGAAGCTTTCCATAAACTAATCTTACTTTTTCAGCTTTTGTAGTTACAGGGCATCTAGTAAGTAGGGAAAAGCCTCAGGAAGTGCTATGTAATATTGAGTTAACACAGCCAGACGGAGGGATGCACTCTACTGAATGCCAGTTTTTTTTTGTTCTTGATATGAACAACTGAGTTATAGAGCATTCATTATTGCAGTACTAATGTGCTGCCTTTGTATGAAACTTCCCAAACTCCCAATTCAAGAGGATGTAAGAGGTCTCATGACAACATTTTGAAGATGAGCAAGAAGTTCTCCTGGTTACTTGGCCAGTGTTCATTCTAAAGTAGTAATATCATAATAAGCATATTAGCTATATCGTTGGTATTAATGGGGTTTCATGTTTCAATAAAAAGTCTGTATTTTGGTAAACGTTAAGGATGTGAGATCATAAGGTTGTAAGAAATAGGAACAGCACGAGATCAATCAGCAACTTAAGCCTATTCTATCATTAAGATCATGACAGATCCACTTTCCTGACTGTACCCGTTGCCCATGACACACACATCTCTTGTGGACCAAAAGTTTTTCTAGCTTAACCTGAAATATATTCAATTAATGACCTCAACCTCCACTGCTGTTTGGGGAAGAAAATTCCAAATGTTAATAGACCTATGTTGTGCAAGTTACATTTATTGGAAGGGAATATGTGATTTATAAATGGGGAATAAAATTATGAAGTTATGAGGGGCTTAGATATAGTGGATACGACCTGTTTCCCCAGATAAGGAGATCAATTACAAAGGGACACAGATGTAGCAGAGGGGACATATGAGAAACATTTTCACCTGAAAAGTGGTGGGCATCTGTAATTTGCTGCCTGGATTGTTGGTTGAGGCAAAGCACTCATTTCATTTCAACTGTCCCCAAAACTGCACTTATTTTATGAAAGTCTACAGAGCTTTTTTTTAATGCAACCATCAATCAGACACAATGGCTGACTGGCCTCTGATACCTATGTTTATTCATATGAGCAATTGAATTCTGAGCAGAATTAGGTCCTTTGTCCTGCTGAGCTGTTCCACCATTCAGTGAGACCATGGTTGATCTGTTTCTGATAACCTTTAATTCCTTTCCCTAACAAGAATCTTATCTGTGTCCAAATTAAAAATATTCAGTGAAAACAGAATTCCTTCCTCCGAGATCTAAAAGGGCAATGCCGAAAACTTAAACAGTGGACCCTAGTTCTGTACTCAGCCACAAGAGCAAGCATCTTCTCCAAAGCTATCTTGTGAGGTTGATCAGATTTTGTATAGTTCAATTAAATCATCCTCATTTTCTCATAAGCTCCAATGGAAACAAGTCCAGTCTATCCTCATAATGCATTTTCTTCATACTTCCCCAGTATTTGCTATCCTTATGATTTAATATGTTTTTTCACTTTTACTCCAGTTGTTTCTACTATTGCAAAATGTCTCTGCTTCAGTTTAGTGCTGGATTAGGACAGTGTTTAGTTTTAGTCGTGGGACCTGGGCATCACTGGCTAGGCCGGCATTTATTGCTGCCCTTGAGAAGGGAGCGTGAGCTGCTTTTTTTTTGAAGTGTGGTGGTCAATGTGCTGTAGATAGACGGATAGTGCCACTATGGAGGAAATTACAGGATTTTGACCTAACAAAACTGAAGAAATAGTGATATATTTCCAAGTCAGTATGCTAAGTGGCTTGGAGTGGAACTTGCATGTGGTGCTGTTTCTACATCTGTTGTGTTTGTCATTCTAGATGGTTTTTATTTAATTTATTAACTTTGCGCGTGTGAGGGCATTGCAGGGTGGGCCAGCATTTATTGCCTGTCCCTCGTTGCCCTTGAGAAAGTGGTGGTGGTGGTGAGCCATCTTCTACCTTCTGCTGTGGGTTGACCTACAATGCCCTTAGGGAGGGAATTCCAGGATTTTGACCCAGCGACAGTGAAGAAATGCTAATATATTTCCAAGTCAGGATGGTGAGTGACTTGTAGGGGAATTTGAAGATGGTGGTGTTCCCATATTTCTGCTTCCTGTGTCCGTCTAGATGGAAGTGGTCGGGGGTTAAGAAGATGCTATCTGAGGATTTTTGTGAATTTCTGCAGTGCATCTTGTAGATGGTACACACTGCTGCTACTGAGTGTTGGTGGTGGAGAGAGTGGATGTCTGTGATGCGGTGCCATTCAAGCAGGCTGCTTTGTCCTGGATGGTATCAAGCTGCTTGAGTTGTTGGGGCTGCACTCATTTCGGCAAGTGGGGAGTATGACTTGTAGATGGTGGAAAGGCTTCTGGGAAGTAGGAGGTGAATTACTCGTTGCAACCTTCCCAGCTTCTGACCTGCTCTTGTAGCCACTGCATTTATTTGGTGAGTCCAGTTGAGTTTCTGATCAATGATAACTCCCAGGATGTTGATAGTGGGTGATTCAGTGATGGTAACACCATTGAATGTCAAGAGGCAGCGGTTAGATTGTCTCTTATTGGTGATGGTCATAGCCTTGCCTTTGTATGGCACGAAAGTTACTTGCTACTTGTCAGTTGAAACCTGGGATTTTGTCCAGATCTTGCTGCATTTGGACAAGGACTGCTTTTGTGTCTGAGGAGTCTCAAATGCTACTGAACATTGTACAATTATCAATGAACATCTCAACTTTTGACTTTATGATGGAGGGAAGGACATTGATGAAGCAGCTAGGACATTACCCTGAGGAGCTCCTATACGAATGTCGTATAACTGAGATGACTGACCTCCAACAGCCTCAGCCATCTGCTTATATGTTCGGTATGACTCCAGCTAATAGAAAGTATTCACGCTGATTCCTATCAACTCCAGTTTTGCGAGGTCTCCTTGATCCCACAGTTTAGATGTTAAGGAAAGATGACCAAAAGTCCAGTTCAGTGCTTTATGTAAAATTGTTTCAAATTACAGGATTTCTGATTTGAAGGTTAACGGCAAGATGACTGAAAGTTTTAGTTTTTTAATATAAAGACTGAGGTAATTGAGTCAACAAACATTGGGTGAGCAGGGTTGCATTCACTTGAACATAAGTAGTGCGAGTTCTAGTTTAAGACTGATTTGTGACAGTCCTTGCTTTAATTATGAATGTACAAAAATGGAAGCTGTTGACCTAGTTTTCAGTTTGTAACTGTTTTTGGTGACCTGAGAAGCTGGGTGGGCCTTGAAGTTAACACTTGTTACCCATTTCTATTCACTCTGAGAAAATGATCCAGGGCTGCCCTTTTATCCTTCTGATCATGCTACTCCCTCGGCAGTCAGAACAGTTTTGTAATTTGACTTTGCACCAATGCTCTACAAAGCAGTATATTCATTTATAGAGTCATAGACATGTACAGTCCAGAAATAGACCTCCATCTCCATATGCTGACCAGATACCCTAAATTAATCTAGTCTCATAGTTCATATCTCTCTCAACCCTTCCTATTCGTATACCCATCCAGATGCTATTTAAATATTGTAATTGTACCAGTCTCCTCCACCACCTGTAGCAAATCATTCCATACACTCACCACACAGTGAAAAAGTTACCCCTTGAGTCCCTTTTTTAAATCTTTTTCCCCTTTCACCATAAACTTAAACCCTCTAGGTTTGGACTCCCCTATTGTGGAGAAAATACCCTGGCTATTCACCCTATTCACACCCCTCATGGTTTTGTAAACTTCTATAAGATCACCCCTCAGCCTCCAACATTCCAGGGAAATTAGCCCAAACTATAAAGCCTCTGCCTATAGTTCAAACCCTCCAACCCTGGAAACATACTTGTAAATCTTCTCTGTACTCTTTCAAGTTTCACAATGTCTTTCCCACCATGGGGAGACCAGACTTGAACACAGTATTCCAAACGTGGCCTAACCAATGGCACAACATGACCTCCCAACTCGTATACTCAGTGCACTGACCAGTAAAGGCAAGCATTTCAAATACTGCCTTCACTACCTTATCTATCTGTGATTACACTTTCATGGAACTATGAAGGTGTCTTTGTTTAGCAACACTCCCCAGGCCCTTACCATGATGTGTATAAGTCCTGCCCCGGAAGTGTTGTTGCATGCCTGAGTACATTGACTAAAATAACTATAACTGACTGCATATATAAACATTGCTTTCACTTAACATTATCAAGTTTCCTTTCATTGCTGTCTGTGAGGTGTTGTGTCTTTTGTACATCTATCAAATGTGATGTTCAAAGTAATTAATTCATTGTCCTGTGATATGTCACGTTCTTGGCATATTATTTTGAAATATAAAGTTGTATTCTAAAACAGGAACCTTTTTATCTACTGTGAATGGTTATTACTAATACCCAGCAGATCATGAGCTTACTATTTACTGTGCTGCAGTAGTGTTAGCTCTATTTATGTGATAATTGCAGGTTTAACTCTTCAAGCTGTGACCCACCTTTTTGCTTTTCTGGAACCTGTAATAAGTGGAAAAAACCTCAGTTATGCTTTATTTCAGTGTGACATGGGTTCAATATATAAACCCAATAATTATGGGTACAGGAATTACTAATTCAAATCTGAATTGAGTAGTTTAAAATTGGAATATTTACCACTTGCTGCATGAAATATGTTCAAGAGCATAAATTAGAGCAGAACTTGGCCATTTGACCTCTCATCTCTGTGATTCAATAAGATCATAGCTGATTTGATTATGCATTTAATTCTACTTTCTTTCCTGTCTCTGATAACCTTTGATTCCCTTGCCCTGCAAAGGTCCAACTCAGTTGTGAGTTAGGCAGTGATGCAATGTAATATCACTGGACTGGTAATCCAGTAACTGTCAGGCATCCTGTGGACATGGATTCAAACCTCACCATTGCTGCTGATGGAATTTGAATTCAATTTTTAAAAATTTGGACAAAAGGTTAGTCTAGCGGCAACCATGTCACCACTGTTAATTGTTGTAAAAACCCATCTAGTTTACCACTGCCCTGGTATTTGTGACTTTAGATCCACAGTAGTGTGGTTGATTCTTAACCAGCTTGTGGGCAATTGGAAATGGGCAACAAATGCTGGCCTAGCCAATGATGCCCATATTCCATGAACAATGGCCAAAACTCTACTGCTTGCTAGAGAACAGAATTTCAAACATCAGTCACCCTCCGAAACTAAATTCTTCCCTGTCTCCATACTTTTAGGTATTTCAGTTTTAAACTGTGCATCATCCATAGGAGTTGCTGACTTTGCATAATTGGGCTTTATCATCACTTTTCAAACTTAGTAGCTCCCTTTTTCACTGGTGAAAGATGTGCAGGCTTTTTGTTGTAAGTCAAAGGCAAAAATAGAAATTGGTTTTATATTAGTATTTCTGTGTTGATTTCTTCATTGTTATAAGGGAATATGAAAGGCAACATTCTAGTACTGTGCATCTTTCTTAGAATGACGTGCAATATTCAGCACAGAAACAAGCCATTCAATCCAACCAATTCATGTTGGCATTTATGCTCAATTCTAATTTCCCCAAACTCTTATCGGCATAATGCTTTCTTCCTTTCTGCTTCTTACATTCAACTGGCCTTCCCCTGTTATATATATAAGTGTGTGTGTGTTATTATTTTCCTTGATTTGCTTCCTCTGGTAACAAATACTACACTTTCACCACTGTTAGTAAAGAAGTTTCTTCTGACTTCACTATTTGTTTTCTGGTGACGGTATCTTTTATTGATTGCCTCTTGTATTGCTCTTCTCTGCAAATAGAAACACTGTCTAATCTGTCACAACATTTCATAAATTTTAAAACCTCTACTAGGTGACACCTCTGTCTTTAATGTTCAGGATCCTGTTCATCCCTTGTGTGATGGATACAACTTTTCTCACTTTTCCCATTTCAGGGAAGGATAACTAGGTAGCTCTTTGTTTTCTCATGAAAAAAAAAACAATTTTATAAATTCAAAATAAATTCCCCTTTTTAATAAAAACAAAGGTTCTTGCAATTTAGTTTTCCGTTATCCTTTTGTGCCTCTAACTTGTATTTCCATTTTCAAAACACTTGTGTATCTGTATCTCCAGATCTGCTTGCTGTTCTACTATATTCAGTCATATTTAATAGCCTACTTCTTTGACTATTATTCTATTTATCAAAATTCACAAATTCCTGGACCTAAATGATGAATGGATATCAAGAGTCTTACAAAAGATTCTTTGGTTGAATAACGTTAGTCTAACTAATCATCTATTTGTTCCAACTCTAAACTCTCAACTAGACTGTCTCATTCCTGGCGACACATAAGCCCTTTAACATGTGCGTTCTAGCTCTTCAATATACCATGGTTACAAATTTTGTGTATGGTCCTTATTCCTGCACATGTAGTAGTACTAATTGCTCCTATAAAGGAATATTGTATTGAAGACCCAGTGTTTATCTGTAGTTATGTCATTGAGATGTAAACATTTGGTTAACTTTATTTGTCTTTGGATAGGGTACGTAGACAAGGTCTTTTCCCTGGGTTAGGGGTGTCCAGAACTTGAGGGCATAGGTTTAAGGTGAGTGTGGAAAGATTAAAAGGGACCTAACTGGCAACTTTTTCATGCAAAAGTTGGTGCATGTATGGAATGAGCTGCAGCAGGTTGTCTTGCTCAATTTAAAATGTTCTTATAACCTACACTACTATCTATTCTAAACCTATGAGTCTGGATAAAATCATCCTCGATCAAAAACTCAAGTTAGAGTATCTTGTTCTATTTTATTTCCATATATTCACAAAGAATAGAAGCAAAATACTGCAGATGCTGGAATTCTGAAACAAACACAGAAAACACAGAAACACAGAAAATATTGGAGAAATTCAGCAGGTCTAGCAGCATCTATGGAACGAGAAACAAACAAGATTAAACTTTTGAGTCCAATATGACTCTCCCTCAATTCTGAAGACTAATTGTACATGTTTCGTTGTCCACAGACGCTCCCAGATCTGCTGAATTTCTCTAGCATTTTTTTGCATTTGTTTCACAAAGGACCTATTTTAGACCATACCTACTTGAAGACGTAGGACTGAGGTCTCCCCAGTTCAATGGAATTAAGATATTTATTGAATTATCCTGGAAGTTAGTTTATGGTTTATTGTTTCTGGTCTCTGGGGAAACTGCATCAATTCCTGGTTCGTTAACATTTTAAACCTTTTTGTTTCTGAATGGTGCTATGTAAGTTTGTTTCGGGGGTTGCCTTTGAGTTTCATGCTTCACTTCCTTGTGATATGCATACGACATGAGTTCCATTGTTGAACTGAGTACTATCAAATAAATGGTTAAATAATGTTACAAGTTACTTTTTTAGTGCAATAAATTCTGCATCTGTGAAATCAACATCCATGGGCAAAAATCACGTATCAATGCTGTTTTTAACTATGTTAACTTTTTTTTAAGCTAGTTCTGCACTCGTGAATTTAATCATTTGTGGGGATTCTCGGGAACTGAACCGTTGTGGATATGTAAGAATGACTACATAAGATTGGACAGCAGTGCATTTGTATCTGAGATGTTTGAGGTGAAAAGGGAAAGATCATCAGATTATATGGGAACTAACTTTGAGGAAAGTAGCTGTTTTTCTGTTTATCTTTTGTCATTAGGAGTTATCCATATTTCGTGAAATATTCTTTTAAGAACTTTTACCCAGCAGATGTAAGAGCCCTATATACCAGTGCAAAGTATTTTTTATGGGTAAAGTGTCTGAATTTGAAGTTAAATTACTTATGACAGAACCAACATAAGTGTGAGTATCTCAATAGTGCAAGGGAAACCTTGAGTGAAAAGTACATTCAGTCTAATCCGAAGTTCAAAGTTCTCCAAAAGCTGTGTTTAACTGAATTGATGAGCTTCTTGTGCTGGTGCAAATGACTTAATACAGCCACAACACTGGTTAGGATTGTGTTCGTTCTTAACATTGTTAACCACAAATGAGTCTGATAGGCTGTCAATTCAGAGCTGTTCTTTGTCCTCGATTATTGACTAATTACACAGATGTATCTACCTGTGATGGTATTGTTAGGCGTATTTACTGTATTGTCCTCATGGGGTCAAAGTAATGTCTCCATATTGTGAGGCACAACCACTATGCTGAATACATTGATTTTGAACAGATCTAGTTACTCAAGACAGGGTTTGCACGAGGTGTTGTGGCTATCTGCAGATTTATTTGATCTTAATCTGTAACCTCATGGTTTAGCACATCTCCCAGTCTATGGATTATTATGGTCGACATACTAGATATAGCTCAAAAAGAGGTGTCAAGGTTGTGATACTATAACTGAGCTGAAAATGTGTTGCTGGAAAAGCGCAGCAGGTCAGGCAGCATCCAGGGAACAGGAGAATCGACGTTTCGGGCATAAGCCCTTCTTCAGGAATGTGATACTATAACACCAGGGCTACTTCTATGTCAAACAACAGAGATGAGAGATGCCAAACTGGCAGATGAAATCGTAAGTTCTACAGTTTTGCTACATCTAGCCACAGAAGTAATGTGTGTTAACTCATTGGAGGAAGAGGCTCAACAGAAATTCCCATCTGCAGTGAGTGATAGCCCAACACATCAGTGCTAAAGAAGTATTTGTAATCCCCTTCAGCAAGAAGTGCCAAATGTTTCATCTCTGCCTTCTCCTATGAACCCCAGCAACACAGATGTCAGTTTTCAGCTAATGGATTTGCTCCATATGATATCAAGAAACAACTCAAGATATTGGATGCTGTAAAGACCCTGACAACATTTGGCAAAACTACTGAAGGCATGCTGCTGATCCAACTGCATCGGAGCAATCTGGTCTACTAAAGCTATAGCATGGGAACACTGGCATCTATCATCCATCAGTCCATTCTCAATCATCAGTAGTGTGGTAGAAGGTGTGGTCAAAAGTGCTACCAAGGGACACTTGCTCAACAATACCTGCTTACTGACACCTGGCTTGGGTTTCACCCTATGTTCTTCCTTTTTTTTAAACTTGCTGAGTGGATCTCCATGATCTCTGCTTGTCAGCACCTTCTGAAACTGGAAATCCATGCATTAGCACGCAGGCCAGCATGTGCATGGAATTTCCAAGCAGCTTTGTGGTTGTGCAGTTTAGAGGGAATGGTAGCTGCACAAGACCCACTCAGCTCCTAATGTTGATTCAAACATGGGGAAGAGCTGAATTCCAGCTGTGAGGTAAGAGTGACTGCTTTGATATCACTTTAGCATTTGATAGAGTATGGCATCAAGGATCCCTAGCAAAACTGAAGTTTATGGCAGTTGAGGGCAAAGGAAAATATGTCAAAGGAAAATAATTGCAGTTGTTGGCAGTCAGTTATCTTAGCCTTGGTACGTCACTGAAGGAAAACCTCATTGTGTATATTTTCTAATCAACCTGTTGTTCAGAGATGTTATTACACACCTCTGGCGGAGTAGAATTTGAACTTGGGTCTCCTGGCCCAGAGGTACAAATGCTACCACAGTACTATAACAGCTCCTAAAGCTTCAGGGTAGATATTTTGAATCAACCTGTTCATACTTGTTAAAACATACCTCTTAAGCAGTAGGACTTGAATCCAGGCCTCCTTACACAGTAGTGGGAGCACTACCCCTGCACCGCAAGAACCCTTAAAATTTTTAAGCATGTTGTCCCAGATCTGACTATATATTCAGCTGCTTCATAAATGACTGTCCTTCCATCAAGAGGTCAAAAAAGGGGATGTTCACTGCACGATATTCAGTGCTATTAATGACTGACACCTTCAACACACAAGCCATTTCTATCCATATGCAGGAAGACCTGAAAGACATTCAGGCTTGTGCTGACTACCAATAACATTTATAGCACTGGCAATAACCAGCTCAAACAAGAGATGTTGGATTCATCTCCCCATGACATTCAATGCATTAGCATCACTGAATCCCCCTCTATCAACATTCCGTAGACTAGAAACTGAACTGAGAAAGTCATATAGATACTGTGGCTGCAAAAGCAGATCAGAGGCTAGGAATTCTGCAGTGAGTAACTCCTGTTACTCTTTGAAAGATGGTCTGCCACCTTAAAATATCAGTCAGGTGTGTGATGAGGGTTCTCCACTTGCCCTAGCTGAATGCAACTCCAACAATACTCAAAACTGGAACTGGAAATCTGTGCATTAGCAAAAAATCAAAATTCACTCTCTGCAGCACAGGGGCGGCAGTATGTGCCATCTACAACAATGGTCTCCAACACAATCATTTTTTGAATTGAAGTGCAACCCAGGATATATCCAGCAGAACATCGATATTTCTGCTATATCAATCTTCCATAAAGAGCATATAACTTCTTTTTTGGACTGTGTGACCACGTTTCAACCTAAATTTCAAATCACAAGCAGATAGTTTGAGACTGCTCATTTGTATACATTGCATCAAATGTCCATCTATCAGGCCGGTGTGATATTTGGACTTGATCATCTTTATTTGGGAGAACACTATCTGACAGAGGTGTGTGAAGCCAAAGTAAACTTTCACTTGAAAAGCACAGGATGATAAAAGGGAGTCTCCAAAAATTACTGTTCCTTGATGTGACTTTCAGCTCAATATTATTTTGGATTGCTACTAACTCCATATTGACTGCAGTGCTTTTGTAAATCGAATATCTCGTGGGTTTTCATAGCCAACGCAGCAATGTCAACTTGAAGGTTTTAAGACAAATGCAACAATTTGATACGTCACATCTAATTTCTGAAATTGCCTGTTGAATTCCTGTGCTAATGTCTTCTAGTAATAACAGATGTTTTCTAGGTTGAACCATTTTTCTTTGTCATTCTTTTTCAGTATCCAGACTCTAAATGAGGCTGAAATTTTGTTTTGTGTAAATTGGGAAGACCACAAACCCATTTTCAATTTTAAATGCATTCATCCCACTGATTGCATGTGTTAAGTCTCTGTCCATTCTCTGCAGTTCACAGTTCTGCTTATTCAATTCTGTAGTTACTGAATAATATCCTCTTCAGACAATGATTACACTCATTTTGCTACTGTGGAAACGCCAAATGACATGCTCTGGATTACTGTTATTATTTCTTTGCTTTTCAAGTCTTTGAATAAAGAGTCAGTGGCCACATTAGATTGCTTCTTTAATTGTTAGCAATTTGAGAATGATGTGTTTTGGCAGAATATGGCATATATGAAATGATGCTTTAGTTTAGGCCTCACCTGTTTTGGTGCTAGTTTAGAAGAAGGTGACTGTTGAGTTTTCAGACAGATGTTAGTATGTGAACTTTTTATTTGAAACATGCTGGCCAAGGGAAAACTATCCTTGAGTTTACTGTGCATTGTATGGTATAATTCCAAATTCTCCTTTTTACTTTTGTGGACGGCACGGTGGCACAGTGGTTAGCACTGCTGCCTCACAGCGCCAGAGACCCGGGTTCAGTTCCCGCCTCAGGCGACTGACTGTGTGGAGTTTGCACATTCTCCCCGTGTCTGCGTGGGTTTCCTCCGGGTGCTCCGGTTTCCTCCCACAATCCAAAAATGTGCAGGTTAGGTGAATTGGCCATGCTAAATTGCCCATAGTGTTAGATGCAGGGGTAAATGTAGGGGTAGGGATATGGGTATGGGTGGGTGCGCTTCGGCGGGTCGGTGTGGACTGGTTGGGCCGAAGGGCCTGTTTCCACACTGTAAGTAATCTAATCTAATCTAATCTACTTTATTGATATTTAAAGATCTATTTTTGTGGCATATATGGTAAAAGTTATTATCTTTTATAGTTGTGTACAGAAATTCATTTTCCCATTCCTCATCGAAGTTGTACTTTGGTTACATTTTAGATGGTCCAGATTTATCACTTGTCATTATTATTTCATCTTGTAGCTCATGCCATCACTCTGCTGTCACGTTTCCACTTGGTTTCTGGATCTATACCTCTAGAACATTCAGAATGTTGATGGCTGCTTTCAAGTGTGGGGTTATGGGAGGTACCTTTTTGTGGTTGTGATTTTGTTTTTGAGACAATTGGATATCAGATGTGAAGTGTCATAGCGTTCCCTGTAATTTTTCTTCATCCTAGATAGAACCAGGAGCTGTAGATAGAGTGAAGTCTATGGGCAGAGGTGTGGTTTTAACTCGGCTCCTCTTGCATATACACTTGTATGGCTGTATAGTCGTCTTTGTTTCTAGTACTGTAATGTACTGGCTTCACAGCTCTTAGTATATTCCTTTGCAATGCCACCAAAAAAACTTATTTTGCCCTGCAATGATAGTCCATCTGAACCAAACTGAAACACCATGCAGCAAGCTAATAAAGCCAGTTTAAAAGCATGTAATTTCTCTCGTTGCACTCCTGGAAGCAGAAGTGATGCAGCAGAATGGCAATGGAATGCAAATGATGGCATGATCACCTGTCAGTAATTCTGCAATCGACTAATCTAAGTGTTGAAAACTATGGATTTACAGGATGCACTGTTGTTTTGAGAGCACTACCTCACCTGTGTCCTCTATGACGCAGAATTGCAAAAACAGTAGATGGATAGAAACATCACCTGCAAGCTCCCTTCCAAACTGCAGGCTATCTTGAATTGGAAACTTTTCACCATTCCTTTTGCAGTCACTGCATCAAATCCTGGTAGTCCTGTCCAAACAGCCCTATGGCCTCCCTATCCATCCTCCTCTTCCACTGCTCACAACTTTTCTCCAGGGCAATTAGGAATGGGTAGTAAATTCTGACCAAGCTTGTGATGTCCTCATCCTCTGAAAGAAAGACATTTGAAAAGGAAAAACTGCTATTTGAGTAATCTGTTTCCAATTTTCGATTCTGATCACTGATATAGTTAATTTTCAGAACTCTGACATACTGAATTGCTTGTGTTGCTCTCATTGCAATAGCTTTCATTTACTGATTTGTTGTTCAGTTACATAAATGATTACATTTATGCATATCTTGCAGTCAGACCTGTTCCATTCCTTGATGTTTTGGCGATGAATAGAATTCCCTCACAAAGTAGCATGTGGGAGGTAATGTTGAGGATTAGGAAATTTTGTTTTGACTCAAACTTGTTAACTGAAGCCAGTTAGGTGAACCAACTCTGGTATTATTCATCCCCAAACGTATGCTAGCATGTAAAATTCCATTCTCTATGTTAGAGGAAATTAAGTATCCGCACACTTGTCAAGTGTGGTGGGAGGTGGTGGCATTGTGGATTGGCAATCCAGACCCCAAACTAATATTCGAGGGGTACTTGTGATGCAGTAGTAGTGACTCTGTATCTCTGGGTGAGAAGTCTTGGGTTCAAGTCTCACCTGTCATCATATGTCTGAACAATTTGTTTAAAATATCTATTGTTGTTGGGTTACCAAACCCAGATTTCTATGGTGCTTTTTTTTTTGTAAAATATTGTGTGAATTGACTTTTAAAATGTGGCATTTAAATGTAACTATTTGCCAAACCTACATTTTGCTTATGTTATAAGCATCTCATCAGATGTCTTCTGGAAATCTGAATTTGCAATATCAGTTGGACGTCAATTTGCTCAGAACCTAAATGGTCGAACCTTAAATGGTCAAACCTGACAACTTGATAATCCTCACCTTTCCAATAGTTAAATAATTTTATTCTACTTTATAGACACTAGAAGTTTGTCAACAACTGATTCTGATCTGAATTATAATTTCCTGACTTTTTTGAGTAAGTGTTTAAATTTGTCATCTTCCATTCCCTTGGTTTAATTCCCAATGCTTTTACTGGGAATTATGATTGGCACTTTAGCTGTATCCTTGTCAACCTCCTTTAGTGTTGTTAGATATGAGATGTATGCAGTTTGGGATTAGTCATCTTTATTTCTCTAGTTTCTGCAGCATGAGACAAACTGATTCTGATTCATTAATTCCTGCTAGTCCAGACTCAGGAAAACAATTCTGAATCCCATATAGAGAGTTTATTGATCTAGTTGATAATCAGTCAGATTTAGTGCATTACTCACTGGATGCTTTCTGGATAGTACGGCTCCCTATTACTGGGGCAGCAATCTATAAGTCAGGTACTGACACTGTTCTCTCCTCAAACCAAGTTTTTCTCACCCAATGCTTGATTCCTAGTCAACAAAGTGCCTTAAGTTGTAAGTTCTCATACTTCGGTGGCTGTGTCTCTACAGCCCACTTTGGCCCACTTCAGTACTTCCACAGCTCTTGTGCATTCCCCATTTCCTTCAACCCAGCATTGGCTGCATTGGGACAGTAGATGGCTGTTAACAATGTAAAACCTTACTACTTTTGTCTATTCTTAAAATTAGTTTAGAAGCTTTTTTTTTTTGACCAAGATTTTTATTCTCCCCTCCTCTTTCTTGACTCTGTTTTAACAATTGTCTTTATATGATGTACTTTGGCCATTTATCTACATTTAAGGAATTATGTCAATGCAAAATTTCATAAGACAATAATTTTGAGTCTTTGCTCCAGTAGAAAGCATGCCTACCACGAAACACATTAGAAATTTGATATTCACTGCATATTTTCTGACCAATAAAACAGATGGTCAATTTCAGGTAAGTATGTCTGAATTCCTCAAATGTTTCTTAGTAAGCTGTCAAGAAAACAGATATATTACTTTGTCCATGTAATATCAATTGGAATTGTAAAGAACACTACTCCGTTTTCAACCATTTTGTTTTTGCTGCTTTCAAATGCTATGTTAGATGAGGTCATAGAATAAGTTGCAACTATTCAACCCACTCATCATCAATTTGTGGGTATACCATTGAGTTGAATTGAATTTATTGTCACATGTACCGAGGCACAGTGAAAAGCTTTGTCTTGTGAGCAATTCAGATAGATCAGAGTTAAGTAGCATAGATAAGTAAATAATAGGTAAATAGTGGCAAAAACAGAGGTACAGGCGAATGTTAAGAGTTTGTGAGTCCATACAGTATTCTAACAGTAGGGTAGAAACTGTTTCAAAACTGGCTTCTGTATCTTCCCTTCGATGGTCGAGGTTGTAGAAAAACATTGCCAGGGTGGGATGGATCTTTGACAACTCTGGCAGCCTTTCCTTGACAGCGGGCCTGGTAAATGGATTCTGTAGATGGGAGGTTGGCCTTTGTTATTGTCCAGGCCGAGTTCACGACTCTCTGTAACTGTCTCCGATGTTGCCATACCAGGTAGTGATGCATCCAGACAGAATGCTCTCCATGGCGCACCTATAAAAGTTGGTAAGGGTATTTGCCATCATACCAAATTTCCTCAGCTGCCTGAGGAAGAAGAGATGTTGTTGGGCCTTTGTAGCCAGTGCATCCACATGAAGAGTCTAAGAAAGCTTTTTGTGGGGATGACCACTCCCAGAAGCTTGACACTCTCCACTCATTTCACCTCTGTACTGCTGATGTGGAGGGGGCATAAGTAACATACTGCTAAAAGTCAATAATGAATTCCTTGGTTTTGCTGGCAATAAGAGAGCAGTTGTTCTCAGTGCCTCATTTTTTACAGGTCTTCCACATCCTGTCTGTAGTCTGTTGCTTTGCCATCTTGACATTCAACTGACTATGGCGGTGTCATCAGCGAACTTGTAAATGGTATTAGGCAAAAGTGAGGACTGCAGATGCTGGAAACCAGAGTTTAGATCAGAGTGGTGCTGGAAAAGCACAGAGGATCAGGCAGCATCCGAGGAGCAAGAAAATCGACGTTTCGGCCAAAAGCCCTTGATCAGGAATAGAGGCAGGAAGCCTCCAGAACGGAGAGATTTGGGGGGGGGGGGGTGGAAGCTGGGGAGAAGGTAGCAAAGAGTACAATAGCTGAATTGGGGTGGGGATGGAGGTGATAGGTCAGAGGGGAAGGTGGAGCAGATAGGTGGGAAGGGAGATTGGCAGGTAGGACAGGTTATGAGCACAGTGCTGAGCTGGAAGGTTGGAACTGGGGTAAGTTGTGGGGGGGGAAATGAGGAAACTGGTGAAGTCCACATTGATACCCTGGGATTGAAGTGTTCTGAGGCGGAAGATGAGGTGTTCTTCCTCCAGGCGTTGGGTGGTGAGGGAGCGGTGGTGGAGGAGGCCCAGGACCTGCATGTCCTTGGCAGAGTGGGAGAGGAGTTGAAACGTTGGGCCATGGGATGGCGGGGTTGATTGGTGCGGGTGTCCCGGAGATGTTCCCTGAAGCGCTCTGCGAGGAGACGTCCAGTCTCCCCAATGTAGAGGAGACCGCATCGGGAGCAACGGATACGATAAATGACATTGGAGGATGTGCAAGTGAAATTTTGATGGATTTGGAAGGCTCCTTTGGGGCCTTGGATGGAGGTGCGGGAGGAGGTGTGGGCGCAGGTTTTGCAATTCCTGCAGTGGCAGGGGAGGGTGCCAGAATGAGGGTGGTTTGTTGGGGGGGTGGGGAGCGTGGACCTGACCAGGTAGTCACGGAGGGACAGATGATGGCCCTCTTGAAACATGCAGGGACAGTGGCCTGCTGCAGGGAGAGGTTGAAGATGTCTGAGAAGCCTTTTGCCAGTTGATCTGTGTAAGTCTGGAGTGCACGACCTGGTACTCTTTCTGTTCCCATTGTTTTCCTTGGAATCACACAAAGGAAAACTAATCTGACCTCTGATGCAGTGACTGTTTGGGATAGGTTCCATGAGGGAATTTCAAAGGTGTTCGTTGTGTGATTTTAAATGTAAAACCTTTTCATCCTTTTGATTGCATCTATGTGAATCTGAGTAACTTTCAATTGAACCATTTGAAATAATTGTTTTTTCTCATCACTCTTGTGTCAGCATGTAAAGTTAATAGATATCTTGTTGATTCCCATAATTCCTGCATGCCTCAAGGTCTAATTTGGACAAAGTTAGTTTCTAGTTTCTGTTAGGAAGCAACATTGCTATTATCTTATTTATTTTGGACTGTCACAACTTTCCTCCTATTATAAAGTAGTTGATAAGGCTTTAGTTTGCAACAGGTTCAGCTTGTACTATCTTTGAATTTGCCAGATGTTTTCATCAAAGACCTCGGAAGAGGATATTTGTGAGCTGGGTTTGATCCTGTTGCTCCCTAAATAGGAGCTACAAGGGAGAGCCGTGACATAGACCTGTCAAGCAACAGCCTTATATACTCCTACACCTCTAATTCTACCTTACTTACCCAGATATTCCAGGCACCACCATCACCTGGGTGTTTCCTATCCCCACTATGACATCAGACATGGGCATGGAAAAGTCCTGCTGATTACCACACACTCCACTCAGCTTGTGAATCAATACTCCTGTATGTTGAATTCTCTACTTGGAGGAAGCGTTGAGGATGGCAAGGGTGTCAAATGTACTGAGTGAGGGATTTCAGTGTCCGCCAAGAGTAGCTCAGCAGCAGCACCACTGATTAAGTTGGTTGAATCCTAAAGGACATTGCTGGTAGACTGGGTCTGCGGTAGGTGGTGGGGGAAAAGTATATTTGACCTCAATGTCGTCCTCACCAAATTTGCATGCTGCAGATATATTCTTCCATGATGGGAAGACTGACCATTTACAGCAAAAGTGCTAAATAGGAATGACTTCAAACAGATCTAGCAACTCGACTGAGCATCCATGAGGTGCTGTGAGCCATTAGCAGCAGCAGAATTTTACAGCTATACAATCTGTGACCTCATGGCTCGGCATATCCTTCTCTACCATTACCATCAATATTGGCTTAATGAAGAGCACAGGGGGACTTGCCAGTAGAACCACCAAGCATACCTAAAATTGAGGTATCAACCTGGTGAAGCTCCAAAATAGGACTAGCATAAGCAGCAAGAGATAGGCAGATCTAAGCAATTCCACAGCCAATGGATCACATCTAAGCTGTGCACATTCAGTCGTGAATGGTGGTGAATGACTAAAATAACTCCGCTAGAGGAGGAAGCTCCATAAACTCATGTTTCCCACTGTATTGAATAGCTGTCTGCCTGATCGGTATATTTTATACCAAATGGGAACTTCATTAATCTAGGCTAAACTCAGTCCGCATAGGACTCCTGGAACCAGCAGAACAGACTTCCAGACTCATTCCAGAGGTAATGGCTAATCATCATGTTGTCTTGGTTCCCTGCCTGCTTTTCCAAAAACAAAACCTCTGTTGGGCTGTGTTTTATTAACCAGTGTACTGTTTGAATTAATGTGCACAGCTTTGAGTTGCTAATTAACCTATGCAGTGAGTCAGTGTGATTTTTGCACTGGTGATTAAATATTTATGAGGATATTGAAATGCCTTTACATTGACTTGACAGCATTTCTTGGGCATATTGAGTTGACCCTGATCCTTGTGCTTCTAAAATATTGAATGTTCATTTCCAAAGGTTCAGAAAACATACTTGTCATTGCTTCTCTCTCCTAAACATAGCCTAATGTATTGCCCTTGTACACTGTTAGGTGCTCCACAAACAAAATATTAAAATATTCATGGCAGCAATACATTACTGAAGCACATTGGCCACTCTTAATTTACCTAACTTTATTTATCAATTCTCTTTACTGCATTTGCATCCTTGCTTAATCACTTTGAATTCTGTTGAATTGAATTGAATTTATTGTCATGTGTACAGAGGCACAGTGAAAAGCTTTGTCTTGCGAGCAATACAGGCAGATCACATAGTTAAGTAGCATAGGTAAGTAAATGATAGATAAATAGCGACAAAAACATAGGTACAGGTGAATGCTAAGAGTTAGAGTCTATTGCCATTTTTGCTGTTTGGACTTTGTTGGAATGAAACATAATTGCAGTTTCTCTTGCGGATTCTTAAGTTTGTCAAATTTGTTTCTTATCTGCACTTTCATGGATTTCTTTTACAGTATGTCTTCTACTGGTACACTAGAACAGGAAGTCTGTGCTGTTGACATCATCAATGTGTGTCCAGAAGTGGAAATCCGAACCCACTCAGCCCTTTAGTACTCTAGTCTCCTTTTAGCATTGTGGTCACTGCCCTGCTTGGTACCTTGTCTGATGCTATAAATTGCTGCCCCGTTTGCCATCCACTAGGCACTGCAGAAACTACTCCAGACAGTCCCCTGCTCACTGCCATGATCAGAAAGTTGACCGCAGCACTCAAATGGGGTGGGCAAATGAATGCAAGTGTTTCTTTGTTTTTATCATTGGTTGTAGATTATTGATGACAATACTGCATTACAATTTATATTTGCTCATTGATCAATCAGGGAGCAATTTGTAATAGTTTTGGCTATCACTGTGTTACTGAAATGAGCAGTTGCATTGCTAGCAGTAACGTTGCATATACTTGTGATTGCATGGCAGTAAGTACACCCCCTGAAAATTTCATAATGGCAAACATAACCTTTTGTTTTTAATTATGGTAAATTGAAATTAAATTGTTTGAAACCAAATATTAACCAGATCCATTTCAGAACTTAAGCACAAAAACCAGTGCAACTCTTCACTATCAGAGATGCTACCTTTTAAGACCATAGGACATAGGAGCAGAAATTAGGTCATTCAGCCCATCAAGTCTGCTCTGCCTTCCAATCATGGCTGATAAGTTTCTAAACTCCATTTTCTCACTTTCTCCCTGTAACCCTTAATCCCCTTCATGCTCAGGAACCTCTCTATCTTAGTCTTAAATACAGTGTACTCAATGACCTGACCTCCACAGCCTTCTGTGGAAGTGAATTCAATAGATTCACCACTCTCTGGCTGAAGATGTTTCTCCTCATCTCTGTTCTAAAAGGTCTCTCCTTTAAGGCTATGCCCTCAGGTCCTAGTCTCTCCTACCAATGAAAATATCTTCTCAGTTGAGGCCATTCAGTATTTTGTATGTTTCAATTGGATCCCCTTCATCCTTCTAAACCCCATCGAGTATAAACTCAGAATCTTCAAATGTTCCTCGTATGTTAAGCTTTTCATTCCTGGGACCATTCTCTTGAATCTTTTCTGAACATGCTGCAGGGCCAGTACATCCTTCGTGAGACATGGGCCCCAAAACTGTGCACACTATATGGTTTGACCAGAGTCTTTTAGAGCCTCAGAAATACACCTCTGCTTTTATATTCAAGTCCTTTCAAAATAAGTGCCATCATTGCATTTGCTTTCCTAACCACTGACTCAACCTACAAGTTTACATTGAGAGAATCCTGGACTGGAATTCCCAAGTCTTTTTGCACTTCAGAGTTCTAAATTTTTCTCTCCATTGAGAAAATAGTCCACACCTCTATTCTTCCCACCAAAGTGCATGACCTCACACTTTTCCAAATTGTACTCCATCTGCCACTTTGCCCATTCTCCTAACCTTTCCAAATCCTTCTGCAGCCTTCCTGCCTCCTCAACCTATCCCTTTACCTATCTTTGTATCATCTGCAAACTTAGCCAGAATGCCCTCAGTTTCTTCATGTAAATCACTAATGTATAAAGTGAAAGTTGTGGTACCAACACTGAGTCTTGCAGAGTACCACTTGTCACTGGCTGCCATCCTGAGAAGGACCCTTTTATCTCCACTCTCTACTTTCTGCCAGACAGCCAAGCTTGTCTCCATGCTATCACCTTGCCTCAACACCATTAGCTCTTCTCTTACTCAGTAGCCTTCCATCAAAGGCCTTTTTGAAGTCCAGGTAGATAACATCCATTGGCTCTCCTTGGTCTAACCTGCTTGTTAATTCCTTGGAGAATTCTAGCAGATTTGTCAGGTATGACCACACCTTGATGAAACCATGTTGACTTTGCCCTAATTTAGCGCACACTTCCACGTATTCAGAAATCTCATCCTTCACGATAGATTCCAGCAACTTGCCCACAACCAAGGTTAAATGAATGGGTCTGTAATTTTCAGTCTTTTGCCTTTAATCCCTTTTTAAACAGGGGTGTCATGTTAGTGATTTTCCAGTCTTCTGGGGACCTTCCCTGATTCCAGCGATTCCTGACAGATCACCACTAATGCCTCCACTATCTCTTCAGCCACCTCCCTTAGTCCATCTGATCCAGGTATTTATCCATCTTCAGGCCATTGAGTTTTTCTAGTACCTTGTTGATGTCCACCATACTCAGCTCTGCCCCTAACTCTTAAAGTTTTGGGACATTACTCATATCGTCGACTTTGAAGGCTGATGTGAAGTTCCTCAGCCATTTCCTTGTTCCCCACTGCTATCTCTCCAGCATAATTTTCAGCAGCCAAATATCCACTTTTGCCCTTTATATTTAAAGAAACTCTTAGTCTTCCATTATATTATTGGCGAGCTTATGCTCATATTTAATCTTCTCCCTCCTTATTTCTTTTTCTGTTGGTCCTTGTAAGCTTCCTAATCCTCAGATTTCCCACTGTCATTCACCATATTATATGCTCTCTCTAGTTTTTATGCCATGGTTGCCTCATCCTCCCTGTACCATGCTGCTTTATCCTCTGGATAATTCTCTGCTGTCTCCTGAATTACTCCCTGAAACTCCTGCCATTGCTGTTCCACTGTCTTTTCTGCTAAGCTCGTCTCCCAGTAGTTCTACCCAGCTCCTCCCTCATGCCTCTGTAGTTGCCTTTATTCAGCTGCAATACCATTACCTCTAATTCTATTTTCTCCCTCTCAAATTGCAGAGTATTCAATCATATGATCACTGTCTCGTAACGTTTCCTTTATCTTAAGCCCCCTTATTAAGTCTGCCTCATTACACAACACTAAATCCAGTACTGCCTGTTCCCTAGTGGGCTCTACCACAAGTTGCTCCAAAATGCCATCTTTAGATAGTCCACAAGTTCCTTTTCTTGTGAACCATGACCAACCTGATTTTCCCAGTCCTCCCGTACTTTAAAATCCCGCATGATCGTTGTAACTTTTTGCCTTTTCTACATAACTTTTCTATCTCTTGGTATGTCTTGAGCCCCAGCTTCTGACTACTATTTGAAGTCCTGTACATAACTCGAACTATTGTTTTTTTTACCTTTTTGTGGTTCCTCGATTCTGCACCATCTGACCTTACCTCATTTCTTACTATTGATTTAATTACATTCCTTACTAATAAGGCAACCCAAGCCCCTCTGCCTATCTTTTTCATAGGATATATATCCTTGAATATTCAGCTCCCAGTCCTGATCCCCTTGCAACCACGTTTCCCTGATGTCCACTACATCATACCTGACAATTTTTCAATCTTATTTACTTTATTCCTTATACTGCGTGCATTGAGATATAAAACCTTCTTCAATCCTGTATTAACCGTCTCTCTTCTATCGTCATTTGTTTGTCCAGTGTGCTTGAAGTTTGATTGCTGACTCTTTCCGTGCATTCTGTTCTATTTTTGGATCTTTGCTGGAGGCTTTAATAACCCTTCCTGAGGTCTGCATTCTTAGCAGCACCTTTTTAATTTGGGCTTTCTAATTTTCCCCTATAATGGGACGACCCCCCACCCACCAATTAGGACGCTGGTCCCAGAATGGTTCAGATGAAGACTGTCCCTTCTTCCCCAGTATTGGTGCCAATGTCCCATGAATTCAAACCTACTTCTCCCACATGAAACTTGGAGCCATGCATTTTCCTGCTTAATCTTATTTAAATGAGACTTTACCCAAATGGGCAGATGGGTCATTAGTTTAGACGTAAATAAACCTATAAGTCCAATATTCTTCTTCAAAATGGTGCAATCTCCTGTGCCCTGGTCAATGTTTACCCTTTACATGATGAAAATATCTAGCCATTGTCACATTGTTGTTTGTGGGAATTTGCTGTACGCAAACTGGCTACTACATTCCCTACATTGTACCAATGACTGCATTTCAAAAGTTCTTCATTGGCTTTGAAGAGCTTTTCAGACATCTGGTGGATGTGCAGACTTTACTTTTGTTCTCTGTTAAAGTCCCTTTTATGTTCACTATCCAAGGATCCTCCTGATTGCATTTCAAGTTTGTTGATTAAAAATTCACTGGATCCTGAGTGCTCCCTGCTTGCCTTATTTATTTTACATGTTCAATTTCCAAGATTAGGTACAAATAGCTTCTAATCTTGTTTGTTCAAACTGGGTAAGAAAGTAGTTTTACAGTACATCTTTGAATGTGACCCCAATTTTTCGTTTGCCATACCATTGAACACTTGTGATTGGTGTCCTGATCTTCTATTGAGAAAGTTTGTTCTGTTTTTCTCTCCACAGAGACTACCTAGCCTACTAATTATTTACAATATTTTTGTCAGATTTCCAATATCTGCAGTATACAATATTTGACCAAATAATTATCTATTTGTTATTGAAAATTATGTACTCATCTGGTACCTTGTATGTTTTTTTTTAGCACCAACATCCAATTATTCAAAAATGCAGCAACTTAAGACTATTAATTTGTTGTCTAAATAAAAATTGAAAGAATCGCGGATGCTGTACATCAGACAAAACCAGAAGTTGCTGGAAAAGCTCAGCAGGTCTGGTAGCATTTGAAAAGAAATCAAAGTTAACATTTTAGATCTGGTGACCCTTCCTCATAACTGATGGTAACTAGGAAAATGTTGGTTTATGTGCAGAAGATAGGTTGGGGGTAAGGAGTAAACTATAGGTGGGGATAAACCCCAAAGAGAGAAGAACAAGAGTTGGACAGACAAAGAAGTCAATCATGATCTGGTAGGAGAGTGAATAGCTGTTAATGGAGACTGTGTTAATGGCTAACAGCAGGTTGTGTGTAATGGCAAACTGTGATAACAAGACCTGGTGTATGGGTTTGGTGGCTAAGAAATGGGAGAGTTCAGGCCCTAAAATTATTGAACTCTATATTGGGTTTGGAAGGCTGCAGGATCCCGAAGTGGAAAAATGAGGTGTTCTTCCAGCTTGTGCTGAGTTTTGTTGGAACACTGCAGCAAGCCTGAGACAGAGATGTCTGCCACTTTAAAACTAATGATCTTGCTCTGATTGGTTAATTTAGATTGGCCCTTGACTCAAATTCAGTAGTGGGGCATATCTTGTGTCTAGTCTATATTTCTTGGAGGTTTCCAGCAACAAACCAATCTTTCTTTCCTTCTGATACGGAATGCATTGGTTGAAGTGAATCTTCACTGTTAGTTAATTTGTCATTCTTTTTATTATTCTATATTCTCCTTCCACACCCACCCACTTGGGCCATGAGTTATTTCTCTTGCTCCTATTGCCTTATCAGCTGATTCTATCTGCCCACATATTTAGAATAAATTACTATTCAGTACAACAGTAATAGAACAAGTCATTAAACTGCTACAATTTTGTGAAATATAAGTACTTGTGGAAGTGCAATATTGCCTCTTGATTTCCATCAAGTATATACCTGGTTCCCATTGATAAAATAGTTGGAGAAATGAACTTCGTATTCTAACTAAAATTTACTATTGACCAAATGAGTGATTTGACATCACTGATCTTCTCTTAAATGTATGGGTGTCTTACTGATAACAAACTGGAATAGCTCACAATCTCTTGCTCCTTGTTACTTTTAATTTATAGTTCAAGCTCAATTTTTTTTGTTCTTCTCTCCTTCTGTCCATTTTTCATGGATCCTTGCTTTATTTCAACTTTTTAATACCATCTAATACAGCTCTTTTTGTGCAGTTACAGTTATGACTCCTTTCTGAATCTTAATATTCCCTGTTTGATAACCATGTAAGTAATCAAATTTTAGAAATGTCTATATTTCTCAATTTTTAATTTCATGACTTTGTCATCACCATTATCAGCTTACTTCCTCCTTGTACTTTTAAAAGATTGGTAAAATGAAATAAAACAACTAAATATTAATGCATAAGGGAAGTGTGGAGCACACATTGAGTAAAACGTCAAAACTTTGAATTTAACATCAACCACTTTGCTTTCAACTTACATGCCCAATACCTAAGTGGGGTTTTGTACCTTTTACATGGCTTTCTCCATCTACACTTTAATTATAATGGTCCATGTATTTACACCTTTACAATAGGTAGATTAAGATATCTAGTATTTCAGGGCACAGTTGACATGCCAACTTTGCTCATCAGTGGAATCTGGGATGCTGATGCTGTGCCGAGGACTGTTCCTTTTTTCAAAGAAAGGAGAAACTTTGATTTATCTTGCATCTTTCACAGTCTCTGGTCATTTCAAGTTGCTCAACCAATCAAGTGTGTTTTTGTGAGAGGAAAAATGTTAAAAAGCCTTTTCCCAAGTACATCTAAGGGAGGTAAATTCCGATTGACTTTGGTCCCCAAAGACCCCCTCTATTACTCCTGCCAAAGTGCTCCAATGCGCTCGGAGCCTATGGCAGGACCACAGACAATGAGTGAGGATACATGTATTTATTTTACATTTGGGGCACACTGAAGATGCTCCCTGCTTAAATTTCGCAAGATGATCTGGGGCCAGATTGAGCCCTATGAATCTTTAACTGCATACCATGGGTCCTATTACAGATCAAAATCTTCCTCTCATTATCACAAATGTCCTTCTCACCTTTCTGAAGCGGTCTCAACTCCTAACTCTCTCTCCCAGGCCCCACGTGGACACTCAATGTCACCCAAGGACCCTCCCCCTAACAAATGATAGAGTACTCACTGAAAGAGTACCCTTAGCCTGAAGCACCCTCTTTTTTCCATATCAGATCTGTAACACTCAGTCAAGAACATGGTCTTCTTTCAGATAAAATCTCTAATCTGAAAGAAATGGAAGAGGTCGCGAATCGACAATCTTTATTTCCAACTTATTTGATCAAATGGCATCAATGTTTCACACAAACAGATCACCCAAACAAGAGACTCCCCTATTTGCCCAAAGTTTAAGATCCATTGTCCCTGGCCAGAAACCCGGCATGCCAACTATGCAAGGAAGAAAGTTTTATACATATTACTCTCCATCTGCCACATCGCCCTCCATGCTTTGACCATGCTTAGTATCAATTGGATTATGGCAATGTTCCGCAACTGTTTTTGTTTTGTCTACAAACAACAGGTTGATAAGAGGACACTTCGTCTGGGAGATGTCAATGTCCAACCATGTTGACGTAGAGTCCCCACAGGCCCAGTCACTTACAAAAGATAGGAAGAAGCTCAGTTGATACCTTCTAATTTCTGGGAGATCCACTCTTTCCACCCCCACCCCCCCCCCCCAACTATTCCCTGGGGCCATTGCAGTTTCACAAGCTGAATAAGGGATTGCTTGTAGCACCAAATGAAAGAATTAAACCAGCCATTCAATTTCCAAAATGTTTGCCTAGGAAAGAGTAAAGGGAGCATCCGAAAAGAGTAAAATAGAGTCATAGAGACGTACAGCATGGAAACAGACCCTTCGGTCCAACCTGTCCGACCAGATACCCCAACCCAATCTAGTCCCACCTGCCAGCACTCGGCCCATATCCCTCCAAACACTTCCTATTCATATACCCATCCAAATGCTTCTTAAATGTTGCAATTGTACCAGCCTCCACCACCGTCCATACACGTACCACCCTCTGCGTGAAAACGTTGCCCCTTAGGTCTCTTTTATATCTTTCCCCTCTCACCCTAAACCTATGCCCTCTAGTTCTTGACCCCCCCGATCCCAGGGAAAAGACTTTGTCTCTTTATCCTATCCATGCCCCTCATAATTTTGTAAACCTCTATAAGGTCACCCCTCAGCCTCCGACGCTCCAGGGAAAGCAGCCCTAGCCTGTCTAACCTCTCCCTGTAGCTCAAATCCTCCAACCCTGGCAACATCCTTGTAAATCCTTTCTGAACCCTTTCAGGTTTCACAACATCTTTCTGATAAGAAGGAGACCAGAATTGCACGCAATATTCCAACAATAGTCTAACCAATATCCTGTACAGCCGCAACATGACCTCCCAATTCCTGTACTCAATACTCTGACCAATAAAGGAAGCATACCAAACTCCGCCTTCACTATCCTATCTATCTGCAACTCCACTTCCAAGGAGCTATGAACCTGCACTCCAAGGTCTCTTTGTTCAGCAACACTCCCTAGGACCTTGCCATTAAGTGTATAAGTCCTGCTAAGATTTGCTTTCCCAAAATGCAGCACCTTGTATTTATCTGAATTAAACTCCATTTGCCACTTCTCAGCCCATTGGCCCATCTGATCAAGATCCTGTTGTAATCTGAGGTAACCCTCTTCGCTGTCCACTACACCTCCAATTTTGGTGTCATCTGCAAACTTACTAACTGTACCCCTTATTCTCACATCCAAATTATTTATGTAAATGACAAAAAGTAGAGGGCCCAGCACCGATCCTTGTGGCACTCCACTGGTCACAAGCCTCCAGTCTGAAAAACAACCCTCCACCACCACCCTCTGTCTTCTACCTTTTGAGCCAGTTCTGTATCCAAATGGCGAATTCTTCTTGTATTCCATGAGATCAAGCGAGGAAGAACTTTCATTTTGATAAGAATGACTTGATCCCATCATGATATTGGAAGGGGGTCCCCATCTTTGACGGTCTTGATTAATCCTGTCAATTGAACAAAATTAGCCTTGAATAACTGAGTGACAGAGAGGCCCAAGTAAAGTGCCCACTTAAAGTGGAACCCACATTCCTCATCAGGTGTTCCCCTAACGCTCCCCCACCCCCATAGGCATAGCCTCTGAAAAATTGATTTTGTAACCTGAGAAAGAACCAAATGAACCAAACAGGGCACCGAGACTGCTGGGTTTGAAAGAAAAATAAGAATATCATCCACATATACTATCATCTAATACACTTTCAACACCACCTTTTGGGGCAGCTATATTAGGGTCCCCACGAATGGCCTCTGCCATTGGCCCAGTGAGCAAAGGTGAAAGGGGACAGATTTGCCGACTGCCCCTACCAATGTTAAAATTGTCAGACCTTATACCATTGGTGAGAACTGCTGCCAGAGGATCACCGTAAAGGACCTTTACCCATCTAGTAAACTCTTCACCCAGGCCAAACCACTCCAGAGTATAAAAGAGAGACAGCTATTCAACCCGATTTAAATGCTTTCTCAGCATCCAAAGAGACCAGCAATCCTTGAACTGATCGCTGCTGACACACTTGAATCATGTTAAGCAACCTCCTAACATTAGAGGATCTGTGACCCTTTATAAAGCCCATCTGACCTTCTTTTACAGTTAGAGGGCAACACCCCTTCCAACCTCAATGCCATCGTCTTGGACAAAATTTTCTAATTTAAGTGCAATATAGGTCTATGAGAGAAACAATCCTCCGGGGCCTTCTCTTTCTTGAGGGTAAGAGAGATATTAGATATGGAAATGTGTTGCTGGAAAAGCGCAGCAGGTCAGGCAGCATCTAGGGAACAGGAGAATCGACGTTTCGGGCATTAGCCTAATGCCCGAAACGTCGATTCTCCTGTTCCCTAGATGCTGCCTGACCTGCTGCGCTTTTCCAGCAACACATTTCCATCTCTGATCTCCAGCATCTGCAGACCTCACTTTCTCCTCCTAAGAGAGATATTAGCATCTCTCAAGAATGGCGGGAGGCATTCGCAACGATATGAATAGGTATACATGTCGATCCTGACAGTATGTTTACAAATTCTTTATAGAACTCACTGGGAAGACCATCAAGGCTGGAGATCTTTCCACTTTTAAGTTGCCTCACCTCCTCCTGTATCTCTTGTGCTGTTAATGGCGCACTAAGGAGAGAAACCTGCTCAGCAGACACCCCCGGAAGATCCAAGTTCCAAAAAGACTCCCATCTATCCTCTCAACATTCAGACTGATGCAGTTTAGAATAGAGCTTCCAATCTTTTTAGCATTGCAAGTAAGCGTCCCATTCCCAATCCCTAATAGACTGGGAGGCTTTCTTCCTCCTAAACAGATATTCCAAATATTTACCCAGCCTATCACCATGCTCAAACATTCTTTGATTCGCAAAGGAAAGTTCCTTCCTGGCTGTGTGCATAAGCATGGAGTTTAAAGCAGATCGAAGGGCTGTGATCCACTGCAGCTTAGTCACTAACTATCTACAGTAATATGCCGTCTCAGCTACCTACAATCGTGCCTCAAGCAGACGCTGCTGCTCTCCCTTCTGTCACTTTTGACTGGCCGAGTATGACATAATTATCCCTCTAGTATAGGCCTTAGCTGTCTCCCAAAGAATGGACGGATTAGTAGCTGTACCCGAGTTGGTGTGCAAAAATGCTTCAAATTCCCTAGGAAAGTACTCCACTTGAGGATGAAGGGATCCATTTGCCAGCACCGAGAGCTCATTGCACTACCCTTAATCTCGACCACTAAATCTACTGCTGCATGATCAAAGATGGCAATATTCCCAATTGAACAAGATACCACCGAATCTAGAAGAGCCGCAAGAGTTAGGAAAAATCAATCCTCGTATGGTATTTATGAGGATTGGAAAAGAATGTAAAGTCCCTGCCTGTAGGGTGGAGATGTCTCAAAACATCTACGAACTCCAGTTCCACACACAGATCACTCAACTGTTTAGATTGTGGAGAAAGCTTTGGGAGGCCTTAGGGCATTACGTCCAACACAGGAGCCATAAGGCAATTAAAGCCCCCACCCCAAGAATAATATGACATGATGCAAAGACCATCAGTTTAGATCATGTATCAGTCAAAGATTTAAGGGGTTGGGCCAGAGGACAATAGATATTCAAAATACCATATTCCTTGCCATGTATTAGGGCCTTAAGGATAACAAACTGACCATATTCATCTTTAACACAATCTATTATATTAAATGGAAGATTCCTCTGAACGACTATGGCCAATCCCCCTGCCCGCTTAGTGTTAAAAGATGGGAAAAACACCCGATCAAACCCGTCCTGCTGTAACAACAGTGAATATCAATGTTCCTTGTCATTAAGGTGAGTCTCCTGTAACAGGGCAACATCCATTTTCTCCTTTTTAAGGCTCGACAACGCTGTTTCTTTTTAACTGGTGAATAGATCCTTCTGATATTCCAGGTGCACCATTTAAGAACACTGCTATCCATGATCCTTTACAACTGTCTTTGACCTGCCGAGAGGAAGAATTCGACATATAGCATGCTGGGCATATTCAAAATAGTCAAATCTATTTACGAAAGCTACAACACTAAACTAACTACAAAACACAAAAGGCACTTAATGGGGGTCTCTACCCCCTGCCCATAGAGGTCGCTTACATGTCCCAAGCACATCTTCACTCCTCTTTCCAGTTCAACACGCACCCCAGACTCAAACAATAGAAGGAAATAGACAAAATAATGAGCACTCTGTGCATCCCCGACTTTATACCAACATCAATCCTAATTGGAGGGGAAAAAAAACACACCAACAGCAGCTTTAAGAAAAGGTAACATTATAAGAAACTTAGTAAAAGGAAAAAAAAAATTATTCTCCAGGATATAAATCCATCCGAATTATTTTGAAGTGTCCAAGAAAATTGTTCCGAGAAGTCAAATGACCTCACTGTCTTCTCGTGAGTAATATGAAGCATCGTTGGGTATCTCATCAAATATTGAATACCAAGGTCCCTTAATTTTCTCTTGACCTCATCAAACTATTTCCTTTTACGGATAGCACCGCAGAAAGTCCTGGAAAAATAGTATCTTAGTTCCCTGATAAGTCAGGACCTGTGGATCTTTCCCCATCCTTCTCGAACACTGTTTGTCCCTGTAGCTTTGAAATCATACCAGGACTGGTGGGGGTGCCGATCCAGACCGGAGCTGCACATCACAACCTGGTGAGCTCAGTCAACCTTCACCCTGTCCACCTCCTGCATCCTAGCCAAGAAACTGTGGCAGCCAGTCTTCAAAAAAAAAACTTATCAGCTGCCCACCTTCCACTCTCTCCAGCAGCCCAACAACATGTTTCCTCCTACCTCGATTTTCCAGATCATCGACCTGTTCAGTCAAGGCCCAGATCTGTTTCTTTGGGGCTTAGATCCCCCGCCGAGAACTCAACCTTGGTCTCTGACGCTGTGGTCAGCTGCTCGACCTCTTGAACTTGCTTCCTGAACCCTTCCAACTCCTTTCATGCTTTTGTTGCATGACCAAAATCGGCTGCCACTGAGTAAAATGGTCTTCCGTCAAGTGCTTGATCATCTCGTGGATCACCACGAGTTCTTCAGCAATGTTCTGCTGTGCAGGTACCTTTTTCTCAGCTGCCGACGGAGCTGTGGCTGCATCCACAGTCGCAGCCGTGGGCACGCCTGATGCCTTTAGCGAGTGTCCCGTGTGTTAGGGCTTGGCTGTATGCTTTCCTTTCGTCATCCTCACTCGTTCAAAAAAGATTTACAGTAGAACACCGACTATCCAAACATCAACCATCCGAATCCTGGACCATCTGAACAAGATCCCAAGGCACTTGCAGGGATGGCACCAGGCAACCCTGCATTGTGTTATCAGTTAAACGGCATTATTACGTGTATAGCTGGATAATTGAGAGATGTTCGATAACCGGTACTCAATCAGCTATAGGCTAACTGGCACTATGGCATTAATTGCCGGATAATTGAGAGACACTTGGATAACCGATACTCCTGGATTGTCGCTTGTTTCTGGCCACCTGAATTCCCTGCCTGTCTTGCGCAGCTAATCAAGGCTCCACTGCAATTGGATTTAAATGGTTTCACAATTGTTTAACATCAATTTTCTCTGAATAAAGGTAGGGTGGGGGATTAAAACCGCTAGGCTGGGTTGTAGACCTCAAGGCAGATCTACTCAGATCGCCGCCATCTTGGATCCCCCCTGCCTGGGAAGTTTGAAGTTCTGATGAGCTGATTCATGTTGCCCTCGAACCTCCACAAATGTCTTTTGCATTGAGTGTCAGGGTTTTGAGCAATATACATGCTTCTTACCTGGATACTTTTTTTCGAGTTGAAGCACTGTTAAATCACTTGTAACAGTGATTTAACAGCATAACTAAACACAGTGTGCAATGCAAGGTTTGTAGCTCAGGTTGAGGTTTAGGGTTGTTCACTGAGCTGTAGGTTTGATATCCAGACGTTTCATTACCTGGCTAGGTAACACCATCAGTGGTGACCTCCAAGTAAAGCGAAGCTGTTGTCTCCTGCTTTCTATTTATATGTTTGTCCTGGGTGTGCTCACCACACACCGCAGCACAGACGAACTTCGAAAAACAGAGGAGAACCACCTATACAATGTATTCAAGAAGGACGGATATTCAAAAAATACAGTCCGCAGATTCCTCAAGAGCAAACCACGACAAGCAGACCAATCACAGCCAGAAATCCTAACCACCTTGCCATACATCAAAGAAGTTTCAGAAATGACGCCAGACTACTAAGACCCCTCGGAATCCTAGTAGCACACAAACCCACCAACAGTCTCAAACAAAAACTAACAAACTTAAAAGACCCAGTACAACCCATGGACAAAACCAATGTCATCTACAAAATTCCATGCAAGGACTGCCACAAACACTACGTAGACAAACAGGAAGAAAGTTAGCCACCAGGATACACAAACACCAGTTAGCCACAAAAAGACACGACCCTCTCTCCCTCGTAGCCTACACACGGAGGCAAAAAACCACCATTTCGACTGGGACAACACATCTATCCTGGGACAAGCTGAGCAAAGACATGCCAGAGAATTCCTAGAGGCCTGGCACTCCAACCACAACGCCATAAACAAACACAGATCTAGATACCATCTATCAACCCCTCAGAAAACAAACAGGAAGTGACATTGCCACAAACCCCAGGAACCCCATCCAGGACAAACATATAAATAGAAAGCAGGAGACAACAGCTCTGAAGTGCACTTGGAGGTTGCCACTGGTGGTGTTACCTAGCCAGGTAATAAAACGTCTGGATATCAAACCTACAGCTCAGCGAGCAAACCTACACCCTATACAGTGTGCAATATTAGTATGGAAGTTATTCTGTGTGGGTCAGGGTCTCAGATGGAGTTGAATTGGAATTTTTGGTTCATAGGCACTGAACCAACAATGGCTTTCACAGAGCTGTACGCAGCCCATCTCCTTTATGCAAAGTCCTTCTTACCGCTCCGTTCTTAACAGTTGGTCAGAGCAAATATTTAAGCCTTTAAATAGGATGACAGTAGAAATAAGTCTGGGAAGCACTGATGTAGGTCCACTGGAATGTAGAAAGCAGGTGACCATTATATAATGTATGAAAACAGAAATTTGAAAAATTTGGGCTCACTGAGGATGCCACTGGGCTTCTGTACTTCAAGCGATTAAGCCAAAAGTTCCTGGGGTATAAGGTATTTCTTGCTAAGGCGAGGAGGCTTGTGCAAATGCACTTGCATATCAGTTGTGTACTTAGCAGCTCCACACAAATGGCACTGTTAATAGCTGTGTTCATTAAGTCAGGATTAAACTCATATTATTTGAGGTATTCATTGGATAGTTTTCATCCTCATTGGGTTAAGTGAGGTCTAAGAGAGTTGCTGGGATTGTGATAGTTTCAAAATGATATGTCAGATGCTTGAAGCACATTGCGGCCTTTGTGGATCAATAACTTCGTGATGGAAGGTGGGTTTTTTTTCAGTTACTATATATAATTTTAAGAATTTGGAATTTAAAACTGTGGCACACGGTTTTTTTTTAATCATTTAATTTTTTATTAAGAAAAACTGAGTCAGCCACTCCTTCCAGACAAGTGATCTAATCCAGTACGTGTCAGGAAATAGATAACTGTGAACCCCTAGACTTAAACCAAACTGCAAGCAATTTTTAAATTATGATAAGTAGAATAAATATTTGAATTGAAGATCATTCGCTTTCCTTCAGCTCAGAAAATGAAGGAGTTATTTGGTTTAAGAAGTCCAGATATTGAAATTTGTTGTGACTCTTCAGAGGAGACCTGATGAGGGTTAGAAGCAAGCATAGTTTCATTCCTAGAAAAAGATTGCTCAAAACAAATTAAAGAAAAAAGTTGCCTCAGTGGACGTCTAGGTTATGCAGTTTCCAGATCAACATTGTTTAGTTAGAAATCTGCAGGTAAGTTTAAAAACTGAAGCTTTAATCTCTCGATTTGAAATACAATAGAAATGTTACTGCATAAAATGGCCATTCAGCCCATTGGGTCTGCTCCAGCTAGATAAACTAGTCGCCCGTTCTAATTCCTCTTTCTAGAACCTGGTCCATAGTCTTGCAGGTTACAGTGCTTCACTTCAGATCTAGGTTCCTTTTAAATAGTTGAAAGTTTGAGTCAACCACCAAACTGAGCAGCGAATTCCAGCAAAAGGTAAATTTTTCCCCATGTCTCCTCATCCTTCTGCTGAAATATAGCCCCCCCCCGGCCCCCGTAATTGACGTGTCTGCTGCTGGTAGACCTGTTTCTGCTGTTCATTGTATGCTTCATTACTTTTAGGAGAAAGTGAGGACTGCAGATGCTGGAGATCATAGCTGAAAATGTGTTGCTGGAAAAGCACAGCAGGTCAGGCAGCATCCAAGGAGCAGGAGAATCGACGTTTCGGGCATGAGCCCTTCTTTTTAAAACTGCAGTTTTTAAATTTACCTGCAGATTTCTAACCAAACAATGTTGATCTGGAAGCTGCATAACCTAGACTTGTCCACTGAGGCAACCTTTTTCTTTAATTTGCTTTGAGCAACCTTTTCCTAGGAATGAAACTATGCTTGCTTTTAACCCTCGGGTCTCCTCTGAAGAGTCATAACAAATTTCAATATCTGGACTTCTTAAACCAAATAACTCTTTCATTTTCTGAACTGAAGGCAAGCGAATGATCTTCAAATATTGATTCTACTTTAAAAATTGCTTGCAGTTTGGTTTAAGTCTAGGGATTCACAGTTACCTATTCCCTGACACGTACTGCATTAGATCACTTGTCTGGAAGAAGGGCTCATGCCTGAAATGTCGATTCTCCTGCTCCTTGGATGCTGCCTGACCTGCTGCGCTTTTCCAGCAACACATTTTCAGCCCTGCTTCATTACTTTGTACACCTTAATTAAGTTTACCCCCTTGGCCTCCTGTTCTATGGAAAATGATCCAAACCTATCCAGTCTTTCCTCATCCCTGAAGAAGAGTCACTGGATCTGAGACATGAACTCTGCTTTCTACCTATAGATGCTGACAAATCTACTGAGCAATTTCTAATAATTTCTGTTTTTGTTTCCTCATGCCTTTTGTTTTCTGGCAGCGTTCTTAAGTGTACTGTGGACTCTTCCTGTAGCAATTTGTTCCACTGAACAACCAGAACTGTCAACAAGATTCCAGTTGTGGCTCGATTAATATCTTCCATAGTTTTGGAATTATATCTTCTTCTTATATTCAATATCTTGTCCAGTGAAGGAAGGCAACCATCAGGATCATGTGGCCATGGAGTCCAGTTTCTCTACCATCTCACTTCCTCTACCCTTCATAATACTTTCCTATTTATTTTGTATTCCCCTGATTTATTTATCCTCAAATGCATAACCTTGTACTTCTCCAGGTTGAATTCATTTTTCACTTTTCTGTCCAATGAATCAAACTACTGATATCTTCCTGTAGTTGACTGGTATCCTCTTCTTCATTATCAATCACTCGGCCAATTTTTGTTAGTTACCAACTTCCCAATCACACCTCCCAAATTCAATCTAAATACATACCTCAAACAGCAAGGGTCCCAAAACTAAGCAGGAGTAAATTACTGCAGATGCTGGATTCTGCACTGAAAACAGAAAAGGCTGGAAATCACAGCAGGTCAAGCAGCACCCATGGAGAGAGGGCGAGCTAATGTTTCTAGTCTAGGTAACGCAAAGCTAAGTCCTGTGGAATATAACTGGCATCTCCTTTTCATTTGTAAAACCATCGTCAACATTACACGTTATTTCCTGTCAGTGAGCCAAGTTTTGGATCCAACTCGTCCTACTCCCTTCTGTCTCAAGACTTGAATTTTTCTGACCAGTCTGCCATGAGTGACCTTGTCAAGTGCCTTACTAAAATCTGTATTGACAACATCCTCTGTACGACTCTCATCGATTCTCCTTATTATTTCAAAAAAGTTCAATGTTAGTAAGACAATATCTTCCCTTAAAATGATGCTGATTAATTTGTTCCTTTCCAATTAACAGTCAGTCTTACTGCTCGATATTAATTCTAATAATTTGCCTGTTACTGAGGTCAGATGTTTGGCCTATTCATCGCATCCTTTTTTTTAAAATAATGGTACATTGTTTGCAGATTTCAATCACCTGGTATTTTGTGAGGATACGAAAATGATCCTCCGAGTATTTGTTCTTTCCTCCTGGCTTTTCTTAAAAACCGCCTCGGATACAATTATCTGGCCTTAACTGCAGGTAAAATAGTGACAGAAACCGGAGGTTCACAGGTCAAACTGGGGAGAATCCATTGATTCAGACTTAAAGATTTGATATAGAAGGGTAATTCCTCTGGATTTGAATCTTTGTAAAATGATGGTTTTGGGCAGTCGGGTGAACACTTTGATTCACTGTGTGTTTCAAGGTCATTCTATGTTTAAGCTTGTTTTTTTGTTTTCATCTTTTGTGAAGTATGTTGTTAAAGAAACTGTGGTCTTTTATGATTTATGTGTTAGTGATAACTAAAATTTTTAAAATGATCTATGAAACCAGATTTCATTCTGGTATTACTAGCTAGGATCATAACATTTGTAACTCAACCGTTGAACCAAGCTGATCCACAGAGCTTTAAGATGGTTATGACCAATCAGCTTGTTCACTTTCTGGAGGAGTAGATATATCATTGTAGAAAAGAGCTGCAAGGGCAGGATTAATCTTTGAAGGCTCTGTAAAAGGAAATGCTGTATGCCAATGCCTCACTGGGTTTGATGGGTTTTTTTCCTTATCATCAGAATGAGCCCTCTGGTGGGTATTTAATTTTAGCATTAAAACTTAAGCAGCAACCATGTACATGTTTTGAGGTCCCTAAATATTGCTTTTGCACAAAAGCCGTAGACTGTGCTACTTCAAATACTTCTCCCTTAAAAGAAGCAATAGGACTGATCTGACTAAATTATTTTCTGTAAAGGCGTGCTGAGAATGTATTGTACTCTGTCTGAGCTTTGCCTTGTAAATATTTTACTTTTAAGCTGTGTCTACTCTCTGACACCCAAAACCTCATTTATTTAATTGTACATTTGGGGAGTTAAAGATTTGGTCATTGAAGTCTATTTTGTTAATTTGAAAATATGTATTTCTGTTGTCTTTTCTCCCATTCTTCATATTTTTCCCTCCTACAATAATTGTTACATAATATTCATTTGAGCAACTGTTTTCCTAATTTACTATCTGAAGGACTTCTGTCTGATATCCTTTCTTGTTCTCACTGTTTCCCAGACACACAACTCCATGGGAAGTAACCATCAAGTTTAATTTTAAAATTTACAGTTCTGACTATTAAGAATGCACTGGGTAGTGTTCTGTTCACAACCTGAGATATGTAGGGTTTCTCTTCCAGATTTGATAACATTCCAAACAGGCATAATATTTTTAACTAACTACCAATCAGAAAATCATCTTTATGTTCATGGTTATTTATTTTGTGATCAAAATGCTTTTTTCACAGTGAAAACGTGAAATGTCCACAGCAATATCAGTATCTTTAATATATTGTGGATAAATGAAACTAGTTTGTTCTGCATTACTCAAAAAGGAGTATTTGGCTGCACTGCTTTATATTCCAGTAAAGTCTCAAAGGTTGCTGTTGTGCAGCTGTACTGCAGTATGTGCCAGATATACTCATGTATTGGTCGATCTCGTATATCAGAAGATCCCTTATTTTTATCCAAAATATCTTTTGTATTTTCCATATATCTTGTATATAAGTCTATCCTACTATATCTTATTATAAACCTCTTACCAAGGAAACTGCATGTTCCCATTACCCACTTAAAAGAAATTGCATGCATTCATTCATTCATAACTGGTAAATTCATCGCTCTTTGTTTATTATACTGCGTCTGTATTTATTCTTTCTTTCATTCAAAACTCCACTTACTGACTTGGTTTACCACAGCACATTTTGATTGATTCATTCATTCAGACCGATACTAAGTTCTATCGATTTATTGCACTTTGTTCATCCAAAAGTTAATAACGTTAAAAAGTTAATCCATTTTAATTGTGCAATTATATCTGAAAACAATTGAGATATTAGTGACATACCAGTATATCTTTAATTCTTCGACAAATTTGTCAATGTTGTTCAGGTTCATAACATACAAGAGAAGAGCTTCTCGCGAAAGGCCGAATCTCCTGCTCCTCGGATGCTGCCTGACACTTTTTTTTGACTCAAATTCAAGTCCAAATTCAGGAGCAGGACTCCATCCTGCAGCCATAGCACAACAACAAGGAGGGGAACATTTCCTGGGCACTCTTTCTTTTGCTCCAGGAGCCAGTCACACCCATTAGATAAATCATTCAAACGTGGTCTGTGATCAAAGACAGGAGGTGGAGTGGGAATGGGAACCCATGAGATGTCTCTTGAGTCCAGCTCCCTGTGATTGTTCAGTGGTTACAAGATCCTTGAGAGCTGTTGGGATGGGGGAGGAGTTGATGGAATATACAGGAGCTGAATCATTTGACCCACATTTATTAGTTTATTAAATTCAATTGATTTGTTGTGTAACCTGTGGCATATAGTACGTTGATTCAATAATAATCCAAATAATCTGTACATTTTAGTTTTCAATTATCCTGTATCTAACCAATGGTACATATATATCTCAATTTAAATAGTTACCACAAAACATTCTCCAAAATGGTAACACTAAATCCTCTTGCGTTGGTCTGTATTTTATGTGTGCAAACATGACATTGATTCTTGAAAATTGCAGCTCAAGATGCAAAGTATGTTGCTATTAATAATTGCATCAAATTGGTCAAATGGATTTCTGGATTTTGTACTTAAGAAATTATATTCATATGAAGAAATACTCAGTTTCTGAAGATGTTATACATAGGTAGTTTTATATTTCTGCATATTTTATGGAAAAATTATGTAATACACTGTACACTCCCATTTTAGGTCATTGTAAAATTCCATGTGTAATTCATGGAAGTCAAGATTTCTTTACATATTTTATAGCTCAACTTAAATTAATGCTTCATATTTGCAAGAGGAATGTATCGATATATAATCTGGATTTTTTTTGGTCTAAATATGCCTGCACTGGAAGCAGTGTGACTTGGAACCAAAATGATTTATGACACAGAAAAAGGCCATTCAGCTCTCCATGATAACATACCTCAAAACATTTTCCCTCCCCCCAATTGCCCAAGAGCCCTGCAAGTTTATTTTCTTCAAGTGCCCATAAATTTTGAAATAATTGTTTATGCTTCTGCCACCTTTTGTGGGCACCAGAGCTCCACCGACCTGTCGATTATCCTCTTGGATTCTGCCATTGTCATTCTCGCACTTCACAGTTCTTTCAAGTTTTGTGTAATTTTCAAATTTTGAAATTGTGCCTTGTAAAATTGAGTCATGCTTGATAAACATGCTTATCAAGAACAGCTGCAGTATTTATTCTGACCCCATGTGGAATCCTGCTGTATACTTCAATCCAACACACAAAACAAATCACCATTGCTCTTTCCTGTCACTTGCCAAATTTGAATCCATGTTCCCACTGTGTCTCTTTTATGCCATGGGCTTTAACTTTGCTGGTAAGCCTGTTTGGTGGCAGTTTATCAAACACATTTTGGAGTTTCATATAGACAAGATCAACCCTAATATCAACGGTAACCTTCTCTGTTAGCTTAACAGGGATCTGCTCAGTGCTCTTGCTCACCTGCCATTTTCTCATCCACATCCTCTCCTCCATCTCAAATGTGAGCGTGAGACTATTTATGTCATATTTGGTGTTTGGAATTGGGGCACAGAGTCCTGTCAGTAGTGATTGATGTTTCTCTTTACCAATTTCCTGTGCAGAAGTGGGTGGGCGAGGTCAAGCAGTAGTTTGTATTGTATAACTCTCCAAATATAGATTTTACAGTTCTTTGCAATTCCATAGTCCCAAGCAGCACCCCAAACTGAAAGGCAGTACAAGTTTTTGTACGGACTGAGAAAATAACTGTTGTCTTTTTGAATTGCTGGTCTGGTTATAAACTTGTAAACAGAAGATGGTTGATGTCCACTGTAACTTGTGAATGGATGGTTTTATTCATATCTGTAGCTGATCGTATATTATTTCAATAAAATAGCTGTTTAGAATTAATAGTAAAATGTTTAAAATTGAACTGCAGATATTTGGTGCATCAAATATTATTTTGTAATATGGAGCAAGTGACTCAAAGATACCAGTTGATGTAGAAAATGAAAATTAATAAAAAGCTGGACTCATTTCATCATCTAATTGCCTCGAGTTTAGCACATACAAACAGATGTTTATACTCCCCAGGAGTCTCCAATCACTTGACGTACTTCATCCCTTGTAACCAACATACTGTGTACTTCTACTTCTCTCCTGTGTACTTTTCCATTTTCCACTTTGCAATTGTGCTATTTATCTCACTTGCCTTATTTTGTGACTTCCATGTTCTGAACAGAGATTTCTGCTGAATTATGACTTCGATTTGTTAATGCCTATTTTACGTGTAGCCCCCAGTTTTAAACTGAAGATATTTTTTACCCAGTGTTTTTTCAGAAAAAAACTTCAAATTTGATGCATCATTCTAGTTAATTTTGAGCATCAATTAGGAGAATTAAATTGCCACAGTGTACTGTTGAAATTTCCTGGAAATGTGACTTATTATTTTAAAAGCAATATGTTATGCTTAGCAACATTATAGAAAACTAAATATGAGTAACAGTTCAAGACTTTGGTGGAGAAGACCAACAGTGCATCTTTGGAACATGATGTAATTTATCTATATTGGTTGTTTAGGTATAGTTTCATTTGCTTCAATTCTGGAAGTATGTGTTTGAATTTATTTTGCTTTTAGACTTTTAAGGCTCATTTTTTTTCCAATGTCTTTGTTCAATGAAATAGTGAGAAAGAACAAGAAACTAAAGGAGAGGACCGTTTGATGGAAGAAAAGAAAAAGAAAAAGCAAGAAGAGAAGAAAAAGAAGGAAGCTGCTCAAAAAAAGGTACTGCATTTGACATTGGTCATCTCTGCTCATACTTGGTAGAAAATCTATTTTGAACCCATTCTTTTTCTCTTCTGTTTTTTTTTCAGGCTGCTGAACATAAAACCAAAGGTTAGCTATTATTTACTCCTAATTCTTCATAGAGGTAAACTTCTTTCTGATCACATTATGGGGAAATGACTCAATCATCAAGTATAACATTATCTCAGTTACTTTCTGTGAGTAGGAGATAAATATATAATATTTGTGTTTTGGTCAAAAGAACTTGCCCAATTAAAATAATTTTTTTTATTAATGAACAGTATAATAAAGGGTTATGTAAAATATTGTTCATCGTAAATTCTGTTTTGGGGTCTGATCTATTGTATGAAACAGTAAACATTAGTTCAGGACACTTTGTTAATTAACAAACAATGCAATTCAAACTGATCTTGGAGGAACCTGTTTGGGAGAAGTCACAGCACAGAAACCGATATGTGAATCGTTTTAAGTATAGCCTTGCTGTAAATCTACAATAGTGAGTAGAGTGGGTTCTTTCTCGATTATGTTTTATTTGAGAATATGTCTCTTGATTAAACTTAAAAATAGAAGCGATAAGTATTGAATTAGCCTGGAGCAGTGTTTTTTTTTTAGAGGAATAAGACTGTTCTATTTTCTGGATTTGTAGAATGGAAGAAGCAAACATTGCCCTTAGTACAGTGATGTGCTTTTCTTGTCAGCTGTGGGGGTTTGAGAGTTTACGTGTAACTAAGAATTAAATCTGCAATAAATGCCATTGGTTCCGAATCCTATCAGATCGAATGAATCATTTGGAGTGACAGTTACAGGTAGTGAGAAATTTACAAGAGCAAGGGGGTATGATGGTAGTTATAGGCACATAGATGGGTTAACTCCAGGAAAGGTAAATGAGGTAGGCAGGTTGTGCAGGAGTCTTCTGTGGCTATCGCCATTTCAAACAAGTACACTGTTTTGGAAAATGTAGGGGGTGATGGATTCTCAGGGGAACATAGCACAAACAGCTGGTATGCTGGTATTGAGTATTGGGACTGGTATTGAGACTGGCTCTAATGCAATGAGGGATATGTTGGAGTCCAAGACATCAATTGTGTTAGGGGACTCTCTAGTCAGAGGTACAGACAGATGTTTCTGTGACCAACAGCGAAAAATCAGAATGGTGTGTTGCTTCCCTGGTGCCAGGATCAAAGGCGTCTCAGAGGGTGCAGAATGTTCTCAAGGGGGAGAGGGGCAAGCAGGAGGTCATTGTCCACATTGGAACCAATGACATAGGAAGGGAAAAGGTTGAGATTCTGAAGGGAGAATGCACAGAGTTAGGCAGGAATTTAAAAAGGAGGTCCTCAAGAGTAGTAATATCTGGATTACTCCTGCTGCTATGAGCTAGTGAGGGCAGGAATAGGAGGGTAGAGCAGATGAATGCTTGGCTGAGGAGATGGTGTATGGGAAAAGGATTCACATTTCCGGATCATTGGAATCTCGTTTGGGGTAGAAGTGACCTGTACAAGAAGGACGGATTGCACCTAAATTGGAAGGGGACTAATATACTGGCAGGGAAATTTGCTAGAGCTGCTCAGGAGGATTTAAACTAGTAAGGTGGGGGGTGTGGAGGAGGAACCAGGAGGAAAGAGATCAATTTGATACTGGTACCGTTAAGAACAGAAGCTAGTCAAACAGTCAGGGCAAGCAGGGACAAAGCAGAGAATAAGGTCGGACTGATAAATTAAACTGCATTTATTTCAAGGAGAAAGTGAGGTCTGCAGATGCTGGAGATCAAAGTTGAAACTTTATTGCTGGAACAGCACAGCAGGTCAGGCAGCATCCAGGGAACAGGAGATTCGACGTTTCGGGCACAGGCCCTTCTTCAGGAATGAGCAGAGAGTGTTCAGCAGGAGAAGATAAAAGGTAGGGAGGAGGGACTTGGAGGAGGGGCGTTGGAAATGTGATAGGTGGAAAGAGGTCAAGGTGAGGGTGATAGGTCGGAGTAGGATGGAGGCGGAGAGGTCAAGAAGAAGACTGCAGGTCAGGAAGGCGGTGCCGGGCTGGAGGGATCCGGCTGAGACAAGGTGGGGGGAGGGGGGATGAAGAAACTGGTGAAGTCCAAGTTCATCCCCTGCGGTTGGAGGGTTCCCAGTCGGAAGATAAGACGCTCCTCCTCCGACCGTCGGGTTGTTGTGGTTTGGCGGTGGATGAGTCCAATGACCTGCATATCCTCGGTGGAGTGGGAGGGGGAGTTGAAATGCTGTGCTACAGGTTGGTTGGGTTGGTTCGTCCGGGTGGCCCAGAGGTGCTCCTTGGTGCTGGGGTCTGTTTGGAGGTGGCGGAAGTGACGGCGGATGATGCGCATGCCCTGCATTTATTTCAAAGCAAGGGGCCTAACAGGGAAGGCAGATGAACTCAGGGCATGGTTAGGAACATGGGACTGGGATATCATAGCAATTACAGAAACATGGCTTAGGGATGGAGAGGACTGGCAGCTTAATGTTCCAGGATACAAATGCTACAGGAAGGACAGAAAGGGCAGGAAGAAAGGAGGAGGAGGTGGAATCTTTGATAAGGGAAAGCATTACAGCTGTACTGACAGAGGATATTCCCAGAAATACATTCAGGGAGGTTATTTGGGTGGAACTGAGAAAAAAGAAAGGGTGATCACCTTATTGAGATTGTATTATAGACCCACCAATAGTCAGAGGGGAATTGAGAAACAAACTTGTAAGGAGATCTTAGTTATCTGTAAGAATAATAGGGTGGTTATAGTAGGGAATTTTAACTCTCCAAATGTAGACTGGGACTGCCATAGTGTTAACAGTTTAGATGGGGAGGAATTTAAGTGTGTACAAGAACATTTTCTGATTCAGTATGTCGATGTACCTACTAGAGAAGGTGCAAAACCTGACCTACTCCTGGGAAATAAGGCAAGGCAAGTGACTGAGGTGTCAGTGGGGGAGCGCTTTGGGGCCAGCAACTATAATTCTATTAGTTTTAAAATAGTGATGGAAAAGAATAGACCAGAAGAGTTGAAGTTCTAAATTGGAGGAAAGCTAATTTTGGCTGTATTAGGCAAGAACTTCCCAAAGCTGACTGGGGGCAGATGTTCACAGGTAAAGGGACGGCCGAAAAATGGGAAGCCTTCAGAAATGAGATAACGAGAGTCCAGAGATAGTATATTCCTGTTAGGGTGAAAGGCAAGGCTGATAGGTATAGGGAATGCTAGGTGACTAAAGAAATTGAGGGGTTGGTTAAGAAAAAGAAGGAAGCATATATCAGGTATAGACAGGATAGATCGAGTGGATCCTTGGCAGTAGGAGTATACTTAAGAGAGAGATCAGGAGGGCAAAAAGGGGACACGAGGTAGCTTTGGCAAATAGAGTAAGGAGAATCCAATGTATTTTTTACAAATACATTTAAGGACAAAAGGATAATTAGGGAGAGAATAGGGCCCCTCAAAGATCAACAAGGCAGCCTTTATGTAGAGCCGCAGGAGATGGGGAGATACTAAACGAGTAATTTTTATCAATGTTTACTGTGAAGAAGGACATTGAAGATATAGAATGTAGGGAAATATATGGAGACGTCTTGAAAAATGTCCATATTGCAGAGGGGGAGGTGCTGGATGTCTTGAAATATATAAAGGTTGGTAAATCCCCAGGACCTGATCAGGTGTACCTGAGAACTCTGTGGGAAGCGAGGGAAGTGATTGCTGGGCCCCTTGCTGAGATATTTGTATCATTGATAAGTCACAGGTGAGGTGCTGGAAGACTGGAGGTTGGCTAATGTGGTGCCACTATTTAAGAAGGGCGGTAAGGACAAGCCAGGGAACTATAGACCGGTGAGCCTGACGGTGGTGGGCAAGTTGTTGGAGGGAATCCTAAGGGACAGGATGTACATGTATTTGGAAAGACAAGGACTGATTAGGGATAGTTAACATGGCTTTGTGCGTGGGAAATCATGTCTCACAAACTTGATTGAGTTTTTTGAAGAAGTGACAAAAAGATTGACGAGGTCAGAGCGGTAGATGTGATCTATATGGACTTCAGTAAGGCAGTCACAAGGTTCTTCATGGGAGACTGGTTGGCAAGGTTAGATCTCATGGAATACAGGGAGAACTAGCTATATGGATACAGAACTGGCTCAAAGGTAGAAGACGGAGGGTGGTGGTGGAGGGTTGTTTTTCAGACTGGAGGCCTGTGACCAGTGGAGTGCCAGAAGAATCATGCTGGGTCCATACTTTTCGTCATTTATATAAATGATTTTGATGTGACCACAGGAGGTATAGTTAGTAAATTTATAGATGACAGCAAAATTGAAGATGTATTGGACAATGAAGAAGGTTACCTTAGATTACAATGGAATCTTGATCAGGTGGACCAATGGGCTGAGGAGAGGCAGATGGAATTTAATTTAAATGAGTGCGGGGTGCTGCATTTTGGGAAAGCAAATCTTAGCAGGACTGATAAGGTCCTAGGGAGTGTTGCTGAACCAAGACCTTGGAGTACAGGTTCATAGCTCCATGAAAGTAGCGTTGCAGGTAGATAGGATAGTGAAGAATATGTTTGGTATGGTTTCCTTTATTGGTCAGAGTACTCAATACAGAAGTTGGGAGGTCATGGTACAGCTGTACAGTACATTGATTAGGCCACTTTTGGAATATTGCATGCAATTCTGGTCTCCTTCCTATTGGAAGGATGTTTGTAAACTTGAAAGGGTTCAGAAAAGATTTACAAGGATGTTGTCAGGTTTGGAGGATTTGAGCTATAGGGAGAGGCTAGGGCTGTTTTCCCTGGAGTGTCGGAGGCTGAGGGGTGACCTTATAGAGGTTTACAAAATTGAGGGGCATGGATATGATAAATAGACAAAGTCTTTTCCATGGGGTGGGGGAGTCCAGAACTAGAGGGCACGGGTTTAGGGTGAGAAGGAAAAGATGAGAGATCTAAAGGGAAACATTTTCACGCAGAGGGTGGTACGTGTTTGGAATGAGCTGCCAGAAGACGTGGTGGAGGTTAGGACAGTTGCAACATTTGAGAGGCATCTGGATCGGTATATGAATAGGAAGGGTTTGGAGGGATATGGGCTGGGTGCTGGCAAGTGGGCCTAGATTAAGTTGGGATATCTGGTCGGCATGGACGGGTTGGACCGAAGCATCTGTTTCTGTGCTGTACATGTCAATGACTCTTTGACTCTAACTTGGTGTGGTATCAGCCTGTTTACTATTGAACTACTTCCCTTGAAGTTTAAGTTTAATGAGCAAAGGTACATGACTCCACTTGTAATGTGCATTGTTGACTTAGGTTGAGAGCTCACCTTAGATATGAAATGGCCAGATTGAAAATCGTTGATTTAACTTCAGGGCTCTTGTGGCATCCGTTTGCATTTGCTTTTTTTTAGTATTTTGTGCTTAAAGAAGGTTTTGCGGAATTGTGATGCAGTGATGCTAACACGCATGGGTTCAGTCCTGCACTGGCTGAGGTTACCATGAAGAATTCTCATTCTTATGTGTCGTGACTCTCTGATTAAACCACCACCAGTCGTTTCTTATAAGAGAGCAGCCCTATGATCGCTTGTGACTATGGTGAATTTACTAACTTTGTGCTTCAAATGAAATTTGTTGCCATCAGAAGTTTTGGTATCCTGACAGCACTGGCATCACTATGTTTACATGGTTGCTTCCAAAAACAAGTAATAAGTGTCCTTTGCATGAAAGTTTACAGTCTGTGGAAACAGCATATGTTGATTTTATAAATAGAATATTGTCTGTCAGTCTTTTGCCTTTTTGACAGTATAAATTTGCAGTTTACGTAGATTTAACATATAGAAATATTTCGTGATTTTCTTTGAAAATGTGTTTTTTTTGATTTTTTCAGATTTGCACAAAATAAATTTTGTAGTTGACATATGTATGACCTATTTGTTGACCTTCCGATCCTTCCTAAAATGTCTTGTAGTCAAGAAATGTTACAAAGTATATAAAAAAAATTGGAGAGGGTCTTGAAAAATCAGGTTTTTGTGAACTTAATGCAATGAATGTGAATGTTGGAAACGGGATACTATTGTATTCTATACCCAATTATACCAGTAGTTAAAGTGGGCGCAGTACAACTTGTTGCAAACTAGAGTTGATCCGTTAATATGCCTTAGTTTTTGCCTCAAAACCTTTCCATTTGCTTGCTTTTGTTGAGTTATGAATGAGACTTCACAAGGTGTGTTTTCAAAGCATTGATTTTTCATAATACTACCCTGCTTATCTAATCTGTAAGATAAAAGTACACTAGTGCTCCTTTAAATACTACAGTGGTTCAGTCTGAAAGGCAATGTTGAATATTTGTGTTATTGACCGCAATAAAGACTTTTATGTAGAAAGTACTGACTTGCATAAAAACAAAATACTACAGATGTTAGAAATCTAAAATATAAAGGGAAAATGCTAGAGAAACACTGCAGGTCTCGCAGCATCTGTGGAGGGAGAATAAATTAACAGTTTCAGTCCAATATGACTCTTCAGTTCACAATAGTTCTGAAGAAGTCATGTCAGACTTGAATCGTTAACTTTGTTTCTCACTTGCTGTTTTTAGATTAACTGCCCTTGCTTATGGGTATGTTGTTATTAATGCTATTTAACATGGGTTACAGAAAGAAACCATTCAGGCACCTTTCAGAAAAGTTCTGCTCATGCTAGAAGTCTGAAACTTAAAGAGAAGTACACATTGTTTAGGTAATATCTTTGTGAGAGAAACAGTTAACTTTTCAGATCAATCTTTTAGCAAAACTCAAATATTGCAATAGTAACAGTTTTTAAGCGAGTTCAGAGACCGAAAAGGGAGAGTGAAGGGAGGAATGTCCTCACAATGTAGGAAGTAGACATGATGAAAAAACAAATGAAAAATCTGGTACAAGAATGGTTTTGGTTCTGGTTTTCACTTATCTTTGACTAAATGGTTGTCTGTGTTTGTTTTTAATATATATTCACTAGATATTTGTTCAGATTTTAAAACTTAATATAGTTTGTCCTTATGGAATTTAGTTTGAGCAACATACAGCAGATTCTGTAATTTTATGTCCAAGTAGTATTTTGTTTTGGGTTTAGAGAATGACTATTATTATGAATGAAAAATACAAACTAACTGCTCAAAACTTAGCAAAAGGGTTTTTGCTCATAAAGATGGACGGACAGTTCATAAGTTCACTTGCAAGAACGATACTTCCATAAGGGAATGATGATAATTGAGATGTCCAGATATTCTAAAAAGGAACATTAATCCACATGAGGATTAAAAAGAGGTACTGGTGATAACTGGCAGTGTCAATGAGTGCTGTTACATTCTTACTTTACTCATCAGTTTAACAAATAGCCAGTGAATAATGTTACTTGGCCAGAGGCAGGTACGTGTTTTTGGAGGGACAAAGACACTTATTTGGTTAGAGGTAATGACCGAATGCATTTTACACAAGTAATATTGCTGTCATTTCTAGTGGAATAAACTGGCTTATTTGTGTTGTACTGAGTTCTAGACCATGTCAGGCCACGTGTCATTGGATTTATTCTGCTTGGAGTCCAAAGAAAGTCTTCAGTTATGATCAGCAAATCTAACTTGTTTGCCAGTAATTGGTCTGAAACAATAAGTTGTGGATTTGTTAATTAAATCAATGTTTACCCATTTCTGCTGCCAGATTTTCACAACAATATGCCAAGTATCTGACCAATAATTTTATCTTTCATACTTCACTTGCTTTATCAACTTGGTATACAGTGGAAAATCTGAACTGTGTGGAGAACCAATTAATCACTGTTTTTTATTGTGGTGTCATTGCTATTTCTTGAATGGTCATTGCATGTTGCATATTATGTAAACTTTATCAGCTTGAGAAATAAGAACTGGAAGGTTTGTTTTCAGACGCTTTGTCACCATAGGAGGTAACATCAACAGTGAGCCTCCAGTGAAGCGCTGGTGTTATGTCCCACTTTCTATCTGTGTGTCTTGGTCTCTTGAGGTGGGTGATATCATCATTTCTGGTTCTTTTTTCTCAGAGGATGGTAGATGGGGTCTAAATCGATGTGTTTATTGACGGAGTTCCAGTTAGAATACCAGGCCCCTCTGAATTCCTGTGCGTGTCTCTGTTTGGTCCGTCCTAGGATGGATGTGTTGTCCCTGTCAAAGTGGTGTCCTCCTTCATCTGTATGTAAGGATATTAGTGATAGTGGGTCATAGACATAGAGTCATTAAGATGTACAGCATGGAAACAGACCCTATGGTCCAACTTGTCCATACTGACCAGATATCCCAACCCATCTAGTCCCACCTGCCAGCACCTGGCTCCGATTTTCCCCCCCCCCCCCACCCCCCCCAAAACCCTTCCTATTCACATACTCATCCAGATGCCTTTCAATATTGCAATTGTACTAGCCTCCACCACTTCCTCTGGCAGTTCATTCCGTACACGTCCCACCCTCTGCGTGAAAAAGTTGCTCCTTAGGTCTCTTTTCCCTCTCACACTAAACCTATGCCCTTAGTTCTGGACTTCCCCCACCCCAGGGAAAAGACTTTGTCTATTTATTCTATCCATGGTCCTCATGATTTTGTAAACCTCTCGAAGGTCACCTCTGAGCCTCTGACACTTCAGGGAAAACAGCCCCAGCCTGTTCCACCTTTCCCTATAGCTCAAATCCTCCAACCCTGCAAATCCTTGTAAATCTTTTCTGAACCCTTTCAAGTTTCACATGTTTCCGATAGGAAGGAGACCAGTTGGTGTTCGTGTATCCTGGTGGCTAGTTTTCTGCCTGTCTGTCTGATGTAGTGTTTGTTGCAGTCATTGCATGGTATTTTGTAAATGGCATTCATTTTGTTTCTTGTTTGTATACGGTTCTTCAGGTTCATCAGCTGCTGTTTAAATGTGTAGGTAGGTTTGTGGGCTACCGTGATGCCAAGGGGTCTGAGTAGTCTTGAAGTCATTTTTGGAGTGGTCTTTGATATGGTAATGTGGCTAGAATTTCAGGGTGCGTTGTCTACTTGTTTGAATTTGTTGTTGAGAAATTGGCGGACTTAGGTCGTCTTGAATATGCTGTATGGCTATTTTTCTTCTACTGCTCATAGTTCCTGGGTGCTGCAGTGTGTTGTGGACCACAACTAGAAAACTGTGTCACATTCACATTAAAAACAAAATACTTCATAAATCAGGACAAATAAGCAAGACAAATATCCAAAAATGAAACCAAATCCAATACTTGTCTAGTATTGTCAGGGACAATACTAGACCAATAAAACTCCTAATTAAGATTTACAAATCAAGACTTATTATCTCAAAACCAGGCAGCTTTCATTCTTCTATTAAGATCTTCCTGTGTCTTTTCTTTTTCTTTGGAATTCTGCTTCACAGTTTACTGATCGGAAAGGTACCTTTTTTTAAGAGAGCTATTTTTCAGGCAGTCTGTTTACATGCTGGTGGCTTGTCAGTTCTCCTCTGAACTGTTCAATTTTCCACGGTCTTATGCCCCCAAAGCCACAGATTGTGTCATTGGCTTTTAAGATTGTAGATATACTCAATTTAAACTGGATTGGAGTTTGATATTTTTCGGAGTATAATTTAAACTGGCCGAATTCAAATTGGTTTTTTGTCTCCAGGCAATGAGCTAGTCAAGTTGTTCGACCAAGTGTTACATTGTTGCCTTATTGAGAACACTTGGTGCTGTGTCCGGTAGTTCTGCTGCTTTTAATTCTGTTAAAGTACATGCACATCTTCGTAACAAGTGGGAGATTTAATTTAGATAAATGTGAGGTGCTGCATTTTGGAAAGGCAAATCAGGGCAGGACTAGTACACTTAATGATAAGGTCCTGGGGAGTGTGCTGAACAAAGAAACCTTGGAGTGGAGGTTCATAGTCCTTTGAAAGTGGAGTCACTGGTAGACAGGAAAGCGAAGAAGGCATTTGGTATAATTTTATTGATTAGTGCATTGAGTATAGGATTTGGGAGGTCATGTTCTGACTGTACAGGACATTGGGCAACTTTTAGAATATTGCATGCAACTTCAGTCTCCATGCTGTAAGAAGGACATTGTCAAACCTGAAAAGGTTCAGAAAAGATTCCAACCCTGGCAATATTTTTGTGAGGGTTTGAACGATAGCGAGAGGCTGATTCAGCTGGGGTTGTAATCCCTGGAGCATCAGATGCTGAGGACGTTTTTCAAAATTGAGGACATGGATCAGGCATATAGACACGATCCTTTCCCTGGTGTGGCGGAATCCAACACTAGAGGGCATAGGTTTAAGGTGAGAGGGGAAAGCTATAAAAGCAACCTAAGAGGCAACGTTCTCACAGAGGGTGGTGTGTGTATGGATTGAGCTGCCAGATGAAGTGGTAGAGTTTTGTACAATTACAATATTTAAAAGGCATCTGGATGTGCATACGAATGGGAAGAGTTTAGAGGTATATGGGCCAAATGGAACTAGATTAGTTTAGGATATCTGCTCAGCATGGACAAGGTGGACCAAAGGGTCTGTTTCCATGCTGTACGTTTCTATGACTGTCTGAATTGTTGGAAATCTCCCAAGGTATTTTTTTTGAAAGGAAAATATTTTAGTCCCCTGGATTCCTACCACTCTCCTCAACATCCTGAAAGGTTTGGAGGTTTCTCTTGTGGAAGAGATGAGTTGCCACTGTTTAAAGATGAGGAGTTGCATATTAAAGATCAAAATTAGGAGAAATTATTTTACTCAGGGGATCTCTTCCTCAAAGGCAGTGGAAGCAGAGTGTTTGAATATTTTTAAGGCAGAGGTCATGGATTCTTGCTAAGGAAAGGGAGAATGGTTAAGAGCAAGTAGGAATGTAGATTAATCACATCAGTTGTGATCTTATTTAATGGTAGCGCAGGCTTGTTGGGTGAATGGCTTCCTCCTAATGCACATACTAGAAACCTTTCAACCAGTGAAAATTAGAGGACTATACATTCAAGCAGCAAGATGGACCACAATCGTAAAGTTGGAAGATGGGACACAGTCCTATAAGGTGCTGATCATTTAAGACGAAGAATTGAAGTAATTCTTTCATTTGAAAGATTGAATCTTTGGAATTTTCTACGCCAATCAGTTGTAGACGCTCCATTGCTGAATATATTTGAGACCCCAAGAGAGAGATTTCTGGTTTCAGGGATTTAAAGGCTAGGGGGAGTGGCTAGTAAAGTAGGGTTAAACCTGAAGATCAGCCATGATCACGCTGGTTGAGCATGCTCAAGTACCATAAGGTGATCTCTTATTTCTCATGTTCTTATCCATCTGTAGCATTGGACATTCGTAAAATTGATTTTTTTATGTGGTGTTGGCTAATGACTTAGTCAGTTATTAAATGCTTCCAAATATAAATAGAACACGGTAAGTATATCAGGCACTTAACTGAAATTCCTCAGCAAATCAGTTATTTTTGGAGAACTTTGTTATCTGCGGATTATGGGGGAAAATGAGTAAATCTACATTTTAGCTTCGCTGTGTGTAATTTCACGGACTGTAGATTTTGACTGACTTTCATCCTTGTATCTTGTTTCCACTACTCATCCCATCCTTCACCATAAAAACTTGTGGGAGCTAGGTGAACATTGCTTTTTTGAAAAAGATTTGAATTGTAAGTTTATTTAGATTAATTGGAGCCAACTGGGCTCTGAGTCTTACTGCAAGGGGAGGTGACTGTTTTATATGGATGTCTAATGCAGAAACCAGTGTCGGGAAATTTTTTGTAAATTTGATTGCTGTCATAGAAAGTAATTTGTATTGAAAGAAGTTTCAAATTACCTGTTCGAGGCTGTAAGTAATTTTTGAGGGAAAGTACGTCTTGTGATGAATTTTGTTTGGAAGTTGAAGTAACGGTGCCTATAAATATTTGTCTTTTCTGGAGTTTATATTTGACAGTCATGAGCCCTTGTAATTTTTAAATTATTAGAATTGTAAAGTATCGCATTCATAGTTTCCATTGCCTCTTCACACCAAGGTTGACAAAGCGGCTGTGTTATTTTTACCATTAGAATTAGATAACCGTCAACTTTTTTAGTTCTACAGTGCTTGAAGGCAGACTGTAAAATGACACCAACTTCTACATACTTATACCCCATTTTCTAATGAGGCCATCTTAGGGAGATTATAGAATGCTGTTTCCTGTATGTTGCTTTTCTTGAGATTTCTCTGGAGAGTCCAGCCTTGCTAAACTGATATCTCCTAGCAAACTGTCAAAATGGCAGATATAAAAGATCATATGTAGTTATAGCTGTTTCATTAATCATGTAAGTTGAGTTTAAAAGTTTGCCTAAGTTAAATAGAGCACGACTTTAGAAGTGACCAGAAACACACTATTGTAACAAGTCCAATCTACATACTTTCAGATAAGCACTTTGAAGAAATGGAAGGGATGGATCAGCCTTTACAAGCCAGTTGCCTAAGAACACTGATTTAAAGGAAAAAGCTATTCCATTACTTACATAAAAATTACTAAATAATTGATGAATTTCCTTAAACCAACAGAAAGCAGCAATGATTTGAAACTTTTTCAGTTTATTACTCTCTGCATATGCATAAGCAAAAACAGCATAGCACCATAATGTGAGATTCGGATAGCAAGTTTTTATACTGTTCATCTATATTGCTGAGATGAAGAGAGAAGGCAATGAAGTTAACTGAAAGTGATGGTAAGGACTATATGGGTTTGGTGTTAAATCTGCACTTAGATTCTATGTTCAACCAAGTCTGTTGCAAAGACACTTACACTTCTTGCGGTGAACTCATGTTAATTGTACTCGTATGAATTGTTTTGCTTCGGTATAAATTTTGCTGGGAGCCTAGGAACACCTGGGTTTGCATTTATCAGTTATACGGTTACATTTAAATGGACAGAGTGTACCAAAACTTGTGCCCCAATTTGCCACAAGCCATACCAAAATGTATTAAATTCCAATTTAACCAGCAAGATGACCAAAATGCCTGCCTGACTGCTTTCAGGACAAAAGCAGTTCATACCTGATTTCATTATTCACCGAAAATACCTCTCTCTGTTGTAACACATTTAACTTCATCGAAAATCAAAGAGAAATGATTTCTAATTTTCTACTATGAAACTTAAAATCGTACAACCTCAACCAACATACCTACGCATTCACTTATTTACGTTTAAGACATAAAAGATGGACAATTTGATACATAATATAGGTGAATCAAGGATATAGACACTATAAACAAAATTCTGAAGATCAAAAGTCGAGATTTCAAGGATGGGTTAAATAATCATTCACACTCATTTTGATTTTTAGCAATGATAACATGCCGTTGTGTGTAGGGTGTTGGTTGTTCTTCAGTTTCATAGTGAGTGGATGAACTTTTATTTTCAGATGTTTTGGTTTTCTGTGTTTTTTTTCACACAATAGACAATAGGTGCAGGAGTAGGCCATTCAGCCCTTCGAGCCTGCACTGTCATTCAATATAATCATGGCTGATCATTCCTAATCAGTATCCTGTTCCTGCCTTATCTCCATAACCCTTCATTCCACTATATTTGAGAGCTCTATCCAACTCTTTCTTAAATGAATCCAGAGAGTGGGCCTCCACTGCCCTCTGGGGCAGAGCATTCCACACAGCCACCACTCTCTGGGTGAAGAGGTTTCTCCTGAGCTCTGTCCTAAATGGTCTAGCCCGTATTTTTAAGCTGTCTCCTCTGGTTCGGCACTCACCCATCTGCTGCCAGAGTGTCCAATCCTTTCATAATCTTATACGTCTCAATCAGATCCCCTCTTAATCTTCAAAACGCAAGGGTATACAAGCCCAGTCGCTTCCGTCTTTCAGTGTAAGGTAATCCTGCCATTCCAGGAATTGACCTCGTGAACCTACGCTGCACTCCCTCAATAGCCAGAATGTCTTTCCTCAAATTTGGAGACCAGAACTGCACACAGTACTCCAGGTGTGGTCTCACCAGGGCCCTGTACAGCTGCAGAAGAACCACTTTACTTCTATACTCAATTCCTCTTGTTATGAAGGCCAGCATGCTATTAGCCTTCTTCACTACCTGCACGCTTGCCCTCTTTGACTGGTGTACAAGAACACCCAGATCTCTCTGTACTGCCCCTTTACATAAATTGATTCCATTGAGGTAGTAGTCTGCCTTCTGTTCCTGCCACCAAAGTGGATAACCATGCATTTATCCACATGAAACTGCATCTGCCATGCATCTGCCCACTCACCTAACTTGTCCAGGTCACCCTGTAATCTCCTAACATCCTCATCACTTTTCACCCTGCCACCCAGCTTTGTATCATCAGCAAATTTGCTAATGTTATTGCTGATACCATCTTCTATATCATTAACATATATTGTAAAAAGCTGTGGTCCCAGCACGGATCCCTGCGGTACCCCACTGGTCACTGCCTGCCATTCCAAAATGGAGCCGTTTATCACTACTCTTTGTTTCCTATTAGCCAACCAATTTTCAATCCAATCTAGTACTTTGCCCCCAATACCATGCACCCTAATTTTACTCACTAACCTCCTCTGTGGGACTTTATCAAAAGCTTTCTGAAAGTCCAGGTACACTATATCTACTGGATTTCCCTCGTCCAACTTCATAGTTACATCCTCAAAAAATTCCAGAAGATTAGTCAAGCATGATTTCCCCTTCATAAATCCATGCTGACTCTGTCCTATCCTGTTACTACTATCCAGATGTGCAGTAATTTCATCCTTTATAATAGACTCCAGCATCTTTCCCACCACTGAGGTCAGACTAACTGGTCTATAATTACCTGCTTTCTCTCGCCCACCTTTCTTAAAAGGTGGTATAACATTAGCCACCCTCCAATCCTCAGGAACCGACCCCGAATCTATTGAACTCTGGAAAATAATCACCAACGCATCCATGATTTCCCGAGCCACCTCCTTCAATACCCTGGGATGCAGACCATCAGGCCCCGGAGACTTACCAACCTTCAGACCTAACAGCCTCTCCAACACCAAATCCTGGCAAATATAAATTCCCTTAAGTTCAGGTCCTTCAGCCACTGTTACCTCAGGGAGATTGCTTGTGTCTTCCCAAGTGAACACAGATCTGAAGTACCCATTTAATTCCTCTGCCATTTCTTTGTTCCTAGTAATATATTCCCCTGTTTCTGTCTTCAAGGGCCCAATTTTAGTCCTAACCATTTTTTTGCCTTGCACATACCTAAAAAAGCTTTTACTATCCTCCTTAATATTCTTGGCCAGCTTACCTTCGTACCTCATTTTTCCTCTGCGTATTTCCTTCTTAGTAATCCTCTGTTGCTCTTTAAAAGCTTCCCAGTCCTCAGTTTTCCCACTTATCTTAGCTATGTTATACTTTTTCTCTTAACTTTATATGTTTCTTTACTTCCCTCGTCAGCCACGGCCGCCCATGCCTCCTCCTGGGATCTTTCTTCCTTTTAGGAATGAACTGATCCTGCAACTTCTGCATTATACACAGAAATATCCGCCATTGTTCCTCCACGATCATCCCTGCTAAAGTATTGCACCATTGAACTTTGGCCAGCTCCTCCCTCATAGCTCCATAATTCCCTTTATTCAACAGAAGTACTGTCACTTCCGACTGTACCCTCTCCCTCTCAAATTGCAGATTGAAGCTTATTGTATTATGGTCACTACTTCCCAATGGCTCCTTCACTTCGAGGTCTCTGACCAATTCTGGTTCGTTACACAATACCAGATCCAGATTTGCCTTCTCCCTGGTCGGCTCCAGCACCAGCTGCTCTAAGAATCCATCTCTGAGGCACTCCACAAAGTCTCTTTCTTGTGGCCCAATACCATCCTGATTCTCCCAGTCTACCTGCATGTTAAAATCCCCCATAACAACTGTAGTGACATCTTTGCGACAGGCCAATTTCAGCTCCTGATTTAACTTGCATCCGACATCCAGACTACTGTTTGGGAGCCTGTAGATGACTCCCAAGAGGGTCCTTTTACCCTTAGTATTTCAAAGCTCTATCCACACTGACTCTACATCTCCTGACTCTAGGTCCCCCCGCGCAAGGGACTGAATATCGTCCCTTACCAACAAGGCCACCCCACCCCCTCTGCCCGTCAGTCTGTCCTTACGATAACACGTGTATCCTTGAATATTCATTTCCCAGGCCCTGGGAGAGATGGCTACATTCTCTCTCTGCTGCTCTGACACTTCCAGCTTTTAACTCCCTGCAGCTCCACCATTGAGAGGGCTGTCATCAGGCAAAATTTCCTTAACTCAGAAGGTGCTTTGTGCCTCTGAGTTTTCTTTTCTTCCCCTCACTGCTTCAAAAATCAACTTGAATTTCACAGATGAAAAATCTGCACTTGACTTTCAAGTTGTAATGCTATCGTGGTATTTGTTATATAGCAGTCCAACTTACATTTTAATTTATAATCACATGAAGGAAAAAATGTGGTCCCTTTCAATATACATCAAATGATGATTGGCTGAATCTCCTCCTTTCCTAGCCAATTCAATCAAATTCATCATGTTACGAAGTTGAGCCATAATGTCTTGGCTGCTTGTCATGGCTTTCTGCATCTCAGATATTGATCCATTTTTGAATGCAAAGATCCCAAGCACACATGCTTCTGGGTTGGAGCCACCTTCAACAGAAGTGGCGCCAAAACTTTAAAAAAAAACTAGCTCATCTTTTTGCCCTCAAATCCTAAGTTTGATTAAGTTTAAAATGAATGGACTACACAACCTTTTGGGTTTATTTTCACCCTGAGCTCATGCCACTGGAAATTTAGTTGCTACTTGATCAGAATTGTAGTTGCCTTGCTTAATTGCCTTGTTATATAAGTATATAAATCTCTATTAAAGGTGTATCGGGATAATAGTTACTACAGATACTTTTAGTCACTGTGTTCAGATCTGTTATGACACATCTAAGATAAGTGAGACTTGAACCCATGCTTCTGGTTCAGAGTCAGATACACTGCCACTGTACGACAAGAACCCTTCGTATTTGATGTCACACTGTAACCAGTTTTGAACCATTCCCTACCCTGCTGTTGTCACTGCCTATTTCTAATCTCTTCTGTTATCTCACAGTGCTCCGAGATATTTTGTTCCTCCAATTTTGGCCTCTTGGGTTTCTCTGATTTTAATTGTTTCATCATTGGAGACTGTGCCTTTAGTTGGTTAATATTTTAGCATGACTGCAGGATCAAAAGGCAGGATAAATGGAGCAATTTAATGTTGGCAAGGTGTGACTGGTGAAATGCTGTGAAGGTCATTGAGGCCTCTATTCCTTTCAGTCTATATAAATGACTTTGAAACAGAGACTGAGATTATATACACTTGTTGACGATAGAAGGCTCGCTAAGAATATAAACTGTCAGATGGACACAGACTACAGACAAGTACTTGCAAAGAGATAAACGCAGGTACGTATGTTCAACAAGGTGGCAAATGAAGTATAATTGTTATTCACTTTGGTTATCAGAACAGAAAAGTAAAATACTCTTCACAAGGTGTGAAACTTGTGTATGTTGAGGTTCAGACAAACTTGCATCACGTGCATGAAGAACATAAAACGTTAACATGCAGATAAAGCAAGTAATTAGGAAAGCATAGAACATAGAACAATACAGCACAGAACAGGCCATTCAGCCCTCGATGTTGCGCCGACCTGTGAACTATTCTCAGCTCGTCCCCCTACACTATCCCAAAATCATCCATGTGCTTATCTAAGGATTGTTTAAATCTCCCAAATGTGGCTGAGTTGACTACATTATCAGATAGGGCATTCCACGCCCTTACCACTCTGTGTAAAGAACCTGCCTCTGACATCTGTCTCTTAAATCTATCACCCCTCAATTTGTACATGCCCCCTTGTACATGCTGACGTCATCATCCTAGGAAAAAGACTTTCACTGTCTGCCCTATCTAATCCTCTGATGATCTTGTATGTCTCTGTCAAATCCCCTCTTAGCCGCCGCCTTGCCAATCAGAACAGGTTCAAATCTCTCAGCCGTTCCTCCAAAAGATCTTCCCTTCAGACAAGGCAATATCCGGGTAAATCTCCTCTGCACCTTTTGCAATGCTTCCACATCCTTCCCCGAAATATAGCGACCGGAACTGTACACAATATTCAAAGTGTGGCCGCACCAACGTTTTTGTACAGTTGCAGCAAGATATTACGGCTCCGAAACTCAATCCCTCTACAAATAGAACCTAACACACCATATGCCGCCTTAACAGCACTATCCACCTGGGTGGCAACTTTCAGGGATCTATGTACATGGACTCCAAGATCTCTCTGCACATCCACATTACCAAGAATCTTTCCATTGACCCAGTACTCTGCCTTCCTATTATTCTTCCCAAAGTGCATCACCTCACATTTAGCTGCATTGAACTCCATTTGTCACCTTTCAGCCCAATTCTGCAGTTTATCCAAGTCCCCCTGCAACCTGTAACATTCTTCCACTCTGTACACTACTCCACTGACTTTAGTGTCATCTGCAAATTTACTAATCCATCCACCTATGCCTGTGTCTAAGTCATTTATTAAAAATGACAAACAGCAGTGGTCCCAAAACAGATCCTTGTGGCACACCACTGGTAACCGGACTCCAGGGTGAATATTTTCCATCAACCACCACTCGCTGCCTTCTTTCAGAAAGCCAGTTTCTAATCAAAACTGCTAAATCACCCTCAATTCGATGCCTCTGCATTTTCTCCAACAGCCTACCATGTGGAACCTTATTGAAGGCTTTACAGAAGTCCATGTATACCACATCAACCCTACCCTACGTGCTTGTCTCCTTCTCAAAAAAATACTGAGGTTCGTGAGACACCATGTTGACTATCTGAAATCAAATTGCTTGCTAGATGATTATAAATCTTATCTGTTATAATCCTTTCTAAAACCTTTCCTACAACAGAAGTAAGGCTCACTGGTCTATAATTACCTGGGTCATCTATACTGCCCTTTTTGAACAAGGGCAGAACATTTGCAATCCTCCAGTCTTCTGGTACCAAACCTGTAGACAATGATGACTCAAATATCAAAGCCAAAGGCTCTGCTGTCTCCCTAGCTTCCCAGAGAATCCTCGGATAAATCCCATCCAGCCCAGGGGACTTGTCTACAATCTAGAATTCTACTCCTTCTTCTAGAATTGATAACACCTGTTCATAACTAACCTCGATCCTTTCTAGTCTAAAATCTCGTACCTCATTCTTCTCCTCTACAATATTCTCCTTTTGCTGAGTGAAAACCGATGAGAAATGTTGGTTTAGCACCTCTCCGATCTCCACAGGGTCCACACTCAACTTCCCACTTCTGTCTTTGACTGGCCCTATTCCTACCCTAATCATCCTTTTATTCCTCACATACATACCTATAGAAAGCTTTAGGGTTCTCCTTTATTCTATTTGCTAAAGACAATAGGTGCAGGAGTAGGCCATTCTGTCCTTTGAGCCTGCACCACCATTCAATATAATCATGGCTGATCATCCTTAATCAATATCCTGTTCCTGTCGTATCTCCATAACCCTGATTCCACTATCTTTGAGAGCTCTATCCAACTCTTTCTTAAACGAATCCAGAGACTGGGCCTCCACTGCCCTCTGGGGCACTGCATTCCACACAGCCACCACTCTCTGGGTGAAGAAGTTTCTCCTCATCTCTGTCCTAAATGGTCTACCCCGTATTTTTAAGCTGTGTCCTCTGGTTCAACACTCACCCATCAGCGGAAACGTGTTTCCTGCCTCCAGAATGTCCAATCCTTTAATCTTATATGTCTCAATCAGATCCCCTCTCAGTCTTCTAAACTCAAGGGTATACAAGCCCAGTCGCTTCAGTCTTTCAGTGTAAGGTAATCCTGCCATTCCAGGAATTGACCTCGTGAATCTACGCTGCACTCCCTCAATAGCCAGAATGTCTTTCCTCAAATTTGGAGACCAGAACTGCACACAGTACTCCAGGTGTGGTCTCACCAGGGCCCTGTACAGCTGCAGAAGAACCACTTTACTTCTATACTCAATCCCTCTTGTTATGAAGGCCAGCATGCTATTAGCCGCCTTCACTACCTGCTGTACCTGCATGTTTACCTTCATTGACTGGTGTACAAGAACACCCAGATCTCTCTGTACTGCCCCTTTACCTAAATTGATTCCATTTAGGTAGTAATCTGCCTTCCTGTTCTTGCCACCAAAGTGGATAACCATACATTTATCCACATGAAACTGCATCTGCCATGCATCTGACCACTCACTTAACCTGTTCACGTCACCCTGTAATCTCCTAACATCCTCCTCACATTTCACCCTGCCAACCAGCTTAGTATCATCAGCAAATTTGCTAATTTTATTACTAATACCGTCTTCTATATCATTAACATATATTGTAAAAAAGCTGCGGTCCCACACTGATCCCTGCGGTACCCCACTGGTCACTGCCTGCCATTCCGAAATGGAGCTGTTTATCACTACTCTTTGTTTCCTGTCAGCCAACCAATTTTCAATCCAAGTTAGTACTTTGCCACCAATACCATGTGCCCTAAGTTTGCTCACTAACCTCCTCTGTGGGACTTTATCAAAAGCTTTCTGAAAGTCCAGGTACACTACATCTTCTGCATCTCCCTCATCTATCTTCAGAGTTACATCCTCAAAAAATTCCAGAAGATTAGTCAAGCATGATTTCCCCTTCATAAATCCATGCTGACTCTGACCTATCCTGTTATAATAGACTCCAGCATCTTTCCCACCACTGAGGTCAGACTAACTGGTCTATAATTTCCTGCTTTCTCTTTCGCTCCTTTCTTAAAAAGTGGTACAACATTAGGCACCCTCTAATCCGCAGGAACTGATCCTAAATCTATCGAACTCTGGAAAATAATCACCGATGCATCCACGATTTCTCGAGCCACCTCCTTCAGTACCCTGGGATGTAGACCATCAGGCCCTGGGGACTTATCAACCTTCAGACCTAACAGTCTCTCCAACACCAATTCCTGGCAAATATAAATTCCCTTCCAGGTCCTTCAGCCACTGTTACCTCAGGGAGATTGCTTGTGTCTTCCCCAGTGAACACAGATCTGAAGTACCAATTTAATTCTTCTGCCATTTCTTTGTTCCCCGTAATATATTCCCCTGTTTCTGTCTTCAACGGCCCAATTTTAGTCTTAACCATTGTTTTGCCTTTCACATACCTGAAAAAGCTTTTACTATCCTCCTTTATATTTTTAGCCAGTTTAACTTTGTACCTCATTTTTTCTCTGCATATTTCCTTCTTAGTAATCCTCTGTTGTTTTTTAAAAGTTTCCCAGTCCTCCGTTTTCCCACTTTTCTTTGCTATGTTATACTTTTTCTCTTTTAACTTTATATGTTTCTTAACTTCCCTCGTCAGCCACGGCCACCCATACCTCTTCCTAGGATCTTTCTTCCTTTTTGGAACGAACTGATCCTGCATCTTCTGCATAATACACAGAAATATCTACCATTGCTCCTCCACTGTCATCCCTGCTAAGGTATTGCACCATTGAACTTTGGCCAGATCCTCCCTCATAACTCCATAGTTCCCTTTATTCAACAGAAATATTGTCACTTCCAATTGCACCCTCTCCATCTCAAATTGAAGTATTATGGTCACTACTTCCCAATGGCTCCTTCACTTCGAGGTCCCTGATCAATTCTGATTCATTGCACAATACCAAATCCAGAATTGCCTTCTCCCTGGTCGGCTCCAGCATCAGCTGTTGTAAGAATCCAATATTGCTTGTTTCCTCACTTTGGTCGTCTTAACTCTCTCTCTAAATCCTTCCTAGCTGACCTGTAACTCTCCATCGCCTCATCTGAACCATCTTGCCTCATCAACACATAAGTCGCCTTCTTGTTCATAACCAGAGATGAAATTTCTGTTGTAAACCACGGTTCCCTTACCTTATCACTACCTCCCTGCCTGACAGGGACATACCTATCAAGGACACTCGATATCTGTTCCTTAAACGAGCTCCACATTTTGATTGTCTGCATCCCCTGCATTTTGCTACCCCATTCTATGCATCCTAATTCTTGCCTAATCGCATTATAATTGCCCTTGCCCCATCAATAACTCTTGACCTGTGGCATGTACCTATCCCTTTCCATCGCTAAACCAAACGTTGCTGAATTATGGTCACTCTGTCCAAAGTGCTCCCCTACAACTAAATCAAACACCTGGCCTGGTTCATCACCAAGCACCAGATCCAGTGTGGCCTCCCCTCTTGTTGGCCCTTTGACATACTGTCTGGAAACCCTCCTGAACACGTTGGACAAAGACTGATCCATCTGACGTACTAGAGTTATAGCATTTCCAGTCAATACTGGGGAAGTTAAAGTCCCCCATAATGACCACCCTGTTCTTTTCACTCCTACCCAGAATGATTTTGCTAATCTTCTCTTCCACCTCCCTAGAACTTTGTGGTGGCGTATATTAAAAAAATCCAAGCAGTGTGACTTCTCCTCTCCTGTTTCTAACCTCAGCCCACACTACCTCAGTAGATGAGTCCTTATCAAAAGTTCTCCCAGCCACCGTTATACAATCTTTGACTAATAAGGCCACGCCTCCCCTCTTTTACCTCTTTGCCTGTTCTTAATGAAAGATTTAAACCCTGGAACCTGCAACATCCATTCCTCACCCTGCTCTATCCATGTTTCCGAAATGGCCGCAACATCGAAGTCCCAGGTACCTATTCATGCTGCAAGCTCACCTACCTTATTTTGGATACTTCTGGCGTTGAAGTAGTTGAAGTAGACACACTTCGCTATCTGCCAGCACATTCCTGTGACCCTGAAATCTTGTTCCTGTCCTTCCTACTCTCATCCTCTTGTGCACTGCAACTACACTTCCGGTTCCCATGCAAATAGCATTTTGGCCCTTATTGCAAGGAGATTGGAATAGAAGAAACAAAGTCTTGCTATAGTTATAGAAGGCTTTCGTGACATCATATCTGGGATACTTTGAGCAGTTTATTTTTCTCCATAACAACAATAACACTTTACATCTTCTGCCATTTGTTCAGGGATGGAACTGTTGGTGGTAAGGCAGTATGATTGGTGGAGCAATAAGCAGCTAGGAAAGTATGTCCCAGCTGGACGAACTCGGCAGGTCTGCCAGTATCTGTGGAGAGGGGAACAGAGTCAAAGATTCAAATCTGTTATATGACTTCTTCGAACTGAAAGATGTTGGAATTTTTAAATATAATTTTGACAGAGGCGGGGGGGGAGGGAGTGGCAGATGGTAAAGAGGCCTAGTGCAGAAGATAACAGGAGTTGTTAATGTTGAAAAAGAAAGAGATGTAAAGTGGGTGTAAATTAAAATGTGAAGGAACATAATGGGTCCTCTCTCCTCAAGCGAAATAACCCAAACAAGGGCAGGGAGAAAAGAATGCAAGAAAAATGGAGAATGTTAATTATGAAGTCATTTTCTGAACTTTTGGAATTCAGTATTGAGATCTTGAGGCAGTAAGGTGCCTGAGTGCAAAATGAGGTTTTATTCCTCAAGCTTGCATTGTGCTCCCCTGGAAGTAAGGATAACGGGGACCCTGTTGTTGTTCTGGGAAAGAGTGGAAGGGGTGGGGCCGGTGCATGAAATGGATTGGACAGCGTTAAAAGCCCTATCAACCACAATTTTGCATAAGGATGCAGGTGGTTATGGCTTGGTTGAAGGAAAAGCAGGTTCTGTTGGAGACAGCAGCAATGTAGCTGCAGCAAACACCGCGAAACTGGGAATGGAATCTTTATGGGAAATAGGGTGCAAGTAGGTGTAGTTGACGTAACAGAGTCTTATAATGGATATTGATAATCATCCTTATAATGGAGATTGATGATTATTATTATTATTATTATTATTGATAAGCCTAGTAAAGTCAAGGAAGTGAAGGAAAATGTCAGAGATGGAACTATATTAAAGTGAGAAAATGATGACTGTTGGAAGCAAAACGTAATTTTCCCAATTCTAGATGAGAGCAGGAAGCACCACTGAAGATGGCATGAACATATTGGCGAAAGAATAATGGGTGACATCCTGCAAGTAGAACTGGAACGAGGAATGTTACATATACAATGGGGCGGCACGGTGGCACAGTGGTTAGCACTGCTGCCTCACAGCGCCAGAGACCCGGGTTCAATTCCCGCCTCAGGCGACTGACTGTGTGGAGTTTGCACATTCTCCCCGTGTCTGCGTGGGTTTCCTCCGGGTGCTCCGGTTTCCTCCCACAGTCCAAAGATGTGCAGGTCAGGTGAATTGGCCATGCTAAATTGCCCGTAGTGTTAGGTAAAGGGGTAAATGTATGGGTGGGTTACGCTTCGGCGGGTCGGTGTGGACTTGTTGGGCCGAAGGGCCTGTTTCCACACTGTAAGTAATCTAATCTAATCTAATATACCCCAGCAGAGATGGGCATAGCTGGGACTCTCGTTGAAGCCTGTTTTTTAACTTATCTAATTTTCTCTAAGTCAAACGAGAAGTTCAAGATACCTTCCCCTTTGAAATAAAGGCCAATGTTCCATTTGCCTTACCTATAACCTGCTGAATTTTTATGCCAGCTGAAGTTATGTGCTGAATAATTTATCAAAGACCAAATGTACATTTGAGAAGTCTGCTGGCGATACAAAAATATGTCAATTAGTTAGTTGTGAATAGGCATGAGGTTAAATGAATGGGCAACATTTTGGTAGCTGGAGTATAATGTAGGAAAATGTGAACTTGTCCATTTCGATAGAATAGAAAAGTATCATATTATTTAAATTGTTTTTTTACAATTATATATATTACAGAATTGAGAGGTACTGAGGAATCATTTCTAGTAAATTACTGTGCAAATACAGCAAATGATGAAGGAAAAGCAAATGTTTATTGTAAGGGGAATGAGGTGTAAGAGTAGGGAAGTTTGTTGAAACTAATGCTTATGGTTTTGGCCTCTTTAATGAAGAAAGGACAAAATTGCATTAGAAGCAGTTTAGAGAAGTTTCACTCAACTGATTCTTGGGATGCAGAGGTTCTTATTAGGTACAATTAGTCAGAGTTAACCTGCTACATTGTAGTTTGGAAGAACGAGAGGTGGTCTTACGATTCATAAGATCCTGAGGGAACTTGACAGGTTTGATGCTGAGAGCATGTTTTTTTCTTGTGGAAAAAACTAAAACTGGGTACATGGCTTAAAAATAGGGGATCTCCTATTTAAGATTAATGAGTTTTTTTTCTGAGGGTTGAGAGTCTATGAAATTCTCTTTCCCAGAAGGAGTGGAGGCAGTGTTATTCAGTATTTTTAAGGTAGAGGTAGGCAGATTCCTCACTAAGAATGAATCAAAGGGTCAAGCAGGAAAAGTTTTTAAATTAAAATTGCATGACTTGCCTTTTGCAAATGATTGTGAGTTTGTACATATGCCATATCTGAAGCATTTCGATTGACATAGAAAACCCTCACGATGGAATTCTGTTAGCTTATAGTACAAGGATTAGATGATACAGATTTAAGGTCTTAGAAATGAGATACTAATGAATATAAGGATGACATTTTTAAACACAGTAAGTCAGAATTATCTGGAATTTGCTGACTACAGGGGTGATGGTAATGGAGATGATTAATGATTTCAAAAGGAAATTGGATCTGCACTCTTGTAGGGCCATGGGAATAGAGCTGGGGAATAGGAATGATTGGGTCTATGCCAGTTCTCCATGGTGAAATTCAGTCTGCCAAATGTCCACCTGTTCCATATTAACTATTCCATCGTTCCATATTGGTAAAAGTGTGCTTTTAACATTTGTGAAACAAGTTCCATATTACTATCCACATTATGCATTTCACTGAACAACTTCAGGTTGCATTTACTTTTTACCATTTTAATGTAGGAAAATATCCAAAGTTGGTTACTTCTGAGATGGAATAGGAAAGATTATAAGCGATTGCTGAAGGCATGATTGAAGAGTTGGGTCTGAAGAGGATTTACAACGCTGAGACCAAACACAGGAAGCTGTAGGGGTTAAAAGAAAGGTTTAAGTGGGAGAAAGATGGATCTCGTGCTGTCACTAACTGGAACAAAATAAGGAGGGAATATGCAGCAGATCTGAATTCTAAGCATGAAAGGTGCAAAGCTGAATTGCTCCCATCTTGGAGTAATGGAAGATACATTGGAGGAATCTGCATGCTGAAACATAGGATTTGATGAGGAATAATTGATTAATGCAGGTTGGAAAAGATATATTGTTGAGAGTGATATTCTGCATGATTTTTAGTTTAAATTCAGTAGATATTGAACTCTTTGTTAAGAACTTTCTTTCCTCCCTGGATGGGGTGAGAAGGACAAAAATGGATAGGTTTGTCCAGCAGAGAAACTCGCCTTCCTGTCTTGCTACCTCTGCAATTCAGTGTGCATAAGAAGGTTCATTCATAACATTCTCAAGTTGTCAGCAATCAAGACCTTTAAGTGATCAATTAATGGTCATACAAGGGTCTTAACGCATCACTTCCCTGATCACCTGCCTCCATGGTGGATGCAAATGGCAGATTCCCAGCTGGGATACCACAATGTTGAACTTTTTGTTGGGGTTGGGGGGGGGGGGGAGGGGTCTTCAGTGGCCACAATGAAAAACGTTCAGAGGTATGGAAAGCGGGCAAAGTTGCGGCCTCTGAAAGTCATCCAACTGCCCTTATCTCTGATCCTCAATTGCCACCATGATATCTAGCCTCCAATAAGAAGATGATGAAATGACTTGCTCCGAGATCCCATATAAAATCGGCCTTGTCTAGTGATCTTAGTGAAGAAACTTGCTTCTGTGCTGCTGCTTATCTCTGAGTTAAGTAGGTAATGGGACATGGACTGTTATTTGCCACCTAGAGTTTAGATCAGAGTGGTGCTGGAAAAGCACAGCCGGTCAGGCAGCATCCGAGGAGCCGGAAAATCGACGTTTCGGGCAAAAGCCCTTCATCAGGAATGGAGGCAGGGAGCCTCCAAGGTGAAGACATAAATGGAGGTGGGGGTGGTGCTGGGAAGAAGGTAGCAAATGGGGATGGAGGTGATAGGTAGAGAGGAGGGTGGGGGGAAGATAGCAAAGAGTACAGTAGGTGAATGGGGCTGGGGATAGAGATAATCAGTCAGAGGGGAGGGTGGAGCGGATAGGTGGGAAGGGAGATTGGCAGGTGGGACAGGTCATGAGGACAGTGCTGAGCTGGAAGGTTGGAACTGGGGTAAGGTGGGGAGAGGGGAAGTGAGGAAACTGGTGGACTTCTCCCTGCCTCCATTCCTGATGAAAGGCTTTTGCCCGAAAAATCGACTTTTTTTTTCCCTGCTGCTCAGATGCTGCCTGACCTGCTGTGCTTTTCCAGCACCACTCTGATTTAAACTCTGGTTTCCAGCATCTGCAGTCCTCACTTTTGCCTTGTTATTTGCCACCTAGCACGCTTATCCCTACACTGAAGAAATAATGGAGAAAACCTCACCCTTAGAATTTTAAGGAGGCCCCCATTACATGAAGAAATTTATTTTGACCTTTTTAAATAGTAGCTACTAATTGGACAAAAAAAAACAGAATTTGATCGAATGCTTAGATCTGTCCAACCGAAGAGGTTTTAGAGCGAAATAATTTTCGACTTTATCCTTCCTAAATGTTTTTTAATTAGTCCCATACAGAGCTTTATTGGTTTTCACATCCTCCCTTCCTCTCCACAACCCTTTTTTAAAAAAAAAAGTGTACTACGTAAATATTGTTGCCATTCAGCTTTGAGCAGGTTCACTACAATGCATAGGTAAACTATGGTACAAGTAAATTCAATAGTTTGAAATGCAAGATTGGCATCGAAGTTGAAAAGGTGCAATGAACAATTGTTCAAACACATTTTTCATCCTGTTCGAGATGTAAGAAAACATTTAGTTGCTGAGTTCATTGGTTCATTGGTTGGATTAATCTTTGTTCATTACTGACTAGCCAGTTCAATGGGAAAATGTTCAGGACTTGGGATGAAAATCATGTCTTTTGTAACCAAGAAACAAAATACTATTGTTTTGCCAGTTAGTTTTAAATTGTCTCTGCATGGAATTGATGGACTGGTTCTTGCTCCAAACTTTCTGTTGAGCTATTTCTTAATAGAATCCCCATAGTGTGGAAACAGGCCTATTGGCTCAACAAGTCCACACCGACCTTCCAGAGAGTATCCCACCCAAACTCATTATTCTACATTTACCCCTGACTAATGCACCTAACCTACACATCCCCTCACCTGCACATCTTTTGGATTGTGGGAGGAAACTGGAGCACCTGGAGGAAATCTGTGCAGTCACAGGGAGAATGTGCAAACTCCACATGGTTGTCCAAGGCTGAAATTGAACCCAGGTCTCTGGCACTGTGAGGCAGCCGTGCTAACCACTGAGCCACTGTGCTGCCACCATTTTAAATTGATAGATGAAAAATAACACTTTTTGATTCATTTAGGCATAGTAGAGGATTCTGCTTTATCTATCCGATTTCTTAATTTTCACTGATATTAAACTGTAGCATTTTCTTATGAAATAATTGCAGTATCCACCCTTGGATGACTGTACAAACTCCACACAGCCAGTCACTCAGTGTCTGTGAGGGTTTCTTCCAGTTTCCTCCCACATTCCAAAGATGTCCAGGTTAGGTAGATTGGCCATGCTAATTTGCCTATAGCGTCCAGCGATGTGCAGGCTAGGTGGGTTAGCCTTGGGAAATGCAGAGATCGGGTAGGGGGGTGGGTCTGGGCAGGATGCTCTTCAGAGGGTCAGCATGGACTCGAGGGGTAGAATGGTCTGCTTCCACACTAGTGATTCCAAGTCCAAATTAACATGCCCAAAACAACATCTAGCATATATAAACTGCAGTATTAAAGTAAAAGCAAATCATTACTTTGAAATTCTAGAACGTGTCCAGAAAAATGTCCATTTTCTTCCAGTGACATTTTCAAATTACGATGTGGTTTTAATTTTATCTTTCAGTGCCAGAACCTACCAAGACCAGTCAAAGCCAGCCACAGCCTGCCAATTCCTGCAACAGCACTTCCACGACCACCATTACTAACAGTAGTGGAAACAATGGCAAGCGAGCTTCTATCAATTGTCAGCAACAGGCCTTGTCCCGCTACCCACCTCGCGAAGTGCCGCCACGCTTCCGGCATCAAGAACAGAAACAGCTATTGAAAAGGGGTCAGCCACTACCACCTGGGACTGTCATCAGCAATAGTTTAGCACAAGTTACAGGGCAAGCGGCAGCAAATCCTTCTCAGCACAGTGTTCAACAGGCATCAGGTGGACAACAGCAACTCCAGCATCCCAGCAAAGGACAGACAGGTAAGAGTGCTTGGCAAACTGCACAAATGAGCGAGCAATTAAGAGTTAAATTCAAGCTAAACCTTTGGATATTGGGCTTTGGTGATAATGACATTTGTTCATAATTTTTAAGCATACATTTCAAAATTTGTCATTGAATTCTGGATTTGTTATGTGTAGAGTGTTACGTTTTGAATAGTGGTTAAAATGCCAAATTCTTTTTGTTACCATTTCACTTCTCCTTTTTGAGAGGAAAAGTCAGATTTGAATATTTTAAAGCAAGCTTGATTGGCTGCCCAATGTTTCTCAGTTACATTAGTTGAATACAATACAGGTATCAAGGTTTCTGGCTGTATTGTATTGAAATATTTGACATTTAAGATGGCTCAAAGTTCTGAGCATTCCATAGAAGAAGTATCTCTTTCAGTCAATAAGAAACTTAATTTGATTACTTTCTATTTGATTTTTTAAACTGAGCAATATTTTGCCCCCCTCGTCATTTCTTTAATCCTTGTTGAGGATCAGAAATTCATGAGTTACTTTCTTGTAACCATTGAAAGCTGTGTAGAAAAAGGGACTTTTGACTAACTAGGTAAAGTGAAGAACAAGTTCTGCAATGTTGGCAAAAATAAGTTTTTTTTTACTTTTTGAGGTTTTCGTAAGTGTTGTAGCTTGTTTATTGCTGGTTGTGTGATCTGAAGCATATTTCATCTTGAGTAAGCTTGAACTTGAAGGCTGTTTATCTAAATGATTGCTGCATTCATAACAAAATAGATGAATTGGTAGTATAAATAGAAGTAATTGAGTATGGTATGATATGAATCACAAAGGTATAGAAGTGATGGTTAAAACATTGGTTTGGCCTTAACTAGAATACTGGGTTCAATTCCTGGCATCACAGTTTAGAGATGGTGCTGATGAGATTTACTTGGATGGTACTAAGAGTGTGAGACTAAGGGAGGGAGGTAGAGCCAGGGCTTTTGGAGCAGGCATGGTCTGATATTAATCAGGTCGCTGGTTTGGCACAGTTCCCTTCTGTGCTGTATCTTTCTAATTCTGTGATTCGTTGATATCCAAACTTGGGCTTGAAGCCTTAGAACTTGAAGTCAGTAGTGGACCTCTGATAAATCTTGAAGATTCCATAGTTTTTGTGAGACAAATAATTGCTCCAAATGAGGCTGCATATGTAGGCTTTAACATAAAGCAATTTGTCTCAACAGTAATTGATATTCTTGTGAAAAGATGGCGATTTCCTGGGGAGGTTCAATTTCCCTTAACCAGTAAAGATGTACAATTGGTAATATAATACTCCTCTGTGGGAATGCTTTCAATGAGAATTTTTTTAAATATAATTTTGCTGTTGCCAAAGTACCATTTGCAAACATGAGCACTACCACATACCTTAAGGCTATCAGCAAGCCCTACTACTCCCAGCTCCTCGGATTAAGCATCCTTTATATTTCTCCTCAGTTGGTAATACTGGTCTAGCATGCTGCCTTTCCCTTTATGAATGGCCTATCCCTTACACTCCAGCACAAGACTGTCTTCACCATTGGAATTTATAAAACTCCATGTGCTATTAGATTGGCTTCTTCATAAACTTTGTGACAATAGCTGTTAGCCATTTGCTTACCTTGCAAACTTGATACAGAAATAAAGTAGGTCAAAGTTATCCTGCAGAATACTGGCTATCTTGACAAGATCATCATTCTCTGTGTATTGTACAAACTGGCAAATAAACCAAAGACCATTACTTTCAAATCTCTACAGTTCCCAGTTTGTCCTTTGTCTTGGAAAAACAAGTTGTTTTTAAAAGTTGAGCAACAGATTCAATAAGTAATTTGATGTTGCTATTAAATATCAACTGTGCAAGTGGCATTGTCACTAACAGGATGCTACTGTAAGTTCAAAAAAATCTTTTGCCATTTGAACATTGACACAAATTCATACACACTGCCAGGTATGTATGCTGTACATCACAATGATTGACTGATTGTACTCTGCCTATTACAAACAACTTAAGGAACATGCTGTTTGAGTCAGAGTGTACTCTACGAGCTTGCCTTGCAAACCCAAAATAAAATGTCTGTTATTTGATGTGATTTTACATTTCTATCAAATTTGCTGAACAGTACTCAATGTGCTTTGTTTGTTCATGGGATTTGAGCATTGCAGGCAATATCAATATTTATTGCCTATTCTTAATTACCCTAGAGGACATGGTGATAAGCTGAATGAGGTGTCAGGATGTAATTCATGGGGCATAGGGATACCCACAAGGCTATTCTGGAGAGAGTTCCAGGATTTTGACCCAGTGACAATGAAGGTATGCAATATCATTCCAAGTCAGGGTAGTATGCGGCTTGGAGGGGAGGTTGCAGAGGGTTGTGTTTCCGTGCACCTGCTGCCCTTGTGGTCCCAGATTTTGAAGATATTGTCCGAAGAGAATTGCTGAGTTACTGTATTGCATCCTGTACATGGTACACATATTTTGTGTCTGTGATGAAGGGAGTAAACATTGAAGGTTGTGGATGGGGTGCAAATCAAGCGTTGATTTGTCCTGCATGGTATCAAACTTAAGTGTTGTTGGGCCAGCAGTTATTCAAGCAAGTGGAGAGTCTTTTTCATCACACTTGTGACACATGTTGTGATGTGGAGAGGCATTGGGTAGGTAGGAAATGAGTTCTCAGTGCAGAATTACAAGTTTTGACGAACATTAATAACCAACCTTAAAAATAAGTATTTGAGCTCATTATATGGTTAATGGAGACTTGCACAGCTTTGAGTTGGAGAAATCCTAAACTAATCCCAACAAACCTCACAACATATCATTCTATACAGCGGTATATCTGAGTAAACCACAAAGGGCATTAAATCCATATTGGCAGATGGATAAACTATTACAAGCTAATCAAACAAATCAGCCTTTTCATTTAGTTTAGATTAGATTACTTAGTGTGGAAACATGCCCTTTGGCACAAGTCCACACTGACCCTCTGAAGAGCAACCCACCCAGACCCATTCCCGTACATTTACCCCTTCACCTAACACTATGGGCAATTTAGCATGGCCAATTCACCCAACCTGCACATTTTTGGACTGTGGGAGGAAACCGGATCACCCGGAGGAAACCCATGCAGACACTGGGAGAATGTGCAAACTCCACACAGATAGTTGCCTGAGGCGGGAATTGAACCAGTGTCTCTGGCGCTGTGAGGCAGCAGTGCTAACCACTGTGTCACCGTGCCATACTGATTTTAGTTCATCAGTATTTATTTTTTTTACTCGAACTTACTGTCATGAACCTTGCTCAACCATTAGAATTTGCCTATCTTTTCAGTGGATTGTGTGACAATTTTGAGGATAATTTTAATTGGTTCTTTGACAAACAGCTGTTGCTTGGAATAAGAGCTGATGCAAGGGAAATTGAAGTAAGTAACTCAAGAATCATGTGTCCAGTTATGATGACTGCACTGACTGCATAACACCATTGCATAATAAGACGAAAGCAGATTATTGGCTTGGTTAATTAACCATCTGCTCTTGTAAAGAAGCATAAAGTGATCATATAGTAAAATTTGACAGTTCTGCAATATGTTTCAATTTTATGAACTTAAGTTTAGACTTTTATGTCAGTTTTTTCGCATGTGTTTTTGCACTTTTTCCAACTTTTCATCTTGTTTACTGAAATGTATTAGTCTCTTGCTTAGCTAGTATTGCAGTTGGTCTAATACTTTGGATATTCAACCATAGAGCTGTGGCAGTAAATACTGACAGATCATATGATCTGCACCAGTTGGGGATTTCCACCTAACAACTTGAATCCCATTTTCCAGTGTCTTGGTGCTCTGAGAATGCATTTAGGTACTTTTTGGATGTTCCTGCCTCTACCACCTATGCAGGGTTCTGGATTTAATGTTTCTTCCTGTCTTTACCCCGATTAATGTTGGTCATGTCCCTTCTCAATCTCCTGTGCTCGAAGGAAGTTAGCCCCAGTCAGTCCAATCTTCCTTCATGGCTAAAGCTGTCTGGTCTGGACAACATCCTGGTAAATGTCCTCTATGTAGTCTCTATTGTTGTCACATCCCTCCTGTGATATGGATTCCAGAACTGCACACAACAGTCTAACTGTGGCCTAACCAACACTTTGTTCAGTTCCAGCATAACCTCCCTGCATTTAAACTGGATGCCTTGACTAATATAGGTAAGTATCCTATATGCCTTTTTAACCACTTTATCCACCTATCCTGATACCCTAATACATCACTGTGCTCACCAAGGTCCCTCTGATCTTCAGTGCTTCCCAGGCTTCGACTGTTCATCATGTATTACCTTGTCTTGTTTATCCTGCCAAAATGCATCATCTCACATTTATCCAATTGAAATCCATTTACTACTGATCAGCCTGTCTATATCCTCTTGTTGTTTAAGGTTATCCTCAGCACTCTTTTTAACAGCCTACTAATTTTTGAAGTTTCTGCAAGCTTCCTGAACCTCCTGTATTCACGTCTAAATCAATTATTTAAACAAGAACAAGTGCCCCAATACTGACCCCTGTGGGACTCCACAGGATGCAATCTCCCAGTCTGAAAAACTTCCTTCAACCACTTACTCTCTGTTTTTTGCCACTTGGCCAATTGTGGGTCCAATTTTCAAAGTTTCTTTGGATTTCATGGGCTATTACTTTGCTATGAGTCTCTCGTGTGCAACCTTATCAAAAGCCTTGCTGAAGTTCAATTAGACTGCATCAAAAGCATTACCCTCATCTATACACCTGGTCACCTCTTCCAAAAATTAAATTGGTTTGTCAGACGTGACCTCCCCTTAGCAAAACAATGTTCACTGTTCTTAATTAATCCCTGTCTCTTTAAATTAAGGTGAATTCTGTTGTTCAGAATTGCTTCCAATAATTTCCTCATCACTGAGGTTAGAATGACCGACATAAACTTACCTAGTTTATCCCTTGCTCCTTTCTTGTGTAATGGTACCATATTGGATGACCTCCAGTCCATTGGCACCTCTCCTGTGACCAAAGAGGAATCAAAATTTTTTGCAAGCGCTCCTGCTATTTCCACTCTTGCCTCACTTAACAACCTGCGATATATTCATCTGACCTTGAAGACACATCTACATCTAAGCTTGCCAGAACATTCAATTTCATCACCATCCAAGGGCCTAAACAGTCTTTCCAGGTGAAGCAGCATTTCATCATCGTCTCCTGCAATCTTATCTATTGCGTTTACTGCACCCAGTGTGGCCTTATCTACTTTACAGAAACCAAAGCAGACTGGGTGACTGCTTTGTAGAACACCTCCAGTCCATGCGAAAGTATGACCCTGACTTTCCCGGTCACTTTAACACCACATCCTGCTTGCATGCCCACTGGTCTGTCTTTGGCATGCTGCAGTGCTTCAGTAAATCACAGCGCAAGCTGAAGGAACACAATGGGTAAAATGAGAGGGCATGCGTTTAAGGTGAAAGGGGGAAGAATTTAAAAGGGACCTGAGGGGCAGCATTTTCACCGGGGGGGGGGGGGGGGGGGTGAATGGTGATGGTCATGTATGGATTGAGCTGCCACAGGAAGTGGAGGAGGCTGGTACAGTTATGACATTTAAAATGCATTTGGATGGGGACATGGATAGAAAAGGTTTAGAGGGAAATGCTGGCAAATGGACAAGACCGGTTTAAGGTTGGCGCAGACAAGTTGGACCGAAAGGTCTATTTCCATGCTATATAACTCTTCGACTCTATGGCTCTGTAACAAGTCTGGTGACCCTTTATTGCACTCCCTCTCTGACAGGATTATTTGTGCTCTAACCAAGCTCCTATAAATACAATGGATACAATCGTGATGCAAAATGGGAGAATTTCAAAAGGGAGATGAATAGGGTGTAAGCTAGGTAAATACCTATGAAAAGTTAATACAGGGAATCCAAAGATGGAGTGCCCTGGATGACTAAGAATATTGATTTTAAAAAAAAAAGGAAGAAAAGCTAGGTATGTAATGTGTACCAAAATAATAATAGCAGAAATCAAGAAGTATATCTCAAATGCAGGAGAGAAGTTAAGGTTGGAATACGGAAAGCTGAAGTGAAGCATGAGGAATGGATAGCAGGCTTCGCTAAGACAGATAGTAAAATGTTCTTTGATTAGAACCCCTACAGTGTGGAAATAGGCTATTTGGCCCAACAAATCCACACTGGCCCTCCGAAGAGTAACCTGCCCAGATCCATTTTCCTAACCGATATTTACTCCTGACCAATGCACCTAACACTATGAGCAATTTAAGCATGGCCAATTCACCTTATCTGCACACCTTTGGACTTGTAGGAGGAAACCGAGTACCCAGAGGAAACCCATGCAGACACTGGGAGAATGTGTAAACTCTGCAGACAGTTACCCGAGGCGCTAATCGAACCTGGGTCATTGGCTCTTAGGCAGCAGTGCTAACCACTGAGCCACCGTGCTGCCTCTTCTTCAGGCATATTATAGTAAAAGGTTAGTGAAAGATATAATGGGTACCAAAAGGAACAAGCAGGGTAAGCTGCTTACTGAAGCAAAGGATATGGCAGATGTATCCAATGAATACTTTGCTTCGGTCTATACCAAATTAGAAGATGGTGACAATGGCCTAGTTGAAAATGGGTGTTGAGCAATTGAACAGTATAGTGATAAATAAAGAAGGGAAGCTGAAAATGCTGGTAGCACTTCAATTAAAGAGGTTGCCAGGCTTGGATGTGATGTATCCTAGATTGCTGAGAGTGAAGCGAGCAAATTGCATAGACTTCGACAGAAATACTCCAGGTCTTTCTGAACATAGGCCTAGTCCCTGGGAACTGCAGGATTGTAAATGTGACACCATTGTTCAAGAAAGGGACAAAGGATAACCCAGGAAACTATAGACCTGTCAGCTTGGCATCAGTGTGGGAAAACTAATGGAGGCCATAATACGGGATAAGGTAAATATATATTTAGAGCAAGATAAGTTAGTACTCGACAGTCAACATGGCTTTGTCAAGGGCAAGTCGTGTCTGACAAATTTATTGAGTTCTTTGACAAGGTGATACAAGCAGTGGATGCGGGTAGTGTTGTAGACCTTGTACGTTTGGACTTTTGGAAAACATTTGATATGTTGCCACATGGCAGATTGTTTAGCAAATTAGAAATGTTTGGGACTTGGCAGCATGGATTAAAAGTTGGCTAAAAGATAGGAAACAGAGTTTGGATATAGATGGATATTTCTCAAGGTGGAGACAAGTTGAAAGTGGTGTTCCCCATTGATTGCTGTTGGGTCCCTTGCTTTTTCTGATTTATATAAATGATTTGGAGATAGGTGTTCAAATCTCTAAATTTTCAGATGATACTAAGCTGAGGAGAATAGTGAATTGTGAGGATGATGCTGAGTGACTTCAGAGGGACATTGACCAGTTGGCCAAATGTGCAGAAATCTGCCAAATGAATTTCAATACAGAGGGATGTGTGGTAATGCATTTTGGTAGAGAGGCAATACAAGCTCAGTGGTACAATATTGAGCGGGGTACAGGAGTAGAGTGGCATTGGAGTTCATGTGCATGATTCTCTGAAGGTGGCAAGGCAAATTGCAACCGTTGTTAAGAGGACTTAAAGGATCCTTGAGTTTATAAATAGAGGCATAGTGTAAAAGCAAGGAAGCTGTACCTCTGCAAATCATTGGTCAGCCCACATTTGGACTATTGTTTTCCATTCTGGGCACCTTATTTAAGGAAGGATGGTAAAGCCCTGGAGAGTGTGTGTAGGGCATTTACTAGAATGATACCAGGAATGAAGGATTTTAGATACAAAGAAAGATTAGGGAGATTGGGCATATTTACCTTGGAACAGAATAGGTTGAGTGATCTTATTGAGGTGTTCAAAATTATGAACAATTTTGACAGGCGAGAGAAGCATGTTCTGTTTCCACTAGTTGGTATGTCAGTAACTTTGGGTCACGGTTTCAAGACAGTCAGGACTGTCAGGAGGACAACTCTGGGTGAGAGGAATGCACTGCCCGAGTGTGGTGGAGGTAGATTCCTTTGGAGGTTTCAGAAGAAGCTGGATATATATTTGAAAGTGATTAAATTAGAGGGCTGTGGAAAATAGGGCTGGAAAGTGGGACGAGCTGGGTAGCTCTTTTGGAAGCCGGTACAGACATGATGGGTTAAATGGCCTTCTACGCTGTAAAACCATATGATTCTATATAATTAAGGCAAAGCCTTACTGCAAATCCTCTTGCAATAAAGGCAAACATCCTAGTAGCCCCTCTAATGGGTAGATGTGCCTGCATGTCAACCTTCATTGACTTACTGACAAGGTCCCTTTGTATATCTACACTTTAAAACTTCTTACTATTTAAAAAGTTTTCTGTACATCTGTTCCTCCTATCAAAGTGTATAACTTCGCATTTTCCACAATATATTCCATCTGTATTGTTCTTGCCTATTCACTAACCCGGTCCAAAACCTTCTAAAGCTGCTTTACATCTTCCTTACAGCACATGTTCCTATTTAAAATTTGCACATGCAAAACTAAGATTACATTTAGCCCCCTGCACCAAATCATTCAGGCCCAAGTACTGATTGTTACAGTATCCCACTAGTCACAGCCTGCTTAATGCGAAATGACCCATTTATTCCTACTGTTTTCTGTATATAAGCCAATAATTAATCCATGCCAGTACATTACCTCGTGTTGCATATGTTTTAATTTTTCTACTCAACCTTGTGTGGCACTTTATCAAAAGCCTTTTGAAAATCCATGCACTATGTCCATTGACTCTCCTTAAGATGTTTGTCAAGCACTCTTACCCATTCGTATATCCATGCTGATGTTGCCCAATCAGATCATTTGTATCCAAGTTGGAATAGAAATTGCTGGTGAAATTGAGCAGGTCTGGCAGCATTTTTAACAAGGAAGCAGTGTTAACGTTTATTCAGAAGGATCATTTGACCTGAAACATGAACTTTGCAGAAATCCTTCCAGAATCTATGGAATTTTCAAATATATTCGCCCCATACAGAAGTTGACACCTTGATGGCTTGCTACTTACTCTTCTCCTCTGAAAGCCCATCTCCATAGCAACTAAGATTTTATAACCTTCTGTCTCCATGCAAAAATGTGATTTTCTGCCCTGAAGATCGCCAAATCCATTCTATCCTAAACTTCAGTAGATCTCTTATAATCATTTCAAAATCTGACATTCCCTGTGTTTTGGAGAGTTAACACTATTAACCATCAATGCGACTTTCCTGAACTACCTACCCATACCTATTTCTCCCTCGTTCATGGGATGTGGGCATCACTGGCTTAGTTCTCCTAATTTGTTGTCTGTCCCTAGTTAACCTTGAGAAGGTGGTGGTGACCTGCCTTCTGGAACCATTGCAGTCCATTTGCGGTTGGTAGGCCCACAATGCTGTTAGGGTGGGAATTCCAAGATTTCGACTCAGTGACACTGAAGGAGTGGCAATATATTTCCAAGCCAGGATGGTGAGTGGCTTGGAGGGGATCTTGCAGGTGATTGTGTTCCCATGTATCTGCTGCTCATTTCTTTCTAGATGAAGTGGTTATGGGTTTGGTAGATGCTGTTTAAGGATCTTTGGCAAATTACTGCAGTAGGTCTTGTAGATGTTACACAATGCTGTTACTGAGGATCAGAGGTGGAGTGACTGAATGCTTGTGGATGCGGTGCCAGTCAAGCAGACTGCTTTTTCAGTGTTGTTGTAACTGCCCTCATCAATGTATTCCACCACCCTCCTGACATGCCTTTTTGATGGTGGACAGGTTTTGGGGAGTCAGGAGGTAACTTGCTGCATATATGTTGAGTCGTCTTCAATTTGTGGTCAATGGTAATCTCAAGATCCTGATAGTCGGGGATTCAGTGATAATGCCATTGAATGACAAGGGATGATAGTACTAACTCTCCAAAACACAAGGAATGTCAGATTTTGTGCGGCATGTATGTTACTTGCTACTTGTCACCCCAAGACTGAAATTTGTCCAGGTTCTGTTGCATTTGAATGTGGACTGCACCTAGACCTGAGGAGTTGTGAATGGTGCTGAATCTTGTGTAATCCCTGGCAAACATCCCCACTTTTGATCTTATGATGGAGGGAAAGGTCACTAATGAAGTGGCTAAAGGTGGCTGGGTCTCGGGCACTCCCCTCAGGAAGTCCTGCAGAGAGATCCTGGAGTTAATTGACTGACCTTCAACAATCACAACTATGTTCCTATGTTTCACGTATGACTCCAAATATTAAAAAGTTTTCCCCGTGATTTCCATTGACTTCAGTTTTGCTAGGGCTCCTTAATGTCAGATGTGGCCTTGATGCCAAGAGATATCACTCTTGTTTCATCTGTGGAATTCAGCTTCTTTGTCCATATTTGAACCAAGGCTGTAATGAGTTCAGGAGCTGTGTGGCCCATGGCAGATCTATATCTGCACATCCGTGAGCATGTTATTGCTGAGCAGGTGCTACATGATAGCTCTGTTGATGATGTCTTCCATCACTTCACTGACAGTGAGAGTAGATTGATGGAGCATTATTTGGCTGGGTTGGATTTGTCCTGTATTTTGTGTATAGGACATACCTGGGGATTTTTCTGGTAGATGCTAGAGTTGTAGTTGTACTAGACTTTGGACAGGAATGTGGCAAGTTCTGGACACAAGGTTACAGTACTATTGCTGGAATGTTATCAAGGCCAGTGGCCTTTACAGTACCCAGTGCCTCCAAACATTTCTTGATATCAATTGGGTTGAATCAAATTAGCTGCAGACTGGCACCTGCGATGTTGGGGACCTTTGAAGGAGGTGGAAAAATCATCCAGTCAGCACATCTGGCTGAAATGCTTTTTCATTAGTATGCTGGGCTCTCCCATCACTGAGGATGGGGGATATTTGTGTAGCCTCCTATATTATTTGATGGCCCACCATCAATTATGACTGGGTGTGACAGGATTGCACAGTTTTCATCTGATCAATTGATTCTGGGATTGCTTAGCTGTGTCTAGCTGTGTCTATCATTTTATTGCTGATGCTGATTTGCATGCAAGTAATCTTGTAGCTTCACCAAGTTGACATCTCATTTTTAGGTATGCCAAGTTTGACATGCCTTCCTGAGCTCTTCATTGTACTAGGATTGATCCCCTGACTTGATGCTAATGGTGGAGAGGGGGATTTGTTGGGCTATGAGGTTGTAAATTGTGTTGGAGATTCTGCTGCTGCTCGTTGCCCACAGCACCTCCTTGGATGCCCAGTCTTGAGTTGCTAGTTCTGTTTGAAGTCTGTTTCATTTAGCATGGTGACAGTGCCATACAACATAATGTAAGGTGTAATCATGTGAAGGTGGAACTTTGTTTCCAATGATGACTGTGTGGTGGTCTCTCTTACTGATATTTTCATGAATGGATGCATCTATGAGAAGTATACATAAGTTGCATATTTTTGCTATCAAGACAGCTGAGTCCACACTTTAACCTTTTCACAGCTTGTTTTTGGGTAGAATTCACAAGGTCAGAGGACCCTTTCATCTGTTTTACCCTAAAAGAGACAGTTCATTATCTTTATAAACTTTATTCATAATTGATAGTCCAGTCGACCGACAGCACAAAAATGGTACAAGGTTGAAATAATTGATGGGTTAAATTGGGTGTTTTCAAAACTAATCTCAACATTCTGATAACCTTGCTATAGATGAAATGGAGGAGATGAAGAGAAGTGAGTCCAGGATAAATTCCTTAAGATCTGTCAAATTGAAAATACAGGGATACTAAATGTGGCTTTCACTGTCAATGCTTTGGCTACAGTTTTGTAGGTCGGGAAACCAAGTGAGTGTAGTTGCATTGAGCAGGACAGCAGAAGGAGGGCATTGGAAGATGATCATACTGACTGTGGCAAAGGCTGTGGTGTTTCTGCAACATAGTTACAATCACTTGAAGATGTCATTTGAAAATTTGATGAGGACTATGTCCTTAGTGTGACAGGCAGGAACTTTCTTGGAAAGATTCAAACTTAAACTTGTAGTAATGGATGAAACTGGGAGGTACGGTGGCACTGTGGTTAGCACTGCTGCCTCACAGCGCCAGAGACCCGAGTTCAATTCCCGCCTCAGGCGACTGACTGTGTGGAGTTTGCACATTCTCCCCGTGTCTGCGTGGGTTTCCTCCGGGTGCTCCGGTTTCCTCCCACAGTCCAAAGATGTGCAGGTCAGGTGAATTGGCCATGCTAAATTGCACGTAGTGTTAGGTAAGGGGTAGATGTAGGGATATGGGTGGGTTGCGCTTCGGCGGGGCAGTGGGGACTTGTTGGGCCGAAGGGCCTGTTTCCACACTGTAAGTAATCTAATCTAAACATATTCACAAGCATTGAAATGGAAAGCAGGTTTGGAAGCTGAGGTGGAATAGCAGAGAGAATGAGGGTGGCTTTACTGCAGATGGATGTCAACAGAGGTTTAAAAAGAGAACGATATGCCAAGTCACTGACTCATTTATCATGTGAGCTATCGTAGGGCAAGGAAGAGAGTTTTGTCCACATCCATTTCCAATAAGCACTAATCAATGTGACCTCGGAAAGTGCATAAAGGAATATGTAGAACAAACTGCAGAGATATGTGGAATGTTCCTGCATCGAGAATTGAATTCACGTTGCTGTTCTGAATGTGTGATCATGCTACTGTGTTGAGGTTAATGCATCACGGAAAGTACTGTTCTGAAGTTTTTATATGGGATAGCAATTTGTTCAGATAGAAAAATATGAGAACTTTGAGTTAGACCAAAGATTTCTAAACAAAATAAAGGAATTAATATGACTTTGTAAAGTGCAGTGTGCAATTTTCAAAAAACACCATGTGGAGCTCATGCAATCAATTATATAATAAATATATGGACTTCAGTAAGGCGTTCAACAAGGTTCCCCCTAGGAGACTGAGTAGCAAGGTTAGATCTCATGGAATACAAGGAGAACTAGCCATTTGAATACAGAACTGGCTCAAAGGTAGAAGACACAGGGTGGTGGTGGAGGGTTGTTTTTCAGACTGGAGGCCTGTGACCAGTGGAGTGCCACAAGGATTGGTGCTGGGCCCTCTACTTTTTGTCATTTACATGAATGATTTGAATGTGAGCATAAGAGGTACAGTTAGCAAGTTTGCAGATGACCCAAAAATTGGAGGTGTAGTGGACAGCGAAGAGGGTTACCTCAGATTACAACAGGATCTGGACCAGATGGGCCAATGGGCTGAGAAGTGGCAGATGGAGTTTAATTCAGATAAATGCGAGGTGCTGCATTTTGGGAAAGCAAATCTTAGCAGGATTTATACACTTAATGGTAAAGTCCTAGGGAGTGTTGCTGAACAAAGAGACCTTGGAGTGCAGGTTCATAACTCCTTGAAAGTGGAGTCGCAGGTAGATAGGATAGTGAAGGAGATGTTTGGTATACTTTCCTTTATTGATCAGAGTATTGAGTACAGGAGTTGGGAGGTCATGTTGTGGCTGTACAGGACATTGGTTAGGCCACTGTTGGAATATTGCATGCAATTCTGGTCTCCTTCCTATCGGAAAGATGTTGTGAAATTTGAAAGGGTTCAGAAAAGATTTACAAGGCTGTTGCCAGTGTTGGAGGATCTGAGCTATAGGGAGAGGCTGAACAGACTGGGGCTATTTTCCCTGGAGTGTCGGAGGCTGAGGGGTGACCTTACAGAGGTTTACAAAATTGAGGGGCATGGATAGGATAAATAGACAAAGTCTTTTCCCTGGGGTCAGGGAGTCCTGAACTAGAAGGCATAGGTTTAGGGTGAGAGGGGAAAGATACAAAAGAGACCTCAGGGGCAACTTTTTCACGCAGAGGGTGGTACGTGTATGAAATGAGCTGCCAGAGGATGTGGTGGAGGCTGGTACAATTGCAACATTTAAGAAGCATTTGGATGGGTGTATGAATAGGAAGGGTTTGGAGGGATATGGGCCGGGCGCTGGCAGGTGGGGCTAGATTGGGTTGGGATATCTGGTCGGCATGGACGGGTTGGACCGAAGGGTCTGTTTCCATGCTGTACATCTCTGTGACTCTATGACTCATTATAGAGGCTTTTTGAACATTTTAAATATTTAGCACTTTTTCTTAGTAAGAAGCCTGGTAAGAAAACTGCTGAAAACAAAGCTTATGGAACACTTAGTTGCTGTGAAATCGAAGTAATAGCCAGTTTAGTTTGCATTTTTTATTTGGTATCTCCGGGAGGAATACCAGCTGGAGGGAAAATGGCACTTATTGAATGCAAAGAAATGAGAGAGAAGAAACCAGTTGCAGCCATGCCATCCTGAGCAGAAAGTTTTACTGGGGAGATAGTGATGACTCTGAACTAAGTTTTTGGTATTTGAAGGTTCTTGCTGGGCATGAAAGAAATAAGCTGAATTTAATTGGTTTTCTGTTATTTGTAAGAAAACTTTTCCAGTTTTTTTTCCCCCTAGTGTAATATTGTTCACAGTTTTCTTTAAATGAGCATTTCACATTAGAGCATGCTCTTGACCTTTCACTTTCTTTCTAATCTATCATAGGAGCAATGTTTGCATTGTCATACATGGTATTTGGACTCTTAAGCAAAATCATATGAATTTGTCAATTCTTTTTCAATAATTATGAACTCTCCACTAAACTTAAAGCCACAACAAACATGGAAAGCATGAATTTCCTAGGTATCTCAGTATTTAAATTGGCACAAGAAAACAAGCATAAGTTAGCAAGAGAAGTTTTTTTTTAAATAACTGGCGCATGCAAACATCCGAGGAGGCAGTGACCTAATGGTAATGTCCCTGGACTAGTAATCCATAGGCTTTGACTAATGCTCTTAGGTTGCAGGGTCAAATTCTGTGATGACATTTAAATTCAATTAATAAATATGAAATGTAAAGGTAATCTAAGTTTATAGTGATCATGATAGAACTACAATCACTTGTTGTAAAGTCCATCTGGTTCACTAATTTTTTTGGGGAATGAAATCTGCCATCATTGCCTGGTTGGGGTTATATGTGACTCCAGATCAACAACGTGGTTCTCGCCAGCTCTTTGAAATAGCATAGTAAGTCATTCAGTTTAAGGACAATTAGAAATTAGTAACCAGTGCAGCCATATGCCATGAAGTGGAGAGTGGGTGGTGGTGAGTGTCAGGTATTATAGTTAGCCAAGTGTTAAGTGCAGATTTTAATTCTCTAATTTTTCATGGTTCAATATTAAGGTACTTATATCAAAACCCCCTGAAGTTTCTGCCTCTAACTCAAATTTGAGGACTTTTTAAAAATGTTTTGGAACCTTTTAGACATTAGAAC